>NC_140486.1:88198599-89398599 GCF_964271855.1 Acomys minous | reverse complement strand
AAGCTGAAAAATTAGAGGTCTGGGATGGAACGATTTTCTTTCAAGGGGAGGTAGCTGGTGAAATATTTTTCCCCTTTTGTTCGCTTTGTGCAGTTTGTATGTGACTAACTACAGCTAATCCTGTCTCTTTTCAAAAGTTAATGTCAGCTACTAGAATAATCTGCTTTCTTGATTTAATTGCATAGCTTAACCTCTGACATAACCTTTTAATTCACGCCATGACAGCCAACCTTACAGAAAGTTTTTCTAGAAATCTGAGAAACTCCCCCAAGGTAAAGAGTGCTTTCTCTCTTGGGAGTGTAGAGAAAGCACTCTGTGGATGGCTGCCCAGGGAGAGGGAACTTATCAGCATAATCTGGGAAGTTAGCTGTTGGAGGAATCACAGTCCACGCGTCCGTCCGTGATACAGCTAAACTATACGTTTAAAGCTACAATGGTAGAATTCGGCTTTGTGTGACTCACTACAATTAGAAAATTGGAACGGCAGATGAGTGTTTCTTTTAAAAGGCATGGTACAAAACATGCATCAGACAGAAATCTGGGTAAAAAGAAAATGTCGAAAGTCCATTTTTTATTCAAGTCAGGCTGTGGGAAAGAGAACACTGAGAACTCTTTACTGCTGTTTAGTTAGTTAACAAGAAGTAAATTAATAAGAATTCCTGGCTTGTGGAAATGCTAAGCAGAAGTCTCTGGCCACAGCAATATAAGGGCTCTGACACTGTAAGGGCCTTGGGCTTTGTTTGGAGAGAAAAAAAGTGGTTTGAGCAATGTGGTATCTATACCTAATTGAGTTAAGGTGACTTTTAAAAATGTTAGATTATACTAATTGGACAAAGTAACAGATTTAATTGTGGTGTATATATATTATCATATGTATAATGTATTTTAATGATAGTCATCTAGTCTACTACTCTCTGCCATCCTTTATCCTCTTTTACGACTTCTTCATCCCTAATAACCCTTCTTTTCTTCCATGCCCTTCCCTCTTTTGAATCTGAGGAAAACACAGGACAGTCACCTTCATGAGTCTGGGCTATCATCATCTTCAGCCCATCCATTTCCTTGCAAACCATTTTATTTCATTCTTCTTCATGTGCATCACACATACATTACCATACTTGCTTACCCATGCATCCACTGATGGACGCCTATCCTTGGCTACCGTGCCGAGCACCATGATAGGCAGGTGTGCAAGATCTCTATAAGCCGATTTCGAGACTTTTGGGAACATATCCCAGAGTGGTATATAGGTGGATCACATGCTTGTTCCAGTTTTAACATTTTTAAAGAAACCGTCATACGCAGTGATTTCCATAGTGACTTGATGAATTCATATCTCACCAATCATGAACAAGGATTCCTTTTCCCCCACCCCATCCCCTCACAAACATGTGCTATACTTTGTTTCTTGATGATAGTTATTTCAACTGATGCAGCTTTTCTTTCTTTTTTTTTTTTTTAAGGAGAAAAAGGTAAAATTCTAATTTTATCCTTCACTATATCCCAAATGTTAGGCAAGTATCTTCTTGTTTAGAATTAAGAAACATGAGTTGGGAAAATAGTTTAAGATAAACAAACAAACAAACAAAAACCAAACACAAAAAACTTTTATTTTTTTCACCCAAATCAGGAATTCCTTGAAAAAAATCATTAAGAATGAAAATGGAGAGATCTGGGAGGTAAATTAAGACGAAAAACCAAGCACAGTGGATAAATTTGGGTTGCCATCTTCTACAAAGAAACGTAAAATGGAGCTTGAACAGGGAGAATTCTTTCATTTCACATTTCTTTATTATTCATATTTTCATATAAATTATTTCAGTGTGAGTTTTTCCATTTCTCTCTTAGTTTTTTTTTCCTTCTTGTGGTAAAATGATAATTCCTTGCTTGTGTAACTTTGCTAATTCCACATTAGAGTTTTGCTGCATGATCAAATAAAAAGAGGTCTAAGGGGTCAAGAGAAGAAAATTTGTTTAAACAAACATCTTTGATGATTAGAAAACGGATGGGGAATTTTCTCCACGGCGCATCGAAGCTACTGGTGTAAGTGGGTTAACGCCAGAGCCTCCAGAGAGAATTAGTTCCTTTCTGCTCTTAACCTCATGACAAACTTCCTCCCATTCTCATACGCATTTCAAGAGTGCTCATTCACGTACCTTCCCTCTTCCTCTTTGTTTTATAGAAAAATAGGCCCTCTCATGTACATACTGTGTGTCCAGGAAACTCATTGCTGTGCTATTTTAAAATACGAAAAGGTTCTGATCTGCTTGCTAAGACAAAACAGTTACCTGTCCTCAAAGGACTGGTGAGAGCTTCTCCAAAAAGTCAAACACGGCATTCTAGAGTGAGCCTGCCTTAGCTGCTTCACCGCTCCTCCACAACGCGAAATGTGTATTTTTCTATAATAGCCCAGGAGGAACATTGGGTTTGTTTGTTTGTTTTTACCCTTCAGAGATAAACAGTGTGCCTGGGACCTCAGGACATAAAGGTCAGGAAATGTGTAAGAAGTTCCTGGGGGGTGGTCCCTCGTGCTCTTTGGTCACGTGATAGTCTGAAAAGTTCCTGGGGGGTGGTCCCTCGTGCTCTTTGGTCACGTGATAGTCTGAAAAGTTCCTGGGGGGTGGTCCCTCGTGCTCTTTGGTCACGTGATAGTCTGAAATGTTCCTGGGGGGTGGTCCCTCGTGCTCTTTGGTCACGTGATATTCTGATTTCCATTCACAAACAGGATTCCATACCCACGGGCAGAAGTAAATGCTTATTCGACATAACCAACCTGATTCCTTCTCTCTCCAGGTCTGTCCCTTCTGCCCTCCACCTGCCAACGCTCTCCTGGAACGCTACAGGTTCCATACTGTTTGTGGCTTCTCTTTACCCACCCCTTCTCCCCTCTGCAGCAGCCCAGCAGCCACTCTCATTTAAGAAGCCCTAAATATTGCTGCCAGCGGTGACAGAAGAGCATCGGGACTGGTGGAGCTCAACTAATAAAAAGGCTTTCGCAGCGTTTCAGCCGTTGCTCATAAGTAAAGTTAGAATTTATGGCTTTTAAAATACTGGATCTAGGAGAGGTCAAGTTAAACGGCTGCTAGTAATAAAAAGAATCAATACCCCGGCAGCATCTTGAAACAGCCGGCAAACTAAATAAACACTTCATCCAAATCCACTTGGCCCCAAATTAAAAGAACATAAAATACTGTATTTATTTGGTTAGTTTCACATCCATCAAGATCTTGCTTCTTTCGCTTAATGAATCCTACCTAAGACAAGTATGAAATGTTGGTTGGCCAAGTGGCACTTATAGGACATGCTAAGGCTCTGGGTAATTAGCAATGTGCTTGCTGTATCTGGGAGCCACTGGTAGATTGCTACAACCACAAGCGAAACCAGTTCAGCTTGGCAGGGCCTACAGCAGGCTTGCTGAAACTTGCTATGAAACTAACTCTGGGGTTTGCTATCCTCTGAGGACCGTCGTCATGGGCTAGGGAAAAGAAAAGGAGAAAAATGTTTTTCAGTAATTCTTTTCTCAGGTGCTGAACTTTGAAACCTAATCTAGATTTTAGAATGAAAATTCAACCACTCGCAACACACGTTGAACACCAAGAGCCTGTGAATTGCTTTGAGAAGAGGAAAAAAAAATTACAGAAAATTGAAAACAGGATAAACCAAGTTTATCACTTTGATGTTCTTTTCCTTCACTTAAAATTATCTGAGACGTTTTTTTTTCCCTGTGAAAAGTAGGCTGTTAATCTCTTGATGCTACTTTCCTGTTTCTAAGCCCATGCGTGGGGAGAAGGGGGTCACAATTGTACTTTGTCCTGAAGCCATCTTTGTTCCTGGCAGGTATTATACGAGAGCTGCTTATGTCCAAGAGAGGCCACTGCCATTCTCCCCTCAGAAGAAATCCTAACACAAAGGGACTCTTTGCCTCTCTCTAATAGCTTATGGTTCAGACATTTAAATGCATTTGGCAGCCCGTGCTTCAGTACAAAGTATGACTTTAGAATAAAAATAAGTGATCACAAATAAGGAGAGTGCGGGCAAAATGGAGATACGGTATTTTTTGTAGCTCTGAGCTGTGCTTTGGCTACCCACTGGAGATAATCCTGCAGCTTGGAGACACAGGGTGGTGGTCAGGAACACTGGAGAAGGGACTTCCCAGGGTGCACTGCTTTGGTTTGTTGCGATATGAAGATGGCAAATGTTCCTGAAGTCTAGGCTCTGGGTATTACAGTGGTGCACTGGGCTGAATGGGACTGACCTCTCCTCAGAGTGTGTCCTGCCTGCCTCGAAGACACTCAGGGGGGCTTTCCAGAGCCTTAGACTCCGAAATTGAGTGGAGGTGATTCCAAGGCCCCAATGTCGTATACAAACACAAGCAGGTGATTTTAAAAGAAATTCTACTCCAGCTGGAAAGCCGTCATCTCACTCGCCATTTGGGCACAATGACACTTTAATGGTGCCATTGGGAGATTGTGGCAAATATACATACCCACAAGAGAATCAACTGAAACGGAGAATACAGTGAGAGGAGATGACGTCAGAACAGACACAAAACAACTAGCCCTTCAACGGGTCAGCTCACATCCACAGCAATGAACGGTAGAAGGAGAGGTGGGTACCAGCCTATCAATTGCAGTTTACAGAGACTGTGTTCTCTGATGTCTGTGGCTAGAGAGGAAACATCTCAGCAAGTGACAAACTGCCTATGTAGCCAGCTTTGGCAGGAGAGGGTGTGTGGCCACAGTACCACGTACAGGACAGTCTTTCTCTAACACCGTGTCAAATTTGAGGACTGAGTGGTTTTTAATTAAGGACGTTTGAGAACAAGCACATGTTTGATAAAGTTTGCTAGCTTCCTGAGGTTCTAGACTAGGATTAAGTGGGTGTTTTATGAGGACTGAGACGGGTTAGAATTTTCACTCTATTACAGAAGAGTTATAGAAAAAGCAAATCCTATCATTTGTTGTGCAAGAGGCAAAGCTCAGTCTTAAGGGGTATTTAGCAGTTGTGTTGTTCATGTCTTGAGCTTCAAAAGCCTGTCCCTCAGCACCTAAATCACACCTTCCAAAATAGCAGGCCGCCTATTTCTACACAGTTCTACTTCTTCTTATACCCTGAACGCTTTTACCATCTTTCTCTTGTTTCAATGTGAAGACGGCTCCTGCCCCTGAGTCATGTCCAAGGGACCCACACTGGCCTATCAGCCAATCAGATTTTCTCCATCCCCTGAGCCCAGAAGCTCCTTCTTCAGCCATCATCTTTGGTTCTCCCCTCTCGGCCTTCTAACTCTATCCTGTTCTACTGTGCAGTTGGAGAAGCTGGCCGTGGCAATGCAAGGGTGTCCTTTCTCCTTGGTGTCTGTGTTCTTTGCCATCTGGCTTCTAGCCCCAAGACTTCCCTAGTGCTCCAAGGTCACCACATGCCTCCTAATTGCCAGAACCAATAAACTTCTCCCCATCCTTATTTTGTTTGATCTCTGCACAGAGCTGGGGACCTCTGCATCACCCCTCCTACTTGAAATCCTAGCCTCCCTTTGAGGCTGACCACGGTGCTACCTGGCTCTTCTCAAACTATGTCTTCTCTTTCCTGGTTTCTGCCCCCGGTGCTCTTTCTTGTCTCCCAAAATTAGCCTTCCCTGGGGTTTAGCCCTTGGTTCCCTACTGTCCTTAGTCACCTTCTTCTCCTGGCATCTGTTTCTAGGGTTGATAACCAGCTGATTAAGTTTCCCCTCCAGAGCTCCCCTTCGGGACTTGCTTTGGGGAAAACAGTGCAAACTCCTGAGGAGGGCTCGCAAATCCCTGATGTGTTTTTTTTTTCTTCCGCCATCCTTCACCTCTCCTCTTCCTAAGTTCTATGGACTTGCACTCTCCCTAGTGTGTATTTTCTTAGACACAATTTTTCCAGGAACCCTCTGCTTACCACTTTTAGTCATCAAAAGTAAGAAGGAAGAAGACAGCTGGCTGATTGCTCAGTCCCATTACCATAATGTAGGGACAGTTAGCATGTATTAGGTACCCAGCACCTCACGATAGTCATAGGTGTAAATATTCTCCACAACTCTTGGTTATAAGTGCTACTACAACGGTCACCATATGGAGGAAATGTGGGCACAGAATGCCCAAATGTCCTGCCAAAGCTACACAGCTCACAAGAAATTGAGCTAGAATTTGAACCCAATTATGCTGCATCCAGTTTTAGCACCTAAAAAACCCACAATATACAGCAGTTCTGAACATCCTTTCTATCCACTGATATAATGTGTGTCTGCCTCCCTGGGTAAAACTTAAAGCTCTCTGGAGACAGGGATGCATTGTGGTCACCGTCATCTCGATGCCTGGCTGAAGAGACAATCAGGAATTTGCCTTTGATTAATTAACTGAGCCTTCCTGACTGTAGGCTAGAGGATTCATCTTTCTTGATCCTTACTGATGGCACGGAGTCTTACAGATGTGTATCCCAGTTCTGAAACCATGTGGGTCACTCCAGTCTGACAGGGAACAGGGACAGAAGCTGACCCTAGCGTCAGAAGTTGTAGGTGTACCGCATAAATTGTCCCACGCTTTCACCTGTGAGTGCAATGTTATCCTCTGTATTTTTTAAGGCAAAGAAGCCGAGGCCTAGGATGAATAAAGGTCACACAAGGGCCAACTGTGGAGTAAGCACCCAAACTGGGTCTGTCTGACAGCAGCTTCATACAGCTAGCCACTTATCTACGTGTTCCTCTGTCAGGTCAGTGGGTTCTGTAATGGTCGGAGTCCCCTGGGCTTCTCATAGCGTTCCCGCACATAAGCTGCTGTGAGGGTACTGATGGCCTGGCCGCACGCCACACTGTGCACTTCCTCGTACTTCCTCAGAACCTCTTGAACAGTCCCATAGGCCACTGGCACACTGCCCCTTCCTCCCAACTGCCTTGCCCTTGCTGCCAGCTTCCTTCTTCCCTCAAACCCTGCACTGTTGTGCATGGCTGGGCTCCTTTGTCTTTTTAAGAATCCTTTCAGGAAAGCCTTTTTCTTGTGGAAGCTTTTCATGGGTCTATTTTTCCTTCTTTCTATCCAGGATGAATAAGAGAAGAAAAAAAAATACCACAACTATAGCATAAATATCAAGGAAAGGAGGTCTTTCAGAGTCACCTGCTTTTTCAGAGGGTACATTTTCTCCCTGGGTTGTTTGCCAAGGCAGTCCTAGCACGCAACACCTGCTGGCTCTCCACAAAGGGAAGAAAGGCAGAGGAGGTTGCTGAATGCTCTCCCTCTCCATTTCTATTGCCTCAGATGCTTTCAACCATTACTTCCTATATCAGCATATATAAGTATATATATACACACACATATATATGTATATACATATATATGTAGTATATGTATATACACTGTATATACATATATAATGTATAGGTATATTCCACTTTACACACTTTCAGGAAGAGAAAACCTTGACAAGGCAGTACCCATAGTTGCCTGGGCTGACGCTCTTAGTAGGTTTCTCAGACTAAAGAATGAGGAGTTCACGAACATCCCCGAGATTCACCATAGGATGTGCTCTCTATCACTGCCAAGAGCACACCCAGAACCATTAGAGCAGCATGAGGTGTGACTTCGCATCTCAACAGCTGCAACGATATGAAAAGATCCCTGCTAAACTCTCTCCTCTTACTCGGGTACCAAATTGAAATTTTGAATCGACAGCTATGTTCAATGGACAGAATGCAGAACTCGGGGTTAAAAACAACAGATGCCACAGATTTCTGGGATGCACTGAAGCCAGTCGTGTTTGTAGGGAGAGCTAACGGAGCAGGCAGCCTTGACTTTCACTGCTCTTAAAATTTTCAAGTATGACTCATGACCTCATCCCTGTGTCCCTGTCACTGGCTGGTTTCCCTTTTCATTGCCTTCCTTCTCTCCGTACAAACTATTAATTTTGTTTTCAGACCATGCTAGATGAAAGAGTTGCTCTAATCTGTAAAATGCGAGGGATTCCCCCCTTGTTTTCAACGGGGAAAAGAAAGAAGCCTGACAGTGGCCTGCGTTGACTTGTCACCTCTTCAGTCACTTTCTTCTCAGACCCTCTATACTAGCCCTGCAGTCTGTAAACATCACTCACATTCCTTCTCTTATGCTTAAACATACACACAGAGGGTACAAAGGCAGCTGGGAACCTAGAAACAGAAGAAAACAAGGCTGAGAGTTTTGAAGCCTCGTGGCACTTTGTAATAAAAGAGGATAAAAATTGAGAGTGATTACATGGGCATTGTCAGAAGAAAGAACATTTTGAGAAGCAACGATTCAGTGCTTTATCATACATTTTTGAGAACTTTAAAATGCAGAGGACATGCTAGGATGTGCCTGTCACAGACAGCTTGTTAAGAAGCCAGCAGGAGAAGTCGCTTTGTCCTCTGTGAACATCGATGAGGCCTTAAAAGTCGCACGATGAGCTCCACATTCCTGGTGGACACGGATTTCAGAGTGATTTCAGATAGAAGTTAAGTAGAAGTGGGCTTTAAGAAAGTCGCTATCGTGTAAACCAAAGAACACAGTGACAGGAGCTGTACTTAAGAGCAAGCGTGAGATGCTGTACACTTGCTTTACAGTGGCTCAGGCTGCAAGCAAGACCATACACTTTCCCTTAGTAGCATTAAAAATGGTTGCACCACGTGTCCTTGAAAGTGCCTAAAGGATGTAGTGTTTCCCTTCATCCATCAGGAAGTGCACTCAGGTGACCAGTTTCACCCACAAAATTCTCTGGTCTAGAGTATGAACTATATGCAAATGTCAATATGCTGTAGTGAAATGATACACGCCTATCTGTCCCCCCAGCCTCCTGTCTCTTCTTATAGTATAAAGGAAAGATTCCAGTTTCATAAGGCATTATAATCTCTGTGGAAACTAAAGACACTGTTAACTTATCTAAAATCTAATTCACGTGGGAGGGAAAATTTGTTCATTAAATGGTATTTGTTCAAATATAGATGATCTGAGATAATGCACACCCAAAAGTTAATCCTCAGGTGTTCAAAAGGAACCAAACACACACACACGGCTGTGTAGTCATCAGCCCTTAGGCACTGTGCATATAATTCATGTGTTAGCTACATAACTCCTGCCTTCTTCTCCCTTCTGCACAGCTTAGTGGGCTTGTTAGTGATACAAATTCCAAATCAGATGTCTCTCTCTCTCTCTCTCTCTCTCTCTCTCTCTCTCTCTCTCTCTCTCTCTCTCTCTCTGTGTGTGTGTGTGTGTGTGTGTGTGTGTGTGCACGGATATGCCATGATGAGTATGAGGAGGTCTTACAGAGGTGGGTTTTCTCTTTCTCCCACGTGGGCCCCGGGGACTGAACTCTAGTCTTTAGGCTTGGCAGCAAGCACCTTTACCCTCTGAGCTGTCTCAATGGACCCAGAGGTAACTTATGACAGTTTAACTCCTTTCTCAGTGTCTTGCAATTGTTATTCATCCTGGCTTTAGACTGTAGCATGGGCATATTGGCTGTGAACTGAGTGCTACATGAAGCGCACAGTAGGACTTTAACAGGCATGTGACTAATGAATACGCAGCTGAGTGGTAAGGTAAACAAATGTAGCTTGCTTACTGGGTTAGGTCACCACACTTAAACAAGACATTAAGACTTGATTTAGGAGGAGTTAGCAAACTCCTGGACAGGCCCACTTTATATTTTACTCAACAGTTCTCCTTTCGAGTCATTCCAAATTGAGAGCACCAGCTCCATGGCAGATGCTCCCTTATATAATGACCCGCATGTTTTATATCCCTGTGGAGGGAATCTGGTCAACACAATGAAAGGCCGTCCATAGAGGCTGGCATGACTGGACACAGGGCATAGAGATTTGGCCCTCTCTGGCACTACGTAGCCAGAGGAAGATCACCTTACATTAACAAAAGAATGAACGGTGTCCTATGGATGACAGTGCAGGTGGGAAGTCCCAGCCACATTCCCCAATGGTAAGGATCAGAATGCCCACCCTTTAGTAACTGAGAGTAGCTTATGTGTATGACTAGTTAGCTGAAACTGTTAAAGTGAAAATTTAGGTTAAGGGAAAACATCGAAGCAATCAACACAATTTAATTTAATATTCATTAAGTTCCTGCAATGTATGTGTTAGTTGCTGTTCAGAGAACACTGAACTGGTTTACAGCTAATTTTCAGTATCTACATTGCAAAACTATGTGATTTCCAATTACTTCAGGCATTTTAAGTTAAATTCAGGGGGAGGAGCCAAGAAAAGAAAGGGGAGGAAGAGAATCCACAGCAGCTCACACATCTGTTGTGGCCAACTCGGCTATCTTTCCATTTTATTTTCCTAATAGAAAACCTGCTTTTGTTTGGTGAAGCAACGTGATAAATTTAAACTCTTTATCTCCTTACATATCCATGTTGGGTCTGGATAATCCAACATGTGATGGATAACCTATGCCATGTCATAGGTTTGGATAATTGAATGTGAAAGCCTATTCTGAGATTGAGCTTCTGGAAAGTTCTTGTTACATTCTTTGCCCCCTCTCTAGTCTCTACTTCCCTTGCTGACTCAGGGAGAGGAAACTGTCATTTTAGAAACATAAAATTTGGTACTACATGCTCTGGGTGGAGAAACTGGAAGCCAAGGGACACCATCGTGCCTTCATGGCATGATTACATGGCAATACCAATGCAGGCGTGTTGGCTTCATTCCTTGTGACATCCGAGGAAACAATCTTCTTTAGCAAAACAACTGTCACCTATTATCTGTAACTCATAGCCAAATGCTTTCTAACTACTAAAGGTTGAATAGTACATTTTATGGTCCTTGGGTAAATATATTAAGGACCATACATTTTGGCAACTGTTATTGTTGTTACTTATTTAACACATCTGAATGTGGCTATGGGGGTGATGGGGATTTTATCTGACATAGGTCTAAGAAAATGTTTGACAAGGGGGTAAATATAGCTACTGTATTTAATTCTGAGAGATCAGGCCAGTTATACTAGACTTAAACTTTACCTTTTATTTATCAAATGCAGTGACAACAAAAACCTAATTTACCATGGAACCTAATTATGGTATTGAAATGTAGGGAAATTAAGGTAATGTAATCTGACATTGTCTTTTGAAAATAATATGATAGCATCAGTAGATGCTGACACTAGGAGTTTCCAATCTGTATACCCTGGGCTGAATCGGGGACTGTGAAGTGGGTAACAGGCAGTGCATTGGGAATCTGTGTCATTTACAAATATCAAAATGATATTAGCAACTGTAAGTTGCCATGCTCTAACAGTGACTATTTCTACCTTTTTATTGAAATTATGCTTATGTGGATTACATAGGCTATGTTGCACATAGATCAGAAACGTATGCATCCCTATACATATGGTCTATTTGCACATATAGGAATGACTAACAATCAAATGGACAGTCAATGACTTTTCTTAGTGAGTGAATTCCTCCAAACAAGGGCTTAAAGAATATTTTGTATTCAACTATAGCAGCAAACGCCAGACAGCAGGCTCTCATTCATCCTCAGCTGACTGAAGGGCCTGCAGCAATCTCTCGTCTTGCCAAGGCATGATTTTGAATTATTTTTGCAGGAAGGATGCCCTGAACAAAATTCACCTTTTGAAATCCTTGGGAATATGCATCTTTGCTTGTTGTGGATGTACAGAGACTCGTAAGTAACTACTTCCGGCAATAGATATGCCTGTGGTGAGTACTGCAGCAGTAACAGGTAAATATAATGCAGGATGAAGTTTATACCAGTGACAAAATTCACTTATTTATATTTGTGTGTCACGGCAGTCAGCATTAGGTGATTAACCCACCCCCCTCCTAGGAGCCTCCCTCTCTTCCTTCCCTTTCTTTCTTCGGCTGGAAGAGAAGCAAGAAAAACAAACAGGGTCAGCCTTTGCCGCTAGGACTCACAATTTTCAGCAAGTGCATCTGGAAAGTCGCTTTCAAACCCATGTTTTGAGAGCTTGGGAACTCCCAACTTGTGGAGTTATTTTGAAGGCCGTGGAGCCATCATGATATAAGTCCTGGTTAGCAGGAAATAGCTCACGGGGTGGGACTTCCCAGGTCATATGTGCACCTGTTTCTATCTAACCCTCTTTGCTTCCTGTGCCACATGGTGCGAGGGTGGACAATCTACTGCACCCTCAGCTGCCACAGAGCTTCTTTTCCATTTCCTCGACTCCATGATTGGCTGAGATCCCTCTGAAGCCATCAGTCCTAAGAAAGCTTTCCTCTTTTACGTTGCTTCTATTGGGTATTTTGTCTTGGCAATGAGACAAACCTCAAACAATGAACCAGTTGTGGACAATGAGCGGATCCTTTTGTGGGAAGGTCTTATCTTGTAGCTGGTCTTAGCCCAGGGATTCCCTGGGCATCATATGATAAGCAAAAGGGATACGCTAAGAGGAAAGAAAATCCACTGCCCAGTGAGTCTCCTCTTCTTCCTCTCAGATAGCTGGTGACTCCAGATAACTTATTGTCACGGTTATTTTTATAAAACTGTTTGTTCTCCTTAGTTTCTCTCTCAGCCCAGCTATCACACAAATAAGTGAGACTCTTTTGTATTTGTTTAATTATAAGCTTCACAGCACAACAGCTGAGCAGTTATTACTGTATTCTTGACCCTCTAAGGTAATTTGGCTTCCTCCCAGCATACATCCCAGAGATACTTGCACTTTGTAGCTTTTATGTTCCAGCTCCTGCTGATGTCTCTTGGACCTCTCCTATAGCTGCATCCCCTGCCTGAATTCCCTACTTCCCCCTCTAACTCCTCCTCCCTTGGCTGACAGGAAGTCCAGCCCTATTCTCTCCACAGCTCAGTGATTGGCTATAAGGTGCTCTATTGACATGCCAGGAGAGAACTGGGGCGCATAGTATATACAACACTGAGACAGGAGATTCTCAGAACAAGACTTGCAACTAGGTTTGAGGGGTGTATAAATCAGCATTTGAATTACTCAAAAGGCTTATGCATATACTTAATATGGAAGAAATATATGCTCTCATCTCCTCCTTATGGTACCAATAGTAGGGCTTTCCATTACTTATAACCTATATATACTCAACTGACACAAATGGCACAAAGTAATTCACTGATCTATTCAGACTATTACTGTTTGCAGATTCAGAAGATGCCCCTTAAAACTACAGTAACTATTTATTCTCCTTGAAGGGGGGAAATGTACCTTTTGGTCTGATACTGGTGAACAGGACATTTGTTAACAGGTCACTGGTAAACATATGAAGAGAAATTCTTAGAAAACAATCAGTCTATGGCACCTCCCAATAGTGGAGAAGTATGCAGGAGCCTCTTAGATTGTTCACATCCTTATGTCTGCTCAAGTTGGTAAGTGCCATTCAGGTCTCAATTTGTTCTTAAAAGTGAGTTTTCTTACTATGCAACAAATATTTATGGTGGCTAAAGTGAACTAGTCTAGCTTGGTGAGAAATCACTAATTATATTTTGTCACCAGTGGTGCATTTTTGTTTGGTGGGTGTGAGTGTGTGACTTCTGAGACTCAGGGGCTCATATGTTCTAGGAGTTCTTGAAAAAAAAATCAATGACATTTCTGAATATAAATTCTTGGACATAAGCGTTCTTGGAAATACTAACAAGGTACCCATATTACCTTCTTTCTTGCTCTGTTTTCTTTATTATCCATGGACTCCAGAAATAATACAAATTTAAGTTGAAATTGGGAGATAATTTTAAAGTATTCTGTTTAATTATGAGTATGTCACTGCTATCAACTACCAAAATGTTTTAAGACGCCCAAGAAACTTTTTACCATTGAGAACTTGACCACAAATTTATGGTAAAATTAAGTTTCTATTTAGGTAGAAACTTACTCTATCTGAAGTCAGATGTACAAATCTAAGAGTTTTTGAATAACATGTGCATTGTGAGCTTAAAGTGACATAATTTCAAGTCTAGAATGTTCTTTACTATCAGCTTCAGACCCCAATTCCCTCATTTTCAGAGTAAACACTAAGTGTTCTAGCCTCACAGGGTTTGGTTTTGGAAAACAGGTGAGTTATATTTCTCTTATTAACACTTCGTTGATATTTTGTACTTGAGTATATCTTTTATTCAAAATCAGAATCTTCTCTTCCTTTTTAGGAATTCCACCCTAGTAAAAAGCTATTTCTAAGGCATGTTCACATCACCTCATTAGAGAACTTGTTCAAATGAGGTGATTGCTTCTCGGCATTTCTATTCCAGTTGCCAGAGCATAACCCTTCACTCACTTTGACAGGGTTTCTGGCTTTAAATGTCCACTGTTGTCTTTAGAGGAACATTTTGTTTCATTTTTCTACTTACATTGGCCTGGCAAAAAGTCCTGAAAGTAAAAGATTTTAAATGTTTCTTAAGAGTTTTGTTTTTGTTTTGTTTTGTTTTTTTTACTGTCTAGCTACAAATTTCAACCTCCTTGGAGGATCTTCTTCCGCCTTCTGGCCCAATATATCTGACAGACATATTTGTGAAGCAGGAACTATTGAGCACTTGCTTACCCTGTCTTGGCAGAGTTTGGCCATTAACTCTGCCTGCATCCAAGCTTGCCTTTTTTTAGGTAGAATTCTGTCTGTGGTAGAAATGAAGACATTTTGCCCAGTGGCTTGTTTGCCACACTTGAAGCCATCTTCATAAGGAGGCTCTTTGATGCTTATCATCCTATTTGAGGTAGGCTGGGTGTTGCCAGGAATTAACCTGTCTCATTGTCAGTGAATTTTTAAAATAATAAAAATTTTTTTTCTTATTTCTTTTTTAAATTTTTTATTAATTTATTCTTGTTACATCTCAATGATTATCCCATCCCTTGTATCCTCCCATTCTTCCCTCCCTCCCATTTTCCCCTTATTCCCCTCCCCTATGACTGTTCCTGAGGGGGATTTCCTCCCCCTGTATATGCTCATAGGATATCAAGAGGGTCCTAGAAACCTACAAGTAGAACATTATGAAAGGCAGATTTGGGCCCAGGGGTCCCACTCAAACTAAGGTACCAGCCAAGGACAATACAGGCCGTAGACTTTAAACCCCTACCCAGATCTAGCCAATGGACAGAACATTCTCCACAGTTGAGTGGAGAGTGGGGTATGATTTTCACACGAACTCTGGCGCCTCATATTTGACCATGTCCCCTGGAGGGGGAGACCTGGTGGCACTCAGAGGAAGGATAGCAGGTTACCAAGAAGAGCCTTGATAAAAATGTTTTTAAACGCAATGGTATAGAGAGTTTTGGGTGACTATTAAGGTAGCAAAGTGTCTCTGTCATCTTCTCATTTGGAAAGCTACTAAGCTGCACTCCCAACATACTCAGGTAATAAAGTTTATTCCTTCTCAAGCCTCTGATGGGGTTGAAGACCGGGAAGCTTAGTTTTATAATGAAGCTTAGTTGTTTAGGGGTTAAGATGTGTTTAGGTCTAAAAAGATATTTTAAATTGATAATGGCAAGATGCGATGGAGAATGAGTTATACTCAGAACTTTAGACGCACCAAGACAGGAATGATGTTTTCTTCAAGGCTATCAAATACAAATAGCCAAAACACTAAGAATGTTACATTTATATAATTCCTGATTGTGTCATGGTTCTTCTTGCTATAGGTAGTTTACTGTATATACGTGTAATAATTTCCAAGTTGATACTCACTTTTCTACTAATACATCTAGAAAGAGTATCTTTAGGAACTAGTCAGAGGAGTAGGGCTTACCTGCTCTGTCCCATGCTTACATCCTTTTACTAATGCATGTTTGTCATGGAATGCTGTAACACACAGGTCCTAGTTTACTTTGTGATCAAATCCCTGATCATCAGCAGTTCCCACTTTGGCACAATATTAATGAGTGCTTGCAGCCCGCTCTGAAACACTCTGGTGTCAGCATTTTTTCTTACTGGACAAGGCATGCAAGTGAATGATAGTTGTGTTCACAGGGCTCACTCACTAAGGGCCTTGGGATGAGAGCCGGACGGGCAGTCTAGCCTTAGAAAAGTTTGATTAATAACCAACAGAGTTGGTGCCATATAAAATATGACAGCAGCCTTTTTTTTTTATTACAGTATTAAGAAAAACATCCTTCCTCCGGTTTAGAGATTAGATTACTTATCTTGGATGTCTGAGGTTCTTTATGATGCGCTAAGAATTCTATCTTCTTAAAGCCAAGGTCTAGATGGAAGAATATGTTTACAATAGCTAGACACTAACATTTTATATATTTTTATTTAGTATTATCATTTGTCTGATGTATTTATTTAACATTTAGCCTTCTATTTTTCTTCTCCCTACACGAAGCCAGCTACTAAACTGGAATCTAGTGCTGCTGATGAAAATTAGAGTGAGATCAAAGTCACCTCATAGGATGGCGGAATCATTAAAATTAGGGCATACTATGACATTTGCATGACATTTCTGCATCTGAGCTTGCTTTGCTGTCCTTGCTGCCTAGAATCCTCCCTCTCTTTTCTATAGTGATCCAAATCCATCCAGTCCGCCCAAGCTCAAGCCAAATCCCTCCTTGATGAATGTAGCTCCTGCTGACCATGCCTGTCTCTAAGCCCTCTTCTTGCCTTCTCTAGCACACAATCTGTCCCTGTCTGTGTTAGAGTTTACATTTATAAATGACTTGTCCTGACTGTTGCATGAGTATAACCTTTGCCCTTTCTGAAAACAATTCCTGCCTGTGTTACCATTATTTTCCTATCCCCATGCTATCTCATATAAGCATCAGAAGTCATTCTTTCGTGGTTCAGATTGGGAGAATATATAAATATAAAAGCAGTGTTGCTATCAACGTTGGTGGAGATGGAGACACTGTATGGAGACTATGAAAGAAAACCATGAGAAACAGGGATTCAAAGCAATTTCTGCCAAATAGAACAAGAAGAGGAAGTTTATAAACCCAACACGTATACATCTGTAAAATTTCAAAATAAGACCAGATGAGGTTTAGTTCAAAAACAGAAATTAAAAGGAACAAAACAAAACAAAAAAGTTATCTGGAAACATAGCCACAGGGGCCCTAAGTTCGTGGGAGGAATAATACTTTTGCCTTTGTTAATGCCATTAAGATTGACAATAAGATTCTTGTTGAAATGGTGTTAATAGCTCTGCCTCTAAAGGCAGTTAAAAACAAGCCTGAAAAATGGCATGCTTCTCAAAAAAAAAAAAAAATAAATAAATAAATTAAGAACAAAACACACATACCCTTTAACTTGACTCAGAAAACCATGTCTAAGATATATGCATTGACAAAAAGTACACAACCATTTTCCATCACTTTTTTGTTCCCTTGATGATAAGGGCTGAGACAAGGCCAAGTGCTGAAAAGACTTGATTTTGACGTATGAAGAGAAAAAGTAGCTTAGATTTTGCTCGAGCCAAAATTGTGCTCCTTGACATAGTCACAGTGAAGAAAAGCAGCACTGTGAAGAGGGACACGGGATGTGACAGAACACAGCAGGAGAACCAGAGTGACTGCCACCGTCAGGGGCTGACTGTAGTTGAGGCATCAGAAACTCCTCACTCAAGCGCCCTCTCCGTGCTGTGTGCTAGCTCACGTGCTTACAGGGCAAATGAGTATCCATCTTCTGCAACTCCAAATGAGACCTCCATAGTTATACTTTTGACATACAATGTTTATGTACGATCAGTGGCTAAAAACCCAGATTCACACTTTTATATATATTATAGTGTTGACATTTCAGATTACATCCTAAAACACCATTGCATTTTTAACTGGGATAAAATGATTTTTACTTTACTTTTTGTTCTGGATTCCATGAAATTTCTATGTCCAGTTAAAGGTTGCTAAATTCTATTTCAGCTGCCAGCACTTATGTAGAGGTTTTACTTCTAGAAAACCCTATTCAGTGTGTCTTGGAGACAAGAAATCAATAGCCAATCAAATTACTTTTTATTTCTTGAAGTGGTAGTGTTAAAGGCAAAGTATATTTGGATAAGAAGCTGTGTATTTTCAAAGATCTGGTAGTGCAATCGTATAATAAAGAAATATATAAATTTTCTATCTTGATGTTCCTGGTGAATCTTTGAAAGGCCTTATCAAAGGTATAAGCTACTTGGAGTAAAACCTTAAAAGCCTCGTCTCAAGATGTATGTTTTCTATCAGAGGGAAGACCATGATAATAAAATTCTATGTGAACAGAGGGATTTGAAAGCCTTAGTTGATAGCCCTCTTAATTTTAAAATAATGTGCATCTAATAAAATTGAATTTTAGAAAATCAAAGATTTGAATAATCTTTAACTTTGTTAGACTAGCATGTGACTTGTACTTATTGGACTTAATAAATATCTAATGTTGAAAAGATTCAAATATTCATTTTTGAAAAAAAAAAAAACAAAACAGCCTCCTTTGTCACTATTATCCTAATATTGACTGTTTCTCCTTAAAACAAAATCATATCAGAATGACTCATTAC
Source organism: Acomys minous (assembly GCF_964271855.1). Lineage (NCBI taxonomy): Eukaryota > Metazoa > Chordata > Mammalia > Rodentia > Muridae > Acomys > Acomys minous. The sequence goes on along the minus strand of NC_140486.1, from coordinate 89,380,169 downwards.
ATTGAACATTTCTTCAGTAAAGCCTCAATGTACTGGTAACAATATTGAAAGAGGGAAATTCAAGAGTACCTGTGGCTGGAGAGAGTCTAGTTCAGTGTTTAAGAAAACTGGCTGTATGTCCCTTGGATGGAGACGCCTGGTGGCACTCAGAGGAAGGATAATAGGTCACCAAGGAGAGACTCGATACCCTATGAGCATATACAGGGGGAGAAGGTCCCCCTCAGTCACAGTCATAGGGGAGGGGAGTAGGGAGGAAGTGGGAGGAAGGGGGGAATGGGAGGATACAAGCGATGGGCTAACAACTGAGATGTAATATGAATAAATTAATAAAAAAAATTAAAAAAAAATAAAAAGGGGAAATATGTAGCAGTATTTAAATAAAAATTTTTGACCTAAAAAAAAAAAGAGAACTGGCTGCTCTTCCAGGGGGCCCCAGGTTCAACTCCTAGCAATGACATGTTAGCTCACAATCATCTATAAGTCCAGTTCCAGGGCATCTTACAGCCTCTTTTGACTTCTGCAGGCAACACACACACACACACACACACACACACACACACACACACGATTTCAGGAAAACTACTTACATTCAGGCAAACACTCATACACATTAAGTAAAATAAATAAATTTTAAAAAAAACCAACAACTTCTTAACAGCACCTGGAATTTCACCCTGAACCATTACAGAAGCTCTCTCTTTTGTAGGTAGAATCCAGTGTAAAAATGACATCAGTTCATTGTAACTCAGAAGAATGTCAGGTTAACATCCCACATGGTTACTAGCAGTTATGTATTGATGATCAGATCCATAATCTTGAAAGTGCATTTCTTCTGTGTCCCACCCCATCCTTCTTCAGTGTCAGAGAGTGAACTGACAATTTAGGTCAGATGGTATTAACGCCATCTAAACTTCCTGTAAATCCATCTTACACACAATAATGCAATGAACTTTGCATCTACAGTGCTGAGACTAATACCACAGCTGCTAATGGCTAAAGCACAGAGTGTTCTTTTATCCTCAAGTAACCTTTGGTACTCCAGCCCATCTCTCTGTTTGTACTAGTTTCTTGGTGGTTGAGAAGAACTGAGATTAACATATTTATAATGAAAACTTCAGCTTTACTATTATGAGACATAGTAATGTGCAACCCTAAATTTATGGTTTCATATACATATATAATGTGTATTACTAGTTAACAACAGATAAGATGAGGTGATTCCTTACAAAGCTATATAACCTGTTTGGTTGAATGTATAGACATATTTGCAAGTAATAAGAAAACGTATCTACTATTTCATGAAGATAAAATACTTGAAAAAGAAGCTGAGTTGCCAATACATCATAGTAGACAGTGAACAATGTTTTAAAACCTTGCATTTAAAATTGAATATGTAAGATTATCCTGAAGCCACGAGTAGTGGTGCATATCTAGGATTTCATCATTCTGGAGGCAGATGCAGGAGGACTGGGACCACTGTTGTTCATCTAGAAATTTTAAGGCCACTCTGGGATACACAAGGAGACTTTTTCTTAAAACACAACCCAAAACAAAACAAAACAAAACAAAATTATAACGAAAAGAAAGCAGCCCAAACTTTAATGAATAATGGCATCTATGTACTGTCATTTCCCAAATATTTACAAAGTGAACAAATGTCTCATTTGTGAGTTTAAGATCTCCTATAAATACATGAGTTGATTAAACTTGCTACCAATTTTATATCTGCTAGGGCCTCTTCTTCCACACAGCTGCTAATTTTCAGAGAAAATAACTCCAGTTGTTTCAAACCACTGAACACGATAATAGCAAAAATGAGACCGGTCATTAACTCTAGTAACTGCCTTCGCCTTCATCTCAGGCCTTTAGTTAACCAAATGAATTAATGACTGCTAGCTCCCTCAAAGAATTATTACTTAATTTAATCTGTGCGATCTTGTGGACAAATCCAAGCTTCAAGTAGCACCTCTGTGCAGATAGCTTTTCAGTCTATGTCATCAGCCTTGACTTGTCTCTGGGAGCTCATGTTTTCAAAGGCCTCCTCTTCTAAGTCGGACTTTCCTGCGGGCTTTAACTTTTCTCTTAAAGTTCTGCGTAGCCTTTGAGCTTTCATCTAAATCCCAGCAATTGTCTTCAAATGTAATGCTTCCTGGGGCTGGAGAGATGGGTCAGCCTCACTGTAGAGGATCAGAGCTCAGCTCCTCCCACTCCTACCCGCAAAGGGAGCCACAACTCCCTGAAACTCCAGATCCAGGTGATCTGACACCCTTGTACGGCTACTGTGCGTACCCACATGTAGTTGTGAACACACAGTCAAAAAAAGTAAAATGTGGTTTAGATAATGCCTTATCTCACCCTATTCTTTGGGATCCAACATTTTCAACAATATTTTCCTTGTTTCTATCTTATTCACCCTGTTTTTGTCAACCTCTAACTATGCTTATTTGGAAATGACTCTGCTATACATGGTGGTATGCACTTGGAATCCCAGCAGTTTGGATGTTGAGACAGGGGGATTGCTGCAAGTCCAAGAGTAGCCTGGGCTACACAGTGATTGCTAGATCTGTAAGGGATACATGGCAAAACCCTGTCTCAAAGGAAACAAATGAGTGAGTCAGCTAATTGAAAAATGGAACAACTGAATATTTTATGTTATACTTTGCTTGTGTGTACAAATTAGCAGTATCTTTGACTAGCTGAGTATTCTGTATACAGATCCTTTGCCGAATAGAAAAATTTCGAATATTTTCAGTCTGATTTTCCTTTCCGTTTCTCAGAAGTGTTGTTTAAAGAATAAGCACTCCCCCCACTACTCCATTCTAACCGAAGTTCAAGCATCCTCCCTTGGGCCCTCCTTGTTACTTAGTTTCTTTGTGGGTCTGTGGGTTGTAGAATGGTTATCAAAGGGGAAATGAAATAGGCATTAGAAGTGGATAAAGAGAGAGAACTAGGCAGGAGAGGAGGTGGGAAAGAGAACAAGAGTGGGGATGAGGTGGAGGGAGAGCAGGGGTGGAGGTGAGAGGTCTAGGAGAGAGAAGGAAAACTGATGGGGGGGGAATCTCTGTGACAACCTGGAGACCCATGGTGAGGCAGACTCCTGGGAGGATATGGGGGTGGACCACAGCTGAGATTCCTAGTAGCAGGGGATATATGGCCACCTCCTGTAGCCAGGCAGGACTTTCAGTGGAAGAAGGGGCACACCAACATACCCATGATATCTTTGACTCACAATTTGTCCTATCTACAAGAGGTATGCAGGGATAAAGATGGAACAGAGATTGAGGGAAAGGCCAAACAATGGCTGCCCCAACTTGAGACTCACACCATGGGAGTGAGCCAACCCGTGATACTACTAATAATACTCCACTGTGCTTCCATACAGGAGCCTAGCATAGCTGTCCTCTGAGAGGCTTCTCCCAGCAGCAGATTGAGACAGAGGCTGAGACCCATGGCCAAATATTAGGCAGGGCTCGGCGAGTCTTTTGGAAGAGTTGACAGAAGAGGGATCTGGAGAGGAGAAGACCTCCACAAGAAGACCAAAAGAGTCAACTAACTGATGATCATGGAGACTGACAGAGACTAAGCCACAAACCAAAATGCATGTATGGACCGGACCTAGGTCTCCTACACATATGTAGCTGATAGGCAGGTCGGTCTTCATGTGGGTCCCCTGGCAAGTAGAGCAGGGGCTGTCTCTGACATGGACTCTGTTGTCTGCTTTTGGTCACTTTCCCCTAGCTGGGCTACCTTGTCAGGCCTCATTGGAACAGGCACTTAGCCTTGATGTGAATTGATCTTCTGGGGACTGGGTGGTGGTAGTGGGGGCTCCCCTTTTCTGAGAAGAGGGGGAGGGGGAAAAGGAGGGAAAAGGTAGGAGGTTGGGGTGGGAAGAGAGAAGGGAGGAGGCTGCAATGGGGATGTAAAGTGAAAACAAACAAACAAACAAACAAACAAACAGAAGAAGAAACACTGGGCCATAGAGATGCTTGAGTTCAATTACAGGGACCCAGATGGTGCAAAAAGAGAACCGACTTCCACAACCTGAAAACAAACAGAAACACACACACACACACACACACACACACACACACACACACACACACACTAACAAACGAAATAAACAAAAGGCATTTAAACTTTGCAAGTTCTATGTTTTTTCTTTTATATTTTTGTCTTCTATTTTGCTTAACCCAATGGCAGTAAATTTTGTTCTTTGTTTCCTACAAGCTTTATGATTTTAACTGAATTGTTTGGATCTGTGAAGCATTTTATGTCTCTAACTGGCATGAAGTGTAATGAAATGCTTCTACTCTCTTTCTTCCTCTTTAATGTGGTTATCTGCTTGCTCCACAATGAAGTGGGGGGAACAATGGAATCTGACTTACATTTATGCTGGTCATTCTGTCTGCTATTGAAATGGCCAAGTGAACGTCCTCAGCAAGGAACACAAAATGGCTGGACATAATTCCTGTCAGCAAATGCTAGGATACACAGCCTGGGATTTCACTAGGCTTACACAGACTTCATCAGTTTCCGCTCGTTTTAAAAACTTTTAAAATCTCTTGGGTTAAAAAAAAATGAGTCAATAAAATTGAAGAGTATAAAAATTGAATATGAACATTTGAATGAGGTAAAAAAAAAGTTGGTGATTGGCTCCAAATATGACATATTAGTTTTAAAAGAGGAAATGGGGACCTAGGCCCCTACTCATATGTAGCCTATAGGCAGCTTCATCTCCATATGGGTCCCCTATGAAGGGGAGCTAGGACTGTCCCTGCCCTGGACTCTGTTGCCTGCACTTTTACACCTCACTCTGGTGGGGTACCTTACCAAGCCACAGAGGAGAAGGATGTAGGCAGTGCTGATAAGACTGGATAGGCTGGGGTCAGTTGGTAGGGGAGAAAGTCTCCCCTGATGACTAGGTGAGGGAAGGAGAGGGAGGGAAGGAAGAGTTGGGCTGGGAGGAAATGAGGGAGGGCACTATGATTGGGATGTAAAGTGAATACATTTTTAAAAATAAACTTAAAACAAACAAACAAAGGAAATGGCAGTCATCTCTAATGGTCACCTTGCCTTCATCTCTTTTCATCTTTTACGGTTCTGCAGATTCAGAAAGAATAGCTCTCACAACACTACCTTGGACCTCAAGTTCACTCCATGTTAACTTTGGGTTATACTCCATCTTCTGAATATTGAATACATGCAGTTTCACACACACACAAAAAAAGCTAATGGATGATATTTTCTGAAATAAATTGACTGTCCCAAGAAATATTTGCATATAAAAGTATGATTTATAAGGAAAAACCTGTCACCAGTTGACAATGAATATGTTCTAAAGCAATAAATGGATCCCACTGAATTGTCCCTCCTTATAGTAGACATTGCTAAACATTTTAAATGAGTTCCTTAAGAGCAGACATCAGGGTTATTTGTTTGTTTGTCTGTCTGTTTGGTTTGCACTGTGCAGTCCTTCTGCATAGGAGGAATGCTATGACTGCATAGTTGCAGCATGTTGTGCACATCTTAACTGATAGAGGACAATTCAAAAACAGAAACCATGCCCTTTAAACACAAGTGCCAACCTCATGGTCATATGAATAGTGCCCCCTCATTATTACACTTTGGAAGCAGCACAGAGATGGTTTCTAATCTGCCCCCTCTGTCACAGCCATATGCTCTGAAATTTAGGCTAGAGGGGCAGATGTGTAATCTGGGAAAAAATCCAAAATCAAGACCTCCTTGGAGTCGACAGTATTGTGTCTGCAATGCCAGCTCTGGATAGTATGCCCAGAAATTCTAATTCATGGAAACAAAGCATAGAGAATGGAGAAAAACAAAAGCCTACTGACTCCTTCAGCCACACCAGGCAATTATCACATCATCTATTCAACTATAGCTGACTGGAGTCATATTTCCAGAGGTCTAGTATGGCTGGTCCCTCAACCTCCTGGACCCCTGGTACAAAGACAGCTCTTTAGCTGTGTGATATGAATGGTCTTTGTCCAAGTTCACAAGTCAGTCTTCGGGCTCACCACTCATGTGTGGCAACACAAGTCACAAGTGACCACTAACTTTTAGGAAAAATTTGCAAGAACATCAGGATTTCTGTAGTTCGGAAAGATTAAAGGCCAGGGCTGGGGAGTAATGTGGTCGAGAATGCTAGGAATTCCTGTGCTGGCTCAGGAGGAGGGGCAGAGACAAACTGGTCCTAGGAGCTGGTGGATCAGCTATCCTAGCCTACTGTCCTATCCCTGGCTACTCCCTAACCCTCAAAATGCAGACAGTATCTGAGGAAAGACAACCATCATGTAATTATTCCTCTGGTCTTAACTGAATGCACACACACACACACACACACACACACACACACACACACACACACACACACACACGACATACACGAACATCTAAAGACCATTTGTCACAAAGAAAAGAAAAACTATGAGGGTGGCTTCTGTAAAAATGAACAGGGCTGGTTTAGATGCAGTTCAGTTCTTAAAGGACTGATCAAACAGCCCTCCCACCCACCAGTCTTTGAATGTGGTCACAAGAACTCACTCTGGAGAACACTCCAGAGGTTCAAAAGGAATCCTGATTAATATCTGATCCATGGGCCACATAAGCAGTGACAACAAATAGCCAGATAAGCTTTACCTCCCCCCCCCCCACTTTATGACAGGGCACCTTATAATCTGATAAAAGCTCCTCTGTGAACCCTACTTTATTTCTTCCTATAACAATGAATCACTATGAGTATCTCTAGACAGAGCAATAAACCATTATTTGTAACTACAAATATAACTACAAGTTTTTATTGTGTAGTTTCTTATTAAACAGAATTTTCCATTTCTAACTTGCTCAAAGTATTATGAACATCATTCCCCACTTTGTTCTCATGTTCTATGGATTTCCATAATTTTTCAAAGTGTATCTTAAGATGGATTTTCATGCTAAATATGAGTTGGAGCCACTGAAATAGCCATGGCTTGTCCCCTCCCCCCCAAGGTATGTTCTTATCTGCACCAAGCCTGGTATCTTATTTGAATCCAGGCCTTTGTAAGAGAAAATCATGGATTCATTCACTCAACAAATAATGGATCCATACTTTTGCTTCCAATAGTAAATCAAGTCTCAAGATCTGATGATAAAATACAAATAGATTCTGGTTAAGTAAAAACAAATAATCATTAAAACGTATTGTTCTGCTCATAGGCAATAAAGGAAAGCTTTAAGCTGGGCCTTTTGACAAACAAAATCAAACAAGTGAAAAACAAAACCCGGGTGAATGGTGGAAAACATCTATACTAAGGGTTTACGATTGCCCTTCTGGTGATGCTGGGGCTAAGGGATGAATCTGGGAAAGATGGTGGAATCCTAGAGGATCTGGCAATCAAGGCTAAAGTAGGAGAATCAAGGCAGTGACTCCTCAAAGGCCTACAGCCTTAGTAGAATGGTGGATGGAAAACCCCACTAATGCCCTGAGCATGATTCTCCCAGCAAAGGAGTCTGGCTCTTGAGAAGGAAAACAACTAAATAATGATAATCTCCCCACCATGCTTCTTTGAGAATTTCCAGCCATTTAATTGACCTAGTAAAGCAGCCAGTTAAGTTTATTTTTATTTCAAACAATTAGAAAATGACATGGAAGTTATCCTAAGCTAATGACATCTTATAGTTTCCCCCAGAATAAGGAAGTCTAAATACTCTGTGGGGAAAAACAAAGGCAAATGCAAGTTAGTTCCTTCATTCTTCTCACACACAAGAGCCAGCCAAGGATGCCTATCCATGCTTCTTGCACGAGAGCCAGCCAAGGATGCCTATCCATGCTTCTTGCACGAGAGCCAACCAAGGGTGCCTATCCATTCTTCTTGCACGAGAGCCAGCCAAGGATGCCTATCCATGCTTCTTGCACGAGAGAGGATCATGGATGCCTATCCATGCTTCTTGCACGAGCGCCAACCAAGGATGCCTAACCATGCTTTTTGCACAAGAGCAGACCATGGATGCCTATCCATGCTTCTCACACGAGAGCCAACCAAGGATGTCTAACCATGCTTCTTGCATGAGAGCCAGCCAAGGATGCCTATCCATACTTCTTGCACGAGAGCCAACCAAGGATGCCTATCCATGCTTCTTGCATGAGAGTCAACCAAGGATGCCTAACCATGTTTCTTGCATGAGAATCAAACAAGGATGCCTATCCATGCTTCTTGCACGAGAGCGGACCATGGATGCCTATCCATGCTTCTTGCACGAGAGCCAGCCAAGGATGCCTATCCACGCTTCTTGCACGAGAGCCAGCCAAGGATGCCTATCTATGTTTCTTGCACGAGAGCCAGCCAAGGATGCCTATCCATGCTTCTTGCATGAGAGTCAACCAAGGATGCCTATCCATGCTTCTTGCACGAGAGCCAGCCAAGGATGCCTATCCATGCTTCTCACACGAGAGTCAACCAAGGATGTGCTCTATGGGTTTTCCACATAGAAACAACCATAATTATAAGCAAAGTCAGTATGTTGGAGGGTCATTCTTGTACTTGGGAAGCAACACAAGAGCATCAGAAAGAAACTTAGACTCTAAAAGGAACCTAGGAAATAAGTTTGGAGGAGCTACTCAAATGGAGTACAGAGTCAAAGAATTAGAGAAAATATGAACAAGGATTCAATGGACATTGTTTACTGTGGTCTCAGACATATGTGCTAAATACTGTCATGACTACAGTAGAAATCCCACAAGAAAAAGAAAGGACATGAGCAATATTAGAAGACATAAGTTACTCCAAATGATGAAACATAAATATATGTCATTGGATCTTTACTATTAACCTTGGTATACAACCAAGAAGGCTAACATGAAGAAGTCTACATCAAGTTTTGGAGAGTAGTAGAAGTGAATGGCAACAACAAAGCAGAATTTAAAGATAGGAAGGGAGAAAAGACTGATCATGGTTAGTGACAGCACTAAGACCATGGGCTGTATTTTCATAGTAGAAACCAGAAGCCAGTTTTTAAGAAAATAAAAAACAGAAACAACAAAAAAGAAAAATCACTAATGTGTTCAGTGTGTTTTCAGCCTAACATTAAATAGCCAAGAAAACTAGCTGTCAAGAGAAAGGCATTTTTCTGAAAAAGTGAACAGCACTATCTGTACACCATCATTAAGAGAACAAGAAGGCATACTTTAGAAGAAAGGAAAAGACCCTGGAGGGCAAGGCTGAGATGCATAGAACTGTAAGGAGAAAAAGTTAAACGTTTGGATAAATTTGAACAAATACTGAAGGTATAAAACACTAAAAGTAATATATAACTTGTAGGATCAAGAAATATAAAAATAAAATAGAAAATATTAAAATTACAGAAGAGTGAGAATCACACATGAGTTGCTAGATTTTATGTGTGCATAATACACTCAGAATGTAGTTTTCAATATATATATATATATATATATATATATATATATATATATATATATATATATATACATACATACATATATGTGAAAACGAGCTAAACATTTAGGGAAGTAGAAAAAGTCATAGAAAGTATTTCCAATATAAAATAAGATGATAAACATAGATTCAAATACACTAGCAATGATAATACATATAAATGTGCTAGAACATCAGAGAGACCACTGACTGCATCAAAATAAAATGTAGCCACTTGTTAGGACAACACACACACACACACACACACACACACACACACACACACACACATACACACACACACACTACAGCATAAGGACACGAAAAGGTTGAAAGTAAGCAGATTCAGGAAAAGAGCCAATAAGATAGCTCAGGGAACAAAGGTGCTTGTAGCACACACAAGTCTGATAGGAGCTTGCTCCCAGAACCCATGATTAAGAAAAGTGTCAAAAGTTGTCCTACAAATTCCACACCTGTCCGTGGCGTGTGTGCATGGGCACCGCTACACACACTTTGACACACTTTGTGAAAGACTGCATGAGGAGATAGATGAGAAAGGTGAGAGGAACTGAGGTCTTGTTGGGTATTCCTTTAAGACAGTGGCGTCAGAGAAGGTCTCTGTGAAGAAAGCATATCTGACTTGAGAATTATATCAGAGGGACTCCGTAAGAGAAGGTAGTGGAGCTCGCTCTGAGAAGGAACGGGAAGCAAAGGTCCTGCAGAGAGGACACGGTGTTTGCTGCAGAAATGAGAGGACTCCATTTCTCCACAGAGGAGGAACAGAATGATACTGTGGAGGAAGGCAGAGGAGGGGAGGCATGCTGGCGGGACCACACCACCACATCTGGCCTCTGTAACTGACGGGAGGCCACCAGAGCATTTAAAGCAGCTGAGGACCATGTCTGACCCATGGTTTTCAGCTTCTCTTTTTGTAGAGACAGTGAAACTGGTTTAGTTGAGAGACTAGACTTTTGAGGTCTGCAGATCGCGGTGGTTTTGGAAATGATGGAGAACATCCCGTAGGGTCATTGTAACCTTCTGGGGCATGGATGGGCCGACTCAAGGAAACTCAAAGTCCAGGCTGCCTCTGGAACCGGCATGACTTTCCAGGCCTATATGGAAAGCAAGTGAGTGTTACAACAGTCTTGTCTCTAGCGTAATGTCCTGCTGGGTAAAACTCACAGCAAGCGATATGGCGAGCCATAGACTTCTCAGTAAAGACACGAGTGCTCAACTATAACGGAAGGAAGAGAAACCCAGTGTGCGAGTCTTAGGTGCCGTGAAGGTCTCAGAGTGGAGTCAGCGTTTCTCAAGCATGTTTCCAGAGCAGGGCAGAGCTCATGACAATGTTGACTGTATGACAGAGTGTATAAGAAAGATCAGTATTTCTCAGAGTTTAGCAACTTACATTATCATTTGTTATCATTGCTGTGCTCATTGTAGTGCCCTATACTGTTTTATTGCATCAGTTTTTCCCTAAAATAATGTGTTCATGTGTGTGTGTGTGACATGTATGTATATGTGTATATGTGAGCATGTGTTCTCCTGGGTAGGAACATGTAGAAGCCAGACGTATATTGGGATTGCTTTGTCAACTGTTTTTCTTTCTCCGCCTTATTTTATTGAGACTGGGTACCCATGAACCCGGAGCTCACCATTTTGGCTCCACTGGCTGGCTAGCAACCCTAATGATCTCTCTCCCTTTCAATACCCACCCAGAGCTAGGGATACAGGCAGGAACAACTGTACCCAGCGTTTTATGTGGCTTGTGGAGATGCTTACAGAGCAAGCATTTTATCCACTGAGCCATTTTTCCATCCCCTTGCAGGCTTTTTGTATGAAGACATTAATAGTTCTGTAAGTGGAAAAACAGTATTTTCTTAATATGCATTAATACAAATATGCACTTTTAAAAAGAGTAAAATATATTTCCCTGTGTAAACCACTTAAGATGAGTCTTGGATGGCCAGACTACTAAATCAACCACTGGCAATATTTTCTCTTGAGGCCCGTTAGTACAGGAAGTAAAACGGCTCCATCACCATTTTGAGGCCAATTTTTCTGAATACCTTGACAATTCACACACTAATGGTAAATCATGATATTTTTACAGAACGATCTGCCATTTTACTATTATTATTGCAGTTGTGGTTTGGTTTGCCTGCTTTAAAAATGCAGGCATTAAAAAAAACCATCTTGATTAATAAAGGACTTCTGTGAGGCAGGTCATTTTTCAGGGGTTTGGTCTTATTTTGGTTGGAGGGAGGCCGTCCGTTGCTTTGTGAGGACTAACAGTTCTGATTAACTGCAAAATAGGCATGAATTTGCATTTGCTTTGTTTAGAAGTAATATAGGTTGTTTAAAGTTTTCGGTTTAATTTTGACATATTTACTATCAGGCTCTCTTATTGTTAAGTCTGCTTTTTATTGGATACAGTCGGGCATCAAGGGCCTCTAAAAAGATCCCTTTTATACACAGCACCGCAAGGCGTACTATTAAATATATTACTAGGACCAAGTTCTTGCCCCCTGGGATACCAAAATTGACAGGGTTTTTTAAATATTCTCTAAACATGTTCCTCATTATGACTTCCCCCCCCCTCAGTAACCCACAAATGAGGAAGGTCTCATATAGTTAAGTCTTTTTCCATTCCCTTTTATGCCGTAAATGCTTCTGTCTATACACAGGTTCCCTGCATAGCTCAGGGACTGAGTATTCCATCCTCTTCCTATGAACTGCTTTTTTCCCCTTGTGGTTGGTTTCCCTGCACATCATGTTTGCTGGTCCCCGGGTGGGATCTGCCAATTTGAACATTTCCCTTGTAAGTTGGGAAAGCGTTACCCTATGGTGTTTTTAAAAATATGTACAATAAGCATATTTTTGGTTTTCATTTCGTTTCTTGGTGTTCTACTCCTAAAATACATTGTCTCCCTGTATCATCAGGAAGTGCCAGACAACTCTTAGGTATTCTCTGAACGGGAGCTGATCGGGTGAGCCAATCAAGTATTAGACTGTTAGTCCTCATCCCAAATCTGGAGAGGAGAGAGGCGCTGAAGGCCAAGGTGATCATCAAGTGGCCAATGAGGTGGCCTGTTGTGCCTATGACTGAGGCCTCCATTAAAAGTACTCAGGCCCAGCGGCTAACACTCAGACTGCCAAGCATCCTGGAAAGCGCTGAGAGGGCAGTGTACCTGGAGCGAGTCAGGAAGTCTCCACGTCTCCCATACATGCTCACACACCTCTCCCAATCCGGCTGCGTCATCTGTGTCCTCTATAATGTAAGTCAAGTGTTTCTCCAAGTTCTCTGAGCTTCTCTAGGACTTAGCTGAACCTGGTAAAAGGCTTGCCGGAACCCTGCTTTGTAGTTGGCAATGCCAGTTTGATAGGTTATTGGGGCAGGAGAGTGTGGAAAAGAAGAAAGACCAAACCAGAATCCAGAGTCGCGTGCAACTGAACAAGAGGAGTCCTGACCTACGCGGATGAAGAGGTGACTGGGTAGGTCGGACAGTAATGGTGGCAGAGGATGGGCTTGGGACATAGCATGGTGATGGGAATGTAGCAAAGTATTTGGAGCTGAGGGAACAGAATTTTGAAGGAATCAGAATCCTTCTTGAAATAGATGTCTTTGGCTGTTTCCTATATGAGAAAGAGCTCACTTCATTTATGAAACCTGTGTATACACGCAAGTCCAGCTTATCTATTATAAAGTCATGACTGTCAAGATAAATGCATTCTAAAGTATTTTAACCTTTAGTTGGCAATATTACACATTTATATGACTTTCAAAAAATAAAATTTAAATCTATATCTTATTTTATATTATTATGCAGCTGAATTGGGAAGTTCCTATGTCAAAGATCATTTACATATATCTCCCTGGGTGAGCTTTAAACTCGAATTTCCAATATAATGTGTCGCCCAGTTTCAGTTGAGAAAACTAAACTTTTAAGACCTTGCTGGACTGCAGATGTATGTTTCTTCATTCGCACAGACAAAAATAACACTCCCATATATGTTGGAGGTACGAAGCTGGTAGTCTGTAATCTCTCTGGGTCATTGGAGTTAGAGTCCTGGTTGCTTAGTTTAGTTTTTCCACAGCTGATTTACACAAACATGCTTTCTCTTTGAAGAGTGATCTTAACTTTGATCTTCCAATGTAAAAGTCCTTCACTATACGCTAACAGGTTTCTGCCTCTTTCTATCTGTTGTTCACAATGAGCTGCTGCTATTGAAAGCTGGGGCCACAAAGCACAGGAGTCTGTTTGTAATAGCTCACTGCATAGTTTACTGAAGGCAGCCTCAAGCTAAACACAAAAGAAAAAAGACAGACCAGGGCTCAGGTTGTGGGGCAGGCTTTATAGTTGCCATGATTTGAAGACGTGGCTTGGTTTTTCTCATGGAACACGCCATGTGCACCTATGTGGGAAGTCACTCTTGTTGGAGTACTTTCCTCGTGCAGGTGCAGAGTTTGTGTGAAGCTGGGTGCAGATAGCTCGGGATGTTTTGACATCACTCGCTTGGTGCTTGTTACCTCTCATGTGCATCTAGCACCATCTTCTTAAATGTACATTTGGACTTGTAGGTTCCAAATCACTATTTGCTAAACCTACAAGGCACAGTTGCCATGGCTAATGAAGCCTGGAACTTCCAGTGCTTCAGGGAACTAGACATACCTGTCTTTAAAAAATTATTTTCCACTTACTTAAACAATTCAAAAACTTTGGAAACCTTAAAATTTCTAAATCAGATTTTAAGACATAGCAGTTTAGAATTTTTAAAAATATGAATACTTTTTAAAAACAGTAAATCTTATTTGCAAAGATAAAATGTCAAATTCTGAATAATGAGAGGAACAGGATAATAAAATCTGGCTATGTGAATCTTATAACATAGATGACTATATAAAGGTGGTGGGGAGAACATACGGAAGCCGACTATAGGAACGACTTCATTGGATATTCAGACATAATTATTTCTGTGCATTTATCCTGAGAGAAAAAAAAAAGGAAACAGCATCATAATGAAAAGGGCAAGTATAAGGAGCTGATTCCGAAGTCTGCAAACTTCCAGCAAACTCCAGATTTCTTGTGCTTAGAAACATTCCACTCTGGGGGAGTCTGTTGATAGACTGTTAAAGGAAATATTACAAATTCTGTGACAAATAACTCCATCTTTCTACTGTGCATTCTGGGTCTGAGGATGTTTAGAGGATTTAAAAAGCCATTAAGATCATTACGCTGTCCAAATTGGCAGAAGTGAAGTGTACAAAGCGAGAGGCTCGGTCTGAGGCGTGGCTCTGGCCTTGAGGAGGCAGCCCCTTCATGAGACCATTTTCTTGAAGCCTTTTTCTTGAAGTCAACTCTTGGAAATTAGCTGGCTGTACAGGAAGAGTGCTACGTTCCAGAAACAGAACTGAAGATACAGTTATAAGCATTAACAGATGCTTTGCTTTGGGAAATGGTAGCTTATCTGCCATCCATTGAATATGGCATATCGGTGTCTGTGTGGGTCTATGCCTGTATATTGTATATTTAATACATCATTAGAATTACATATATTTATAATTTATATTACATATACATTTAGATTTGGCTTTAAAATTTTTTGAGTCAGAGTCTTACTATGTATTCCAGGCTGGCCTCAACTCATGGCAATTCTTTGGCTTCTGTCTTGAGTACTAGGATTACATGCACATGCTAACACACAGAGCTTAAGACATAGTTTTCAGTTGCCTAGCTATTTTCTCAGTGACATATATCCCAATTCCTTTGTGGATTAGCTGTTACCTGTGGTGTTTCTGATTACCTTGGACCGTTAGTATGTAGTGAGTTGACATTGAAAAGGACACCACAGAGAAGCTTAAGTTCTTACACTTTCTATCTACATATCCCTTCGCACTGTAGCTAATGTCACCTTTCAATTTATATGTCCACAGGAATATTTAGCATTTTCCTATCTTGGGACTATTTTACTTTGCAAATTCTCTTTGTTTTTGTTTTTGTTTTTGCATGTGTGTGTGTGTGTGTGTGTGTTTT
This sequence comes from Acomys minous, assembly GCF_964271855.1. Classification (NCBI taxonomy): domain Eukaryota; kingdom Metazoa; phylum Chordata; class Mammalia; order Rodentia; family Muridae; genus Acomys; species Acomys minous. Next base: position 89,364,703 of record NC_140486.1, on the reverse strand, counting down.
CATGTGCGTGCCAAAACTGGACCTCAAGTACCTTCCTCCATCTCTCTCAAAGTTATTTTCTCTCCTTGACCCCAAATGTGCTGTTTTGGCTATGTTTAGCTAGTTTACCCTGAGGCACCTTTATCTTGGCCTCTGAAGGACTAGTATTTCTGGCTCAGACTACGGGTTGGGTTTTAACCTGAGTTCTAGGGAGCTAAATTCTACCTCTCGTGCATACATGACAAGCACTTTATACACTGAGCCATATTCCCAGCACTAATTTAACAAACTCTTGATCTCCTGTTCCATCAGACACAGAAAACCCGGGTAAAGAATCACCCATTCTGGTGGCCACTGAGTCTCAGGGGGAGCTGGACTCGTCTTTCTTTACCAGCCAAGTTAGGGCCAGCTCTCTTGGTAACTACAGAGCCATGTAAACAAACCAAGTGCATTGTTACTTCCATCTTGATGCTATGGAGCTCCTCGTCAGCCCTTTCTGGGCTGGAAGCCTTGTAACACCCTTTACCTTCCTGTGGCTCACTCCCTGACTTTCCCCCTTCATCTCACACTTGTCTGCCTGAGCCTTTCCATGGCCGCTAAATTGCTGTTCAATTTCAATCTTGTCTCTGAAATTCTCCTGCCTCTTGGTCTTAATTGAAGTCTAGCTTACCACTCAGAATCCTGCTTCCCTTTAGCCCTCTCAAATCAAGTTTCTCACTTAAAACTGTGAAGATTGGAGTTGGCAGGATGCTCGGCTTCTTCCTTATTTCTCATTTCCACTTTCTCTGCACTGTTCCTCTACTGTTGTGTACTATCTGTCCCCTTCACAGTTTCTTTTAGATTGCCACACTCCGTCTCTTCCTGCTGATCTTCTGTTTACCACTCTTTAGTCATTTAACAGAAGTCTCTAGCATATAACTTATAGATTTCTCTCTTTCTCTCCAAGAGCCCTATCTTATTACTCTTGCTGTAGAAAGGTGCATACCCTAGGAAACTACTGATCCACAGAAGATTAGAGGCACATAAATGGTGCCTGGTCCTAAGTCATAGGTTGATGCTACACATGTGCAGCTGAAATCAGAAAGGCACAAAAGTGCCTGCACATACCTGATTAAGAGGCCAATGTTTGCTTTTGGTTTCCTTACACAGCATAGTGGAAGCGGCAGCTGACTGACAACGCTCACAAGCACACCGAATCTGTTTCATTCACCGACTAGGTTTATGTTAAAATAAAGACATGTCATGATTCACTATTACCTAAATATTTCTATCTTCTTTCTATTTCTAATTACTTAAATATACATTCTCTACATTATATTTTCCTTATTTTTTTTTTTTTGCCAAGTCTCTATTGCTACCAGACTGATATTGCCAGAATATAAAAATGCTTTGTTTTTCCTCCTTTAATCTGAGGAGAGTGAATATGATAAAATTAGATGCACCTTTGCCTCTATAGGAGTTTTCATGATTTAATCCCTGCCTACTCTCTTGACTGGAATTTTGTTGCTCCTCCTTTGTACACTGTCCACGCTAAACTGCCTATAATTTCTTGCGTACACCTTGAGGTTTCATACTTACGTATTCCTCAGCGAGTTAGCTGGCTGACCTTTTCTAAGTCTGGCTGTTATCATTAGCATCCACAGGCTCCTACAGATGCATACCTGATGGCCATTCCCATGCCAAAGACACCAAGTGCTACCTCCTCTGTGGCGGCACTTCTGTGTTGCCCTCGTCCATGAGATTGCACGGACCTGATATGTAGTAGGTGTTTCCACTTATAGAATGCAGAATGATGTCTTATTTCCCTTGGTAATTCTAGCACAGAAAGAATGAGAATGTTCTACATAGGCTCATGTATCTGAACACTTGGCCTCCATTGGTGGTTGTGTGTGTGTATAGGGGGTTATGCACCCCTTATAAGGTGGATCTTTGCTGAATATGTTTATCCCTGGAGATGGGCTTTGAGAGTTTATAGCCTGACCCCACTTTCTGCTGGTTCTCTCTTCTTCCTGTGTGTGGATGTAATGTGGTCACCCAACTTCCTGCTTCCATTTATACAGTTCCTTTCCTGATACTATGGACTCTAGTCCTATGAAACCATAAGCCAGAATAAAGTCTTATATTCTTAACTTGGTTTTGGTCATAGAGCTTATTACAACAACAGAAAGTAACTAATACAGAGGCATTTAATATACACGAAGAGAACCAAAATATCTTTAATTTGAAATTTAACTTGAAAGAATACCCATAGTTACTTATGTAATTTAGAGACACCCAAGCCTGCTTTATATTTAAATCTTATGACAAGGACTGATTGGGAATATTTGGTTTTAATTCTGTTTGATTCACCAAAATTTAGAAGACTACAGAATTCAGTAATGATTTACACCACCAAGAATGACAAGGCTGCTTCATGATCAAGTTTCTATGTGGCATATACATGTTGATAATTTTCTGGTCATAACTTCCTACTTCTTTTGAAATGTAAGCCAAAGCTGGAGACAGAAGGAAATGTAAATGTTTCCTGTATCTAACACTACATTTAACCAATATAAGGAATGATGAAAGACTGCAAGGTTCCCATTCCATGATCAGATAGCCACATCCCATGGTCAGATATCCACATCCCATGATCAGATATCCACATCCCATGGTCAGATATCCACATCCCATGATCGGATATCCACATCCCATGGTCAGATATCCAAATCCCATGGTCAGATATCCACATCCCATGGTCAGATATCCACAACCCATGATCGGATATCCACATCCCATGATTAGATATCCACATCCCATGATCGGATATCCACATCCCATGGTCAGATATCCATATCCCATGGTCAGATATCCACATCCCATGGTCAGATATCCACATCCCATGATCTGATATCCACATCCCATGGTCAGATATCCACATCCCATGATCAGATATCCACATCCCATTGTCAGATATCCACAACCCATGATCGGATATCCACATCCCATGATTGGATATCCACATCCCATGATCTGATATCCACATCCCATGGTCAGATATCCACATCCCATGGTCAGATATCCACAACCCATGATCGGATATCCACATCCCATGATTAGATATCCACATCCCATGATCTGATATCCACATCCCATGGTCAGATATCCACATCCCATGATCAGATATCCACATCCCATTGTCAGATATCCACAACCCATGATCGGATATCCACATCCCATGATTGGATATCCACATCCCATGATCTGATATCCACATCCCATGATCTGATATCCACATCCCATGGTCAGATATCCACATCCCATGGTCAGATATCCACAACCCATGATCGGATATCCACATCCCATGATTAGATATCCACATCCCATGATTAGATATCCACATCCCATGATCGGATATCCACATCCCATGGTCAGATATCCACATCCCATGGTCAGATATCCACATCCCATGGTCAGATATCCACATCCCATGGTCAGATATCCACATCCCATGGTCAGATATCCACATCCCATGATCAGATATCCATATCACATGATTGGATATCCACATTACATGATTGGATATCTTTACCACACTTTCTTAACTGAGGGAATAATCAAGGATCAAGCACTCTAACCACTAACAACGGGTTATTATTTCTTCATTCACATATATCATAAAAAGTCATGAATAGCAATAACCCAAGTAGAAGACTCAAACATGAAAAACTGCCATGGTTTAACATGCTAAAATAATACATTTTAATCTTCATCCTCTAAAAATGGAAATGAAGACAAACTTATGAAATCTCACAGTGATTTTTCTATAATAAAGTCACTGTCTAAACTTTTACTCTTAAAAGCTTTTATTTATTTATTATTGCTTTTTGTTTGAAACAAGATCTCCCTATGTAGCTAAGGTTGGCCTGAAACTTGCATCTAGTCACGCACGCCTGGATCTGAACCCATGCTCTTTCAATCTCTCTCCTGAGTGCTGAGATTATAGGCATGTACCAGCATACTCATGTTAAAAGCTTGATTCTTTTACAAAGATCCAGAAAATTCCTAGGTTATACTTAAAAAGTATCTATATTTGAAGATTGCACTTAGAACATAATGGGAGGTTTACCAAAGTAACAACTTCCGTATTAAGTCCTGAGCTTTGTGACAAGCACACACATTAATACCTTAATATAATTCATAGTAAATGCACACACATTTTCTTTTTCCTATATTTCTCAATTTGACCAACTCAGTCATATACATATAGACTTTTATATTTTCATGAGGGGAAATAAGGGAAAATGGTCACATTTATATGTCCCTTATCTTCATGAGATTGCTACAGTTTAGAATATGTGTCACTTTTTCAGTTAGCCAAGCTTACAAAGGGTCACTCATGTCCCTGGGATGTAAGGACCTCTATTCACCACTCTTCTCAGGCTGTTAGGAACAGTCTAGGGAAACATGAATTTCCCTAAAGCAAAACACCTGGGTCCATTCCCTAAGACCACAGTGACCAACTGGGAGATCAAGGTTAAATGCCTACAGGTTTAATTTCTACACCAATCAACTGTGCCAGCATCTCAGCTAAACTTCGTGGCTGAAGGCTGCTGGTATGCAGACCTCCTCCTCGGCTGCGGGTAAGCATGTGCCCCTTAGTTGATAAACTTGGTGCAAAGAAGGTCTGTACGTTTTGCTCACCATTACTTCCACAGACTTGCCTGCTTTACAGCCGTATAGACAGGTGTTTGGGAATATAAGAAATTAAAACAGAAATCGGAAAGCTTTTTAGTCCATTTTGCTAATTAATATGTCAGAGCTCGTAAAGAAGAACTCCCTGGCTTTCTCAGTACTGCATCATCTTAAAGAGCTGGGTCAGCAAAGATCCCTGCAGACAGTCAATACATATTAAAACAGCTCCAAGCAGTAAATCAAAACAACAGAAGAAGAAGACGACACAGTAGGAAAAAAAAAAAAAAGAAGCAAAATTTATAAGCCCTTTCTAACTGAACACAAGAGGAACAGTGAACTATTGGTTGAAGTTTAGTTTAAACAGGGAAAGTAAGAAAGAAGTATTTGTCAGGTAACCTTTATGGCCCTGAATATGTCAAAATTAAAGCAAAAAAAAAATTTAAGTACAGATGCAAGGTGATTTTATTTTCTCTGGATTCTAAGATTTTTTTTTCCAGAATACTGAAGTCACCTTAAACTAGTTATGCAATACCAAGTGTCAAGAACTAAATTAATATATTCCTATGTATACATATATTAATATATACATATATGTATATGTATATGGTATGTATTAAGCAGGTTGTAGTTATATTTCCAGGGACACACAGACAATTTATATGAACAATTAAAGAAAGTGGGGCCATGAATTTGAGAGAGGAAGGGGGAAGAAACAGAAGGGGCTAATGATGTCATAATCTATCATCTACTATCATCTATCTGTCTGTCTGTCTGTCTATCTATCTATCTATCTATCATCTATCTATTCACCCACCATCTATCCATGGATGTATGTATATATGTATGTATGTATGCATGTATATATGTATACATAAATGTATGTATCTATCTACCTATAATGTCTTAATTGAAGGAATAAAAATAAATAAATAAATTAGTTTGCTTGTTCAAATACGTTTTCCTGCCTTGCATTTCTAGGGTGTGAATGTTGTTCAACTACTGAGATTTGGAAAGATTTTAAAAGATTTTTCAAGGCTCACTAGAACTTATGCTGTTTTCTTAAAGGCACTAAAGCAAAGCCATTCTGTTTCTAACGTCTCTGGGTGGGTCTTACTATTCTGTAGACATGAAGACCTCCCTTCCACGGAGATGATCCCACATGATTACAGCCTCACCGAGGTGCTGGTGGATGGAATGCACTTGATTGTATGGAAAGCTCTTGAGGTGAGCTGGTTGTTCTGGAAATCTCAAGAACAATGTGTTGATTCCAGAAGGGGTGAAGGGAAACACCATTTTGTGCCAAAAATTATAGAAAGATTTATCTTACCTGGGCCTTTGATATGATTTTAGCTCTGAGGCACCAACCACTTAAAGATTAAACCAAGGAAGAGGTGCCAAAAATCTTGTCACAAAATTGGGATGCACCCAAGCCAGACCAGAAGATGGAACCTGGCACTGAATGGCTCGCTACTCACCAAGTAGCTGACTCAGAAGAAAGCTTAACTCAGATGAATTTGTTAAATGCTGAATATCCTCCCAAATAAGATGGATGGTAGATTTAAGCCAGCATATACAATTTAATTTACTTTAACTTCCTGATAGCGTCGGATAATTTTAAAGCTGTCTACATTTCTGGAATTAAAGAGAAAGCTGCTCTTTTTAGGCAAAAGATGCTGATCTATTACTTAAGTATTCCAAAGACAGGATTTGGGGAAGGAAAAATCATATTTCAAGGAAACTTTAAGGAATCACTTGAGCATTGGCAGAAGTATGAATATGGTGCCTTTCCAGGTAAATATAGCCTGACAATAGCCTACAGGGGACCTATAGAAGTTTGACATTGCAGGTTTATTTTATATTATCTAGCATCTATTTATGTATCTATGTATCTATGATGTATGTATGTATATATATATATATATATCTTTTGTCAGTTGTCTGTCTAGCTACATATGATCTATTTGTTTGTTATAAATTTTTAAATGACTTAACTAAAAGAAGTTGTCGGAATTAAAGGAATGCTTAATCTTTTGTTGTTATCATATCACCATCTCCTCCATCACCAGCATCCTAAGAGAAATGCCTCTACATCACTGGTTCTCAACCCTCCTAAATGCTGCAACCATTTAACACAGGTCCTACGCTGTGGTGACCCACCAAACATAACATTATTTTATTGCTACTTTATAACTGTACTTTTGCTACTGTTATGAATTATATGTAAATATGTGATACCCAGGATATTTGATATGCAACCCACCCAGGGAATAGCGACGCACAGGCTAAGAACCACTGCTCTACATGAATACAGAATACATACGGAAGCTGAGTTTTTACATTAGAGACGAATGCCTGAGGAAAATCCTATTTAAGATTACTTTTCAAAAACACACATTTAAAAAACCAGTAGTAGAAGGCATATACTTGGAGCATTTACATTTACAGACTTAGTCACATATTTTTATCTAATGATGCTCTACATGCCTAATGATATAGCATATCTGACGTTGTATAGGATGCACCTGTTTGCTGTAACGGGTCAGTGTACAGTTACAGGTGTCTGTTTAGCCCTCTTCACTTCATGTCGTGTTTGCTGTAAAATTATCAAACATGTTAGTGGCCTTAATCTCTAAGTGGTAGATGCCTCTGAGCTGAAGTTGAATCAAAGGCCCAGGTAAGATAGAGCGTTTTTGTTTGTTTATTTGGTTACGTTCACATAGATTCCACAGACGTCCATCAATAATCTATATGATGTAGCGATTATGTAGAAGGTGTCAAGATATAAAAACAATGATAGAGTGGTGCTACATTAGTAACAACTCGTTATGTCATCTAGTCCATTTGCACACTATGTCTCCTGTACGGCAAAGCTTGCTGGTTCTCCTTCCCTCTGTTGATCCAAGGCAAGTTTCAGGAGGATGTGTATGCGATAGCTATCTGCAGCTATGAGATTCTGCCGAGTTTGATTTTTCAAAATCTGTAAGGTTATTATTTCAAGTTCTGTAGAGTAGTTCTTCATAAATATTTATACCGCATTAGATAAAAGCCAACATTTTTATTATAGCAGTAAGCTAAGATAATATTCTCAGTTTAAAAGAGTGACTAACTTTTGATTACCAGCAAAAGGTGATTTTTTTTGAAAACTAAAATAAAAATAAGATTAGAACTTGTGAAAATAACCAGAAAGCTTAGTTTTTGCTCATTCTTTTTTCACAAACCCAATGTACGAACAGTCTTAATCACCACATAAAAAGAATGGTTTGCAGCGGCTGTTGCTGTTCAGAGTGTCTAACTCTTTGGGCTCTTTATTAGGAAGAATGGGAGGAGAAGCCTAAGAGTATGAGCCAGCTGTTTCTACTCTGCAGCCATCCTGCTGCAGTCACTAGAAAATCTAGAGAAGGAGAAAAAGAGAAAATATCATAATCTTGCCCTGGAACATGACAAAATTAATGAGGCATCAAGGGCACTTCCTGCTGGAAAGGTAATTGGCGCACAGACCCAGCGGTGGGGAAGACTGCTTTGTTTCAGTATGGGAGGAGCCAACCACAGCCCTCTGTAGAGTGGCACATCTGAGTCAAGGGGGATTTTTCTAGAAAACAGGGCACCCCTAGAGGAAGAGGATTACTGCTGGGGTTGCTCTCTTACTAACTTTATGTGTTTGTGAATAATGTGCATGTGATGATACCGAGGAAAGGACAAGAGAGACCATGAGGAGGGGAAGAGAAGGCTTGGGATTGGTGCACAAAGGTGTGCGTCATCGACACAGAATAAGACCCAGAGGACCCTTGGAGAGCCAGGCGACTTCTCAGAGAACAGCATGGCAGCTCACTCATGAGGAAGACGAGGGATAACACAACCATCTCTGGCACAGTCCCTTCTGGTGACAGGCAGCATTTCACATGTCCATGTAAATGTTTTTTTCCCTGAGAAGTGATTCACATCTTTCTTTGATATTCTCGGTCCCCCAATGTGAAAGTCATGTAGGAAAAAATTTCCAAATTTCTTTAGCTTTCCTTTTCAAATTTTTTTTTGTCTGTTTGTTTCTTGAAAGTGTTCATCTAGCATATGAGTTTAAGATTTTTGGTTTTGTGATGATTATTTTGGAAACCTTTCTTCTCTTCTCTCAAACATTTTGAGTCAGCATGCATTATGCCATTATGCACACAGCCAAGCAATAATTCATCTTTGTGGAAGACAGAGACATCTCATGTATTAATTAGAAAGCCTTACACTGGCTGGTGCATAGAAACAGGATCCAAATGCTGCTAACGCACAGCCAGTGATTTCCAGGAAGAGAAAGCCAATTACAAGGAATTTCTTACCCGATCTGTGATCAGCCAGTGACTGAACTTTGCTTTCATCTGGCACTGAAGAGAAGAAATAAAAGAGACAAGGATTAGACCTGCCTGTAAATCATACATTTTAAAACAATAAATTAGTACAGATTCACCACACATTTTGAATCTTTTACTGGCAAAGATTTGAGATTTTTTTCCTCCCAGCCTATCCTGGGGTGCCTCAATTTTATCCATAGACATTTTATAGTGAACTATGAAGAACTATGTTTATTAGGCCTTCTATGAATGTAGCAAATATAAAAACTGTTAGTACTTGCAGTTCTTTCAACTGGGGTTTTTTCTTTAATGTCTGTTAAGAGAAGAGCTAAATGCAATGGCCTAGGGATAGATACTACACAATAAAGTTCCCTGAGCATCAAAGCAATATGTATGTACATATTCAAGATTCAAGGACCAGACTTCTATATCTAGTCAAAATTAGGAGAGAGAAAAAAGGAAAGATTTATGAAGAAAGGACAAAATTTATAGTAATAGCATTCAACAAAGTAGACATTAGGTCACAAAGGACAGACTTATAAAGATGGAAAACAAATATAGTCAACACCATGATCACGCCCGACTTCAGTCTAGACAGCTTCCTGGAGACCATGCAGAAAGAGGACACAGGATAGAATCAATCCAGTGGTGTCCCTTGCAATAAAGGCGTGCAACGTGACATTCAGGGAAGCCAGTGTGTTTGAATGGCGTTTGTAAAGCACCAAGCCAGCGTATTGTTTTTTTTTTTCCCATGATATCTTCGGAGACACACCCCATATCCCTAAGACCTAGAAAACCAATCCCAATGGAAAGAAAACAGCATTTGAAGTTCACATCAGTGTGAAAACACTGCCCACTCACAAGAGTTGCCATGACAAGCTTCACAGCAGAGGGGTTCACTTAGAAATGTTGATGGGTCATACCTCAATAGTGTGAAGAATTAGATCAAGATTTACACAGCTGTCAGGCAATGGGTAAAAACTCTTGAAAGGTACAGGATAGCAAAGCCTAAACACATAGAAGTAAACCATATGTATGGCCTAATGGTTAAATTTTACAATGAGTTTGTAAGGAAAACTTTGCATCAAAGACCACTCTAGGACTCAGTGACATTACCCTCAGTGAATTTTTTTTAAAATTTATTCTGGTTACATCTCAATGGTTATCCCCTCCCTTGTATCCTCCCATTCTTCCCTCCCTCCCATTTTCCCCTTACTCCCCTCCCCTATGACTGTTCCTGAGGGGGATTACCTCCCCCTCTATATGTTCATAGGGTATCAAGTCTCCTCTTGGTAACCTGCTGTCCTTCCTCTGAGTGCCATCAGGTCTCCCCCTCCAGGGGACATGGTCAAAGGTGAGGCACCAGAGTATGTGAGAAAGTAATATCCCACTCTCCACTCTACTGTGGAGAGTGTTCCGTCCATTGGCTAGATCTGGGTAGGGGTTTAAGGTTTACTGCCTGTATTGTCCTTGGCTGGTGCCTTAGTTTGAGCGGGACCCCTGTGCCCAAATCTGCCTATCATAATGTTCTACTTGTAGGCTTCTAGGACCCTCTGGGTCCTTCTACTTTGCCTTTCTCCCATGATTCTCTCATCTAGAATCCCACTAGAATGTCCTCTCCTCTGTCTCAGTTTCCTGGTAAGTGAAGGCTTTCGTGGGACATGCCCCTTGGGCTAATATGCAGATATAAGTGAGTATATACCATTTGAGTCTTTCTGCTTCTGGGTTAACTCACTCATTATGATCATTTCTAGCTCAATCCATTTATCCACAAATTTCGGGAATTCCTTGTTTTTAATAGCTGAATAGTATTCCATAGTGTATATGTACCACAGTTTCTTTATCCATTCTTCTATTGAGGGACACGTAGGCTGTTTCCATGTTCTGGCTATTATGAATAAGGCTGCTATGAACATGGTTGAGCAAATTTTCTTGTTGTGTGCTGGAAAATCTTCTGGATTTTCTTCCAAGGAGTGGAATAGCTGGGTCTTGAGGAAGCCCTATTCCCATTTTTCTGAGATAGCACCAGATAGATTTCCAAAGTGGCTTTACTAGTTTGCATTCCCACTAGCAATGAAGGAGTGTTCCTCTCTCCCCACATCCTCGCCAGCATGTGGTGTCGCTTGAATTTTTGATCTTAGCCATTCTGATGGGTGTAAGATGGAATCTCAGAGTTGTTTTGATTTGCATTTCCCTGATGATTAAGGAGGTTGAGCATTTCTTTAAGTGTTTCTCAGCCATTTGATATTCCTCTGTTGAGAATTCTCTGTTTAGTTCCATGCCCCATTTCTCTATTGGGTTATTTGGTTTGGTGGTATTTAATTTCTTGAGTTCTTTATATATTTTGGATATTAGACCTTTGTCAGATGTGGGGTTGGTGAAGATCTTTTCCCAGTCTGTAGACTGTCGCTTTGTTCTCTTTACAGTGTCTCCTGCCTTACAGAAGCTTCTCAGCCTCATGAGGTCCCATTTATTAATTGTTGACATTAATGCCTGGGCTGTTGGTGTTCTGTTCAGGAAGTTGTCTCCTGTGCCAAAACAATCTTGTACAATAAAAGGTGCTCTGGAGGAGTCTCCATACCTGATCTCATACTGTACTATAAAGCAATAGTAATTAAAACAGCATGGTACTGGCACAGCAACAGGATGGTTGATCAGTGGAATCGAATCGAAGACCCAGATATGAATCCACACACATATGGTCATTTGATTTTTGACAAAGAAGCTAAATCCATTCGATGGAAAAGGGATAGCATCTTCAACAAATGGTGCTGGTCTAACTGGATGTCTATGTGTAAAAAAATGCAACTGGACCCATATTTGTCACCTTGTACAAAACTCAAATCCAAGTGGATTAAAGACCTCAACATAAAACCAGAGACACTAAGTCACTTAGAAGAAAAAATGGGAAAGAGCTTGGAACATATTGGCACAGGAGACAACTTCCTGAACAGAACACCCTCAGTGAATTTTATCAAACATTTAAATAAATAATATGGACTTGACAAAAGCCTTATTAGAAAACACAGAGAAAGGATTCCCGCTGTGTCACATAGGGCTACTGTAAAACTGATATTAGTATCGGGAAAAGACAGTAAAATAAAACCACTAATCAATATGTCCCCTAGACACAGGTATAAAATTCCTAAACAGCTCCCTGTGGAGAACCACATCAGTATGCAGCAACTGCTGTACCTTCATTCACCATTTGCCAATGTCCATGAGGTCTATGAACCTCTGGTGCTCAAGGACTAAAGCAATGTGAGGGGAACTTAAAAACCAGCAAGAACACTGCCCACATTAGTCACATTGAACTGACCCAGTCACCAAACACAATCAGCCACTCCCCTGCCATCCACTCTTGGCTATTTCTTTATGTTGGAGCTAAAAGCACTACTTGCTTAGGATTGTCCTGTTCTCAACTGTCAAGTAGACTGTCATACTTATTGCTGCATTTATTGTTTGGTGGTAAGTCAAGCCGTACTTATCAGGCACTGATGGCCAAGTGTTTTCGTTGTGCCTAAAAATATGTACAGTGGAATCTACACTATAAGTAGAAAAATACTACAAATCAGTTATGCTGATAACTAAAAAAAATCAACAGTAGCTGTTATTGCAGAGTACTTTTAATACACAGGTTCCATGTATTTTAAATCTATTTAATTATTTCAACCTTCATAGCAATCTGGGAAGACAAGGACTACTATCCTCAGGTCTCAGATAAAGAAGGTGGCTTGTTTCTCATTAGCAGAAGCAACAGCGATTAAATGACAGTCTTAGCTGCTCCTTTATATATGTGACAACCACAGATTTGCTAGCTGAGAAATTTTAAGGACAAACAAATTAAATACAGGAAAATATTAAACAACTATATACTGGAAAATCAGTATTCTTTGATTTGAATTTATAACATTAGATAGAAATCTGGGCCAGGTATGGGGTGCATGCTTGTAATCCTCTAACATTGGAGATAGAGGCAGGGTTATCTGGACAAAGTGTAAGGCTGCCTTGAGCTACATAGTACGAGTTTAAAAATTTTTTCTGCAGACCAATATACATGATGTTGGCTATAATCTTGAATATCATGTTTGAAACTTTAACATTCTAATGTATTTATCCTAAACTATTTATTCTAACTTAACATAAAAGAAGTCATCTTGAGAGTTAGGATGTTAGTTTGTTAACTTTAGTTCCATTGTTTAAAAGTTTTAGTGTAAAGAGAGCATCTTGTGCATTGTATAGATGCAAATCTTGTCAATGAAAAACCTATGGTGTATAGTGAACGGTGGAATAGAAGGTGGAACATCTGGGAGGCATGAAAGATGGTAGGATAGAGCCAGGCATGGGGGATTCATTCACAAAGATGGAAGAGGACAGACACATGGTACCTGAGCAAAGGTAACCAGACACATGGCAGAATGTAGATTATTGTAAATGGGTTATTTTAAGTTATGAGCTAGTCAGAGAAGATCCTAGCTATATGGTCTAGGTATTAATAAATATATTTTGAGTCTCATGAGTCATTATTCTGGGGACTTGGAGCTGGGAGGAAAAACACACTCCACTACATCTTAGACTTTTTATTTAAGTCATTTCAGCCTCGTGTTCTTCAGTTTCACTACTATAAAATGTGTGAAATGTTTCTGATAAGTGGAAGCTGTGATTGTGGTGATGGATGAATTTGGTGTTGAGGACTATGTGTTCTCAGGATTGTGAAGAGACAAAGGAAGGATAATTGGGAACACATCACACTTTAGCAGGGCATCAGGTGTTTTGGGGTACTATCCAAAAGATGTGCACTGCTTCCCTGTATATCTGACCATAGCTCGTTTTGCTTTGGAAGATATGCACTGAAAGCACAGTGGAGCAGAACGTCTTAGTGCGCACGGTTGCTCTGAAGATGGAGTTTGTAGCAATGCAAGTCTTTTGATGTTTCTTCGCTTCTGCCTGGTTTGTCTGTTTTAGTCAAGTATTGCAAATTTCCTAGTCACATTGGGTTTTGCAGGGAACTTCTTAACTTTTTGGCTGAATAATGTCTATTGTCCCTGAGTGCAAATACTTACCATTATCTTAATTGACAAGTTGAAGTTCTTTACAACACTAAAATAAACTATTTTTTTAAAACAGTGTGGAAAATCCAAATGGGTGATAGGCATAAAAATTAGGGGGTTTTCTCCAAAATATTCTCTGACACAGATGCCTATCTTTAGGATCAACGACAAATGAACAAATATAATGGAAAAGAGGGGGAGCGGTAATGACTTAATTAATAGAGCACATTTTATTTAAGAGGTTAAATTTGGAACAATCATCTTTTATGCACATGCTTAGTGCTGGGAAGCAATTTAAATAACAGTGGCAAATGAGAAAATGAGGTAGAATTACACACACCACCAATTTTTTTTAAAATGGCAAGTATTATAATTAATACCCAACTTCCTTTATAACTCACATCACCTTACAGCTACTATTAGTTATCTCTTGGGGCTGGTGCCTAAATGTAGTTGTTTTGTTGCATTATATTGAGATAGTGCAGAGACTGAAATGGTGGTAATGATTCCTGACAGGGCTGTACTTATAAATCCAAGCCTTGCATAAGAAGCGGAAAACTGAGTGGGCCTCACGTGAGGAAGGCCTTCTATTCCAAGACAGCAGAGGAGTCAAGCTTACTGGAGGGGACTGAGGATGGAGGAAGAGACCCAAGGTTTAGCATTCTGCTTCCAGTGGAAAACTATTCTATTTTTCTTTCTTTATATAACTGCTGGAGTTCATCTTTCTTAACCTTCTATTTTTTTTTTTTTTTGCACAAGGACTGCAACTATTTGTTCTTGGGTATATTTGAGTAATATTCTAGTAAGAAGAGCTATGAATGAAATGCTGAGTCCTTTTGAAGATGTAGTTCATAGGCATTATTGTTATTATAACCACTGTTTTTTAACTATAGCTATTATTAAAACATTAGAAAGATCATAAAGTTGTCCTTTTTGAAGTTTTTCTGGCTTTATTCAGCTAGTGGGATTTCTATACTAACCTGTTTCCTGACATTCCTCGTAAGATTGATGGACACCATTTGGCTTGATTGCCACAGGTGCTTAATAAACATCTGATTGGTTTAGATGTTTGCTAATTTCCTGGTGTGTCCTCTGACTCACCAGGAGGACTTGCCTGAGGAATTCAGCAAGCATGATGGTCCGTGCTTCTGATTCTTGTTAAGTCTTTGAAGTCTAAATTAAAATCTAAGGAGAATGCCCAACCCCAACAGCACTTTTTAAAAATAGCATAAACACACTACATTTTTTCTTTTCATTTAATTTCAACCAGGTTCATTGTTAGAATTCAGAGAAAGAAAAATATGAAGGAAAAAATAAAAGGTACGATCAAGATGGCACTCTGCAAACTTGTTAGCAGCAGACATTAAAGTGCACATACTATGTATGTTGGCTCCCAGCAGGACACATTTTTATTAATACAGTGCTTGCTTAAAGTGTTTTATTCTTTTGTCAAGCCTTCTTACACACTTCAAATGCCTTCTCACTAGGGGAAAACAATCCCCTTGCTTATTGATAGCATTTGACATGCATTCTATAACATAAGCGACTATTAGGGACTTCACTTGCTTAATACAAATTTGCAGAACAGTGGCAGATCTGGTGAGTTAATGGGCCCCATATGCTCTCCTTACGCTGACAGGATATGGTGGATCGCTAACACGCACAAATCTCTTCAGATAAAAATTGCCATCAGCTACACTTACTCTTCTTGAGAATGCCAACACTATGTCTTGAACGGAAATATGCAAATGTGCTCGGATTCCCACTCCTTCATACGGAGACACTTTGAGGCAAAAGAGGCATTCTAAAATATGATGTGATGCCTGCTTTTTATATAGATAGCCTGGTTTCACTTCCTTTTTTATCTTAATATCTTTAACATAATTGAGACAACAATCCTGAAGCTGGTGTCTTTCTTCAATGAGACTATAAATACTACTGTTTAGATCATTTTCTAGAGTTGCAAGCAATTCCTTCATGGCTAATAAATTTGTTTCCAAGAGTTGTCCCTTCAGAACTTAAAATTGATGTAATTGCCAATATTAGGAATCAATTTTCCTCTCCTTTAGCAGATCAATTTCTGTGCCAGTGATGGATTTCCAGAATTTCTAAGGAATGTAAACCTGATTCCAGTTGTAAATTAAGTTCCCTTCTCAGCAACCATGAACTATTACTGTCTTAATTTATAGTGTTTTCTTATGTCAGTAACTATTTGGCATATCGTTTCTCTGTACAGGCTTTTTTGAGTTTTCAGCACTTTGGAGTTTTAATGTATTAAAAAGTTACTCTGTTTTCTAAAACACACGTGCATAGTGCATATATATACGCACACATACATACACACATACATATATATACACACATATACATACATGCACAATGCACATATACACATATACACACATGCACCACATACACACCCACAAAAATACCCATACATAAACATATATGCACATTCTTATACACATGTACACACACACACACACACACACACACACACACACACACACACACACTAAAACTAGGCTTTTGCTGAAAAGGAGATTATAGAACCAGTGCTAGAAAATGCTAGTGTGAGGTGTTCATTTCACGATCTCTTAGCAAGCCTGTCAACACACAGAACTCCAATGCAGATATGTTCCTGATCAGAAAATAGGTCAATCAGAGCTTGAAAGCCAAAGTTTTTCTCCTAATATCATGCTGTATTGTCAAGCTACAGCAACACAGCTTAAAAACAGAGGCTGGTTCCCTCATCCATGCGAGACTCTCCATGTCCTTGACTCTTCACTGAGACCTTCAATAATTATTTCTCCCTCCATAAACCTTAGAAACCTTAAACCACACAATGGAAAAATGTAATTTTCATATTTTCCTACTATTGTTTTTGACTCATTAAAAAAGTGCTGAAAAAACTGTTATTAAATTCATTAGCTTTGAAGTCATTCAATATACATCAGTTTGCTCAAAATAATCAGAAGGTCACACCTTTGTCCCAATATAGAAATCCTAATGTTTGATACAATAAATTGTGTTTAAGAAAGGAGAAAGGGAGTGCTTTAGGAACCATGAAGAGCCAGACGGGCACAGGGCTCATAAACACGATGCGTGCTCTATGTGAGTGGACAGTGGATCTATGGAAGGTCAGTGAGTCTTAGCACACAGGGCACCGTTACTCACTGGCCACGGAGTCAGTAGCACAGAGAGGAAGAGAAGCTCCAGCTTGACGCTCATGCAGACTTGGATTCTGATGTTAATACAAGTGCTGATGTGAACTAACTACCGAGTTGTTTGTTTGTTTGTTTTTTTAATAATGAACGTGTATATAAAATGTAAATAATTCCTCATAAGGATGAGACTGGATAAAGGACACAAACTTATTGTCATGGAACTTTTGATTACGGCTGTGATTCAGATCTTACTGCCACTTCTGTCCCTACACTCCAGCAGGTCACAGAGGTTTTCCCAACAGACCTTGCAAACTTGCCGCATCGATATGATGCACAAATAATACCAGCTATCAGATTCATACGATAGTAATGTTTGCCCCCCCTCCCCTGGTGAATATGCTTTAAAGACCATGCCTACTTCTCTCGGCTGAGTTTAGGGACAAAAATAATTGGCAATTAACCTACCATTAGTTGTGTATCTAATTCACACTAAGCTGTAAATACCTTTAACAGAAAAGATGCCCCCTTTTTCCATTTTTTTTTTTTAACCCAAGACTCAGGCCTGGCATCTTGTAGGTAACTCATGAACGTTTACTTAGTGAGGGAAATACTTGTAATAATAAAGAAAGGGCAGCATTTTGGATGTGCCCATTTATCAAAGAGTTGTAAATTAATGAAGAAAGCAGCTGTTCGCTGTGGTATATTCATTTCTCTCTCTTCCTTCCCCCCTCAAGACACACGCGTGCACGCATAGCACAAACGTAGATACATTCTGTGAAATTCTTGTGGCACAGTCTGCAGGCAAACTTCTGGCAAAGAAGAGCGGGAGAAGAAGAAGGTTGGAATCTCACTCTGGTATGGATCACGCTAGGCCAAAACAGGATAGAACTGTTTAGATAAATATAAATTCTCATGTTTCTTACAGTGAATGGTAGAATTATAGAAAAGTGAATGGTTGGTAAGCTGGTCACACTCTTGTCTTTTTCAGGATCTGAGAGTGATATGACCCCTGGGGCACTGGCTCCTATATTTGGCTTATTGGCACCAATCACACTTGTTTGTCACATGATATGACACTTGAAATAGCAGTTATCTCTGCTTATAGAAAATAGCACATTATATTTCCAACACACGATATTTCTAAAACTCTGAATACTTGGTACAATAAGCTTTCCTTTCAATATGCAAATGTCAGAGCCTTCTCAAGCTGTGCAGAATAAATAAATGCTTCTCTGTTATAGGATATCCAGAAACACACAGCAAAAAACAGTAGGCTTAAATTTTGTTTTTATTAAATATGGGAGAGCTAAAAAAATTATAGCACACATGTAGGAATAAAGCACAATGAAAAGTTTGTGTATCAACTATGTTATTATTTTTATATATGCTATTATTTTATGGTAGATGTAATTTTTCTTATTTTTTGTTTTGGTATTATAATATAATTTATTTCCTCCTTCGCTTTTCTCCTGCCAAGTCCTCACACAAGTGTTTCCCTGCTCTCTTTCAAGTGCATGGCCTCTTTTTTATTAATCTTTATTTCACACACACTACATTTTTAAAGAAAGGATACATGTGAGTGTTTTTTATTTTGTTTTTGTTGTTGTTGTTGTTGTTGTTGAAGCTTCATAGTTGTCCTCTAGGAATCCAAGGAATCCAGCCCTCCCAACATGGCCAGAGGTAACTGCAATATTAAATTTTGCATTTTATGATTTTTTTGCTTTTATAGTTATAACCATAAATTTGTCTCCAATATTTTTGAACTTAAAATTTTCATTAAATGGCATTGGATATTGTCAAATCATTTTTGAGGTCACTGATATGATTATATATATATATTTTTCATTTTTAGCCTGCTTGTAGGTGACTTATAATGAAAGATCAACACTGCATTCCTTGGATAACCCCACATATTCATAATGTTATTTTTTAAACATAATGTGGGCTACAATTTTTCAAAATTGTAAATGAAGACAGTGAAGAATATTGGTCTAATGTGTTTTGTAAACAGTGTCTTTAGCTTAAATTTGTATCAGGAAAAAGCTGGCTTCAGGAAGTGAGCTGAGAAAGTACCCCTCCCTATTCATTTATTCAAAGTTTGCTCAGAATTGCAATCTTCCTTTCAAGCATTTGACTTCAGCAGTAAGCCACCAGGCCTGCAGGTTCCTTGGGGAAACCTTTCCATCACATTTACATTTCTGTAAGAGTTGTGAGCTGCTCAGATTCCCAATTTTTTCTTGTATACATTCAATGGCTAGGATTTTTCAAGAAATTTATCTGTTACGTTTTAGTTGCCAAAAGGATTGGTTTAATATCCATTCAATATCTATAAAAGGTGGAGTGAACTCTCCTTCCCAATCCTCAGAATACTCATGTCTTTATTTTTCCACTCACAATTATGTCAATGCATTGTCATTTTTTTGATCTTATAAAATGTTTTCACCCTGTCCGTTATCATTTCTTTACATCTGAAACTCAAACGCCATTATTTCATACAGGGAACTTGGTGGTAATAAACTCTTTTAGGTTTTATACATTTAGAAAATCATTTGTTTTGCCTTTGTTTTTGAATGATACTTTTTGCTAAGGAATTTGATTTTGTTAAATTATTGTTCCTTTTAGCAGGTCAGCGGTCCTTGTATACTGCTGGTACTTTCCCACGTCCCTGTGAAGTCTGCCATTGTGCTCCTTGAGCTGCACTTGAGATTCTCCGTGAGCAGTTGGATTACAATGGGTCTTAGGATCATTTTCCTATTTGTTTGTTTATGCGTGACATGCGCATGCTCACTGAGACCTTTAGTTTCTAGATTTAATTCTATTTGGAAAAATTTTTATTCACTGGGTTTTTTTATGTAGCCCTTTTCCCTCATTTGACAAACTAAACAATGACATCATGAACTCACCTGCCAGTATCCTTTGGTCACTGGTATTTTGGTGTCATTTTGTGTAATGTTTCAGTTTTTACAACCTTTGATGTCCCCTTCTATTTATCCATCTTGCTACCTGCAATGCTGAATATGAATTAGACCAGCCAATCGGTTTTACACAGCAGAAGAGAAAGTGAGTTTATGGAAGTTATACTTGGCTTTACATATGTGCTATATCAATATCACCATAGATATATTTCCCAAATCAATTAAATAGGTTGAATGTTAATTTGGGGTTTTATATGTGTGTGTGTGTATATCTTAAATCTTAAAGGCCTTGCCTGCTGATTTTAATATCTATGTTAGCTATGGATTTAATTGTTTATTTTTCTCCTTATTATGTTTATGTTTCTGTACTTCTTTGGATATGTATTGATCTTTTGTGGATGTCAGATATTATACATTTTATATTGTTGGGTGCTTGATATTTTTATAATTTAAAAAATATCCGCAGGACATGGCTATGTTGCTTGGGAAAAAAAACCAATCAATCTTTCCGGACTTTGCTTTTAAGATCTTTTTAGCAGTGCTACAGCAGCATTTACTCCAGGCAAATGAGGTCCTACCATCATGACAATAGCCTTCTCATGCACACATGTCTGTCTGCGGACTATGTGGGCCTTGAGGATGGACACCATTTCCAAGTCTGCAAGTGCTCTAACCACTGCTTTAGGGATCCTTTGCGGCTAAGTTGATGGTTTCTCTGCACGCACGCTCTGAGCACCGCACCTTACAATCGTGGGGAGAGACTGTATAAACATATCTGGACATGTCTCCCTTCTCACCATCTGGTACTCTGTTCTACACTGGCCTTATAAGAATCTTCCTTATCTGTGCATTCCTGGCAGCTGTCAGCACTGGACTCTTGATTTTACCCAAAATATAGAAACTCCCATAAATCCCAGACTCTTGAGAAATATTTCAATAATTTGGAGATGACACTCATTATGGTACATGTCACACGCTTTTCCAGCCACCGTTCCTTAGTAAGCAATGACCGGCATCTCTCATTCTAGTATTGAAAAAAATTACATTTCCATTCATCGAGTTCATCCTTTAGCAAGAATACAGAGGCAGATGAAAAAATATTTTTGCCAACATAGGTTACAGGAATTGTGAGCATTTCAACATACATAATATTATATAATTATTAGGAAAGCTCTCAGTGGGCATTATTGTTCTTAATTTATAGTGGAGCCCAAGAAGAGCTGCGTTATAAATTTCATAAACAAAAATCTGAGAGAGGAATGATTCCTGGCTTCAAAGCATAAATTCTTGATTCTATGTGAGACACAGAGGTACAAATTCGCTATTGGTTTTGCAAAGACTACATATTTCTAGTATTCATTGTCTACTGAAGTGGACTCTCGTAATAAACTACGTGGCTGAGTACACAGTGCCTACTAAAAATAACGGTGTGCTGGATTTCTGGTATGCACTGTCATAACAGTTTATGTAGCACTAGCAATCAGACTCCGGACTTGGTGCATGTACCATTCAAGCCCTCTACCATCTGAGCTACACCCCTGGCCCTTGGATGGTGAAATGTGAAATAAGTGATGCAACCCAGAAGAACAGCAATAACCACTGGTACTCTCAGTAATAAGCGGGACTGTCATATGTTGTCATGTGTCTCACATACTTTAAAATTCTTATCAGGAAGTATACAGGCTACTGTTCATGGGGAAACAGAGAGAAACCTTAGTTAAACCAGAGAGAATTTGTGTGGAGGTGTGGATGAAGCAACAGGAAAAACCACAGATGGGATCCAGGATGGTGTCACGTGATTGAAAGATACTATGGCTTGAAAGAAGGTTAAAGCAGGGACAGGTAGACTGGCATAGGTTCGGGGGGTGGGTGGGTGGAGGGAGGCTACTGTTTGGAATGCAGCAAAAGTAGCAAATGTTGCCTCAGATTCATGTCTCCCTTCCACGTGACCCTGCCTGCAAGCTCTTTAATGCAACCTAAGACAGCATTAACTCTTGGCAGCCAAACAGGGCTACTGCTGGCTCATCAACTGTGCATTCAGTTCAAACCCTGAGGTCCTTTCTATATTAACTGCTATTAAGTTGGGTCTTTGTCTGAAATAGATCTATGCCAAGCCAGTGGTATGAAGTCACATGCTACATATTAGAACTGTGAAAATCAGCAAGGCAGCCAGAGCCCCCTCTACTACAGTTTCTAACACACACATAATCGCAAATCATGTGATAAGTGATAGCAAACCTCCGTGGTCAGCTCCATTTTTCACAGACGAAATAACTCCCAACTCATCTTAGGGATTCTACACTCTCTCCCTATCATCCGTATTCAACGCAGCATCTATGTTAATCTTTTGGAAGCTAAATGAAAAAAAAATCATGATTACCGCTGGGTCAAAGAATTCCGACACTTTCCAACAACCATACATAGAAGAGAACCCAAAGGTTTACCACAGCTTCTTAGCCCTGCCTAGGCTGGTCACTGGGACCTCTCCAGCTTTATCCTGCTTCTCTGTGTGCTAGTGTACTTGGCTGTTATGGTCTTTCTACAGCCCCGTACCCACCCAAGTTCACTGTACACCCCTCTCCAAAGCTTTGGAACATGATCTTTCCTCTTTCTAGTGTTAATCTCTTGGAAAGCCACTCAGGGCATGGTCCCTTTCTGTCACACCTGCATACATACTGTCGCAGCAGAGAGGCCCTCTGTGGCTACTACTCTGCATAAAGTTGAGCCCTTCAGCACCCACTCTCCATTACGCTCACCTAGTCTTGTTCCACGTTTCATCAGACTCTTTACCACTAGCCAGCCTTCCCATTAGATCACCAGTTCCACGAAAACAAACAAACAAATAAACAAAAAAAAAAAAACCCAAAAAACAAACCAGGCTTTATACACCTCTGTTATATATGCAGATCATTGGACAGTAACTAACTCCCAGTAGGTCTTCAGTGGATGTTTGTTAAATGAAAAAAATTATAATCAAATTGAAAGTTAAGTAATGAAAGAAAATTAAGCCTATGGATTCGACTTCTGTGAAGATGTCTAGGAAAAGGTGAGGGTAAGTATTTAGGTAGAGGAAATATGGAAGGCCCCGATCAGGTCCCACCTGAAGACACGGAGCTCTTATTTATGGTGAGAGCACTCAGCAGGACGGGGTGGGAGGGGGATTCATTGGCAAGCAGGGACAGGGAAAAGAAGAAGCCAGCCATGGGAGACTTCAAACCACACCGATGGGTGAGTTTCATCTTTATTCTCAGGGATGTGGATTTTTTTTTTCAAAGCAAAGATGGGACATGATCTGATCCCTGTTTTTAAAAGACCACCCAGGCTGCAGCATAGAGAAGAAATTTGACAGGAAGGAGACAGGAGGCAGTTGCTTCCTTTTATCCATCTAAATACAGGCATTTACATGTATTCTTATTAAAGCTAATCTTCTGTACTGCGG
Source organism: Acomys minous (assembly GCF_964271855.1). Taxonomy (NCBI): domain Eukaryota; kingdom Metazoa; phylum Chordata; class Mammalia; order Rodentia; family Muridae; genus Acomys; species Acomys minous. Next base: position 89,341,144 of record NC_140486.1, on the reverse strand, counting down.
CTCACCAGCTTTCTGTGCTCAGATTGCTGAATCTCAGACCTATCATCCAGTGTTATTTCCACACCATGCTGTGTGCCTCCTACAGATCTGACAAGTGAGCTTGCTGTATCCAAGTTCATGTGCCGGGCTCACCTGACTGAAAACCTAGCCTGTTTTCTTCCTGGCACGCTTGTGTGTGCATGCGAGATGTCTGGCTGGGACTTGGTCTGACTACTCATTGAGATGCTTAGAATAAAGTGAACTAACTAGCCCAGCAGGGCACTGTAACCTACAGACCTCAAAACCCAGCTACCCAGGATTTCCATGGATGTTTCCCCGAGAGCTTACCAACTTTATAAGATGCCAGCCCATTTTTTTTGCATGAATTAAGTTTGGCACCTGGTTTCTGGCTGGGAATTGTATAGCTGCTTCTGTTCTTGGCTACAGTAAATGCTATCAAAAGATTTCTTTTCTGGCATGCACTGAAGTATATAATGCTGTCTATATTTCTGCCCAGAATCTACTATCATCTGCTTAATATGCAAACTGTGCAGAACCAGGGCTACTAGTGTGTAATAGATTTTGAAAAGTTGTCATCCAGACTCATTGTTTATTAGAGGTTATTAACTTTGGGGGTTTATGTGCTGTCTCTCCATTTCACAGCACACAACCGCTCACTTAAACAGAATGCACAGAATTCTGCACACACTCTAGTGAACTCATCTGGTATTTTATGCCGATCTGTTAGATGAACTCACTTAAATCAGGCTCCTTTTGCAGAATAGGCGGTTGCAGATACAAATTAAATATCCACTATCTATCTTTGGGGGAATCACTGAGGTATATGAAACATCCAGAATAAGGTTGAGCTAATAGAAAACATAAAATGGGAAACCAGACAATTGCAAGACCCAGAGTCCAAAGTAATCTTATAGGCAGTAAATTTTCCATCATTTTCCTTAGATCAGGGGTTTCTTTGGAGAACTGGAGACTGCTGACCAAGGAAGGGAAAGAGCAAGCATTTGGCTGTGACTATATTCTGTGGCCTTCAGCTTCCCTCTTTTGTGTTACTTCTAGGCTGAAGAAAATGCTTCTGTAAAAATCTGAACTATCTATACATACATATATAATAATTTATTGAGAATTATTTTGATTTGGATTGACTGATTTTCCTCAACAATCTTTGCTTTTGGAGAAAAACACTCCTCAAATACAAACTGAAAGTAACACTATTTTAAATAAGATCTAGGTATAATAATTGATAATTCTGGCAAGAATTTAAAATTTGAGGTTTCATTTTTATACCAGAACCTAAAGCTTTGCTTACATCTAGTTTTTTTTCTAGATTGGTGTGTGCATGTCTGTGTGTGTGTGTGTGTGTGTGTGTGTGTGTGTGTGTGTGTGTGTGTAGCTTACAGCTTTGATGTCTTGTATCCATGGTGACAAATAAACAAACAAGACCTCCCAGATCCTTGATACTTTGACCAGAAGAGTTATTGCAACAATTAAGGACATACAAAAATAGAGCTGAAAGTCAGAATCACTGACAGGCAGTCAGTCATGTGCTGCCGTCTGTCTATTGGAATGTCTTCGTTCCTCAAGTGTCCCTTCCTGCATCCTCTAGTTTGAAAATGGCGTCATCACTCTCCTAAGCAACTCTGAGTGCTTATCCTCTGCCTTAGCCTAATGACATTGGTTGAATCTTGACTTTGATGGTGGGTGAAGAAGGCTGCTCTACATCACTTTTCTACTGCCTCTACCGTCCTTTTAAGATGGGGCTCGAATAAGTGCCTATAAAGACTAAGACATAAGGGAACCCGAGAGTTTGGAAGAGTACATGAGAAGAATTATGCATATTTATGGTTACATACCATGGCCACATGCTCAGAAAGAGGCTAGCAACTGTGTCAGACTGACCCAACATCGCAATCAATGCCATTGGCCTTACATCTTCTCTGGGGGGTGGGGGAGAGAGGTGGGATGCACATATGTTAATCTGGATGAATACAAATAGGAGTTTGCTTATTTTCTGAGCAGCCATTCCTAGACAACACCGGCATGCTGGAACACTGTTTGCCTTCTGCTACTTTATTATTTATTTATTTTTGACCGGGACGAGGATATGATTGCTGAGGCAATAGCAACCATCTGGATGCTACAAAATGGCAAATATGAGGGAAAAGGCAGGAAGTGAAGAATGACAGAGCTGGGAAGGAACCTAGGTCTCTGACAGTGTTATTGGCCTTAGCAAATTTCATTTTACATATACAAATGCTGATTACACTTATGAGGAATGTTCTGAGAGCTCTGCAGTAGAATGTGCTCCTCTGCTAATACCAATGGAAGGGATAAAGAGTAGCTTGAATGAAGCTGAAATCTTTTAACAAACATTGTTGTGCTATGAGGGAAGTTTTATGCTCCAGTTTTAGGTGACAGTTCTCAGCAAAATGAGTTCAACCAATACAGCCAATGCATCTTTCTTCCTGTATTTAAACACCCGATTCTTTTATGCTACATACTTAATATACATTGTGGCAAAGTCTAGAAATATAAAGGAATGTGTAAATGATAAAATTATCTATGCAATTTTTAGAAGAAAACTTTTTAAATATTTTGTCCAATCTCTCTCTCTTTCCTTTTTTCCTTCCATCTTTCTTTATTCCTCTCTCTCAGACAAACTTACACATACAGAGGTATACTCAGTATCAATATAATTGTATAAATTCCACTTAATAATTGGTATATTCTTATTTAACCTTAAATATTTTGTTAAATATCTAAAGGCTTTTATTGGTTATATCATAGCATACTTATTTTAAAATCCTGTAATTTCACTGACACCTCTAGTTCAATATAGTGAAAAATGCTCATACATTATTAAGATCTTGGACAGGTCTGTGAGTTTTAGGTATGTGTTTAGTATTTGTAAGTTGACTTCTAGAAACAGAATCAACTAACTAGAAATTAAAAATACTAAGGGCCTGCATAAAACCTTAACTTGGTTTACAGAAAAGAAACTTAAACTAGCCAAGAAACTTGCATCGTGACAATAGGCCATAATAAAGTTTACCATTTGTCAACTTTGTCAATCTAATACATCAATTTTATAAATTATCTATGAATTTGAATATCGTTCATAGCTGGTCACTGATAATATTTTATTCCTTTATAAATTGTCAAATATTTTTACACATTTCCTTCAAATAATTTTCCAATAATTTACAAGACACCTTCATATATTAAGAATGGTATTCCTTTGCCATGCATGTTACAACTCTTTACTTACTTTTATCAACAACAAAGGGTCCCTGAGTAATAGGGAGTGTCTGCTGAAGTGCTGTCTTGATGCACTTTAAGAAAGCTGACTACTGACTAGAAGGGAGTGAGTTAAAGAATGAACTTGGCCAGTTCTGAGGGGAAACATTAGTCTGCTCATGTTGAGCGTCACTTACATGTGGAGATCATCAGTTCTGAACGTCGTTGTCCCTGTCTCTTTCTTTTATTTCAGCAATGCTTCCAACATGAGTGAAAATATATAGGCTCAGCCGCACCGTAAAACAATATTTGTATTTATCGCTAGGAGTTTGTAATGCATTCTGTTTGCATTTTAAAGTTTAAAACTCCTTGACTTGTGGCTTTTGTCAATAAGTTCTAATTTTTCAAAATAAAACAACAACAAAAAAGCAAGTTGGAGTTGACAATATGGTCCAGTAGGTAAAGATCCTTGTAATCGCAAGCATGAAAGGCTGAGATAGAGCCCAGGAATCCACCTAGAGGCAGAAGAGAACCGAATCCACAGACATGTCATCTCACCTCCACATATATACTGCGGCATGTAGCTAGCTCCACACTCACATCACACACACACACACACACACACACACAGAGAGAGAGAGAGAGAGAGAGAGAGAGAGAGAGAGGAGAGAGAGAGGGAGAGAGAGAGAAGGAGAGGCAGAGAGTAAGTTCTAAGGAGGAATGCTGGCATTTCCATGTCCAAGTCATTTAACTTTTCAAGATTTTGTTAGATTAGAAAAAGAATAACACAATAAACTACAGCATTATGATCACCTCTCAGTCTTATTATCCATAGTTATTATCCATAGTTAATTTTTCTCCACCTTAAAAGACATTATTTTCTAAGTGCTTCTCCTTAAAAATGTATGTATGTATGTATGTATGTATGTATGTATGTATGTATGTAAGTATGTATGTATGTATGTGTATATATGTGTGTATTTATTTATTTATTTGTGTGTAGGTGTGTATTGTTTATGGGTGCTTGTTCTATGCTGTACACGTGGAAGTCACAAGACAACTTCTTTCAGCATTACATGGATTCTGGGCATTGAATTCAAGTTACTAGACGGCAACTGCCTTTACTCACTGAGCCAAGTATTTCCTAGGCACAAATGTGTCTCTTATATGCAGGTTACGTTTTCATGTCCCAAGGGTGTATGTAACCCAGAAGTACTTCAGAGTTCAAATACTTTGGACTTTTAGATAATTTCCAAAAACATGACGGGATTTCTTGTGGATGAGACCTAAATATAGACACATAATCCATTCATGTTTCATAATACGTTAAATGCAGTATGGAAAGCAATCATGACAGGCACATAAGGGCACTTAGGGAATTTTTTCCTGAGGCATCAGGTTGATACTCAGAGTATTCAATTATTAGAACACTTAGGAACTCAGAGTTTAATTTAGGGATGCTTAACTTGTATTACCAATTTTATTTTGAAATGAACCTTCTAGAATGTATTTAATGATACGCAGAACAATAATGTAATACTATAAACTCTTAGGGGTATAGAGTTTCTAGTCCATTAATGAAGAAGCATTATAGGGTTTGTTTTCCCGGGAAAGGGTAGGCAATTGGACTAACCTTTCTGAGAAACTCTTGTCCTTAAAAACATTTTTACAACATTTTCAATATAATAACATCTTGAAATTATGGTTTGGTAATCAATAAGCCCTTTAAGTAAACCCTATTTCTTAAAGGCATATAGATTTAAATATTTAAAAGGCTAGGTAATTTAGCCACTTAAGAGTTAACTCACACACCCTTGAACATCAAGTAGCTATGTTGGACTTTATACAAATTGGGTCATGTGCATAAAGGGCCTTCTGGTGTTCCCCAGTTGTTTTAGCATATGAGATTGCAATAAATAGATTACACTTGCATTACTAAGTTCTTTGATGAAATCTAAATAAAAAATTACTTTGTGAATAGAAATCTGCATACATTTGAAGCTATAATGGGTGAGCCAGAACCATGCATTTAAACTATTTATAATACTTTCAGTGTATTTTGAATCAATTGTATTTTTTGACTTGGAATATCATTTTTTGTTTGTTTGTTTAGTACTATTTTGGGATATTTGTCAAGCAACTAATACCGCCTGACCCAAGGTGAACAAAATCTCTAAATATTCAGCTTACATGATATTTGCTATAGCTGACATGCACCCAAATTGCTCTCTTCAAATGTAATTCAATTTCATGTTGCTTCAGGTAAAAGCAAGTAGTTCAGGCATGTTTTGAATATAATTCCCGTGGCACTAGGTTTGTGCACACTATGTTATTCTTGTATAAACAGATTTATGGAATATGAAAATAGGATTCATAAATAAGAAACACAGATTTATTATTATGAAAATATAATCAAATCCAATTCTACAATCAAAAGGGAAAACTCTTTATGAATTAAAACTAGAGAAATAGAAAAAAATATATGTATGTATGTATGTATATGCTTCCTGAGATTTAAAAATACTTTTTTAAAAAAGGAAATGAAGATGTAGAAGAATACAAAAGAAAAAAGAATGTCAGAGAGGCACAGAAGACTAGGAGGGGCACAGACAATTTGATCTAATTTACCCTCTCTTGCAGTGCAAGCGAATTCACATGATCTAAATCAATTATGTCAAGTGATTGCCTAATTTATTCATAGATTCCTCCAATTAGAAAATAAAGCACACAGCCCTTTTCTTCAAATTCTAAACAACAGCTCCCATTCTTCCCTACTTAATGACGTGTTGAGGCTTTTGGCCTTCTATATTTCCTGTGCTTGACTCTTTCCTGAAACGTGTCCCTTTTTCCTTCCAAGGCTGCCCCACTTTCAAATGAAAAAAAAAAAAAAAACAAAAACAACAACAAAAAGACAACTAGTTCGGGTGAGTGAACAAGGGCCCGATGGTGTCATATCTTGCAGCTTCCTAACGTGTCTTCATTTCTATTCCGCTTTTGTATCCCAGTCCAAACATTTGTTTGCCCTTTCATTCACTTCTCATTTAATCATTTGTTTTCACTTTTATTCATTTAATCTTTTGATGTTAGGAAAGGAGAATCTGCCTACCCAGTAAGATCAGCCAAATCAATGATGGAGATTAATGAAGTTTCCTAGATTGCAGCCAGATTGCTCTAACACAGTTCATTCAACCATCCATCTCGTATGTATTTGGCACACACACATGCAGAATGCTGAGCAGAAGTGCCCAAGAATCATTAGGTATGACCCTGGAGGGGCTTGTAATCTGATTGGAGTCAGAAAAAAAAAAACTTCTCATTTGGTAGGTATCCAAAGAGTGTAATTCGGTGCTAAAATTAGTGATATCAATGCTAACTGCTTTAGGAATTCATAGAAAAATCTGGGGGCTGGCGGGGGGGGGGGGAGAGAGGTGCAGATAAGAGTCTCCTAGGACGGCCAGATTTGAATAGGTCCTGAATGAAAGAAGGGATTTAGATAGCATAAAAGAAGAAAAAAATAGGTCTCCTATTATTAAAGGTAAGGCTGGACAATTCACAAGTTTCAATTTAACTATAAATTCAAAATAACTTGGGACCTAACAGTCACGATTAAATATGTCTGAGTTTGAATCGTCACGGTGTCACTTAGCAGTTCTGTCACCATATATACAAGCCATTCTCTCCACTCTCGGATAGCCTCATTTATGATGAGTTTGCAAATGTCTCCCACGTTCAAAGGCTTAGGCGTTGGGTATCAATATTTTGAGACGCTCTGGGTATTTGTATGAACTAGTATGTGGCCCTAATATCATTGGAACTATACCCTTGAAGAAGACACGTATAAGGTTGACATATTCTCTCTGTTCGATTTGGAGACCTGATCATTTGCTCTGATATATGCTCCTGTTATCACTTCCTGTCACTCTCCTTAGATGTCAAGTCAACAGGATCCACCAATGGTGTCATCAAAATAAATACCTTTTAACTTGGTAAATGGCCTGTGTCTGGTATTCCATTGTAGTGGCGTGATTCTGACAATTAACCATGGAATTCCTGCGCCAACGATGGTCTGGCATAGACCCATTGATTCTCAACTGCTGTCTGCCTCGAGCATGGTTGTGTTGTTGCCGCAGTGCCGTTACCGTTGTTTCTTTCTCTTAGTTTGGGTTAATAGACTTTGAGGTTTGAATACTATGGCTGAAGAATTGGAGCTTCTCACCATACATAAAGGAAAGTCTGGGCTTTAGGACCACGGGTGTGATTGTCCCTAGAGTTACTCCTCCACACATGCACCACTTTTTCAGAAGTATATTGCAGTAGGCTTAGTTACATTCTGTCATGGCGGCCATGGTTAATGTGGGCTTGACTACAGGTTTTCACACTCATGGTGCTCTGATATTTTGTTCTTGCTCAGTTCAGTGGCCTGCCTGTTCCCTTACCCTGGAAACCCATCCCCTCTCAGTGAGGACCCTGCTTCGCAGCTCCACGCGCGATCCCAGTTTGCATGGAAATTCTACCTCACTCTCCTTTGTGGTCCCTTGTAAATGTGACAAATACACTTGTCCATCCTTTCTCCTCCCAGGATTCCCCTTCGAGTGACAGAACTATGAGATGGTGTGGCCTCTAGGTCTCAGATCCAGTGAGTTTAGGAATCACTCTGCAGACTTTATTTTGAAGATTCATGGAACTTCCTGCAATTGGGAGCTATGGTTTTTGTTGTGATGTGTTTCATGAAGAGTCTCTCTAGGGGATGGCATATTTTGGGAGGTTCTAGAAACTCTAGGAAATGGGAAGGTGGGAGTAGGGCCTACAAGAAATAAGAAGGTCATTAGGCCCAGGTCCTTGTGGGTATCTTGTCCCAGGTCCCCTGTTAGCGTCTCCTCTCCTGTCACCTTCAACATGAGTAGCTCTTGTCACATTCATCCAAGGCCACGATGTACTCAATTCTCTGGAGCTGTGAACCCAAGTGACACCTTCCTCCCTTTTCTCAATTCTTTTGGTCCCTGTGACAGTGAAGTAAGCACACCTGCATTACACACATTTCACTTTTAAATAATCATTTCCCATTTTTCTTTTTTTATTCATTTATTCAGATTGTAACTCAATTGTTATCCCATCACTTGTATCCTCCTGTTCCTCCCTCCCTCCCGCTTTCACTCTATTCTCCTCCCCTAGGTCTGTGACTGAGGGGGACCTCCTCCCCCACTAATATGGTCATAGGCTATCAAGTCTCATCTTGGTAGCCTGCTTATTCTTTCTTTGAGTGCCATCAGGCCTCCCCACCAAGGGAAGGTGGTCAAATATGGGGCACCAGAGCTCATGTCAGAGTCAGTGCCCGCTCTCCACACAACTGTGGAGGATGTCCTTTCCATTTCATTTCCCATTTTTCTATCATTCATCATTCATCACCAAAGCCATAGTAAGACACTCTGTTGGTTTTTAAGTTGCATGTGAATGGCACATGCCTGTGAGCCCAGTACTCAGGAGAGGAGGGCTGAAGGATGACTGTGGGTTTATCAGCCTAAGAAGATCTTGTCTCAGAAAAACTCTTGCATATGTACATGCCCATGCATGCCCATGCACACACATATATACACATACCAACACAAGTAAACAAATACCTAAACCAACCAAACAAAATCTTTTAGTATGTGGCTTAGGCTGGCCTTGACCTTGACATCCTCCTGTCCCAGCCTACTGAGTGCTAGGGCTGTGTGTGTGTGTGTGTGTGTGTGTGTGTGTGTGTGTGTGTGTGTGAGACCACACCTTTTATTCTAATTAAATTTTTGTGGACATCTACATTTATATCCACAAACATGTGCCTCAGTCTTTGGTAAGATTACACTCTAAACCCAGAGCAGGAGGGCCTGACCATAGGCTTTCTTCTAACTTGCTTGGATGCAGAGAAAGCATGGGGCTTATTTACCTCATATATACTGATTTATTGAGCTAGAAATAAAAAAAGCTCCAAGGTAATTCATTTTTCATCCAATTTTTGTGTGATGATAACGTTTCTTAAATGCCGAAAATGGGCTAAATGCTTTCCAATTCCTTGGTACATGCCTGTTTCACTGTTAAGGAATCTCAAGCTGGGACCTTCACCTTCTCATGGCTTATTCAAGACAGCCCTGAAGTGCTTGGGGACTGGGGATTATGCCAATCAATTCCAGGATCAACAGAGGGTCGATAGCTTATTCCCACCTCACTTAAAACCATCACTCCTGATTAGTCAATTTCCAATATGATCTCTTTTTTAATTTTCCCTTTAATTTTTACATCTTGCATAGAGCTCCCCGTCACCTTTCCTTGTGAACACTGGCAACCAGGTGGGTCCTGAACTATCAGCCTTTCCAGTCATGTCTCCTCTTTCCACAAATTGGAGTGCTATATGTGCCATGCTCGATATCTTTTCAACATGTTTATTCATTTATTACATTATTGCCATTTACATATCCAATCTCTTAAGCTTACCCATGAGAATATTTCTACTGAAAACAGAAAAAATGTTAAGCTATAGAAATCAGATACTGTTGTCGGTCGTCAGTGATGTGTCTTAGCTATTTAGGATAGCATTTAACACAAAGGGAGTATCCAATATATATTTATTTAATGAATGGAGAAAGGGGATAGTTGGATAAATGACCTTAATGTAGAGCTGAAATCAGTCTTCAAGCACTAGATGACTTTCAGCCTTATAAAAATAGGGTAGACATCTCTGGTGATGCTAGCTGCTGCTGCTGCGTACTCTAAAGCAGCTGAGAGTGCCGCAACCTGACTCCAAGGGTATATAGTTCACACATTCAGAAAGAACAAAATATAAATTATTCTTTAAAAGATTGATCGATCCGAGACTAAGAAGTTTTTGTAAATATAAAATGGTCTGAATTTGACTCAAATTCTGAATCATTTAAATTTTTCTCTAATCATTTAACGAAAGTTATGGACACGCTGATTACGATATAGTTGGGAACAGGTAACACACTGACACATCCGCTTTCGCTTGAGATCAAAGGCTAACACTTGACCTTTGATGTAGAGTAGCATTTTACTTGCAAAAAGGAATATTTCACATAGAATTCGCTCACATGGAATTCTTACTTAAAAAAAAAAGTTCAGATGGCTCAAAACAAAAATACAGAACAAAATTTATGAAAGATATATTTTTATCTTTAGAATAATTTTAGAAGTAAAATATTCCCTTTACGCTTATCAAGGTGGCAAAAATGAGAACAGCTGATAACAACCGGATCCCTTCCAGTACTGTCAGTGGGAACAAAATTGCTTTTCAGGGAGGAACCAATCATATGGATTAAGAGCCCAAAGTTTCACTTCACCTGGTCAACAAATAACGAAAACCTACAACGATCTAATAATTACTTTACTCCTGAAGAAAATACATACATGGAGATGGGAATAAAAATATGCAAGGCTAAAGCTGTCGGCACTTTAATTACAATCAACACCTACTTACTATAAACATGAAATATTTGTCTCTCCTTACTGGAGTTCTAATCTATGCCTCAAGTGTTTCCAGTGTCAACCTTTGTCACTCACGGTCCTTCTCGGGAGGGATAGTTGTGGAATTGCCAAACTCCATTTAATAAATGCTTATTATATCACTTCAATACGTGCTTATTATAGAACATGTTTTATGTGATATTTAGCTACATGTTAAGAACAATAGTTTCGACCAGAGAGAGACTCTCACGTCAAACCAACTGAAATGGATTTGGCTTGTGATTCCAAGGAGAATTTTCAGTACTTTGTTCCATTCTCCGAGCAGCTGCTTTAGCTTTATACTTTTATGGAGATATTCTCATATTAATACAAAAGTTCTTTTAAAATGAACACTGGATTGCATTTAAATATGAACAATGACTTAAGAGACAAAAGCAAGTGAAGAGGAAAGGTTCCTATTCGGCTTATTTAAAAGGATTAGAATCCTACACAAGAGCTCAATTAAGGTACAAACACAGGAGAGCAATTCAGGTATTAAGTTTTAAGAGCAACTGAACATTTCAGTTTTAAAGGATAAGGCAGTTTCCCTATCAACCAATATTTTCCAACATTTTACAAATCATATTCGACCATAAAGAAGCCAGCTGCATAAACGTCTTCATGGACTGGTAACTGCAAGGTATCACTAGTGGAGATTTAGTTATAAATATGCCCAGACGTTACAGTTTCCTTTGTGTCTCTTGCAGGAGTTTAACATTACATAATACTTACCTGAAGAGAATTTATTTGCACTGATAACTTGAAAGTCAGTCACCAATTGCAAGGAGGCCTCGGATTTAGTGGGCCCCCTCCCTCCTTATCCTAATACCATTTCGTCTTCCACAACTGCTAACAGTACTAAAAAACATCACTGGAGGATCTCATGTGCTCCAGGCACTGGGCTGAGTGTTTTGTGTGTGAAGCATTGTTGTTATTTCAAAACCTGTTTTCCTCTTTAAAGGAAGAAACATGATAATTCAAAACATCAATGTTCCCCTCCCTCAACAGAAGATAATAGAGAGGAAGTGTGATTAAGGCCCTTTGTGAGCATTCATACATTGGAAAGAGTCTGATAAGGGAAGGCTAGAATGAGCCAAAGCTTCCAGAAAATCCTACAAACATAAATCTGTGTGAGAGTGTAACTTCTTTACAACAAGAACCATTTTTAATGAACACAGCCAACTCATTTTGGAAATCTGTTTCTGAGGCAAAGGCCTGCAATCCCAGCACTGTGGAGGTAGAGGCAGGTGGATCTCTATGAGTTCAAGGCCAGCCTGGTCTGCATAGAGGGTTCCAGGACAGCCAGGACCACATAGTGAAACCCTGTCTAAAAAAAGAAAGAAAGAAAGAAAGAAAAAAAGAAAGAAAGAAAGAAAGAAAGAAAGAAAAAGAAGAAAAAAGGAAACAAAGAAAATGTTTCTGTTGGCATGTGAAAACTAATACTGAGAAAAGGTTACACGGGGACGTATAGGGAGCAAATTCCACTCTTGAAACAGAGAATCACTCCCACAGAGTTTCTCCCAAGCAACTGGGAACCGATCTACTTTTGCACAAGGTCTGTATATCACACTACTATACTGAGAATAACGATCTAGCCATAGATGCAGAGAGGTGATCTGATCCCTGAAGTTCAGCTAATTTTAACAATGATCTAAAATACATTTTTTAAAAGTAGCAATTAATTACAGACTGGATGGTTACTTTAGCCACATGGATGCACTAGGATACACCAAACCAGGTGCACTGCCATGCTTTTGCAATCCCAGTGACTCAAGGCTGTCGCAACAGGGTCACACTTTGGAAGCCTGTCTGTCCAAATTGGTAAGTTCAAGTTTGGCTTGGGCAACTCAGTGAGGCCCTGCCCGAAAAATGAAATAAACAAACAAACAAAACCCAGGAAGTGAGGAATAGGTGTATGGATGCAAGTTCTATCTTGAGCTTTTCCCTAGCATGTGTAAGGCCAAGTTTGATCCCCAATATCCAAAACAAACAAACAAACCAATTACAAAACCCCTTGCATAGAAAGAGAATCTGTATTTCTTACTAACTGAGGAATAATAGGCTGAGTGGTTTCTTTTCCACAGTGTTGGTAACGTTCCTTTGTCTTCTCAGTCTTTATGAGTTGCTTTAATTTCCATAATTTTCCCTTCATACCAAGTATGCAAATATCCAGGGGTCAGTTTTCCATCACTAACATCTCCCTTGATCAGAGGTTCTCAGCCTGTAGGTTGAAACCCCTCTGGGGATCAAATGACCTTTTCACAGTGGTCGCCAAAGACCATGGGAAAGCACAGATATTTCCATTACGATTCATAACAGTAGCAACATTTCAGTTATGAAGCAGCAACAAAAATAACCTTATGGTTGTGGGTCACCGCAACATGTTAAGGGGTTGCAGCATTAGGAAGCATTAGGAAGGTTGAGAACCACTGCCCAGTATCTATAAGCTTGTTGTGTCTTCCAATGTGGCTGCCATTGCTCCATCAATTGGGGGGAGTTTACACATTTACACATTTAAGCTTCTCTGCTGTGAAACCTCTCTCCACCAGGTGTTGTATCTTTATATCTTTCAACTGGTTTTCACTGGGCTCCTCTACAGTACCTGGATCCATTTTATACTATACTGGTGTCTATTAAAGTGTTGGATTCTTTTAAGTACAGTCCTGCATGCGTACACTGTAGTAAAACAGTTGTGTTACTCAATCTGATAATGCAGAAGTTGGTATAGGAGTGGCTGTGTCAGGAAAGCACCGGAAAGCACAGGGCATCACCGCTACGGCGATCACGCCAACTCTTGAAGCCTTACGCTAGTACAACTGTGCTTCCGCCAACCTGCCTTCCAGGGCCTACCTTACCTTTCATCTCTCTGTCTTATGAGCATCTTATGAGGGTCTCCTTCGCTCAGTGTGGGTCGCCATCTGAATGAGGCTCCAGAAAGTTATCTCTAGCTAAAATGTTATTGCTTATTCATTGTACACAAGGTTTCTTTCTACCTGTTGATCTAAACAGAATAAACCCATCCTGTTACTTACCTGGAATAGTGCCTTGTCTATGATAAGCAGATACTAAGTGCTCATTGGATAGATACTTTTCTCCTTGTTGTTTATGTATGATATGTGAGTGTGGGCGTGGTCATGTCATGGTGAGCATGCGGCCAGCAGAGGATAACTTGCAGGAGGTGGTTTTTCTCTCTTCCAGCATGGGTTTCTAGGATCGAGGTCATGTTATCACACTTTGGTAGGAAACGTTTCGATCCACTGAGCCGCCTGCCAGCCCAGATTCTATCTTCACAATTCTGGGGACCCAGTTTTCATCGAAATTATGTCAGCTGAACAGGATGCCCACTTTCTAGGATAATCTCTATCAAAAACTTGGTAAAATTCCATCTCATTCCAGACACTTTTTCGCCAGTTGCACACGGCCAGGGTCCATCCAAGTCCTCGAGTACACAAAAGATACTTATCTCTTCCAAATAGATGACGTCCTTGTGCTGAAAACTTTCATAATTCTTTCTTCTGACATTTTGAAATGCAGTTATACATCTGCACGTCTCATTCCTTGCTCACTGGAACTTAACTAGCTAGTGAGCACACCTTTCTTCCTGAATTTTTGTCCTATTTTTTGTTATTGTTGTTTTGTTTGTGTGTTTGTTTTTAGGACAAATAAGAAAGGCCAAGCACAGAGTCTCATCAGATTTTCTACTTAACTTCCTTAGGGTGATACTGAGCATCTAATTAGTATATTTCAGCAGTAGACACCTGCTACACCTGCAGCTCAGTATAGAATTTCACCCACTGATCTCACTCAGGAAACAAACTGCAACATATTAAAGGTCAATAGCACATATACCACTTCCCCAAATTCACCTCAGTCATCTCATTGATCCCATGCGGGTTGCCAGTGATCACCACAGTTTTATCCTTTTTAAGTTCCTGGATATGAAGATCTGAGGATCCACCCTGAGCACTGAGGTGGCTAGCTGTTCAGAGAGTTTATCATCTCTGTAAAAATCAGTTATTTTCTTCGGTCTAGGTGGAGGCTGAGCCTACATGATTTCAAGTAACCTAGGACAGCTGCTTTATAATCACGGGGCATTTAGGCCACAAGAGTAACAACGCTTCCAGCCTTCGGAAGCAGGCAGCCCCACTTCCTCAGATGAACACCATCCTCTGTGCCCTGGAAGAAACACTAACACAGGGAGGCAGCGGCTCTGTTCTCCCCCTGCCTTCTGCTAAGCATCCTAAACACCGGCCATCGCACTCTTCCCTAATCCTTGCTAGCTCTTCCTAGAATTTACACGTGTCTTCTCATGCAGCTGTGCAGCTCTTCCTCTTCCTAGATCACCTTTTTAGATCTTCTTTTTAGATTTTTATTTCCTCATCCTTGGACCCTCTTTCCCCCTAGCCACCGGCTAGGCAGCCACAGTAGAGTCTTTAATGTCCTCGACTTTTCCTCTCGATGTTATTTATCATCATTACGTCAGAAGTTCCTTGTGGAAGCCTTCCCTGAAAGCCTCTCCTGGGCTTTCCATTCCTGATGGGGTTTAATCTAGGAATAGCGACTGCTTCTCCCATCACTTCTTGGCTCCTGGCAAACAGTGGGTACTCAGTTCATCGGTGACTCAATAGCTCTGCGATTGTCTACTTCTGCCTTGATAAGGCACAAGTCATCTAGCTCATTGTGCTCCTTCCTGATGATGACTTCCTTGACCAATGTAGAAGGCGAGGAAGCACTTTATTTTGGGGTTACCATTAGCTTCTCATTAGCAACCAGATTTGTTTGTTACTTTAATGTTAGACATGGTGCTAAAACAGCAATAGTTGATTGAGCTTTTATCATTTTCAGAGGTATTGTGTATTGATGATAATAAAAAAGATCAATGGGAATACAATTTTACATTGAAATATATCAAAATGTAACATTAATAAACTAGTATAATATCAGAACAAATAGTTAAGATTTATTTATTCGGTCTTTATGGCATTTGTCATATTCTGTATATAAAAATGCAAAAATGAGAGACATGATTACAAAGACAAAGCAGTAGACACAGTGGGGTTAATTAACTTATTTCATTCCATCTTTGATCTGATATGAGAGGTGACAATTTTTTCCTAAGAGGAATATCTGACACATATGAAAGAGGTCGGTTCAAAATATATCTCTAACTTTTGCCTTTACAGGTAGAGGAGATGAAGTTGTGTATAGTTTACAACGACTGCATGTGTCTACAAACATTCCCTAAATTAAAACAACAGAAGCAACCAACGAAGACTGAAGCTGCTGACTCGCAGATCCTCAAAGGCAATCAGCTGATCTATCCCTCTGCCCAAGTTTAGAGAGAGTTATGCAAGACACATGCAGTTTGTGAAAAAACAATCCATGGAATATATGATATTAACAAGCTTCATTGCCAGAAAACTTCCCACAATTTCATCTGGCCACCGCGTGCATCGCCGTAGCCTCATTTGCTCCCACTGAGTAGAGGCTGAGAGCTGACCAGGGTTTCTCAGCTGCACTGCCCTTAGCCCTCTCCTCCAGTGTCACAGACACCATCGGAAACAGGAGTGGGAGCCCGAATGGAAGCAGGACACAAAACTCTTTTTAAAAAAAATCTTATGAGAAACAGTGTTTTAAACCTGACTTTGAATGGGGCTATAGATTAGGTCAACAAAGGGGCCCAAATCCTGAAGTGCTGTCCCTTAAATAATTGAGACTAATTCTTAAACACTATTATGGGGTCATAAAACACCAAGCCTGGAAATTAAAGATTTTTATGCCTCATCAAAAAGTCTTTGAATGTAAGGTCCCTGGCATCCTGCCAATAAGGGCAGCTCTTGGGGGAAACCCTATGCCAAAGGCCAAAAAGGCAGCTGTGTTATTCAGCTTCTGAGGGCTTCCAACTCAACACCCACACAAGCTCAATTATGAGCAAATTAAAGGGATCCAGACGGAACATCGTAATTCTGGTAATTTAAATAAATAGAGGAAAGTCTGCAATTAGTAGGGAAAGATTGATTTTCTGGAAAACCCAGAAGGATCTGCCCATTCCCTTAAATTGCACCCTACCCCCTGAATAAGCATAGTTATAGCCAATTGCTTAAAAATAAATTTCTTGTCCTTATTATTTTAATCATCATTGATCTGTCTTAAACATGACCACATGCATACTCCATGCATACTAAATATTGAAGCAAAAATGGCCTCCCCAAATCTAGAATGGTTACATATGAATTAAGAATATCAAGTAAAGCTGCATTAGGCTTTCGAGTGTGGCTATACTGAAACTCTTCTACAGAAACTTTACATGTGAAACTATAGTGAATCAAATAAACTTTACAAGTTCAGAGAAAACAGTTATTCAAAAAGAATCAGAGATTAGTTATGTACAATTCACTAATTATCTTACTTATATTTGATTAACAAAGAAAAATATATACTGACACCCTGTATAGATCCTTACAAATCACTTAATAAAATTCAATACTCATTCTTGATTTAAAGAATAAAGGGACTAGTAAAAATTTGGGGAGCTAGGACTACAGAGAAGCTATTTTTAACTTGATAAAAAGTTTTTTATCAGGAACCTACAGGAAGCGTAAGTACCATTTACACACATATACACACATGTACACACTCACAGCACAGCACTCACGCTTCATATACACCACATACAGCACGTCTCACACACACACACACACACACACACACACACACACACACATACTCATAGAACATCACACACACATGTATACACACACATACCACACAGGACATCAAACACACACACATGTACACACAGAACATTCACATCACATACACACAGCAACACACACACACACACATACACACATACACACATACACACACACACACACACATACACACACACACACACACACACACCATTCCTATCCAGTTTCTAAACTCACTCTGATTATCTGATTCTAGTGTTCACAGCAGAGTCAACTTATTGGAAGAGCTAAAGTAATTTAACTTTGAAAAGAAGTTTCTATTTTTCTATTTAACTTATAGAAGTTCTAGTTTTCTACTTAAAAAGATGAGCCAGAACAAAATTACCCCGGAAATAACTAAAATTCCAAGTACTAGCATGATAATTTGCACAGGATGGCCAATGGCGCAGGGTGGATTTATGTCTAACCTTGCCTATAATCCCACCAAGTAAAAGTATAAAGGAGTTTACTATCTAATGAGGTTGCATTCCAAATTAACAGGGAGGATGGAAAAGTCAAATATTATAATAAAATTTATTTTTCTAAAGACATATTCTTCTTCCTCATATACTATGAATAAAAAATATTATCAATCATTTTCCCCCAAAAGGCTCTAGAACAAAATAAATGAGATAAATAGGACACACACACACACACACACACACACACACACAGAACTAAACAAAAAACAAAAGGAAGACAGAATGGGGACATATGACAATAAATCTAAAGTGTTTGTCCTTGTGTTTATGTGTTGGAGAGTGGGGTCTGGGCACATCTTTGTGAAGGGCCAGAGGTTGACCTCAGAGTCAGTCTCAATCCCTTTCCATCTTAGAGTTGAGACAGGGTCACTCATTGTACCTGGAGGTCACTGATTGGCTGGACTGCTGGTCAGCCAGATCCCAGAGGTCCTACTGTGTGCCTCCCTAACCTGGAATTACAAAGTAGACTAACTTTTGGTGCTTTTTAGGTATGTGGGAGGGCTCTAAACTCAGGTCTTCATGGTTTCACAGTAAACATTTTATCAACTGTGCCTGCATGCTAGTCCCACCCAAACATGTTTCATAGTAAAAGATATCAAGATCAAAGGGAAAACACATGCAATGATTTACAACATTACAATACTATTCTAAAAATAACAAAAAAACAAACAAATGGAATACTGGCAAAGGACAAATAAAGAAATTCAAAATAAAAAGATACAAATGGACCAAGAAATGCAAAAAAAAAAAAAGAAGCAGTTAATAAACCCTTCCATCAAGCTCAAGTTCCATTTAAATAGGAAAGAGAGAGGGAGAGAGAGAGAGAGAGAGAGAGAGAGAGAGAGAGAGAGAGAGAGAGAGAGAGAGAGAAGTGTAGAACAAGAGATTCATTCATTCAGTACTACATAAGGACGCAAAGATTCCAAAGTCCTCATGGCATGAGCATGCCTACGCATGGCTGAGACAAGCCAGACAGAACAACAGGCAGAGCCATTGAGGCTGAAGCCCTGTGCATGCCGGTGACCAGGGAAAAGGGATGAGAATGAAGAGACTGAATTAGTTTTCAGTAAGATTTGCCTGTCTTTGGACATATACATAAATATGTGTAATTAGGATCACTTCACCCTTAAAACTCCATCCGAACATGTGAAGATGACTCAATATACAAAGTAAGGTTACAGTTTGACTCAGTTGCAAGCATGACACAGAGATGGAACGGAGGGTGCCCAAGACCCCTTGAAGATTCCTACAGACTTTACAAAAGACAGCGTTGGCTGCATAGCCCTCGCTGGTCTTAAATCAAGCTCAAGTGGATGGAGTTATCTCCTACTACACTTAGGTCATGGAAACTTTTTGACAGAGAGCTAGCCAGTCTAAAGTCATCACTCAATAAATAAGTATGAACATTTATCCTTTTATGTTTTTTTATTTTTAGCCATATGAAGCTGATGCTTTTTCCAGGTTAAGAAAATATTACTATTACGTGAGTATTCTGCCTAAGTATTATAGGTTCTTTTTTTTTCCCCAATGGGGATTAAATCCAGGGCCCTGTGCGTGCCAGGCAAGCATTCTACCAGCTGAACTGCATTTCCAGCTCTAGAATTCATTATTAGTTTTTAACTTTTGAAGTTGTATTTTATCCTGCTGAGAGCATTATTCCCCAAAACATTATTATTATTAATACTATTTAGCTACATATGTATTCATGCATACATATATATATACAATTATATATTTATATTATATAATTATAGATCATACACACACACACACACACACACACACACACACACACACACACACACAGAATTCAGAGTACTTTAAACCACAAGCAACACTCTACTCTCTAAGCAAAGAGGAGACATTTCTGAATGCTCAGCACTAGAACACCACTGGGTTTACTCAGTGTGAAAGACAACACATTTAGTAAGTTGACTCCAGGTTCTCTTTGGGGCTAAACACCATGATAGGTCTACATTGCCTGCTATCCAACTCTACTAGCCATCAACTCATATTTCTCAGAAGGGTCTCGACTTTGCCAACTACTGTAAAAAAAAAATGTTTCAATAGCATACAGCTAAGTCACTTTGGTACAGTGCATTTTAACAGTGCTTTTTTTTTCTTATAACTTATGCCTTTTAACAAAATAACCCATGAAAAACTGTATAAATTGAACAAATATTACTATTGCTATTGTTCATTCAAGTGTTAGAACCTATCATGAACAATAAAATGCAATGGATGAATGTTAAAATACATATTTCAGAAATAAGTTCTCAACCTGAAATTAAAAAAAAAATCTCAACAAAATAAAGTGTCAGTAGTAATTAGATCACTGCATCTCTCAACCCTCACCAGAGAGAAGCTTTTGCTTGTGGTAGATGGTGACCAACACAGAGGCAGGCGGACAGCTGGTCAAGGGACAGAGAGTCAGCTATTATGGAGTTCCCAGGCCTACATGGGACATCTGTTTCACGTCTGTCTGCCCAAGGCTCAGAAGTCACCGTAGAGGAGGGGACTAAAGGAGTGTAAGAGCCAGAGGTAGTGATGACTGCAAGGAGAGAGCGTCCTACTATGAACTGACAGGGACAGCGTGCACACGACCTGTGCAAGCTCAAGCCAGACCGAATTCCAACACGGAGAGAGGAGGGGGGCAGGAACCCCGGCCGCCCCTAGCTGAGGAGCTATTAGCAGCTAAAGTGGGAAGAGTCAGTTTTCTTTAAGAGTGCATCCCCTAGTGAGTCAACCGCACTCGGTGGAAGTCCATACCCTCAAGAATATATGGACAACACTATTCGGACTTGATAGATGGAAAAAAAAGAAAGAAGAAAAGAAAAAAAAGACAATAAGAGAAGTAGGGTGGGTAGGCTGTATTTTGAAGAAGTTGAGAAAGGGGATAAATAGGATTAAATGCATTGTATGAAAGTTTCAAAGGCCTAATAAAAATTTTAAAAATAGAAATATTTTTGGACATGACTGAGGTTGAATAATTTTGTAAACTTTGTAATATTTTTTTTCTCTTGTAAAATGGATGATATACTACTTTTATCTTTGGCACAGAAGATTTTAGAATTATAATGCTAGCCACATTTTTTTAACTAGATGAGGAAAACAGCAATATATTTTCCTCACCAAACTTGAGAACCATTTTTAGCCATTCAGCTTATTTATAAAGAAACCGGGAGGACAGGACAGGAGATGCTTATCAAGTACTTCAGAAAAGTGAATTGCTTTTAAATGATCAGTCACCACAGATATCAGTGTCATACATTGGCCCTTTGGTTTGTCCCAGGTTTGCTCTTGAGAAAATCCCCTTATGACCACTGCTCATGAGAGCCTCCTTGTTAGGCTCTTCTATCCGCCTTACAATATAGACGATTAGGGCAAATGCTTCACAACAATTTAGTTAATTTATAGAAAAATGGAATCAATTTCCCCAGTTTCGTTGTGGCTGAACATTTTCCTGAGCTGCTGTAAATGAACAACAGATAAGCACCGTTTATCAGATCATTGGGTAGAGCTTGCAGTTTTGATGTTTCTGTTTCCTTGTTGTTAATGAAATATCTACTATGCCTCAAGAAAAAGTAAATACATAAATAAATAAATAAAACAGTTGCAGAGGTTGGCCCCTGAGCACTCAAGATGCAACGAGTATTTTGCTCTGAGTGTGTGCTACAACCTGTCCGTGAGATCCCAGAGGGCGGCAGCGGCAATGCTCCCCAGTGTCTGAAAAGTCTTCCAGTCACATGCCCTGCTCTACACTGTTCCCAGAGTCCTGCACCTCCCCTGAAGACAAGTCCTGTGTTTTTCAGAATGTCAGTAAGATTATTTAGACACCACACTAAGGTGTCACAGGATTTAGAACTCTTATGTTGAAGAGACCAATGGAAAGTACTGTTTTCCTCCATTGTCCTGGCAGGCCACGCAATAGGTATGCCCAGAAGGCATGGTATACACAAGATGAAACCACTAAACAAATGCAAAGGCAGCTGAGCGGGAGGGTGCTTGCTTGCTTGCTTGGTTTGTGGCATTCCATTTTCCAGAATTTGTTTTGTTTTCTTGATCTACATAGGGAGAGAATTCTGTGGAATGCTTTATAAACATAAGCATCTCTCCTTTCTTTCCAGCTTGGTTAATTACATGACATGTGTGAGAGGAAATAGGAAGAGAGGATGAACAGAGGCCCTTCCCAGCTTCCGAAGCTGGGGAAACAAAAACTGGACAACATTTGGAAAGTCAGACGGGTGGAGACTTGGGATGCTGACCTGGAGGCGCCTCCCCATCACTTACCGAGGTCCATGCTCTTAGAGGCTTTCAGGTTAATTGATTCAGGCTGCCTGGCTGGTGTCTCAGATCTGAAATTGACATGTTGATCTGGAAAATACACTGTGGAATCCACTCCAGAGCTGTGTGGAAAGAAGGTATATGTCATATTTAGGTCTAGAGCGAGAGGCAGGGAGGGAGGGAAGGTGGAAGATTATGAATAAATATAAATATATAGTCCTCACGTTGCATATATTCCCTCATCATTTTCTCTTCAGACTGCAGACGTGTATTTTAAATCTATTCTTGGCTCTTAGACTTCTTTTATGGACTGTAAGGATTCTGGCCTATGTACTTTATTCTAAGTAAAGCACACTTGTGCTAATAGCATCTTTTGTTCGTCAGTGTTTTCTGCTAACTGGGATCCTGCTGCATCATATATAACTTCAGGTGGGTGAGGGGTGCTCAGGGAGCCCCAACACTTCAAAGGATGTTGCTGGATACTAGCAGGGCCCAAAGTGGGCTAAGAGATTCCTAAGGGATAAGTGGGTTCTTTTAAAGAGCAGTGAAAGGGTTGTCTCCTTAAAGAAAACCATCCTGCATGACTGACGGCTGCAGGAGACTGAGTTTTACCTTTTTCGGTGATCTTCAAAGAGTAATGTTAATGCTGAGCACAGAGTCTGTCCATCAATAATGCCAAAAGGAAGCCACAGGAATGGCACAGTTGACAATTTAGACACAAATACATTAAATGCACTTTATGGATTTCTTAGTAGTTGGGGTCAATCTAAAGAATTTGCTTCTACTGAATACTCTGTTTTGCTTGAGGATTCAGCACAAAGGATTATATAAAGAAGTTTCAGATAATGGCTTATTTTTGTTTAGAAAGAAGTAGGTGTACACGTCCCACAAATTAAGTCACAACTGCTTTCTCCTTTGTCCTCGGCTTTGCGTAAGCATAGACATGCTGCTCATCTCAGCAGGACTTCTGTCCTAATCTCACATCCAGTGACAAATCAGAACCCTTAGATGATCTGAAAGGACTGAGGTCACGCTTTAAAGAGCTCGGCATCTTTTACAACCACCGGCAAAAGCAACCTTAGTCTTGAAGAAGAGAAGAACGTTAACTTTCAAACCAAAATACACCAGCGATGTTCAGTTTTTTTCCTTAAAACTTATCGTCGCTGTTTGACATTTCCTGTCGATAATGTAAAATAAGAAGCCCGCTGAATGAATATATGAGCCTCCACTATTATCCACAGTGGGCGGGAGTAGAACGTCTCCCGATGGGTACCACAGGTGCTGTACGCGAGAGTCGGGATCACAGAACCCAATGGAGCAGTTTACATCCTGACTCTGCTGCTTGCACTCTGCGTGACCTGGGCAAGTCAACGTCCTTTTATGTAAAAGGAGTATAATGATATTGTCCACCCTTACGCCTCAGTTTCCTCTTCTGTAAAATGTGCAGTGAGACAACTACTCTCTGAGGCCATTGTAAAAGTTTAAGTAAATTCAGATATGCAAAATACTGAGAATAGTTCCTACTACATGTTAGTGTGGTAGAACTCAATGTTAGTCATATTTTAATATTAATATTAATAAGCTCCAGTTTTGGGTTTCAGAGCGGTCTTGGAATGAGGGCTCAAGTTCTCTCCAGTGCAAAGGATATATCTGTTTTCATGAAAACTCTGCAGAAAACATGAGTTTTCTCCTCGGTGTTACAAAGATCTTGGGATTTTCTTTCTGGGTATCTGCACGCACTGTCGCTGGAGAAAGCCTTCAAGTGCCATGACACCGAGAGATGACAGAGAATGCCAACTGTGCCCGAGACTCTTTGACTCGTTTAATGTTACTGATGCCAGTCTGGTCTAATGGGAATACCCTCATTTCTCTTACTAATTTTACAGTATTCAGAGATACCACAGAGGTCAAAAGCTGTGGTGCTGGGGTAGCATGTGTCTTTACATGTGCTATTCATCCTTTATTTGCACATAAGATTTTATGCTTTGATCTTGTGTGATGATGCAGGTTTAATGTCAGCAAGACACATGATCTTCCCAGAGTCAAAGAGGAGGCAGAGGGGATTAAAGGTATTCTATCCACTAAATAAGAGTCTGAGGCCCAGAGAGCGGGACTGGTGGTCCAAGGTCACCCAGCTGCTCGAGGGCAAAGCCTGGACCTGAGTCACAAGCTTGAATTAAAACACTGCCTTGAATGCACAAACAATGAAGTCTTTTCCTTCTAGGTTGAAGATCTGATCAGCCGCCTAATTAACTTGCATTTTAGGTTTGCTTTTTGTTTCAACAGACTAGTGGATAAAATAAAATAAAATCAAGTAGTTGATCAAAGCAGATGCTGTACATTTTAATGAGAGCCTTCAGGGATGTTGTTTAGGACCAACATGAATATTCTTCTTCAAAACAAAGATTTCGCTGCATTTAAAGCACTCTGCTCATGGAAGACTGTTGGAATCTACCCCACGGATGAGCATATTGGTTAATCCAATTCAGCCTCTTAGATTATCTTTTCGAACTCGGCAATAGTCAGCCTGCTGAGAATCAGAGCTCAAATTGTCTAAACTTTTGGGAAATAATCATTCTTATAT
Source organism: Acomys minous (assembly GCF_964271855.1). Classification (NCBI taxonomy): domain Eukaryota; kingdom Metazoa; phylum Chordata; class Mammalia; order Rodentia; family Muridae; genus Acomys; species Acomys minous. The sequence continues at coordinate 89,316,332 of NC_140486.1, read as the reverse complement.
ACCACTATCCTACAAATAGTATGAGAGTGACACATGATACAGGATCGAGTTAGGATCTGCTCAAACAAAGCAAATTTATTTTTATAAAAATATTAGGATACAATTGAGGGAAGTAGGATAAATGAAAGCTGCACTGTACATATGAATGTTGCAAATCATTTACACATATATACATATGTCTGATTATATCCATTAATTTGATGCTATATACATCTGCTACCACCAATTCGAATGTGTCCAAATGCACAATTTGAAAACGTTCATTAAAAGGGTCCTCACTGCCATCTTACAAACTGGAGATGCAAAATAAAGCTGGAGTCAGACTGGCAGCTATTTTAAGGAGGGGCGCGAGGGTAGTGTAAGGCATGATGGGATTAGAGCCAATGCCAGCAGCCAGCATACTGAACTAACGGGTGTAGGATTGAATTAGTTAATGTGAAAACATTTTAGCCATGTAAGTCAGATGGGTAGAACCGTCTGCAATTTTATGCTGCACATCGAAAGCATTTGGAGTGAGGATGACACAATGATTAACTATAAAATATGACATATTTTAATTTTGAAGGAAGTTAGCATGTGCTCATGGCTGAGTGGGCTGCAGTGGAGGCTGTGGGAAGCTGGAAGCTGACAGCAGGCCAAAGACATGTCCTAGATAAAGGCCATGTTTTCAGCATGAACAACCAGGGAATCTCTCAAATAGAAATGATACTCTTGTCAAATTATGCTGCATAATGAATAAATAAGGGCATCAAGAAACATATGCCGCTGTCCTGGAAAACGGTGACGAACCAGGAATATGAAAGACACAGAGGCGTCAGGAGTAGATGCTCAAGGAGAAATATCTGAAAGTAAAAGACGGGGAGGAAGATTTGAAAGATCTGCCAAGAAAATTGTTTGAACCATTAGGGTCTATGACTTCTATCTGTGTGAGGATACGACTGAGAAAATATGAACAATAAAGGAATAACCAAATGTTGTCTAACTTGTTAATAATATTGTCTTAGTTAGGGCTTCTATTGCTGTGATAAAACACCATGACCAAAAACAACTTGGGGATAAAAAGGTGTTTACTTCATCTTACAGCATACAGTCCATCAGCCAAGAAACTAATACAGAGACAAGGTATAAATCTGCTTATTAGCCTGTTCCTATGGCTTTTCCAGTCTGGTTTCTTATAGCACCTAGGGCCACCTGCCCAGGGGTGCCACCATCCCCAGTAATCTGGGCCCTTCCATATCAAGAAAATACCCCCACAGACTTGCCTACAAGCGAATCTTCTGGAAGCATTTTCTCTCTCTTTCTAAGTAGCTCTAGCTTGTGGCAGTTGACAAAAACTAGCCAGCACAGATACTCAACATATTTTGCTATTGTTTGGCTTTAATCAGTCATTGAGATTTCACAGTAAAACAAAACAAACCAACCAAACAAAAACAAGAAAACAAACAAAGAAACCACATTTCCCATATATTTTGTTTTTACTTATATTGTAAACTTCCCTCTTATGTTATATCATTGATGTAACAGAAGTTCTGATTTCAAAGAACAGACATTAATTTGATCAAATTAAAGAAAGGCTCCTCCACTGAAAGCACACATTTCCCTGGTGGTTGCCTTTCCATGTTTGATTTGAAAGGCAGGGGGGCCGGCTTCCTTGCTCAACTCCTCTGGCTCCCTTCCAGTGCTTCCTCTATCCTCACACAATCAAATCCCACTGCTGCTGGTCACCTAGGCAACACAACAGCTTGCAGGATGGTACAGGTCACAGGTTCCCAGGAGGAGGGAGAGTTGCAAAGCACTAAGACTTGTTTTATCCATCTCAGAAATGCCTCTGTCCTTTCCACCCATACAGTTTCTCGGTTCTTTTAGATCCTGCTACTCTCACGTAGAACAAATCCCATTGGCTCTAGCTTTCCCCATGCACACCTGAAATCGCTCAGGGTTCAGCACTGAAAAGTCCAGTGCTCTGCTGCTTTCCATGAGCGAGGTTCTCCCGCAACATGGCAGACGAACTGCCATGGAGCCTTCCTCCCGATACCCACATTTCAGCCACATTGAACACAGGTTTCCTCCCTCTCTCGTCAAGACTTTTCTTCTACCATGTCCTTGCCTCATGGGCCCCCTCGTTTTCCGGAAAATCACTCTTCTTCTGACGTAAGCTTCCTTCATCTTACAGACTTGGGGTTCTGTCTTCCAGGCTCCCAGGGCATTTTGTAATGATCTTTCTCTCCTAATTAGCTGTGTGGTTATCTTCTTAAGAGAAAAATAATATTTTTCTTTGGTTTAAAAAGAGTTTGGAGCCAGATGGTGGTGGCTCATGGTTTTAATCCCAGCCCTTGGGAGGGAGAGTCAGGGGGATCTCTGAGTTGGAGGCCAGCCTGGTCCAGGACAGCCAGGGCTATACAGAGCAACCCTGTATCAAAAAGGGAAAAAAAGTTTTTTTTTTAATTAGCTAACAAGGAGTTAGGTTTTATTATGATATTTTTCAAATAAATTTTTGGTTATTATTTCTCTTCCTTATTCGGTGTTCTATCCCACTCCATGGCCTCTTCCACTCTCATGTCACATGTGACTTTTGTACCCCTCGTCCATTTTTCAATACCTCTTGCTCTCCTCTTCAGGTTGTCTGTCTAGTTTCATAGTCTATACCCACTCCCACAAACTAATCTCTTATTTATATGTGTAGGAACATTAAGACTGAAGATGAGAGAGAGAACACGAGTTTTGTTTTTCTGAGTTTGGGTCATCTTAGTTAATACCCTTTCAGGTTCAGCCCGTGATTGTGCACATTTTCTAACCTAACCTTGTGTTCTGAATAGGTGAGTAACGTGAATCTCTATTTATATAGGTAACATTTTCATTATCTACTTTCCTATAGATTTCCATCTAGGCTGGTTACATCCCATTGCTATTGTGACAGTACAGCAATACATTTATATTTGCAAGTGACTCTGTAGCAGAAAAGAATCCTTTGTAGCTGGCTCACATGACAGTTTTAATTTTATGTTTTCTATTTTTTGTGGTTCTATGAATTTTCTGAAAGCATTTTCTTAACATTTGAGGTTATAACTCAACTATAACATTTCTCACTTCCCTTTCCTCTCTCCAAAACACCCATATAGTGCTTTCCTTCAAATCCTTGGCCTTTTTTTTTTTTTTACTAATTGGTTTTGCATGTATTTATTTACATACGTATATATTCATCAATATAGACTGTTGAGTCCATATAATGTTATTTGTATGTATGTTTTCAGGGCTGAGTGTTTGGCCCTGCACAAGCAGTTGGTGTGCTTTTTTCCCCTGGGAAGACCACCTCTCTTGCTCCTGGCTTTCCTCAGTTGCCTTTGATTAGGGTTGAGGCCTTTTGGACTTTGTTTCCCCATCCACTGTGACAGGTTCAATGGTGTGATCCTCACCCAGCTCATGTGTGGGCAGGCATGTTGGTGAGACTTTAAGGTTGCAGCTTTTGATATGACCAGAAACATAATCTGGTATCTCACAGCAAACTCCCTGATCATCTGGCTTTTTATAATCTTTCCTCCCCTTCTTCCACGATGTTCCCTGAGTCTTAGACGCAGGAGGGGTTGGTAGATACAGCTATTGGGACTAGGCGCCACAACTCTGCATTTGTATTGGTTGTGTTTTCTGTAGTGAATTCCATCCATCGCACAGAGCAGTTTTCACACCGACTTCTAAAATACTTGCCCTTGTTTAGTTTCCCCAGCGGTGGGCAGGGGCTTCTCACCCCCCTCCCAAGTCTAGCAATCACTTGGTGTCATCTGTTTTCTTGGTAGTAGTGCTCATATTGACCTGGGTGACATAAATCTCAGATGGCTTTAATTTACATTTTCCTGGTGGCTAAGGATATTGAACATTTAAGAATTATTATTTTTTGGCTCTTGGTGTTTTTTCTTTTTCTGTTCATCTCATTAGCCTAATTATTAATTAGGCATGTGTATGACTTGAGTCCTTAATTTGTGCAGAACTTTATATATTCTAGATATCAATGCATTCTGCCTATCAAGCCCATTCTGTAGGCTGTCAGTTTCCTTTGCTATTCAGAAGCTTTTTAATTCTTTGCATTCCCACGTGTTGATCCCTGGGACTATTTTTTATGCTGTTGGAGTACTGTTCAAAAGTGCTTGCTGGGGTCATAACTTCAAGTGTATTTTGCTATCCTTTCCTCTAGTAGTTAGAGTGTCCTGGGGTTCAGATTAAAGTCTTCGACCTGCATTGAATTGACTTTTGAGCAGGGTGAGAGATGTGGATCTAAATTCATTTTGGATATTCCATTTTCTTAGCACCATTTGCCGAATAGATTCTTTTCTTCAGTGTATGTTCTTGATGCCTTTGTCAAAATGAGGTGATTTTATTTTCATGTTCTCTATCCTATTCTTCTGCCTACATGTTTGCACCAACCTGTTTTTATTTTTGTTTTGTTTTGCTTATTTTTTGTTTGTTTTATTTATCTCTATGGCTCTGTAGTATAATTCAAGGCCAGGTATTGGGATACTTCCAGGAGTGCTGTTTTTGCTTAGGATTTTGGCAATCTGTTTTCTACTGAATTCCTCTTTGTACCATTTCAACGGAATTATGTAGTATACACAGGAGAAACTATAAGATAGAGTGAATGCAGCTACTTAAAATACTGAATTTTATACATAATCAAATGCATTTTGGATTCAGGATCAAGACAGAGAATATAGATTAAATGAACAAAATTAACTGCATCTTTACACTCTTCTAAAAAGGCCTACCAGTGCTGAGCTAACATATTGTGATTCTCATTGGAGTTCATGATACTGTGCTGAGAAAAATAAATGATTTCAAAAACTAAAAGTCAGAGGTAGTTCAACATAGGCAGGATTCCCTCTGACAGAGTTGGCTATACTCTTGTGTAGCCTTATTTTTAGCAGATTGTATTAAAAAGCATAATAGAAATGACACCAGCATTGCTGCAAGAAAAATGAAGAAATTTCACAGGATTATCAAGGGAAACAGAATGGAATAAAATACACAATTTTTTAACAGCCATAATAAATACAGAAAATAGCAAAGAGACAATTTAATGATTTTTAAAACTCATCAGAAGAAGAAAATCTATGAATTCCCCTAGTTAAATAGTATGTATGCTCAGTAAATCTTCCTCTCTCATGCTTGTGTGAATCTAAAAGTTATTGATTTTCTAGTTTCTATTACAGAGTGGCTATAATATTAGGTACCCTTTTCAATATTTTAGATTATATGGTGTTGCTTTAATTTTTAGGTTCCATTAACTTTCTTGGAGGATCTATTTTTAAAATATGTTTTGGGTTTGCCAATTACAAAGTAAGGAGAACCAGAGGCTTTATGCTTTCTTGGTTTTATTTTGTACCTTCCTATATAAGTCTTCCTTGAGTTCTGCTACTCTGGTCTTTAAACTTATAAAAGAAAAAAAAACACAGCTATTTTCTTAGTGATGTTAATTATATAAGATGGATCTCAAAAAATTCCAGGAAGCCAATTATGAACAATGGAAGCTTTTGGCCACAAAAATCTGTCAGTGGGAAGGAAAAATGAGGACTATGAGATTTCCATTCTGGAAAGAAATAGAGTTAAAATAAGGTTGCTGAGTTTTTCCCAGAAAAACTATAACAGAGAACATTTACGATATATCATTTTATCGATACCTGTGGCTGAAATCTTCAAGGCCCCATTCCAGACTAGGATGTGGTGGTGGGGACGGCGGTACTTCACTCTCGGCCCACCCGTCATGGGGAAGCAATAGGTCTATAAAACAAGGAACAAATGAAGCTGTAGGAAGCCGGAGGGAGAAGGATCCAGGGCCCACTTCTGTTTCAGTCCATCTCTCACACATAAACCAACTTTGAAATCAATAAGCCTTCACCTGGGAAGGAAGGTGTCACACGAATGCCCCTGGCTGTGATGACCTGTGACTCCTAAGGAGTGTCTACATGGGAGTCCTGCTCACTGGCCACTGTGGAAAATAAATCCACACATCGCCAGGCCTTTTTTTTTTTTTTTAAACCTGGGAAAGCCTAGGAGACTCACAAAACATGTCTTTTATTCCTTAATATTTTTTAAAGTGTGGCTTTACAATGAATACTCAGTTATAATTTAAGCATTTACCTGAGTGGGAAAAAGTACTGAAGAAAACATATGAAGACCCTGTATACTGTTCACTGTTTAGACAGAGCAGGGAGAAAGACCCACTTTTTTCATTTGTACCATAGGAAGGCCTTGTAAGTAAAAGACCAGAGTCTGAATTTGGGTTTTCCTACTTTAAAAAACAGAGCAATCTTTTAAACAATATTTTTATTTAATTAATTTATTCAGATTACATCTCAATTGATATCCCCTCACTTGTATCTTTCTGTTCCTCCCTCCCACTTTCACCCTATTCCCATCCCCTAGGTCTGTGACAGAAGGGGACCTCCTCCCCCACTATATGGTCACAGCCTATCAAGTCTCATCTTGGTAGCCTGCTTATCCTTTCTCTGAGTGCCACCAGGCCTCCTCACCAAGGGGAAGTGGTCAAATATAAGGCACCAGAGTTCATGTCAGAGTCAGTCCCCACTCTGTACACAACTGTGGATAATGTCCTGTCCATTGGCTAGATCTGAACAGGGGTTCAATGTTTACTGCATGTATTGTCCTTGGTTGGTGCAGTAGTTTGAGCAGAACTCCTTGGTCCAGATCCGCCTGTCATGGTGTTCTTCTTGTATGTTTCTAGGACTCTCTGGATCCTTCTATTTTTCCATTCTTCCATATTTCTCTCACTTAGAGTCCCTATTGGAAGTCCTCACATCTATCCCAATCTCCTGGTAAGTGAAGACTTTCATGGGACATCCCTTTTGGGCTAGTGTCCAATTATAAGTGAGTATATACCATGTGTGTCTTTCTGGGTCTGGGCTAACTCACTCAGTATGATCATGTCTAGTTCCATCCATTTGCCTGCAAATTTCAGGATTTCTTTGTTTTTAATAGCTGAGTAGTATTCCATAGTGTAAATGTACCACAGTTTCTTTATCCATTCTTCAACAGAGGGACATGTTTCCAGATTCTGGGTATTACAAATAAGGCTGTTATGAACATTGTTGAGCATATGTCCTTATTGTGTGGTGGAGCATCTTCTGGGTAAATTCCAAGGAGTAGAATAGCTGGGTCTTGAGGTAGCCCTATTCCTAGTTTTCTGAGAAAGTGCCAGATTGATATCCAAAGTGGCTGTACAAGTTTGCACTCCTATCAGCAATGAAGGAGTGTTCCCCTTTCTCCACATCCTTGCCAGCATGTGCTGTCACTTGAGTTTTTTATTCTAGCCATTCTGATGGGTGTAAGATGGAATCTTGGAGTGATTTTGGATTTGCATATCTCTGATGACTAAGGGTGTTGAGCATTTCTTTAAGTATTTCTCAGCAATTTGATATCCCTCTGTTGAGAATTCTTTGTTTAATTCTGAGCCCTATTTCTTAATTGCATTATTTGGTTTGGTAGTATTTAATTTCTTGAGTTCTTTATATATTTTGGATATTAGACCTTTGTCAGATGTAGGGTTGTTGAAGACTTTTTCCCAGTCTGTAGGCTATTGCTTTGTTCTATTGACAGTGTCTTCTGCCTTACAGAAGCTTCTCAGCCTCATGAGGTCCCATTTATTAATAAAACATCACAATCTTCTACAGATCATTCAGTAGTGGAAAAGTAACAGATAGCCTGGCCATCACTAGTACCAACAAGAAGTGAGCTCTGATGACACACTGTGAGTCAGACATTGTGCTAATCATATTGTTCATTGTGAACATTCTTTCTTCTAATACAACAACAAAATTAACTGCATATGAGAAGAGCTGTAGAATATTCTAGTTAGAAGATTTTTTTTTTCAGTGAAACTATCTTTTTTTCTACACTTGGCTCTTGCTGTTCTTTGACTCTTTAATCATTACCCAACTTCTCCAAACCTGAACATTTAAATAATAAAGCAATATTATGAATACCTTCCCTGTGGTGGGGAATGTAGCTGAGTGGAAGAGCCTTTGTCTATCTTGCACAAAAACCTGTCTTCTATACCCAGCACTACAAAATAAAGTAAAATGACATGAAGACCTGTTGTGGATGTAAACATATTTTTATTTTGATCCCAAGTGTGGGATGGGGAACAGACTTGTGAGAGAACAGGTGATATTTATCCACTAGAAGACTAACCACCCTGCTCCATGCACCAGGTGTCCAGAGTACCAGCATGCAGAAGAGGGCAGAGAAAAACAGGAAGCCAAAGAGGCTGTAAAGATTCTAGAGGAATGGGAAAGCAGACAGGCCAAAGGGGCTTTGGAGACAAGTGCTCCGATAGAGAAATTGTCTAGGGCCACACAGACACCATCAGCTTTTCCAGTTTTTGTGCAACATATCCCTCCTTGCTAATGATGGTGGTGAGGCTTATGATGAGGTGGCATGACATTCAGTAGACATGCTAGATTTAAAGCATTTTAAAGAGACTATTGTACATTATGAAATGCATTCATCTTTCATTAAACAAATTTTAAGTAACTGGGCTATGCAGCATAGACTTATTCCCCAAGATTGGAAGGCATTGGTGTCAGCTGTGTTAGAAGCTGCTCAACACTTACAGTGGTTATTGTGGTGGAGAAATGAAGCCACAAGAATAGAACAACAAAATATAACAAGGGGGATAAATGTTGTAAAAGATTAACTGCTTGGTGAAGGATGTTATGCTGACTTAAAAAAAAAACAAGTCTGATCTGAAGATGTAGTAATTGAACAATGTCATGTTGCAGCCTTATGAGCTTGGGATATGGTTGAGGAGCCTGGTAAAACAACCACTTCATTCACTAAGGCATTTCAAGGCCCTGGAGAAGCCTTCAGAGAATTCTTACAGAGACTGGCTTCAGCTCTAGAGAGAGCCATATCAGATCCTGAGACTAAACAAGCACTGAAACTGATCATGGCATATGAGAATGCAAATACTGAATGTAAGAGAGCAATTAGACCATTAAAAAGCCCAAGGAGGAGCTCCATTAAATGAATAGGTAAGAGAGACCGTTAATATTAGCTCTCGGGATCATCAAAACAATATCACAGGACAAGCTATTACAAGAGATCTCAGATATCAAAATACCTGGTGCTTTAATTGTGGAAATTGGGCCATTTACAAAGAAACTTTAAGGTTAAATGTTCCAGACATCAAAATAACTGATTTTAGAGTAAATGGTACTCATAGAAGAGTAAAATGAGCTTCTGGCCATGGTGCTAGTGATATGCCAAGACTTCCAGTGTGTTGTAGCTGCTGTGGGAAGGGAAAACATTGGTCTAGAGACTGCCAATTGAAGAGAGACTTACAAAGTAATCTCTTGTCTTCAGAAAACAAATGGAGGGGCCTGTTACCTCGGGACCCCACAGCAAACAACACGAGCTGTCTTTCTTTGGTCAGCCAGGAGGTAACAAACTTGCAGGAAAACAAAGACTAGGTATTGATGATTTAATGCATGCTACTCAAGCTAGCCCAACTTTGGATCAGGCCTCAGATAAATGTCTTACATTATCCCCGGTAGGTTGAATGTTACAAAATAACCACTGGTGTTTATGGTCCTTTACCTTTAGGGACAGTAGGAATAATATTGAGAAGAAGTGGATTAACTTCTCAAGACTTTATTGTGCATGCCGGTATTATAGATGGGGATCATATAAGGAAGAAATTAAAATCATGACATATGTGAAGAAGGAGATGCAAATTACTGTAGGGGATAGAATTGCTCAACTGTTACTATTTCTATATATCAAGGGCAAAACCACTCCAGCAGAATAAACAGGTGCATTTGGGAGTACTGGAAGATGTGTGTTCTGACAAAAAATGGTGAATGATCAGAGACCTGAGTTAATGGTACAAATGAATGGTATTAAAATAGAAGGTTTGGTGGATACAGGAGCAGATGTCATGCTCCTTTCTCAAAAGTATTGGAAGCCAGATTGGCCACTTCAGAAGGTTTATACATACTTTATAGGAATTGGTAAATTATCTCAAATAAGACACAAGTATACGGTGGATTAAGTGTGTGGAACCAGAAAGGCAAACAGGGAAGCTAAGACCCTATGTGGATAAAATACCCATAAATTTATGGGGAAGGGATCTTTTACAACAATGGGGATATTCAAATTAATATTCCTGAAATCACAGACACAGATAATAATGAAATTAGGGTGAAATGGTAGATGCTTCTGGGGAAGGTATTAATATGTGTAATTAAGAGAAATAATAAGTTGTGCCCATTGACCAAACACAGAACTTTACAGGTATTGAGTTTCCAAATTTATACAAAAAGGCCACTACTGATATACCAACAAGCTTGTCCCTAAAATGGATAGCAAACAGACCCATGTGGCAGGAGCAGTGGCCCATAACAAAAGAAAAACTTCAGGCACTTCACAACTGGTACAAGGGTAGCTGGAGGCTCACCATATAGAAGAGTCTACCAGGCCATGGAATTCTTGTGTTTGTTGTTTAAAAAAAAAAGCAGGAAAATGAAGGATGGTAACGGATTTAAGAGCAATGAATAGAGTAATTCAAGAAATGGATCTTTTACAACCTGGAATTTCTTTACCTTCTTTGTTACCTAGGTCATGGCCTATAGTAGTAATTGACTTAAGAGACTGTTTTTTCACAATACTTTTGAATGAGCAGGCTTCTTTTCTCTGTACCTACTCTGAACAGTAGTGGTCCAATGAAAAGATACCATTGGAAGGAACTTACACAGGGAATGCTGAATAGTACAACTTTATGTCAATACTTTGTGCAATGACCATTAGAAATAATTCATAGGCAATTTCCTTAATCTATCATTTACCATTACATAGATGATATTGTTGGCTGATTCTGATGCAGATGCTTTAGAGAAAATGTATAAGGAAACAAAGAATTCTGCAATGCTGGAGGTTACAGATTGCTCCCAGAAAAAAAAACAAAAAACAAAAAAACAAATAGGAGATTCAGTTTACCTATTTGAGCTATAAAAATAACTCAATAAAAAATTTAACCACAAAAGGTACAGATCTGTAAAGACCAGTTGCAAACTCTTAATGATTTTCAAAAATCAATGGGAGATAGTAACAGGCTGAGGCCAACAACTGGGTTACTACTTATGAGTTAGGTAACTTGTTTCAAACATTATGAAGGGGATTCAGATTTAAACAGTCCAAGACGTCTAACAGCTGAAGCAGACAACGGGTTAATTCTGGTAGAACGAAGCCTGTAAGATGCATATGTGGATAGAATTGATCCTATGCTTGGTTGTATTTTGGTTATTTTAACTTCAACTCATTATCTTACAGGACTCATTATGCAAAGGGAAGAGAAAATCATGGAACTGATTTTCTTAGCACATAAACAAAGTAAAAATTGAAGACATAAATAGAAAAACTTCTGAATTAATTATAAAAGGTAGAATAAGGCTGCATCAACTGTCTGGAACAGATCTAGAAGAAATTGTAGTGCCTCTCACTAATGCTGAAATTATGTAATTGTGGGTAATCAATGAAGATTGGTAAAGAGCTTGAAGTAACTACTTGGGAGAAATTAATAACAAATACCCAAAAAAAGCAAATGTATACAGTTTATAAAAAGAACTAACTAGATCCTTCATCATATTGTAAAGAGAACACCAATTCCAGAGGCACCAATCTTCTATATTGATGCAAATCAGATGGGAATGGCAGGTTATAAGCCACATAAAATAACTAAGGTGATCAAAAGTCCATATACTCAGTTAAAATATCGGAATTGTATGCAATCCTTATAGTACTGTTAGATTTCCGTGAATCTCTTAATATAATTACTGACTCTCAACATGCCGGAGAGTTATTTTGCATATAGAAACTGTTGAATTTACTTCTGATAATCCAGAATTGATTTTGTTATTTATGGAACTGCAACAGGTCATCTGAAGTAGAAACTATCTCTTGTATATTACTCTTATTCGGTCTCATACAGAATTACCAGGTCCACTGGCACAAGGAAATGAGGAAATTGACCAATTACTAATAGGAAATGTATTCAAAATTTCATGAAAAGCATCATGTTAACAGTAAAGGTTTAAAGAAAAAAAAATCTCTATTACTTGGCAACAAGCCAAGGGACATAATTTAAAAGTCTCATACATGTTTTTTGTATAACCAAACTCCATTGCTTGCCAGAAGTAACCCAAAGGGTACCAAAAGGAATGAAATCTGGCAGATAGATGTGTTTCATTTTGCAGAATTTGGAAAAGAAATATAAGTACATCATACCATTGATATATACTCAGGGTTTCAGTGGGCATCTGCTTTAAGTTCGGAAAAGGCTGATTGTGTAATTACACACTTATTGGAAATAATGGCAATTACGGGAATACCTGCACAAATTAAGGCTCCTGCATATGTATCCAAGAAGATGAATACATTTTTGCATATTTTAATATAAAGCACATTACTGGTATACCACACAATCCTATAGGACAAGTAGTTGTAGAAAGAGTAACTGTACCATAAAAGAGATGTTTATTAAACAAAAAGGAAGTGTAAAGACACCCGGGACAGATTAAATAATGCTTTGTTGACTTTAAAGTTTTCTAATATTGGTGAAAAAGGAACAACAGCAACTGAGAGGCATTGGCTTATAGAAAAAACTGAGGAACTAGGATAACCAATATACTATAAGCATCTGCTGACAATGGACTGGAAACCTGCAATAGTTTTGATATGGGAACGTGGTTATGTTTATGTGTCTACAGGGAGTGAAAAAATATAGTTACTGACAAAATTTATAAACATTAGATCTGACCAGGGAAGACCTCCAATTACCTGAAACATGAATGTGTGCATATAGCAAGGGAATCTCAAGGGCTGCCTGGTCCTCATGACACATCACTCTGTCATACCGCATGGACATTACATCTCAAACAGAAGTATAAAGTTGATGCCTTACACCTGCTCAAAATTAGGACAGATGTTTATCTGTAGATAATATGTACACTTTGCATATTCCATATGTATGTAGAAATTTACTAATACTAATACGTTTAAAAATTTGCTTATTTTCGGAGGAAAAAAAAACAGATAATAATCAAGACAAAGCAGGTACCCCAGGTGATTCAACCTCGAGGACTGTCTCAGCTACTCTTTCCTTGAGAATTTGCATGCATATCAGTTTTAAAAGAGCTAGCTCAAAGGATCAATCCCAAAAAGACTGGACAGAAACACATACAACCAGCTTTTCCAGCGCTTGGCCAGTATCTTATTTTCCTAAGGGAACCCAAAAGATGTTTTTATTCCCAGACAGCAAAAAGTAATTTTGAGAACATGACATCCCCAATCCCAATATGTGGGATAGGTGTTTTTGGTGGGTTATCAATGTTTGTTATTGTCTAGAGTGGTTGGTTATAAGTTAATAAAGGTTACATTTAGGTTATCTTTCTATTCTATCTAGTGCTAGAGGAAAGGAGAGAAAAAGGAATGATAAAAGAGAAGAATATAGAACTATAGAATAAAAGGTAGATTATTGAATCTATTAGCCTAAAATACTTTACATTGGTATTGTAGATCGATAGAAATTTAATATTATTTTGTTCAACTTTTGCTTTATGCACTGTACATATTGTACATTGATAGATTTTGTTCAATGTTTCATTAACGTATTATACATATGCAATTCATTTAAAAATATGATATAATGGTCTAGTATTATGAGAGCTAACTATTACAAACCGTTTGGGGTGGTTGGAGATGCAAGTTAGTAGTTAGTCACCTATAAATCTTATTTGTAGTCTTGTTAGATACTAATTTAGTTAATTACAGAGGAAGCTTTATTTAATTTCTTGTATATGTTTTCAAGGTTAAGCAGATAATGAATAGCTAAAAACAAGCAATGCTTATTTATTTAGATATACTGAGATAGGTAAGTCAATCAATAGATAGATAGATAGATAGATAGATAGATAGATAGATAGATGATAGATAGATAGAGAGATATTATACACGATAGTAAATAGATGGTCTTCAAACACTTCAGAGATCTACAGAATACGGCATTTAATAATAAAGAGCTTTCTGACAGAGAGACACATCTGCTCCTGGCAACACCTCCAATCTACTTCAATGAAGATGATGGGCATCAAAGAAACAAGTGTGGCAGAACAGCCACTGGACTGAGGAACTGTTCTTATCTCTACTGCTGACAGCAGACTGCCTGTCTAAACTGTGGTCAAGCATGACACCAAGAAATTGGCTCTCCAGCTTTGCAGAGACTAGGTGGGCCAGTCCTTCAAAATTCCTGCTTCACAAAAAAAGTCTGTCAGATATTTTGGGTTGGGAGGCTGAAGACTAGATGCCCCAATGATAGAGAAAAATGTGTGACAGTCCAGGCAGTCAACTCTCTCTGTCCTATCTATACTTTTGAAAGTTGCCTGCCTGTACTTCCTACATATTAGATAATATTTCCTTAAGTCTCTGCTGGGGTTGAAGACTAGATAGCCATAGTATAACTATAAGCTTTAGTTTAAGAGCTAAAATCATGTTTAGAGGTTGATAAATGTAAATTATAATAAATGATTTAGGAAAACTTTGGACCCTATGATGAAAGGACTCAGTAGGATGGGATAGATAGTGGAATAATTTCTCCAAGATTGTCAAATACAAATGGACTGGTCCTTGTAAATGCAACTTTTAACGGATAATTCTCATAATCATTTTTGTTGTATATAGTTTATTTTATTTGATAAAAAGGGGGATATGTAGTGGACATAAACATGTTTTTGTGTTGATCCCAAGTGTGGGATACATAATGCATGTAAACATGTTTTTATTTTGATCACAAGTATGGGATGGGGAACAGACCTGTGAGAAAACAGGTGATGTTTATCCACTAGAAGACACACCACTTTGTGCGGGGGCTTGGTTTTTGCCAGCTGAAACACATCTTAGTACAGACTCTGAGAGGATACCTTTGGGTTTGGTATTGCTTGACTGTTAGTTGTTCCACTTTGAGATGCTCCTAGAGAAAACTGCTCCAGAGAATGCTTCAGGGCTCCGGGTTCCGGCTGCTATTTCAGGTTTTTGCAGCAACTTTATTTGAATTGCTGTTCTGTGAAAATTCTGCCAACTATGCCAGGGGGATCAGCCCCAGGAACTGAGTCCAGAAAGATCTACTTCTCCTGTTCCCATTAACCTCTTTCTCTCCTACCTAGGGTAGGTGGGTTGAAAGGGAGGTATACGCATCAGAGAACCTCAAATAAAGTCGGTTTGGAAGAGGTCGAAGCCTACGAAGACATGGCATGATGACCTTAATCCAAGTACTCGGGAGGCAGAGGCAGGGGTGTCTCAGGGAGTTTGAGGCCAGCCTGGTCTACATTAAAAGTCAAGAACAGCCAGGACTATACAGAGTGACTCTGTCGCAAAGCAATCAAACAAACTGCTTATACTGGAAGTTGATGCAGATTTAACTGGGAACCATATTATTTATACAGAGATGTGTAAAAATAAAGTACTGCATTAACATATAGAAGGTTATCATTCCATAAAGGTAAATTCTACTGTTTATCTATACTTGATAAATTGTGGTCCTAACTTGCCGCTGATAGTTAGATTAAGAGAAAGCCTGTCCTCCAGAACTGCGGGTGGCAAGAGCACCTAGGTTGACCTATCTATCTGCCAGGTGTGGTGCCCCTGAGTGCTATTCTGGGAGTTCTGGAGAGCTTGTTTTGAATGCGCTAACTCTGTAGTCAGGACACTAGATCCTGCAGACTGTCATTTCTATGACACATGACTCTTAAGATGCTTTTTTAAAGATTTATTTTTTGCCTTATGGCGAGTGTATTTTGCCTGTATGTGTGTATTTGTGCATCATGTGCCTGCCTGATGCCTTCAGAGATCAGAAGGTGTTGGATCTCCTGGAAATAAAATTGTGAGTGTTTTTGTACCACCAGGTGGGCCTGAGACTCAAACCTGGGTCCTCGTCAATCATCACAAGTGCTTTCAACTGTTGAGTGACCTCGCCAGACTTTTGGCAGATGGCTCTTATGTCATCTTGAAGGCTTGTATAGAACCAAGTCAGGCCTTCCCTGAATAGGAGAGAATTCCTTCTGCTTGGAGATCTTCAAATCAGTTTCTGCCTTTATTTTGACTTTGCAACTTGGGCTGAAATATCGACTCTTCTGAGTTCTCAGGCATACTGGCCTATGGATGAGAACCTTACCGGCAGATTTACCAGTTCCAGATGTGAGATTTAGACTAGAACTCTACCTCAGAGTTCTTCTGGGTCTCAGCTTATTGATTTATCCTGAAGATCTTGTGGTTTTTCAGCTTTCATAATTATGTTAGGCAACCCCTTTAATATTTATTTATTTATAAATATTACTGCTTGTTCTGGTTTGGTAGAAAACTCTATCGAATACACCCAGCAAAGAATTGCTCCAAGAAATATTCTGGAAAGGAGGGGTTGGAAACAGAGCTGATACGTCCCTAGCAATGAGGGTAGAAGCAGGAAACCTGCCCCAGGCCTGCAGTAACAAGACGGGATAAGTAAAAGTGGACAGCACTGTCCCCTGGACCTCTACCACCGACAATGGTGGTCGCAATGAGACAGATGGAGAGGCTTGTTTGTGGACACAAAGTCCAAAGTCTACTTGTAAGAGGAACATGGGGTCCACCAGGGCCTTTCTTCTACTGGCCTGGATCTTTTTAATTGCAATCTCTTAGTCTATCCCCGTGGTGGTGGTGGTAAACATGGACATAATTCTCTAACTTGTTAGTTGAAATTAACTTCACAGAATAAAAGTCTGTGGCCACTAAGCAGACTTGATCTCCTACTGTACACTAGCCATGCAAGATTACATGCTGTGTCCTGACCACAGCCCTGGGCTTACCTACCTCAGCTGAGAATGACTGCAACGTCTGTCTTGTCTGTGAGAATCTCACCCTGTTTCCCAGGCTCACTTGAAATTTCCCTCCTCTGTGAAGCCCTCACCATCACCTAGGTTCCAACTGCTTTCATGACAAGAGAATAATGTTTACTTGGCGAACATCTGTGTACCGTTTCCCAGGCCTCTGCGTCCTCAACTAGTTCCTACAAATGGGATATAGGTTGCTATGGTGAATGTCATTGCTGTCTCAGAGTTTTTGAGTGTATGTATCTTGTGTTCTCTCTCTCTCTCTCTCTCTCTCTCTCTCTCTCTCTCTCTCTCTCTCTCTCTCCCCCTCTCCCTCTCTCTCTCTCTGCCCCCCTTCATCCCTCCCTCCTTCTTTCCCAAAATATCTCCCAAAAACCTATGACATGTTGTAAGAATGAGCCTCTGTCTGGGCCTTAATCATCGAGCTGCCATGTCTCTGATGCCTGTCTTTACCCACCAGTATTTAGGCTTATGCATTAGTAGCATAAAATAAGTCCTGAATCACCTCTATCATCTGTTTCCGTGGAGACAGCTATCTATGGACCTACCAAGTTGCAATCTAGTCATCACTACTTTTCTAACCAGACTGAAGGTAACTTCCTTCTTATCTCCTTTGTCACTTCTGAAGCCTCTTTTCAGGTACTTTAGAGACTTCTGATAGCCACTACTTTAGCTTTTACCATATTCTTAGGTCCTAGCTGTTTTTCTTACAATGATGAGCAAAGCAGAGGCCAATATCATGCTGGTTGACTCGGTGTGCAATACACTCAGACCCCATATGGACTTTTGTTCTCTTGACCCTGACACCTTTTTAAGCCTTGTATTGGGTATGCAAGTGTAGAATTCTAACTTCATACCAATAATATTTCTGAATTTTACTGACTATATGAGGTACAATCCTAATACGCATACACACATACACATACATACACACACACACACACACACACACACACACACACACACACCTGTGAATGATGTCAATATGCCTTCTTGTGACCAAGATATTATTAGCTAAATGGCCTTCTTTAACTACCATATATTGTGGGGTTTTCGTTTTGTTTTGAGGAGTCCATATAGTCAAGAACAGTTGAGAGATGGACACAAGAAACCTTGGATTTAAATATGGTAAGAAAACTATAGCCTTGGTCTGACATTAGCCCACAATTTGCCCTTTAGATAAATTCTTTGTTGAAAATAGCCATACCCCTCTGCTTGCACACTGCAATGGCCAAGTATAGAGTCTGATGACCCTGCCTTAGACTTTTCTTTTTTAAGTTTATTGTTTGATTTTTGTGTGTTTGATTTTATATTTGATTTTGTGTGCAGTTATGTCTGTGACCTAGGAGGACAGAAGAAGGTTCAGATCCCCTGGAACTGGAAGTACAGACAGTTGTAACCTGCCATGTGGTTGCTGGAAATCAAAACTAGATCCTCTGGAAGAGCAGCCAGTGATCTTATAGGCTGAACTATCTCTCCAAGCCCAGCGTTAGACTCTTCCTGAGGGTAATGACAGTACTGCAGCATTGCGCACACGCCTCTGCTTTTCTGAGAGTGTTTGACACCAAAACGTTCAATCAACGTTAGTCAAGCAGATCAACACTGTGGAGTGCCTCCTGCTACAGTGTGCTGGGTCCACTCAGGTTCCTACAAACAAGGCCATTAGGGGAGTTTTGTTATTTCTTCAAAAGCCCTCAGGGAATACAGATATAGCGGGACAGGGCACAAAATGAAAATGTCTGATTTGAGGTAGGGAAAGACCTAACTCAGTGGATGACTGGAAGAATTTGGGCGATGGGTAAGTAGCTGTCACCTGAGGTGAAGAGTACAGAGGCGAGGAGGGCAAGGAGAGAAAGGCCACCACTAGAGGCGGATTGTGCGGAGGCTCCATCCGTCAGCAGATGACTTCAGGAGAAACAGTGTTGGTGAACCTTATGGCCATGCAGAGCCTCACTAGCTTGCAGAAAGTTGCAGGGACGCAGCCTCCAGCCTGGTTGCTGTCCTGGAGCATGGCACTTCTTCTACAGTAGGCTCGGCTAACACTTTTCCAACACAAATGTGAATTTTCTGGTGTTATAATTTTACAAATGTTATCCTAGCAACCCCCTTTCTGTGTAACAGCTTGAGGAGGAAAAATAAAATAAAATAAAATTCTGAGCAAACCGTGGGTGGTTTGTAGGCTCATTACAAAAGTAGATGGAACATAGTATTTCAACACTAGAGTCTTAAACATATGAAGAAGAGGAAAAGGGGGAAGAGGAAAACTAATGTTTTCGCTGTCCAAGCTTCTCCCCTCACTAGACGTTGCATGTTGTCAAGTTAATCTTGTTATGCTAAAAGAGGCCCTTAAAAAAATCACTTGTGGCAAGGCCACGCTATCACAGTTCACAAGTCTCCACGCCGTATAACACCTCCGCTGCCTCGGAAACTCGGGGCCTCTTGGAATTTCTCAACGTGCAAAATGTTAAGACTGAAGAGAAGCAATGGACTTGATGAAAGAAGCATGGTGGTATTTTAAGCCTAGTACGCTCATACAGTCTCTAAGTTTGTTGGGTTACATGAGAATGTAAGTGGTTCATGCTATGAGAAGCCAAACTCTGGCAACCCCATGACGTACTACAAACACACAGGGACCTAACAACAGGTAGGCTCTACTTTTCCCAGCAAATGACAGTAGTTAGTTGTCTAAGAGGCTTAATAGCAAGCCCGTAGGATGCGGCCTCTTCTTCCTCCGTTACAGTCTTGGAGCACCATACTACTCCACTGTGGGCATTCTCAGAAATTCTCTAGCACAGATGGGTAAGGTCTTGATTCTCACACTAGCTTGAAAAGTCAGGGTTGGAAGTGAAGCAGGAGCCTGGCCTGCTGCTGTTTAGTGTGGGTTTTTTTGGGTTGTTTGTTGTTGTTGTTGTTTCATCGGAATGAAAGCTGCTCTATCCAAATCTGTGTTTTGGAAGGAAGATAGCATGTCGAGTCTTGACAGAGATTATCTGTGGTCCCTTGTGCTCCAAGGACTCACTTTTTTTTTTCCAATGCAGACACAGAGCGTGGAGTTCTGAGGGTGCCCTTGTGTTCTGCAGGGAAATTCTGCTCCTTCCCTGCTCTGTTGATAGTGGAATTGAAAGTCTATGAACTGTCAAGAACACACAATTTACTTAAGGGAAGCCAATGCACACTGAGCTATTCTTTTTATCTGCTTACAAGGTAAAGTCAGCATTTCATAGGCATTCTTAGGATCAGGGAGAAAGAGTTCAATGGTTTTAAGGGACCAATACTAGGCAGTCTCTTTGCTGCGACTGAGATGAGCCAAAAATGCCACAGACAGGAATTGAATCCAGGCTCTGGGTGTATCAGATATGCACAGTCCTAGGTAAATTATTTCTCACAGGCCTTCTATTTCTTCACCTGTAAAAGGAGGCTAATAATACAACCCACTTTGAATTTGAATGTAAATTGCTTAACATAGTGTCTAACAAACAGTGAGGAATACTTAAAATGGAAACATTTCAGAGGGATCCCCGACCTCAACATCTTCTTCAGATAAAAGAGTTTAATGCTCAAGAAATCTCAGATTTACAAGCCCATTCTGATATAATGGCATCAGAGTTTGGGGCTTGTTCCTGTGTCATACAGTTTGGAGACATCTTAAATGTCTAAAACTACAGGATTGGTGGGATGATGTGTATTACCTCCACTGCATACCAAGCTACAGAACGTTCAGTGACATATAAGATGTTCATCATGTGGTACCAACTGAGGAAAAAAAAATCTTAGAAATTACATATATATATATATATATATATATATATATGACATTTCATTTTATGTATACATATTTGCATGAAGAAAAGACTTGAAAGATCTACATAAAATGTTATTGATCAGGAGCTATGATAGACAGAGGAATGAGTAATATTAAATTTTCTTTTTAATGCTTTCCTCTAAAAATTTCTACAATGAATATGTATGTATTGCTTTTGCAATATAAGAAGTAAAAGCTATTAAAGAAAGACGATGCAGGGAGATAAAACAAGTTTCTTGGTGACCTGGAGGGGAAGCTCGAGAGAACAATAGGGAAAGCCCAGGAGTCTACTTGAAATGTGATCCATTCAGGTAATAAGAGAGCATGTTATGAGGCAACAAGAGCAGTCCAGCTGCCACACCGCTGGCCCCAAGCTGTGCTAGTCCACTATTTATCACTCTCATCTCAGACCCAAGCATAGAGCATAGAGTCACATCACGGACGTGCTGGCTGTGGTTTCTTGTAAACCCATGCAATTTTAAAGTGACTTGGTGACTTTCAACGATTAAAAAGATCTTCGAACAACTCACAGCTTGCCATCTTTGATTCTCTAGCCGTGGTTTGTTTTATATAAAAACCCTCATGTTTGGGGCAGCAAGCACAGAAACTGTCACTTAAACTGGAGCCCTTGCCAGGAATCTGATTCACAAGTTCTGAGTCAGCGCTCTCACCCACCCTCAGTGCTCATGGCTCTGAGTGACAAAGTCTGCACTTTGCCTAATTAACTTCCCTTTGTCCCTTTTCCTCCCTCTCAGTGGAAGCCATTTTTTTTTTTTTTTTTTTTTGAGGTTTTGGGCTTTATTTGAAGAGAATGGAAACGGATAGTATTTACCTCTCCTTTTATCTTGCGGGCTGTAGGTGCCAAATGGATACAGTATAGTGCTATCATTTTGCCTGGAGGTGCTCAGAGCTTCTTGACGGTTCTCAAAGCACGGCCTGCAAGGGGCCCCTCCGCATTCCGAAAGCTCCTAAGGGACACAAACAAAAGTGACATTTTAAAACTGCATTCCACCTTGGACAATTGAAGCAGAGTGTGAGAGTGGTCCTTGTCCGAATCATCCTTCAAGTCTCAGGCGTGCATACCCTCAATAGTGGAAAATCAAAATGGCCCTATCAGCTCAAACATCTTTCAAAATACGAAATGAACGGCACGGACGTTGTAGTGTTAAGGATTATGAGTGCTGATAGCCAACACAAAAGAGGATTAACTTTATTATTCTTTCCCCCACTTAGAACTGCCTTCTTTCAAATTTTCTCCCATCTGGGAGTACAGCTTGTGGCAGTGTCAATATGAGGATACAGTTCATGCCAAGGGTGTTTCTCTGCCAACCAGCTGGTTCCTCTCTCTCTCTGCCACTCTCTTCCCCTCAGCTAAGTGCACTTGCTCTAGGACGAGTCAGAACACAAGCAGTGTTTGTCACCCGAATGCCGTGCTTGTGTCCCACTGTGGACCCTAGGCCTTTGGCCAGACGCTAAAGTAAACGGCGGGTGACGGGGTCAGACAGTGGTGTTCCCTGGTGTCTTTTTTCTTCTGTATTTCTCTTTCCTGTTTGGATTCTGACAGTCTGTAAACAAGTTCACAGCTTTCTGCAAACTGCTGTATCCGGGATGACACCCCACACACCATCTTCTCCAGGTGCCAGAGAGGCAGCTGATGGCAGAAAGCTCAGTTAGGTTTTCAGGCGGATTGTGGCATAGCGAGCTGCCTTTTGCTCTCACTCCTATTATTTGCCTCCCTAACAGATTTCAGGGAAATAAATGACTTGGAAGTCATTCCATAGCTCTTCCCTTGGCCATTTGTGAGAGGCACATGTCGCAAACACAGATCTGCTCCCCAGGCTCCCTCCTCCAGGAAAGCATTTGGCCGAAACAATGCATTTGATTTTACTTTTTCTTCTTTAGTTACAAAAAAAAAAACAAAACCCCTCAGTATCTAGCTACACAAAATACCGGAACCATCCACTCTTATTCTGTAACCTAAATAATTAAACTGTTTTCAGCTGCAGAAGGCTACCGGCTTCTTGCGAATGGCTCTCACGGTTCTCCCACACTTGCCGTGTTACTTTTGGCTGCTGAATTGCCAGCCCAACCAAAACAGGTACAGGAGGGCAGTGACTCCTACACTAAAGCTAGAGTCCCAGCAGACAGGAGAGGTACTATTGCCTCGTGTTTTCACTTAACAATAACAACAAGAACAAAACCAATTTTTTTTCCTGCTTTCCTAGCTCGTTGATAAATGACACAATCAATATCCCAACAACTGATCAGTAACCAGCCTAATTAAAGCATCTAGCCTGTAAAATAGAGCTGTCATGGAGGAGGCCTGCATTAGTGTCCTGGCCAATACAAAATAGAATGGATTTTTAAACATGGTCTGCCTCTGCGAGGATGAGCTGCAGCAGGGAGAAGAGTGTTTGGGGGAAAGGGGAAAACAAAACCAGGTCATAACCCATTTCTAAATACCAAGTCTCTAGGCGCAAACAGAATCACAATTCAACCTCATCCTTTGAAAAACACGCTTCTGTTCAAAGTGATTCTGATCCAATCACAGCTCGTTATGTATTCTTCCTGAGGTTCTCATCAAAACTGTTTACCTATCTTGTGCAACTGGGTGATGTGGGGGGAAAAACAACAACTTTATATTTTGACTTTTCTTAAGTAGCATCTTCATTTCTCTTCGATATCAGCATAATGTTCCAGCAATTATGTTGGCATTCTTGCCAAATCTAACTAATTGATTTGCTCTGATGCCTGAGCAGTGCATAGCCCTCCTCTGGGTTAGGGGTGCTTTTCTATGGACCAGAGGGCACTTGCTGCTCTGTGGGAGAGTAGATGGAAAGGCAGGTGTGCACAGCATACACTGTGCACAGCATATGCATGACACAGTGTAGCAGATTCCGGAGATCAGATAGCTGACTTTTTTTTTTAAATTTAATAAAGATAAGCTGTATATTAGGCTTCTGTCTTTATGAGGAATAATACTCTTTAATCTTCATGGCTACCACAAAGATTCTCAATAGCTGAGACTCAAGTGCCTGCTCATTCCCCATGGAAAGCATGTAAATATTAGGGAAAGAAAATGGATCTTGTTTAAATGTCCTCATAAAAATTGCTTTTTGTAACAGTTCCTATCCCTGATCGATTCCCTGGTGAACCATATTAACAAGACACATCTGAGGATGGGTAATGAACTGAAAGTTAATACTTTCTTCTGATGGGTTAATGCCAATCTCACTGGACTCCAAACTATGGAAATAAAGATGAAAATACCTCACCAAAGAAAAATGCTGACAGCAAAGTACCCCAACTCCACGAGCTAGTAAGTCTCATGCATCCACTGCCATTCCTGAGTATTTTAGGCACGGGATGACGGAAGAGGCAAGGGAAAGACATTTCTAAGTCTATTAGAACCGTACTCATTCTTTTCTCTTTCTTTTTAGCTTTTGACCTCTGGGGGAATATGGCACCCTAGTGGCATTTTCCATTCTTTTCTCTTAGTTGATGTGTCTCTGTTAAAGAGAATATTAAAGGAATCTTTAATATACAGATGTGTGAGACAGGATGGATTGAGACCTCCCCTTGCTGTCCTTCACGTCACTTTGCAGGAACTGGGTTCCTTGTATCTGTGGACTCATTGGAAGGGCCAAATAACACCAGACAGGGCCCTTTTCTCCTGCTAGGAAGCAGTAGATGGGGCGTTCAAACTATGTACGCAAGTGAGGCTCATTAAATATTCATGAAGGCTCTGTCACTTAAGCAGACACACATGTGGAAAACAAGCTCATTCATTATATATAGTCTCCAGTAATTGGCCAATTTACATTTATTTAACATCTACAAGGTTACGTACAAAAGAGCATAAAAGGTACAGTTACTCTTTCCCAATAGATAGCTGATAATACAGCAAAGGAAGATGGCCAACCATTTCGCCACTCAAGACTCCTGTCAGGTAATGTAGGTCTCAGATGCAGCTTTTCCTTCATTTAGCAACATTTATTGGGAGCCTATGACATTTGGAGAAATAAAGCTCAAATAGTGGATAAACAAGTACTTCTGTTTTCTACGCCTCCAGCACTCACATTAGCTGTGCGTTTTCATGGTCAGGAAATAGCAAATTGAGGATTTTTCAATCAAGTAATCCACATATGATACAAGGAGCCTTACTGACATATATTTCATTTTGATACTCTTTCAGTTTAAATTTTTCATTGAACTTACTACTAAAACTAATGTTTTCTATTAGTTTTGTAAGTAGTATATACTCTTACTTTATATACTATAGATCTATACCTTGGCCTTAGAGACTATCCCAATATGATGATGCATGGTATAATAATATTTCTGTTAATTTTTATGAACTTACTCATTTTTTCCTAATGTAATTTTAGGAATATTAAATACTTAATCCTTTGTGTGCAATATAAATTATTGTCTTAAGACCAATTTTATTTATAATTTTGTGTAAAGGGAATGGTAGTTATATCAGCATTTAAGAATTATTTTATACTCAGGATTCATATATAAGTAGACATTTTTCCAACATTTAAAAGTCATGATCAAATATTTGAAAAGAAATAGGACTCCCATTTATTTAATAAAATGAAGTATTCAGTTTGCTCAACAGATCAAATCTTAACTTAGGACTGTCGTATCTGACTGTGGTTTATAGAGGGATATAGGATTAGATTACCTTAGATAACCTTCACATTAAACACTGTATATATTCATCCAATAAGGAATCTTCTAAGGTATGGGCCTTGCTACTACACCACCAAAATTATATTAAGAAAGATGCTTTTTTAAAGGAATTAAGAACCCTAAGAATGTCTGATAATAAGCCCTAGAAAACATAGACTTATGATATTTAATAAATTATTTATTTTATATGCATATTTTCATGTTTTTATTCTATCTAAAACATACAACCACCCGTTTCTTTCATATATCCATCAGAGCCTGTCTAGGACATATTTTCCCTGAAGTCTGCATATCCTGGTGATGATTTGAGCAATTTTAAGTCAAGTCAAGAATGGAATCACCTCCAGCGGTCTCTCCAGCCTCCTGAGGATCACCAACTGGATCATGCCACGGATGTTTCCCTCCATGGACATGGATCTCCTCAGTGTCTCCATGGCTTCGTGGTTGGACTTTCCCAGAAGACTCTCCCCATTAACAGCAATCAGTTGGTCATTCATTCGCAGACGGCCATCCTGAGGCAGAGGGGAAAAAACAGTGTGAGGCCAGAAAGCACGGTGATGACGTGGTAGCTGTTCAGAGGAAAAATCTGGGTATGAAAACGAGAGATTTGGAAATGTAAACCTTGGATGATCTATTTTCAAGGGCAGGAAGAGTTTCTGGAGCTTTTCAAGCAGTCTCAAATACTATCAACAGTGATCTGTGTGGAGGGAATTAGTTTTAGAAATCTTAGCGTCCCGAGCTGCAGTAATATAAACATTTGTGATTTTTTTTTTTTACCTCAGCCTCTGTCGGGCAAGCATATGAATTTAGCACACTTCTGCCATTTGTTCCGTCAGAGACCACCCTGAGACTCAAGGAGTGGAGGTTAAGAAACAAAGGTGGTGGCCATCTCTCAAAAGCAGGGTTTGCATTCTCAGGCAGGGAGAGATGTGCTTAAAAGCTGTGTGCTCAACAGCAAAATGTGTCTCCTAATATCATTGCTAGCTCTATTGGACGCAGCAAACAAATTCTTCCTATACTTTTCTCTAACTCAAGCACAACGTTACTCATCAACTAGTCGGCGAACAAACACAGATGTGTGTGGTAAAGGACCAATTTGCCCTAGTACCTCCTGTAGGAAAACTTGACAAAGGGAATTGTTAAGGGTTTTCCTGGGATGTTCAGGCTAATAAGTACTTTTGTCCAGCGTCTCCCAGCAGAGACACCATTCCTCACTAGCACTGGGAACCCTGACATGTGGAGAGTCAGCCTGATTCCTCTTTCCACCATGCAAGGCAATTCATTCGGTGGTCATCTTCACCCAGAAGCCTCCCCCCCCTCCCCCCCCCCCCCGACTCACACATCCAGCAGTGGCTGATAGATAGGTAGAGCAGCTTTTCAGGAAGACAACTTGGATGCACCACAGGGACACAGGGGGAGGGCTGTGCTCGCAGCGCTTACAGAGCCGTGACTGGTGGCTAGCCTGTGCTACTTGACACTCAGAAAGCCACAAGGTCCAGATACAGTTGGCAACCCTGTCCTGATACTGATGTTAATACACTGAACAGAAATAGGAGTAGGTAGGTATAGGACTGCACTTTTCCAGAGACTTCTTTCATTAACTACCTTCTGTGACGCTCACAGACCCAACAAGTTAAAGAGGCTCATGTCTTTAAAACTTTTCCACAAACATAATCAGCGAGGTATAACTATAGCGTGCCTAGGGTCACGATAGCACGTCAGAGGACTCACTCAAGCTTGGGTTTTGTGACCTTTAGCCCTTCGGCCCTTCTCTCCTCATAGCCTAGCGTCTCTAGGCTACAGCCGTGCAGTGCCCACGTAAATGTAAAGGAGTTCTACCACTTCTATCGGGTATGGAACTTCAAACGAGCAAAATGAAATGCGAAAGTGAAAAAACAACAACAACAACAACAACAACAACAACAAAACAAAAACAAAAAAACCCCAAAACAACAACAACAAAAAAACAACCTCCCTGGGAATGATCAAAACAGACACACAGTGAAGACTGGAAGGCAGTCATCCAGCCTGAGAGATAAAGCTGTGGGCCAGCCGATAGACTTTGACTAACACACCAGCAGGTAGGTGGTGGGGAACTGTGCCCTAGTGAACAGAGAAAGAGGAGAGAGAGCTGACGGTCCAGAGAGCATGTAGAGATGGCCTACACGTCACCTGACGGATGGGGTGTTGGGCACACAGGATTGACCAGACCACCCAAAGGAGTTACCTGCTCACTTAAGAGCTGCACGGAGAATGTCAAGGCGGTGGGATCAATAGAGAGTGTGTAAAATCAGATACAAACTGTTCAGAGGCCTGCCTGCCTCATGGGAACCTAATGTTTCCTCCCTCTGGCTTTGGAACTTCACTTAACCTTTACCCTAATTTACCGAGAAAGAAATCTCCTCTCTTCTGCTATCCAATTGTGAATCCGCCACACAGAAGAATGGGATTAAAGCCTCCGTGAAATGGTGCGATGGGTAAAACAACCGCTGCCTTAATGGTTTAGTCACGAGAAATGAAGGACAGCTGGATCTACTCCAATTTGTCATATGACGGGAGGAGGACCACTGGGCAGGATCGTGTCACTAGAAGTCTCCTAATGTGGCCGGAAGCTGATGTGCAGATTTTAAAGATGAGGGAGGAGTGGGACACCAATACTGGGGCTGTTAACAGGAAATGAGCCACTGTTAAGATCTGTAGAGGTCTGTCAGCTTCAAGGACACCTCATCCACCATGACAGGAAGAGGAACAATAAAAACCAAAGGAATCTGAGAAGGACTTTAAATGAGGGGGAGGATGTGAGAACAAAATAGTGGTATATAAAACCTTGTACCAACAGCTACTAACAAGCTTTTTTTCCAGTTGCAATCTAGGTTGCAGCCATCTAGAATATATTAGAGTAGGATATGTTTACTATAGTCAAGTCCAAAACAAAAAGATGGGTCTGGTGACTCACCCCACGATGAGACATTCACATTTATCACATGTGTCACTAGAGAGTTGTGGTCACAATAAAAATCCACACACTCTCGTTTGCAGGAGTGGCTGTCCTGTTGCTATTGGTGTGTGCATCTTGCTCATAAGATAAATGATGGGTAATTTCATTAATGGTAATACCAGGAAGACCATGTTGTCTTAACATTTAGAATACCATCACAGAGCTTTGAGCTCAGAAAGGTCCTCAGAGGTCATCTTGTCCAACCCCTTCCATTTACAAATGAGTAATATAATGCTCCAAGAAGACATCATTTATCTAACACCTATTAAGAGAAGGCACTTCCATATGTATTAGGACTGTCTCAGCTGGATAAGATCAAAGGTGGAAAAGAACAGAACATTCCGAGTCTTGAGTTCACTGGGATGTTCTAGCTACGTAAGTAGTGGTGACCCAGAGGGGTTCTGCTTCAAGAAAAGATGCTCAAAACCAGGGAAGACAATGTGGCACAGGTGTCTGCTGGAAGAGGGCAGTATTGAAATCTAAGGGGCATAAACAGAATGCATGGACATAGGAAAGCACAAAAGATGCCCAAGGGTGGGAGCAAACTAGAGGAAGATCGGCCTTCTAACTACATGTGCCTCATCTAGGCCTCATTTAACACAAAGTTGCTTCAACAAAGAACTTGCTACTCAAACTCAAGTGTATCCATCAAAATCATGCATATCTTTTCAATTTTAAGTAATTTCACTAAAAATTGGATTTCTGTGACATTTTATATTAATATCTGTATTAATTAAAGAAATTAATATTTCTATTAAGACAGATATTTTGGCATCGGAGTAAAAAAAAACCACAACTTCATATAAGTAAATACAAATGTCCAAGGACATTAGTTAGTAATATTAGGGTACTTGCTTCATCACAATCTGGGCCGGGCTTATACTTTTCAAAGAAAGAAATCTTGGGCTAGCAGGATGGCTCAGAGGGTAAAGGCACTTGCCATGTAAGCCTGATGACATGAGTTCAGTTCCGAGAATACACAGAAAAGGTGAGAGGAGACAACCAACTTCACAAAGCTGTCCTCTGGCCTCCACATGTGTGTCATGGTATGTATGCTTCTTACATATACATGGATCATGCACATACATGCTTACAGCAACGTTAATAAATAAATAATTTAAAAGACCAAGGAAATCTTTCATTCCTAATTTATTTTCAGCAGAGCCTTCAACAACAGTGTTGAAGAGAGGGGGAAGATGAGAGTAAAATTAAACAGTGATTTCCTCAGGATACATTAGTGGGGACATGAAAAGCTTATATGACATATAAGTCTCTCTCTTGCCTGTGCCAGGAATGGATTAGGAAGTTATCAGCCCTAACCACTTATCATAAAAGGAGGGATCAAGGGCTCAGAGACCAGATACATAAGTATTACATCTTGCTTTTGCAGAATATGTGTGGGGGCATTTTGTGTGGAGTCTTCTAATCATGTCTTACAATGACCTTGTGATGTAAATATTACTTCCCACTACATAAGGGTGTCCAGGTAGAGGATCATTTTCTTTAGTTGGTTTCCAAAGGGTATCAGCATAGCTAGCCTTGCTTATCTGCCTGTTCTGCTTTGGGACAAGATCCGTAGAACAGGCTGACTTGAGCCTCACTATGTAACCCAGGCTAGCCTCAAACTCACCTCAATCCTTCTGCCTCATCCTTCAGTGACAACAAGAGGCATGAGCTCTCGCTATGCTATTCTGACCCCAAAAATCAGATTTCTAGAAATGAATAAGAGCATTAAAATATTAATAAGATATTAATAAGTTTCTACTGTGTAGTCATTATGCTTAGACTGTCTCGGTGCATGAGATAATTGAAACCTTATGACAACACTATTTTTTCTTATTAATTAATTAATTAATTTATTTATTTATTTATTTATTTATTCACATTACATCTTGGCTGTAGCCCACCTCCCTCCTCTTTTCCCAGTGCCACCTTCCCTCCCCCATCCCTCTTCCCCTATTCCTCTGAAATAGGGAGCCCCCAAGCCACCCACAGGAATTGAGGCTGAGAGGGCTGCAAGGACTGTTGCTCAGCATGCTCTGTGAGCAGATCTGAACCAGGTCTAGGTGACTCTGGAATCTTGTTTCCAGCCTCTTTGTTAATAACCCTTAAGCTCCATGGGTTCTTGGACCTCTCTGAGAATCTAATAAAAGTTACAGATTCTGGTCTCTTCAAAGCAAATATCTGCACCAGGGTTTCTCCACAGTTGCACATTTGGACTGGATAAGTCTTTGTAATGAGGGACCATCATACATGTTACAGGATATTTCATGTGCCTCCTGCAGCACTGCAGTGACTCCCCGGGGATCCTGTAACCTCCTTACTCAGCTCCTGGTACTCAATTCTTGAGCACTTCCCAGGTTCTGAACTGATGACTTTACGTGGCTCAGTGCTCTTCTGTTGGTCTGGCTTTTATAAAGCTCCTCCATGTAAAGTGGTCATGATACAAAGGAGAGGCTAAGGAAGTCTAGGTAAAGAGCGTGCTCTGCAGGATCTGTGAGAAGCACAAAGGTGGCTGTGGCCCAAGGCCAATCCACATTAGCCAGGGTGTTGAGAGGCCTTATCATGGCCAGATGTTGGCTCCTGTGCCTGCATGTTTTTAATGGGACCCTTGGCAAGGCCCTCTGGGATATTATCAACACCCACGGCCCAAGCCCCAAAGTCAGAATTTCACAGCATACATTCCCTGGAGTGGCAGACACTCCAGGCAAGGTGGCACCTGATTATTAAGACAGTTTTCCCAAATGAATCCTTTTGAAGGCTCTAAAATTACTCTATGACAGCATCTGCCGATTGTAAATGTGAAAACAAAGCAAAACAAAATACAAGATAAACTGATGTTTAAAAAAAACATTTATTCCAATTTGTTATCATTTAAAGAACCTTAGAAACAATAGTTTAAAAAGACATGCACAGACAAGTAGTTTGGGCCACACCAGATGTCTGTAGTGTTCATATTGTACTGCCTTACTTACGTGAGATGCTTTCGGTATGCATCACTCATCCTAACACATCTCAGTTGGATGGAGAGAGCTACCATCATTCCCAACCAGTGCCCTGTCTGATGTATATGGCTTTGCCCATGCCCTGCCTCCTTTCCAAAAGTCCTTTGCACTTCTTTGATATCTCCTTATCCTTTCTAGCAAGGCTTGGCAGCCATCTTGCTCTCACAGCCGACTAACCCCTCCTTTCCCCAACATTCCTGTTACTATGGCTATTGTCTATGGCTGCCCTCATGGAATTTGTTTCTCACACATTCAATCTTAGTATCCTTAGACTCCTAGATTACAGAATGAGGACATTTATTCTGCGTCTCCAATTTATTATAGATTGCCTAGCTCACTCCAGAGGCTGAAGAAGTACTTGCTAAATTGAGTCAGTTGAAAAAAAAATCTTTTAGTCAGGTACATTGGGACTAGTGTAAGTTTCATCTATAATGAAGAAGCCATTTAATTTATAAACTGTACCTAAAAAGAACTGATGGGCTCAGGCTGGCTTGATTCTGCCAGTGCGCTGGCCCCCTCTTCGCTTTTCAATGGATTGATTCAGTTATCACCTGAACTCCACTCATCCATATGGAGCAGGTCACTAAGGTCCAGGCATCTGGGGCCTGGGGAAGTGGTTCTAAGGAACCAAAGGATCTTCTTCAGAGCATAGGGACATCCTCACTCAAAATCATTTTGATATAATGCTTTCAAGATATAGCCTACTCATTTTCGCTTAAAACTCCTGGACTAATATGGGGCATACATAAACACACTGCCTCCTATAGCCAGCCACACTTGTCATTTTCGCAGCAAGAGTGTGTGAGGAGGCCTGACTCAGTCTCAGAACTCTTCACTGGTAATAACATGCTGTGCTTGTTTTTACATTTCCCTGTTTCCTGTCATTCCAACGCCCTTTCCATCCCTTCCTATCTCCTTCCGGATTTTGTGCTCTTAATTTACTTTGGCCTAGAAAAGCAGATTAAGAAAGCTGGTTAAGGCATATGTGTTATGCATGAAACAGGAATATTCTGCATGAATGCATAAACAGATGAGAATCTCAGAGATCTTCCCCATTGAAAACATTTACCGTATTTACTTTTTTTCTTCTTCTCTATACTTTTGGGTTTCTTTAGGGGAGGGTATGCTTATTAGTTTTGGTCTATGAGAACTACCTGAGGTACTCAACCAGTGTTGTTCTCATTTTTTTGTTATGTACCTACATTCGTACATAATTTACATGAACTGCTTTAGCAAAATTTCAGGTTTTGTTCCAGGAGCAGTTGTGCCAATGGCAAGACAACACAATATGGCCCGAGTATATCGAAAGCAAGGAGAAAACAAAGGAAGGGCCAGGCTCCACATCTCCATGAAGGTACATTTTTAGTGAATTTGCACTTCCCATCAGTCCCCTCCTTTCCAAGGGCTCACTAGCTCCTATTGCATCCTGCCCAGGGACTTTGGGGGAAGGCATTTAAATTATAAACTATTTTTCCCCACAGGTACTAATTCTAGATCCAAAGCGCCATCATCATGATAGATCAATTTGTAAAGATTGTCCTTTTCCTTAAGAGTGTGACATCACAAGTGCTTTCAAGCTTAATGAGATCCATGGTATCCAAAATGTACACCAAGATGATGCAGTTTCAAATCTTGCTCAGTACAAACCAGATGCACTCTTTATTTGTACTTGAACAAATGAAAATGTCAGAAGTGATAAAGATGGGCAAGAAAAGCAGTGATGGAGACTGAATGGAGATGTTACAATGTTAGAAAGCACATGGTACGGCCTTGTTGGGAAGGAAAGCCTTGGTGTCTAAATGAGTACATGGATTAATATCTGCTAAGAGTTTTGATGCTTTAAAGGAAAACTGGCTGACAAGTACATCCCTTGAATTTTTGGCTAGTGATTTCCTTTTTAATTTTACTAAACAAAAAAGTCTTACTACATATGTAGATTACAAATCTCTTGGTTTATTTTTCAGTTCCAATTTGTAGGTGTCCATCTGTGAATGGGGACCACTACTAGTCAGTTCTTACAGCTGAGGCTGTACCAGGGAGCTGGTCGTTACCCAGACTGCCTGGACCTCTGTGCAAGGCACGCTAGAAAGCCGCCAACTACCACTGATGCCTCCCGCTGGTAGGAAATGTATCAATTTTAAGAAAAATGGAGGGTTGAGGGAATCATTTAACATTAGTGTTCCTTTAAAAGCTGTCCCTTTTATCTTCCTTTGGATTCATTAATTATAGATATGCCACATGATTTATAGATACTGGCAGAAATGGAGGTGAAAATTACTCAGGCTGGGAGTTCTGACCAGACTCTGTTAAGAGGGCGGGAGCCACTAAATGCTCCACATTACTATAGACCTGCATCTGGTCTTTACTCCCGGATCTACCACTCTGGATGGTCTTCCCCTAAATTCAGTTTAGCCATTTGAAATTGATTGTTGTGAATACTTTTATTAGTTAAAATTCTCATTTCCACTCTGAAATAGTGAATATTATGAGATTCTACACCTTTGAGAACAATCACCCCAAACTTCTGGAACACACAGAGTCGAGTTACTTAAATGATTGTCTATTTCATATTCTGGATGCATATATTTGCAATTAGCTCTGCCAGGCATTTTTCTTTTACTTAATTTCACCATCATCAAGTAGTATTTATTAAGCACAAACTAGGCTAAATTAATTTTGTACAAAGTAGCATTAAACGCATTCTCTTTGTTTGGGAGTCCTCAAATAATCCATCAAGCCCATCTACCTAATGCATGGCATTTGTTTCCATGAGAAAAAACAACAAAAAAGCTCTTAAACGTGAATTTTTATCTTATTATTTCAGGTCTTCAACAGTGTATCTTCCACTCCTAACACCAGCATATTCAAATGTAAAAAGTACCCGCCAGAACTGGTGTGACACACTGCATGCAATTCTTATGCTTATGGTAGTGTTGAGGTCTTCCTTAAGTTAAAAAAACAGTATCTTTTCTAAAACTGATTTCAGAAAAAAAAATACAGTTTAAGTAAGTGTAATCAATAAATATAAAATAAATAATAAAAATATATTAAAATTTATATAATAAAATTCATTAGAAGCAAAGCAAAGGAAAGCTATTAAACTTGAAAATTTTTAGCAAATGATTAAAAATCTGAAGTCTTTAAAGTGACTATAGGGACTCAGTCTAAGTGACCTTGGAGAAAATACAAAGTGAGGTGTTAACACAGATTTGGAAAAAAAAATGGATATTTTTTTTCCAAATGCAAAAGTGGTATTTCTTTCCACTTAATAGCAACAACAGCACATCTCACTTGAAATTCCAAGCACAACAATGAATTTGAGAAAAACGTCCTCAAGGATATCAAAATTTCATCCCAGCCATGGTTCTTGGCTGTAGAGAAGTAAACACATACTCTTGTATTCAGTATATTTTGTTTCTAGAAGCAATCACACTATGCTTTGGGGACGAATGCCCAGGAAGAATGACGCAAAGTAAAATAAAAGTAGAAACTTGCAACAGGTGCTACTGTGTAAGTGCATTAGCAACACTACTCTGAGAAGCAGCTTTGTGCTGGCGTGGTCCATGGCACTTTGTGAATGATGTGGCATAGCCCACAACAGTGCTTTAGAGGACTCTGCAGAGAATGCCAGACGCCATGTTTCTGGGTATCATTTCTCTTGATCTTGTGTGTGTGTGTGTGTGTGTGTGTGTGTGTGTGTGTGTGTGGTGTGTTTCTAGGTTTGGGTCTGGCTCTATGTGTGACTGTAGTATGTTTGCCTGTTTCTGTAGGCCTGTGTGGAGGCCAGAGGCTGGCATTAGGGAGTCTTTCTTCAATCGTCTCTCAATTCCTGGGTGTTCATTTTGTTTTCCCCTTATTTTTCTTGGGAGTCATTTTTTTACATTATATATTAATATTGTGCGTTAGTTAAGTACTTGGAGACTTTTGAGTAAGATAGACCTGCAATTCAGCTTGCCCAGAGAACAGCTCACATTCCTGCTTGGTTCCCAAAGAGCACCCAAGTAGCTGCACGCTTTTAGTAGCAAACAGAGGCTTGCCTTTTCATTAAGAATAACTCAAAGGGGAAACGAGAAGCTCTAAAGCAGTAGGTGAGAGCAGCCTGGTAGGTGAGAGAAGAGACACAAGGCCTTCAGTTAGAGTCAGAGTCATTCTGAGATGTTCCATCTGGCGGGAGCCGGCCTGCTTTGTTTATATCAACAGGCGCTCCCAGGGGAACGCAGCATGCAGAATCCACAGGAAGAATTTGGTCATACTTTTCAAAGTAGTTTAGTTTTCAACAATCCACCTTCCCTTAAGGGAAAAATACCTTGAGAACCAATTAGTGGTATGAAGGTCTGAGAGACAAAGATTGGACTCCAGTAGAAAAACTATTTTTTTGTTGTTGTTGTTGATTTCTGGTAAAATCCTCGGGCCAGATGCTAACACGAACGTCCCCGTGCTCATCTTTCCTGCCCCAGGGACGAGGCAGTCTGTTACATTTGTTTCTCTTCAGCCAGGACAGGAACAAAGTCTCCAAACAATTTTTGTAAGACATAATCCAGATTCACGGAGCAGGTGGTAATTTTCTGAGGGGTAACAGTGGATTACTGGACTAGCAGAAAAAAAAAATGGGAAAATACAATTTCCTTCCTCTTAATCGGATTCCTTGTGAACAAAGCTGAGTCCTTCTCCATCCCACACAATGAACAAGGTAAACAAGAGAAATGCACACTAACCATCACAGTGAGGCGGGATTCATGAGCGACGCCTCCTACTGTTTGATACCCTATGAGCATATACAGGGGGACGGATTCCCCCTCAGTCACAGAAATAGGGGAGGGGAGTAAAGGGAAAATGGGAGGGAGGAAGGAATGGGAGGATACAAGGGAAGGGATAACCATTGAGATGTAATATGAATAAATTAATAAAATATTTTTTAAAAAGATCGCCAGTAAAGATGCTATCCAGTGGTTTTCAATGGTGTTATTGTCTGACTAAGCAGACCCATGTCAGGGAGAGAATACACATAAATGTAGAGTGAGTGAATTCTCTCTGCAAGAAATGGGACTGTTAGAAACTGCTTAGGTAAGGAGCCGCTCACTTACAGAAACAGATTCACATATTAGACTACATACCAGTATCTGCAGGAGCTGAAGTTATTGCCCGTTTAGAAAACAAAAAAAGAAAAACGAGGATGTTTGCTTTTAATTTCCAAGAAGTCATCTCAGTTTCAATTTTACTCGGAATAAACTCTGCAAAAAGAGCTGTCACTAGCAATAAGAAGACTAGTAGCGAGTGGTGTCCAGAAACACAGCAGCTGTGCGCGAGCACAGCGCACACCCCAGTAGCTTGCTAGGAAGGAGGAGCACGGTGCAAGGCTAGGCCAGGAAGTAGCCCCTGACTTCAGGCACACAGGGAGATGCTCTGAAAGGGATCTCTACTGTAGAGCAGTGCAGCACAGGCTATGGAGTCTAATTGCACACCCAGCAACGTCCAGGTTATCTCATGACAGTGGAGCCTTGGAATCCCTTTTAATAAAGTGACACAATAAAGATGTGAAAAATGAATAAAACTGGAGGATCCATTTTAAATACCTATCATGGTGCCTAGCGTATGTCAAGTGGTGAGCATAGCGGGTGGTGACGTCTGGCACCATTATTATCATTCTCTTTCTGAACCGCTCCGGGCTGTATCACTCGAAACACATTAGAGGGTATTTTAGACTCATTCATGGACCTCAATTGCTCTACCAATCTCTGGACCCACAGTTTCATTGTGACAAGCTTGGTTCTTTTCCCCTTGACCTTGGATTCAGTCTTGTGACTTCTCTGGCTGGTTTTGTGTGTGTGCTTTGACAGTGTGCCCCTTCAGAGTCCAGTCATTTGTAAGGCATCTCCCACTGCTACTAGCCCTCTGATATCTGTTAGTCTGCTGTCAAATGGCTGGTAAAATATGTGGTAAAATATGCCTGTATATCTACATTGTGACAGAAAGCACCCAGCCTGCACCAGAGCCTCTAACACCACCAGGAGTTGTCCTGCAGAGCCATGAACAAAATAAAAGCTTATTGGTTAAATCACTGAGTCTTTATGATTATCAATCATGTGACAAAAGATAACTGGAGTGGAGAAATAAAGAATTGCCTATCCATAGTTCATGTCCCATGATCTAAGGAAGAAGACCTCAGTGGAGTATCTAAGCTGAGGAAACAGTAGAAGCAGGGGGAATAGAAAGAGTGTGCTTCTGCAAAGCAAGAATTCTAAGACCTGGATATTCTTGTAAAGTCTGAGTGGGCCTTTTTAGCTTTAGTGTAAGAGGACACACTTAGCCAACAGTAAGGTCATTTGCATTGGTTAACATTCATGAGAGGCTTTGGTAGACAGTGAGCCAAAGGCTCGGTCAGTGGTTCTCAACCATCCTAACACTGTGACCCTTTAATACAGTTCTTCAGGTTGTGGTGACCACCAACCATAAAATTATTTCATTGCTACTTCATAATCTTGCTACTGTTATCAATTGTAATATAAACACATGATATGCAGGGTATGTGATATGTGACTCCAAAGGGGCCCGACTCTCAGGTTGGGAACTTCCAATCTATGTATATTGTATCACAGTCTTAACCATAGCACTAGCTCATAAGCTCTACAGACTTTACTGGCAGGGGCCAGTTTGGAAGAGAAATTTGCCTGTGTTCACACAGGGAGAGACAAATGAAGGCAGGATATAAACCCTACAATACCATCACACAGCATGAATAAGTGGTGATCAGGGCCACAAATATGTGTTCTCTTTTTCTGATCACTTAACTCCTCTCAGCCTGTTGTGTGCATTAATTATTTAATCCGTGAGGCACTATGGACCAGGCTTTGCAGGTGAAAAAGTGAGAGACAACTGGGCAATATCCTTGCCCACATTTTCACATGGACACCAAGTAGTGATAGTGCTGGATTTGAACCCGTGCACTCCAGCTAACTATTATACCATGTCAACAGCTTTGGTCCTCCAGCCACTCCAAGGTGAAAAAGTAGGGGTCTACTCCTCTCTATCTTTCTGGAATTGCTTACACTTATTCAAGAGCTTAAAGGCAAATATGCTTTCTGGGCTCTGTGGTCATTTTCAGGTGTATGGAATGATGAATGACCTTTAGTTTATTCTACAGTCATTCTTAGAACCTACTAAGCTTTCTTTCTTTTTTTTTTTTTTTCAAGCACAGTTTTCCCACTTGCTGCCTTCATGTCACCTCATTTCTAGTTTTGCTTTTCTGATTGCATAGTTTAGGGGCTATGCTGCTAAGTTACGAATTCAGAGGACTCAGTGAGATAACGAAAGGGATAATAATCATGATGAATTTTCAGAACCCTCTTCAGAAGGACAAGTCAAGGAACTGGTCCAAAGATCCATCCACACAGTCATTTCCAGGGTCTGGAAGGAAAGCCTCAATGGTTCTCATCCCTTAGACATTTGGGCTTCTAAGAACAGCCATGTCCCCAAGCCCCAGGCCCCAGGCAAATGTCACCCCCTTACCTTGAAAGCAGCACCTCCATGGATGATTGATTTGATAAAAATCCCCAGGTCAGTGCCAGTTTCTCGAGACTTGTTCCCTTTCAAGCTAACTCCAAGGCCGGCAGAGCCAGAGTCATTCAGGGGGATCTCCAAGGTGAGTTGCTCACTTGTCTCCAGGGACAGCGCGTAGCAGTCAGGTTCTCCTTTCTGTTGGGCAGAGTGAAGAGCGGTGGGTTGGTTATCAGTGTGCCTCTTTGGGTGGCTGGACCTCTCTCTAGCTGTTAGAGTCCTGGCAGATAGAGGCTAGCCCCCCTCTAAGATGATGTCACCAGATCCACCACACAGCAAGATACTCTCTGGGGATAGAGTTTGGTGATGGTCAAGAAAAAAAAAAGGCTACTTTGTGAGGCCAAGTTGTACAACTTCACGCATTCTGTAGACATGTAGGAAATCAGCAGGATATTTTAAATAATTCAACAGGCTGGATGTTCAACTCAACAAACATCAGGTGTCAGAAGATTCTTAGACATCACTAAACCTCAACATCTTCATCTCACAGATGTTTTAACTTATAAAACTTTGTGGAAAACTTTGTGAGAACTACTACACTTTTATAATCCAAGACACATCATTTACCACGGAAATCATAATATTGGTGAAGATTGTCAATAGGACATAAAGGACAGGAAAAATTTCATTTTAAAGTCAGAGAAATATTTTTAATGTCTATCATTGAATTTGATTTCATCTTATCAAAAATCATGCTTTAAGCTTATATCTCTGTATAGCAGAGCCCCCTAAATATAAATAAGTTCTTAGACTACAATAAAAAGTAATTATGCATAATAAATATTCATGTTCTCTATGACAAATGACACCTACCCACTAGCAAACTAGTTTTTAAACAGACAGAGTGCAGTGGCAAAAGGCAGGCTTATGGGCCAGCTCTTCTGGGAGAAGTATGTGGTAGTCATATTTGGTACAGAGGGTTTTCTGATACATAGTTGTGAAAATCAGCACATACTGTGCATGTGATAATTGCATAAGTGTCCCTCCTGCACCTCTTCAGGCTTACAGGGATGTGAAAGTGCCACAGTGCTTAACTGGAAAATTTGAAAATGAGATATTCCTGAAAACCATCCACTCACCCTAGGCCGGCAGTCACTTCCGCTCTGTAATTATGCCTAGAGAAGCTCATCTTAAGGTCACTTTGAGGTGAGTCCTCTAGAAAATTGGGTATTTAAAACATTGTCACGAGTGTCTGGATGTCAGCCTCAAATTCGTATAAAATCAGAAGTAGCAAAGAACCCATAATTAAAACAGGATTAAGGGGTCTGATCATAGCCAGATCCAATGACCTGACATTTTCAACCCCTAACGAAAAAGACAAGAACCCACATTTAACTTGTGAAGGAACAGTTCTTTTGATTGCTTTCATTGTAAATGTGGTAAGTTGGAAAGATTCTGACAAAAGGTTGTTCAAAGAAATAAAACTGCATTGCTTTATTTAATGATTCTATTGTAGGGTTCGTGTGTGTGTGTGTGTGTGTGTGTGTGTGTGTGTGTGTGTGTGTGTGTGTTGGGTTGTGTGTATGCACGCACACGTGCATGCATGTGCTAACTCACTGTATTATCTAAGAGGCAAATCCCATTTCTGGAGTCAAAATTATCCTCGGTTGTTTGTTGTTCTTTTGTTTTCTTTCCCTCATTGGAATGCCAGAGTTCATCAGTAAATATAAACAGACTTCACCTTTGTTTTCCAATATGCCCGACTTAGAATCCATAGCATTTTAGTCACTTATGTTTCTGGGCCTCTCTGGGATTGGGTTAATTTAAGTCTAATAAAGTTATACAGAATTAAACTATAAATTAAAGGACAATTGTTCTCACTATAAGTTGTGAATAATTTAGGCTATAAAACTAGAATGTTCTTTGGCTACTGCTTACAGAAAATGACAAAACACTAACTCTGCCTTAGAAATACAGTTACACATTGTTTACACTTCTAGACTACATGATTCTGTGTGACAAGTGTATATTGTCCTTACATATACCAAAATAGCTTGTAATGCCATGTAGTGTATGATTGTACCTTGCAATCACTAATTTTATGATCAAGGAGTTTTCACTTGACAACTGTATTTGATTAGTTAGATTGACAGTAGTGACTGTTTTACTCAAATACCTTTAATTTGTTATCTAAGCATGGAAACAAAATAGAGATCAGGTGGCACTATGGTTACTTTCTCATTTCAAAGTTAAGTTCCTGACATCGGAGAGCCAGAAACACAATAAAATCAACAAACTAGGGTCTAATGACCACGGAGTTGACCCATTACAAGTACCCAGCACATGTTAAAGCACTTAGTTTCACAATGACCCTAAAGGGTTATTTATTATCAGGGCCATTTCACAGATGAAGGGATCATGGAGCACAGCACCAGGCACTGTGCTAACACATCACAGGACTTAGAAGCCTGGTGATGCCCAGGCAGCGGGACTCCTGGCTCAGACTCCTAGTTATTTTTAGTGAAAGGTCATGAGCTGCTTATTGCATGTCTATGTTGTCTAAGATTTTATAGTCATTTCAGCGAGAGCACTAAAATTTGTCCCTGATGCGTGACTGAAGATGATGTGAATGATGCTGTCAATTTATTATTAAATAACAAATGCTATATATCCTAATAGCGTATATTACACATTAAAATGTGTATACAAGGCTGGGAAGATGGTTCTGAGAAAAAAGTGCTTGCCATCCAAGCAAGATGACGTGAGTTTAGAACCCTCAGCATCCATGTAAAGATGATTTTGGCTGCATATATCCAGACTCTTGAGTGCATCCAAGTGCACATACAGATTTCCACCACAAAGTACACACATGCGCACATAAGTGTTGACTTTATTAACATTAAGCATTACCTGAGGTGACTATCTTTGCGAGGAGTGGGAGCAAAACCTCTTTTTTTTTCTTTTGCCAGTTTACTATTAAAATTTATTTATAGAGCCTATGAAGTTTCTCAAATTCT
Source organism: Acomys minous (assembly GCF_964271855.1). Classification (NCBI taxonomy): domain Eukaryota; kingdom Metazoa; phylum Chordata; class Mammalia; order Rodentia; family Muridae; genus Acomys; species Acomys minous. The sequence continues at coordinate 89,274,396 of NC_140486.1, read as the reverse complement.
TTATATTTGAATCCAAATTCCTTTTTTTCCCAAGATATATATTATTTTATTAATTTGTTCTTGTTACATCTCAATGGTTATAACCTGTTCTCATTGAATTTTAGGAATACCAGGCATTGTTTTGAGTACCGGTCGCCACCCATGTTGTGTAATACTCTCTAGATCATTGTTCTAAGAACGGGAACTTTCCACCTTTTGGCCAATAGCTTTCCAGGCTTCTCAACCTCTGGTCATCATTTGTTTGCTTTTTGCTTTTGCATTTGATCTGGTCTCTCTTTGATATTTTTGCTTCTATTATCTTGTCCTTTTTCTTTTCTTTTCTTTTCATGTTGGGCTTTCATTCTACAGCCCTGGCAAGCATCAAACTCATGCTATCCTCCTGCATCAGTCACGTGGTATCTGGGATTAGAAACTTGGATTACCAGTGTGAGTAGCATGCCTGGCAGCCTAATTCTTCACTGCTCCCCCACGATGCATCCCCGTGTCCCATATTTGTGACCCACCATGACATGACGTAGTCACGGGACATCTCAGGATAAATTCCTGTAATAAAAGTAACGCGATACGCAATTGATATTCTCTACCAGCTGCAGATACGCTTCACATCTTTGTTATGCTGTAATGGACTCAAGTCATAATTAGTGGTTTCTAATAATGGCAAATTCCCAATGGTGAAGGAAGCCATTACAGTAGTTAACACAGCCATTTCCTCTCTTAGAAATAAATGTTCCTTTACCTAATGTACAAAGAAAAAAATCAATATACTGGATGTCTCATACCAATAATCCTGGTTTCAAACGGCAACTCTGAAAATTAAACTCAAACCTTGTCAGGCAACATTCTGCAGCAGATGGGATGGTGTATAAAGTACTTTCAGTACCTCCAGTGAAGGGCATCAGAGATGGGAGCAACCTAGAGACAATGTCACATCCAGACTGCAGATGCTCCCCAGCTTGCTGTAGTTTTAGCAAGAGTCTCTCTCACATGTGTCAGGAGGACCCCTGACTAGCTATACTAACATGCTTGCTACTTTGGACTTATATATATATATATATATATATATATATATATATATATATATATATATATATATATATACATATATGTATATATAATTATAAAAACCAATAGTGACATAAAATTTGAAGCAAACCTTTGTGTATGGCACGCTTCAGTTGTGTCACATACATTCTGCACCATATATACAGACACCATCCCAACTGCTGCCTACTTAGCTGCCTGCTCCAATTTACCTTGATGGAAACAAAAATTTTGTATTATCTAGCATTCCCAGAGTAGATTATTTACTACCACTGAAGCACTGCTATTTGCTTTCATTCTATGCTTTTGCAGTATTAGTAAATCACTATAAAAGGAATGTATTTTAAAAGCATGTATGAAGGTATACAAATATTTTTTAAATGATACTTTTAACAATGGAAAAGATAATTTGAATGGCATGCATGTGTGTGTGTGCACATGCACACCCACACATATCTTATTTGGAAACTATACATAGTACATGTTCTTAGATCTATTATATGAATTTTTTGACTCTTCCCTATCACATATGGTATGTATGTATTGTGTGTATGCATTCACATTTTAAATTGCAAGTGACCATCTCAAAGAACAATATTCATGGCACGTTTTCCAAAGTTTTGGAAGCATTGTCATCCAGCATCCAAAGCTATAATATCTATCTATTCATCTATCTACATGTAGTCATCTATTGGTCCATCCATTCACATGTAAATTACACATGCACACATGCACACACACACATGAGCAACTACACAAAGTTTTATGAGACAATACTTGCCAAGAGTACAAATCATTCTGGTGTTTTCTATTAAACTTTGTTTTTTATTTTGATTTTTAATTGATTAATGTATCATCCACGTATATATGGACTTTATCTTTATTAAAGAAGGAAAAAAAGCAAACACAAAACAAATGGCAAATAAAGTTTTAACCAACCTTATAAGTTATTTTAATGCTTTATCACACCCACTTATAGCCCTGGCTCTTTTTCTTCTTTTGCACAAATTATCTTCAACTTACTAATGTAGCAAGGGATGCTTGTGAATCACACTTTTAATTTGCCTCCTCATTATTTCTTATACTTTGTCAATAGAGGCCTTTGGACACAATGTCCTCAGTATTCCCAGGGCTAGCCCATTGTGGGGCTCAGGGATGGTGCCTCCAGAGGAACTGGCATAGACCTGGGGAGATGGAGCGTGCTCAAACCCCAGAAATCTCAAAATTGAGATTTAAAATCTCATTCTGAGAATGCAAGGTGCGGGACAGAGCTCTCTCCCTGTTCTGTGCCTGCCTCAGGAGCATGTGACAGAACCCCAAGGTGGTTACAGGTGGTCAGTCACTTAGCTTGTCGCTTGTTATCTTTCCCCATCTAAATACAGAATTGCCAGCACTCCCAGCCAATGAAAGCATTCACTAAAACCCCTCCCCACTTCCCAAGGTTTATAAGTTCCTCCTTCAAATGAAATAAAACACAGAGGCGAGTGCACTGTCTACTTCACAGAAGATCTCCTGAGACTGGTTGTTTATTCTGAGTTGTAACACTGGGGAAAAGAAAGGCTCCGCTTCTCCCCTAAGAACTCATTGCTGGACCCTTGGACCTGACTGTCAGCAGGGCTGTTGCCGTGGGCTCATCACAGTCACTGCAGAAGGTTGCCTGGTTGCTGTAGGCATCTACTGTTTATTGGCAAGTCAGCGCAGATCGCTGGTGCCATCTTTCACACCACTCCACCAGTAGCAGTGCCCATCTGTAGCAGCGAGTTGGTCCTATTCCTGAAGCGGCCATTCTGTTCTCCTGAGTCAGGTCGGGTTCTGCTGCCACCTGACTTGGTCTCGGAGCCCCGATATCTCCACTGCTGCTTGGTACAGCTCCAGAACCCACATTCCAGCTGTAACCTGTTCAGGCGTGCATGTGCACTATGCTCACCCTCACTGTCTGCCAATAAAGCCCCTGTTTAACACTTATTTCAGAGAAAATCTTTTCTCACACCTCCAGCTAGACTGGAAATCCTGTGGTATGGATTTCGTTCCAGTCCTCCCCTGTTCCCAACCTAGAGTCCCAAGTTCATGACGGAACTGGAACTTGGAATACCACACTTCATCCTTTTCCTCTCTGAGACCAGTGGAATTGGGACCTTCTGGCAGGAAAGCACATGCCCGGAGGCCTCTCCGGGGACCATGAAAGCACACAGCACGTCATATCCATAGGATGATATAAATATCATACTGGACAGCTATATAAGATGGTTCATATGTTATTCCTTGAACGAAGTTAATTCCCTATTTAATTTTTAATCTCTGTAATGTCATTTCTATATGCTATATCATACAACATGTAACACATGTAACATATCAAAGTACATGTAGAATGGAAACAGCAGAGCAGATGTACACATACATAACAAGTAACCTGGTGCAGTTGGAATTCAGAGAAGAGCCGGGGACACTCTGGAATGAATGACAAGAGCTACTCTTTGCAAACTACAGTCATTCAACAATTTGCTCCCAAGCATTTACTATGTGCTCAATACCTATGATGCAAAACGGCCAGTCTACAAAGCACATAACTGGTCAAAGTCTTAATGAGCAGCACAGAAGCCTCTTTCTTTCAGTCTTGCTATGCGAAAAGGAAGGGTAAGTTGAAGAACAGGGAATAGGAACCACAGGTGTCTGTATAGACCTCCTCGGACATGCTAACCACCTCTATAAAACAAACAGCAAAAGTAATCTCTTGGTGTGAAAGGAAGAAAGAGCAGCGGGAAGATGGATGGGCAGGGAGGCATCCATGCTATTAGTTTAAGAGTGTTCCAAATGGGGCCATCTCCAGACTCGCAAATGTCCCATATTGCAAAGTAGTGCTTGATTCACGCATGCAAGCGGTAATAACCCAGCCTTTCAAATCCTGGGGGAATGCAGCAGCCCACAGGGCCAATGCTCAATTTCCCAGAAGCCCAGGTCAGACCTGAAAGCATCCATGCTGAACCTTTTATGGCCCTCATTTCATTAAATGCTGTGCTTGGGGCTCAGCAGGAGCAAGCTCTGGATGCCTTTGCCTCGCCTCCCAGATGTGTAATTAGCCTGCGTTGTAAGCAGCTTACTTTATGCAAGAATTATGTTTCACATGCAATCATTTTGTCAGTTACAAAAACTCAGACAAAGGGTTTAAAGAAAAGAGTGAACATAATTTTTATATATAAAGCAAAAAGCTATACCTGGCGTTTCTGCCAGAATGTTTTATAATAAGCTTAACTATTGTTAACTTTTGCCTAAGTAAATTCTTGGAAATTTAAGGGATGAAACCTTTATAATAATAAACAAAATTTCATGACAGTGAAGGGATAGGACACCTGCAAGACGCTTAATCTTCTGACATTTTTTTTTAGCTGTTATTATTAATCTTCCGAAAAAGCCTTAGGTCGCTATTTTAAGCATGAAAGGTTTTTGGTCAATTGGATTATATAAAATTCAGCATGTGAATATCCTACAGTGGGATCAGAGGCTTTTCCCAGCAGCAGGGAGACATTTTATGTTTGATTGTCTTTTCAGAGAATAAAGAAATGGAAAAGATGGGAGATGCTCAGGCACAAGACAAGGTAAGTTGTGACCTAAGGATGTCATTGTAATAAATGGCAAATGACTTTTCTTTTCACTGTATCTGCCAATTCAGGACCAGAAATCAGCAGAACACTTGGTGGTTTACATGTGGGCAAATGAAAAACACTCCAAAAGGGTTTTTACCTCTGGGTAATGCACACATTTCAACAAAGAATCAGAGGTTGTGGTGGTGATTTGCTATTGTTTGTTTTGTTTATTTTTCCATTTTGTGAGACAGTATTATAATGTCTCTCCCTTCCTTTTCCTCCCTCCAAATCTTCCTACATGTCACTCCCTGATCTCCATCAAATTCATGGCCTCTTTTTCCCCACTAATTGATATTGCATGCATATATGCATATGTATGTGCATATATATTTCTTAATATAGCCTACTCTTTCTGCATAATGTTTCTTGTGTGTATGTTTTCATGGCTTTAAACTCTGTACTGAATTGCCTAGAATTAACTGAAAATTTAATACCATGTTATCAATCATAAAAAAGAAACAAGATGAGTCAATATTAACATAAGTAGGAGAAAGGTTGCAGAGAGCAAAATGTAGGCAATCCTGTAATGTACTGTCTTTGGAAAGAAACCATGGTGTAGGATAGCAACAGTGTCTGTTAAATTTATATCTTTATTGTGATCTCCCAAAGTTCATAGTTATCTATATGAGTTAAGTTTTAACCACTGACATGGATGAAAAAAATTGTAGGGTTTTTTTCTTAATTTGTTAAAATGTATCCCCTCCCACTAAAAGCTGGTAGGAGAAGCAAACTCTAAAAAGCAAGAGTTGCTAGCTACACAATGTACTAAAACAAACCAGTTTTTGATAGTAGAAGGTTAAACTAATATCCAGAAACAAATGTCAGGAAATGACCATTCTTTACTGTCTGTGCAGTATAAAGTTACCTTTAATGTGATGCTGGGTCAGAGCTTACAAAACCTACCAGGTAAAATGAATCAGGTAACCCTCTCTCCCCGGGATGTTACATGTATAACCCCAGTGCTTGAGTGGCAGAGGCTGAAGGATCCTAAGCCAAATAGCAACCTCCACACAAGCCTAAACCACCCAAGGTTCTGCCTCAAAGAAGGAAAAACAAACAAAACAATTCTAGCAATATCCTCTTCTTAAATAACTCTGAGAAACAATATAAGACATTAGAACTTCAGGCAGCATGCCATGAATATGCATAATGTTTATATTTCACTTTTATTAAAATGACTAATAAAAAGGAAATGAATATAATATGTTGTGTCAAGGAAAGTATATATGTTGGTATTTTAATTTCAGATTTTTTTAAATTGTTAATATTAAGAAACGATCGGTCTTTCTATTTTGTGTTTACTCTTTTTGTGTTTAAAAGTAGATCGGAAAGCTGTGTGTGAGGATGGTCCCTCGGATCGCAGTACTCCGGAGGTAGAGATCGCCAGATCTCTGTGACTTCAAGACTCGATTTGTCTACGCAGAACATCTCAGGCAATCCAGAGCTACATAGTGAAAGTGTGTCTCCACAAACAAACAAACAAACAAACAAACAAACATCCCAGCAATTAGAGAAATTTAGTGTTAAAATTGCCATAAATACTTTACAAACAATAATCCAGTGGTTGAAATGCAGGAATATATACTTAAACTTTTTAATGTATTGTTGTGTGTAAGAGCTAGACTTGTGTGCGGTGGCGGGAGTGCTGTATGCATAGTATGTGGAAGTCGTCGGGAGAAGATCCTGTGGAACTGCGTCCCTCCTTCTGCTCTTACGTGGACCCTGGAGATCAAATTCGGGTGCTCAGTCTTGTGCAACAAGTGCTTCCACCAGCTGAGCCGCCTAGCTGACCCAGAATACATGCTTTGTGTTGTTTTCGTCTTTTTCAGACAGTGTGTAGCCTTGGCTGTCCTGGACTCACTCTGTAGCCAAAACTGGCCTTGAACTCCCAGAGTGCCTTCCCTGCTCTACTTGCTCACCACTCTGCCTACATCTCGGAAAGAAGTGGCACCGACCACCGTGGACCATCCCTTGGATACCCATATGGTAGGTCCACGGCTTGTTCGTATTCTTGAGAAGATCTCTCTGGCCTCGGGTTGTGCCCAATTAAGGCTGTTTTCAACAACTAACTCAATGAGCCAACCAAAGTCCCTCTAAAACCTCTTCCAGGCCTATCAGTGAATGTGGGAGAACTTGGAAATTTTCTATGATAAAAAAAAAAATTGGGAAAAGATAGCTAAGACTTGTGAGAGCCCTTTAACCAGTATATATTTAGAGTCTTTGTGTGGGAAGGAGAACATCTCTCACTATGGTTGTTTGTTTGTTTGTTTTCAGACAGGGTTTCTCTGTGTAGCCCTGCCTGTCCTGGAACTCCCTCTGTAGACCAGGTTGGCCTTGAACTCAGAGATCTACCTCTCAGTGCTGGGATTAAAGGCCTGTGCCACCACAGCTAGGCTTCACCTCTCATCATGTGGTCTGAAAATGGTGGGAGATATGTGGTGCACAGGTACACATCCATAACGTGAAAGTAAGCTTATCTGAGTCCAGGCTAGACCAGCCAAACCCCAGCTAACCTGCTGACATGTGAGCCACAAATAAATGTTTGATTGTGCACAACAGGATTTGGGACTACTTCTGGAACACTTTATTAGCAACAAGTAACTGCCAGGGACATTCGCTTTTAATTCTGGGTAGATTTCTCCTCTCCCATCAATTTGTTTTAGTCAAGGGACAGTTTCCTTACTCACTTCATCATGGAGCACATCCTTGCATGGGGGATGTTTTAGAAAATATTTTCTATCATACATTTAAAATTTTTATATTAGGAAATACTAGGTACAGTGGGCTGACACAGAGAGGAAAAAAGTTGCAGGGGGAAATCTCACACATCACCAGCAAGGCCTTAGGGCACTGTGGTTAAACTCTTTAGTTCCATTTATTTCTTCATCATGATTTGTTTTACAAAACCATCCCACAATGAGCATCGAGCACAGAGTACCACAGAAGCAAATATGTCACACAGAAAAGACACAGAGCCTGAAGCTCTTAGCATTTAGAAGTCATTATTGAAGGAAAAGTAAAGTTTAGCTTTCTATAACATTTTCCCCTCCTTTCTTCTCTCTCCCCCTCCCTTTATTCCTTCCTCCCTTTATCTCTCTCCCCCGTTCTGTTCTGAGTTTTGGATTGGGCAGTTTCTGTGATGGTTAAAGGCAACAGATTACAGGTTATTGAGCTCTTAGGTGTTATAATGGCTGCTGAGTGACATCTTCCACATTGGTCTCAGTACCAGGACAGTCTACACAGCTGTCCTCATCCCAGACACACGCAGTGTTACGTAGGGTACAAGGGCTCTTGAAAGATAAGGCAGTCTTTTCCCCAACTCAAGTATTTTCAAGGTGGAACTACATCTCACTTTCTCTGATTTTCTCCCACAGACCCAGTAAATACTCATTTTTAGGTCAGAAAAATAATTTTCATTACTTGTACTAGCATGACTTTCAAAGGGAAACAGTTTGATAAATTAAATTCTCAGAAATGAAGAAAACAAGGGAAGACTTGATAAGGAAGTGGGGTTTTTGGCAATCGGTTAATGGCCGTGAGATAAAATAAATGATAAAAACATAACCATTTTTACCCTGTATTTTTCTCTGTTGTCTGAGTTGCATCTAATGTGACTCCAGCTGGAAACCAATCCTGTTAGTCTACTACTAATGATAAATAATTCTAAATTCCAAACAGGGATGGAGGAATCTCAGTGGGTAACAGCCATTTAAAATTCATAGTGATGTTTACTATTGTAATGAAAATGTTCTTAGTATATATAATATGCCATTTGCTGATAGACATATAATTTGCCTTTTATCTTAATAATTAAATCAATTACTCTGTTTAAATTAATTGTTGGATAAAAGTGACTATAAAATAAAAAGTCATTTAGGTCCTACAGATGATGAAAATCCATCCAAATTAAAATGTGAATACCTCTTCCTATTGTTCATTATGTGACAGACAGATTGAAGGTAGAAGGGGATCTACCTGGAGCTAACTCACAGGAGCAAGTAGGTGGATCTGCAAGTCAGCCACTGCCCCAAGAACCACCGCACAACAAAAGTCATCACTAACACGCGTGCTTATGCACAGTAAAAGGCACGCTTACAGTGCATATTTCTGCAGGTTGACTGGCATTTAATTAGCACAGGCTGGGCTCCAGTGCACTGTGTGCTTGCCTCCAAGCTACTGTTGAGGCATGAATATGTTCCCCACATCACGTATCGCTCACACCCTCACTCTTCTCAGACCACTGGATAGCTGGACCTTGTTGCTCACATGATGAAAGACCGTATTTGCTCACATAACATCTGCTCACATGGAATGGCGAATTTCACAGACTACGGTAGGGGAAACAAAGCTCTAAATACAGTGAGACCTCAGCAAGCGTGTAGCAATAGAATGCTATTGAGAACATATTGCTAATGCTCGTAGCAATATAATACTATAAAGAAGTGAATCATTGAATTGTCCCGCTTCCCAACTAGCCGCCATTGCTTTGACTCACAGCACTTACCAAAGGCCAATGATAAAACACCTGGGGTTCATATTTCTCTTTAGGTATCATGTTGTCGCTGACACTGTGACCCTTCCTGTTGTCTGAACCTCACTGGCTTGTGGGCCCATGGTCTTTTCTGATGGTGAAGAAATATGTAGCCTAGTGTGTGTGTGTGTGGGGGGGGCGATCTCTTCCATGTCCTTTGTGTTCCTGGAGGGAACTGGTCAGAGGGGCGCAGCTCTTGGCTTATACTATTGACACTGCCCTTCCCTTGGCACTCTTTTCCCTGGTACTCAACTTCTAAAAGTCTCTTCCTTCTTGCAGTTGTATGCGTATAAAAGCGACAGGGGAACAAACTCTTATTGCTTTAATCCTTGTAAAATCAGTGAGTCCATGTGAACGTTTTGAAAGCACAGAACACTTCCCATCCATAGTCTGCTAAGTGGAGGCTGGCGGGAGCTCTTGCCTCCATGACCTGGTGCAACTGCATTTTCCAGCACAGGCCAGATGAGAACCATCTCAACTGAGCTCAAGCCTAAGGAGCTTGGCGGTTAAGAACAATCCAAAACCACGTGCACTTAAAAGGAAACTTCATCTAAGCATAACTAGTGAGTGTATGGTCTTAGTCAGGTGCTTCGTTGATGGGATAGGCCTACAAGTTTTATGATATGTCATAAAATCATACAGAAGAAAAAATATTTCTCATGTATGTATGCATTTAGCACAGAAAGTATTTTCAACTAATAAGAACTTGGCTCTGGCAATGTGATAGAATAAAGGTCTTTTAAGCTTATTGCCAGGTACTTTGTATCTCAGCACCTCTACTAGACCTTTGACATACCCCCAATCTCCTCAGTAGACAACCCCCGTACTCCAGTTCCTATTTTGCTTTCTGTTTCTCATTTCTTCGATTCTCATCAATTTCCTCCTATTCTTTTTAATTATTTGTCACACTGCCCACCTTAACTCTGCTATACCACTGTGATCTCATCAAGGACAGAGATTATATTTAATTCAAAATTTTAATCCATTTAGCATCTGGGAGGACATGCATCTAATATATATTTGTTGTGGGATTATTTCATCAATTCTGTTGACATTTCTCTGTCGCACTACCCTTTGAAATAATGGTATCAAAGGGCATGGAATGTGACAGCCATATCTTGCATCTTATCTATAAAAACAGCTTTTTTTTTTTTAACATTTCTGAACTGAACTTTCTGGCATGTTTTTTAGAATAGAAATCACTCACATGTTGCAAATATCTTCTCTTAGGCTTTTTACGAGATTGTCTCTGCCTGAAATACATCTTCTCCACTCACTCAGTAATTTTGTCAATGGCCTACAAACTTAGTCCCACCAAAGCCCACCTTAATTGCAGTCTCTCTGTGGTCAGATGCTCACCTAAGCTGTTATAGTAACTAGAGTACGGCACTAATCACACAACTGATAGGTCATCGCTGCGGGGGTGAAATAAGCTGATTTAAGACAAGTTAAAGTATAAAAATGCAGATTTTCTGGCAGGTTCACTGGTCCCAAAGAACAGGTCCAGAGAAGTCTCCATGAAGACGGAAATGGAAATGTGCACACACCGTGAGGGAAGGAGGGCGAGGAAATGTAGAAAGTAGGAGAGAGCGAGAAGAGAGGGGAAAGAGATGTAGAAAGAAAGAGAGAGAAGGGAACCAAAATGTCTGGATTATATAGTGAGGAGAGCTGGGAAGTTCAGAGTAGAGGGTGGGGTACGCCAGCCATGCCTTATAACAAGTAGGGGTGGAAGGATGCTGGGAGAGCCTGGAGGTCAGGTCCCCTTTAGGTGAAAAGGTCTAGCTACTTGTCTGGGTCTGAAGCCCAAGAGCATCATATTATTGCCTACATCTTCATCTACATCTTTGAGGGTGGGAAGGTCTACAAGGACCGCTTACGTTCATGCCACCAGTATCTACCGAATGCATGCCTGAGGACAAGCAGGTGGGATAAACTAAAACAACACGGCTGCCAAACACTCCATGAGCTCTTTTTCTATATACCAAGGCACATTTCGTCAAAAAGAATTTTTAAAGATCTGTTCGTTAAGTTCCAGCACTGAAATAAAAGCCAATTTAGAGGTTGGTAGTGTATTTGTACAGGAGTTACTATTATTGCCACTGTCCCCATGGCCAGTTAGTATTGGAATATTAGTTATATTTTGGGGATGTCTGGATTGGCTGAGTGATCAATCACCTTGCCCCATTGCTGTAACAATGCTGCGCATAATCATGACTACTTGCCCTATGATGCCATGGGAGGACTGGGCTATGAAAGAAAACAGTTCACAAAGGTTTCTAAGATGAGAACACATTTACTTTTCCTCATCGGATTATATTTACTCCTATGTTTTGATATGAGATGAAGCAAATCTGCCATTCCCTTCTACGTTACTGTGACAACTGCTATTATTTGGCAACTGCCCTCCTTGAATTAAACCCCTAAAGGTAAAATTTTATAATTAAGCATGACTATATCGACATCAACACCTTGGTAATTGATTTTAAAAGTCTGAATTCAACCAATGGTTATTGGTTCTAAATAAAAACTAAAAAAAAAAAAAACCAAGAGTTGCTCTGATATATTTATTTTTACCTACTGGAGCAGCAGCTTGGACGTGAGAATTAAATCAACACTCTTCACGTGTTCAGTCTCTCAGTCATTATCATTTTAAACCATTGCGTCACAGATAGTCCAGAACACCAGAACAGGTTTTTTATAGTTACTGGACTTGAAAGGCTCATAATTCAAATATGTTCACAGTTAAAATAAAATAGGTAAGAGAGACTTGGAGTAAGTTATTTTCCTAATAAGGTTGTCCTTGATCCCAGACTTTTCTCTCTGGATGCTGGAGTTATCCCAGGATTTTAACCATGCCAAAAAAAGGAAGACTGCAAAATTTTAGTAATACAGAGAAAGTAGTGTTTACTGAATGTAATGTATGTTTATATTCCTCTTGAATTATTTTCCTGTTATGTGGGAAGAGAAAGAACCAGTACACAAAAAATATGGAATAAGATAAAGCCGAGAGGCATATCTAAAGAGTAATTTATAAATTATTTACTAATTTGCTATTTTGCGAGACACTCCATTTATATACATATACAATATGCACTATATATTAAGCTGTCACGTAATAGTATACAACTATCTGCATAAAAATATTCAGCTTTAACTTCCTAAGAAAGTCTTCAAGTGCTACAAAATCATTGCAGCTGAGCAAAGCTCACCTACTAGAATAAGCTCCTACATTTTCTTAAAAAAGAAGCAGGAATGAAAACTTACAATAAATGATCCTTCTTTTATTTTCTTCATTCTTTGAGCAGTTGTAATTAACATCTACTCAATGCTGCCCTCAATCATCTGTCTCCGCTGGGACAGCACTTTCAATTAAACCTTTTATTTCACCCAAGAATGGCTGTCCTCATTGACCACTGCACTTCTCATTCCTGGATTTATGATAATCTAATGCACATCTCCTCACAGGGGGAATGGCCTGATTGTTCTCAGACCAGGAGGGAAGTGGCAAACAAAATCATCCCCTGCGGAAGCCAGGAAGGAAGCTGCATTTGTTTAACACAGCGAGAGGCCTTTCACTACCTGCCCAATGGCCTTGACCATCTCTCTGCCCTGGCCTCTCCATGTGCTGGCTGCCCCCTGCCTAGCTGGGAGCTCCTGATAAGAGAGGCCAACTCCCCTGAGAGCCATTGAGAGCTGAGAGAAGAAGCAACACAGTCTTTGGGTTCTGTTTTCAAAGGTTTAAGGAAGAAGAGGCATTTACATGTGGGAGTGAGTCCATTCTTCAAGGAACTCTACAGGTTAAACAGGAGACTTCTTGATGGCAGTGGAGGCTGAGGCTGGAGCCTCAGTCCCGCCACCAGGCAGGCTTTTGTCTTTATTCCCTTCTCAACCAGGATGCACAGTACTTGGTGTCTGTTGTAGAAGCACACAAATAATAGTGACATGTTATTAACTTCGCTACCGCTAAAAATTACTTATTTATTTACAGTCACACTCAGTAATGCAGCCGGGGACAAGGCTCGATCTGGAGTCATTGCGCCTCAGTGACACAGAGAGTAAGTCACTGGTATGTAGAGAAAGCGGGCACCAACAAATCAGCAGCCTTCATCTTTGTTTAATGTCTTTGCATGCCTGCACAGCACATAAAATTATCCAGTTAATAATTGCATTAATATTTATTTATATAATTTATTTACAGCCTGCCTAATACAAAGAGGAGCTGAAGAGTCCTGTGTTTTTGATTACACTGAAAATAGCTGCCAAATTCTCAAAAAGTCACACACATTATTCTAATAGAATAATCCAGAAGCCAAAGCTTTTTTAGCATTAAAGATTGTTAGCATACTGCCCCAGTCTGCTTAGCAACCACTGATGCCATTACTTGCCTACCATTAGGTGTGCCCCTGCCCAGGATTATATAAAAGGACAAACCCACCTCATATCTCTCTCTCTCTCTCTCTCTCTCTCTCTCTCTCTCTCTCTTTCTCTCTCTCTCTCTCTGGGGTAGCCCTCCCCCTGTAATAAATTTCTTCATATTATATCTGTTGTGAGGCTCATATTTCATATTTTAAAAAGATGACTTACACCTTAATGAAGAATATTTATAATTCAGTCATTTTCTTTATGTCAAAGGGAAACAAGCTTCAAATAATTGGTGGCTGTGGACATGAGACAGTAATTCTTCATTAGAAAGAACACTGACACTTAGTTTTCTATTAAACTTGGTACTTGCAACTTGTTCAGTATTTTTTTTTTCATCAAAAGAAATAACAGTAAATTATTTGTACTCCATGGTACTCCGAACACACTGGCCAATATGGGATGATTTACATTCTAATGGAAGAATTGCACTGAATGATATACGGGGAAAGTCACCAATATTCCAGCTCGGAAAAGAAGGAAGAGAGAGAGAGAGAGAGAGAGAGAGAGAGAGAGAGAGAGAGAGAGAGAGAGAGAGAGAGAGAGAGAGAAGGACTATATGTCCTGGCACTCAGGCTGTGAAAGTGATGCTCCTTAATGGTAGCCACTGTAGCAGTGGCATCAGGAGAGGTCCAAAGAAGGGGTTCCCTCTGCATCCATTACTATGGCAACTAGTGCTGTCATGACAGAAGGTCAAAGGCATAGTTGTGAGAAAGATAACTGTTGTCAATTTGCTAGCTCTCCACTTACTCAGGAGATGGCACTCTGGGGGTCAAATGCTCCCTAGGCATGCTGAAGTGTGGAAGAACAACGCAGTCAGCGCAGGACTCCTGCTGCCCATTCATATGTACAGATCATTCATAATTCAGGTCCTGTCTGAACTGACTGACTGTCAGGCCAGGGTTTCTAGCACAGAAGTTCCAAGAGTAGTTTTTTTGGAGGAGGAAGATGTTCAGGAGACCATTTACTTCAAGATAAGTACTTTAAGATAAGATACTTTAAGATAAAAAAAAAGTTCATGTTGTTTGTTTATTGTCAAATTAATTTTGTTTAATGATTTTTTTTAGCATTTATTAGTTTATCATTAATGGGCACAATTTAAGTCTTTGGTCCTCATCCCAGTACAGATTGTGATTGTCTCAAAGAGCTAACTATCAGTGGCTGGAGAAGAGAGAGAGATAGGCATGTCTCTTTAGGGACAACGGTGGCTGGCATTTTGAGAGTCCATATGCTTAAAATGTCGTTGAACAATACAGGAGAAAGGGGGATGTCTTATCGTTGTACTTGCACAAAGAAAGCACCCCAATAAATAATTTTTGAATGGAATTAAGATGATAAATCTAAGTGAGCAACCCAAGCCCAAGCACTTAGAGGCATTCCTGGGCCTATACTAGTTCTCATGTCCCCATACCCCCAACTAATATTCCTTTGACCTGTGGGAAAGCATACAATCCAATCTTGCTAACACGATATAGTAGACTGCACCCATATTAGTCCCCAGTGAATTATGGACTTTGGGGTCCATTCCTATCCACACCGAGAATCTGACTCCCTACACCTGACCCCTAATCTAGTCTTGAGACTTGCTCTATCTATGAGCATCAGGCAACTTCTCATTTCCTTTCTTGTGGCTCTGATAAAATAACCCAACAAAAGCCACTCAGGAGAAACTATTTATCTTGGCTCACAGTGTGAGGTTCCAGCCCATCAGGTCCGGAAGATAATGGTGATAGCAGTTGGATGTAGCTGGTCGTATTGCCTTCAGGCATGACTGGGGGGTGATGAGTGCTGGTAATCAGCTCACTTTCTCCTTTTTACTCAGTACAGGACCCCAGGCCATGGAGTGATTCTGCTCACAGTTAAGGTGGGTCTTCTGACCTTAGCTAACCTAATCACAATTAACCCCTCCGGGTGTGTTCCTGAAGCTTGATTCTTTGGTGGTTCTAGACCATGTCAAGTTGGTCATTAATATTGACCCTCACACCACTCTAGTTCTTACAAACCCTGCATCTTCTGTGGTCACTGTCCTGAGAACGCTGCCTAGACTTCAGAAGAGAACACCCAGAAGGAAAAAGTAAGGTAGTGATACCCAAGAGCAAGGGACAGACATGAAAGAGAGGTCATCAAGAAGGGCTTTCCAGCTCGAGCGATACCATAGATGAATGCAGTGGCACAACTAAGTCTTCATAAGACCTCCAAACGCTCCACTCACGCTGCCCACAGAGCCATGAGAAGAAATCAATCGCTATTATGACTTTATGTTTGGGTGTGTTTTATCAAACAATGATAGATAACTCCAAACATAGAACACGCAGAAAAGGGCATCCATTAGACCTTAAATTCACATTGGATTATCTTTTTATGTTGCTTTAAGAAAAAGTATTATAACAGCACAGTTTATTCATGAAGTTGTATTAGTAGCCAGCAATACCATCAGCATAATAAGCGTTTCTTACTGTTCTGCTGTATATTTCAGTTTTTCCTGTGGCTTGTGTTTTGTCTCTTTCCAAAAGGCTTTTCTCTCCTTATTCCTTGACTCGATCCAGGGACTACCCTTCTCATAAATGTAATCTTTCATGATTTAAAACGTCGTTGGCTTTAGCATTCCCTTGACCTTTAAAAGGCTTTGCTTTCTTTCTAGAACTTCTCCTTCGAGGTTGATCTCTCGGATTCTACTTTGAATTTGTGTGACTATTTCCCTTCTGTTCGCTCCCCCCGCAGATGACAGGTCTGTTCAGATTCCCTCCTCGAACAGAATGTAGCATGTGTCAGTTAATGGAGTTCAGGAGTCATGCTTTACTGGGTTTTTGAATATCCAGTGCGTGGCACAGTGTGTAACAGAATTCTATCAGCTACGCAGGGCAGCATGGGAGTTCAGACGACACCACTGCACAATGGGTTTTTGTTATCTCCAGGTGAAAAATGGAGGCTCAAGAAGACAGTCTTCAGTAACATCAACTTCTCTATGAGCATCATGGAAGAAAAGTATCAAGTAAAGATAATTATGAAGTTGATATTCTGATCGGACAGTTTTTTGTTTGGTCATTTTGGCTTGTTTTCTTTCCATGTTAAATTGGGTGTATTTATTTATTTTTCCCTAGTGAGAAGTCAGATGTCAAAAAGTAAAAAAAACAAAAACAAAAAAAACCCAAAACACCAAAAACCAAACACACACACACACACACACACACACACACACATACACAGATACTGGAAAGGAGAACAAAAGGAGAGGGTTTCCCTCAGAGCAGGTTGAAGGTCAGTACCTCACCTGGGATGCAAAGGCAGACAAATTCATGATCCAACATCGCTGGCTCCCATACTTACTGTCCAGGTTAGGGTTTCTATTGCTGCAGTGAAACACCATGACCAAAAGCAAGTTGGGAAGAAAAGGACAATGTGGCTTACACTTCCACATGTTAGTCCATCACTGAAGGAAGTCAGCACAGGAACGCAAACAGGGCAGGAGCCTGGAGGCAGGAGCCGACATGGCAGCCATGGAGGGGTGCTGCTTACAGGCTTGCTCAGCCTGCTTTCTTACAGAACTCAGAACCACCTTCCCATGGTAGCCTCACCCACAATGATATTGCCCCTCTCCACCTCTCTTGTTATTCGCAAATTAAGAAAATGCCCTTCAAGCTTGCTTTTAGCCCAACTGTGTTGAGGTATTTTCTCATCTGAGGGCCCCCACCTGTTTGCAATGACTCTTTCTTGTACCAAGTTGCATGAAACTAGCCAGGCTAAACACTCAAATATCTGGGCACGGAAGTGTGCACAGCCAGAGAATACACACCCAGCAAGGAGGCTGTCCTGGAACGTGAGTTTTTTGTCTGTCCTGCTATCATCACTTCTGTTGTCACCCCCTCGACACTGTAAGTTGATGGATACCTTTGTGCATCTGTGGTATTGGAGTTTTAATCTAGAGCCTTGTTCATGCTAGGTAAGTATTCCGCCAACAGAGTGCTTAGCTACAGCCTCAGTGCTGGAAATAGATATTCAGTAACTGAGAGGTAACACACAGACTGGTATTTGCATCCAAAAGTAGAAAAGAAAGAAAAGGAGAGAGCAAGGCAAAGGAGAGAAAGGAAAAGAAAACTATCAGAAAATTGAAATAACATCTCAAGCTGTTCAGCAATCCTTCCTCAGGCCCTAAGCTGCTAAGAAATGTAAAGAATTAATTACCAACAGACTAGGTGATAAAAGTCCTCTGTATAACTCAATAAGTGGCCAGGAAACATAATTGAACTCCTTTATAATTGAATATCCTGCCATCCAGGGCAGATTTAAAGAAGGGTAAACTTAAAGAGACAGAACAATATTAAATGTTCTTTTATCTTTTTTTTTTTTTTAACATTTGTACTAAAACTCTCTTTTTCAAAAAGAACTAGGAATTCATTGGAGCCTCACTTAGGCACCAACAATAGTTGAATAGTATGTGAATTGTACATGGTTGTCTTGATTTAAATAATTATAATATCTTAAAGAAAAATGCATCTTAACCTCGGCGATGTTTTATTATATGTGACAAGTTCAGTGAAAGGGCACCTATCTACTGTTGCATTATGCGTCCCGTGTCTGCACACTCATTAAAAATAATGAGAACATATTTAAAAGTCATCGCCCAGAGAATCTTCAGGGACGGGGGGCACGGGAAGAGGTAAGTGGCAACAGATTGTTATTTAAGTGTCTATCTTTGTTTTATCAGACCTTAGGAAAAATGCCAGTGATCTTAAGTTGGTGTTCTCTACAGATGAAGATCACACATTCTCCTGGGAAACGCAGCCGAGGAAGCATGTTGCAAAAATCTCCAAGTACACTTTCCAAATGACATGGACTGCGGTGGCAGCTTCGCATGTGTGCTGTTTACTCAGCAACAGCTGGAAAAGCCAGCCATGATCAATTAAGACCACACTTTTCTGCCCTAATTGTCAACTACCCTTTACGCAGTGAACACATTTTCTTATCTTACACCAAATCTACCTTCATGAGCACACTGATCATAGACGTGGAGGCAATTAAGGAAATCAAGATCATCTCCAGAGGTCTGTGTCCACCTTCGCAAGCAGCTGCTCCATAGCAACAGCTGGTATAAATTACCGGCACACATTTGGCTAACTAGATGGCAAGGGGGACATAGCGGGGGGTTGGTCAACATATTACTTTTTTTTTTTGGAGCTGTTTAAATATGTATTTTAGGAAATTTCTGTTCCTTTTCTAGTCTCATGAAGCCTAATCATTGTGGCAGTAGCCACTAACAAGACATAACGTCTGCATTATGAAAGTAGGCCTGAAACTCACAGCTCGTCCTTGTTAGCTTTGCAAGAACATGTAATTAAAGGCCCCAGCACTCAGAAGCGTCTTGAGATCTTTACAGCACAAGGCACTCCCCATTCTACCACCTTCAGTCTCCAACAAAACCAGCCCTGTGAGAAAAATCCATTAAGCACTTACATTCTGACACCCAGAAGCCACAGGCCCAGGCACAATGGCCAGTACTTCCTCCATCTGTTTCAATGAAAGTCAACCAGAGCATTTATCATCCTCTATTTTATCAAGCCTATATTTTGCTGACAGGGTTCAGGAACATTCTTTCAGGTACATAGGCTTCCCAGAGAGTAGCAAATGACTATCCCTCAGCCTTGTGGTTGGTGAGCATACTCAGAAGGCTGGCAGAGAGGAACGCCAGGGCAGAGTCAAAGGAGGTACAACATTTATCTTTGCAAAGGGTAATCTTAGTTAAAAATAGTTGTGCTTTAGTAAAGGGAGGGTGTGTGTGTGTGTGTGTGTGTGTGTTTATGTGTGTGTTTGGGGGTGCGGATAATGATCCAGCCTGAAGTTGTTGGCATGCATGTGCAGTAAGGCAAACCTGTGTCCTCAAATGAATCCCCAATTTACCATCATACGCCTATGCATAATTGGGCATGTACATGATGAACATCAGATGCATTATGGGAAGGAAGGGACATGTACAACAGAAAAACAATTACATAACCTGACCCACCCATCAAAACCGAGAACCATTCTCCCTTTAGCAATCAAAACCGCTCTTT
Source organism: Acomys minous (assembly GCF_964271855.1). NCBI lineage: Eukaryota > Metazoa > Chordata > Mammalia > Rodentia > Muridae > Acomys > Acomys minous. Next base: position 89,254,714 of record NC_140486.1, on the reverse strand, counting down.
CTCTTGAACCCCACAAAAGGAAGTACTGCAAGTAGTATTTTCCCCTTCTATGGCTGCTGCTCCCCTGAAATGCAATCTGATCTTTTCTACTGTTTTGCTTTAAATAAAAATTCTTTGCTACTTTTTGTAAATCTGTGTGGGATTTTTATCCCCAATTTCTTGAATAAGAAAACAAGGACCTGGCAACACCTGTCTCTGACCCCTGACAACTGAATAGCAGGGGAATGTGGTGGCTACACAGAGGCAATGGGACGTTCCTTCCTCTGTAGCATCCAATGAAGGGGACAGAGAAACGGGAGAATTAAGTAGAACAAACATATGCCAGAAAAGCCCGTTGTCTCCAAAACGTTTCCCTCTGGCTGTGTCTAAGTCTACAAGGTACAAGGTGCCATGTAACAAATTCTGAGCACAATCAAATTGAGTGTAGAAATTTAAACGCACAATCGAGTTGGGCTTGAAGTCAAGTACAATTGAGTTTGCCTAACTGGATCAGGTGTAATTGAGTTGGGTAACTGGATTTACTAGCCACTGGCCCCTTGCCAGAATGAGGGGCTTGTGGCCAAAAAGGCACAACTCAGATGGGCTTGGAATTTTCACAGGATATTTTTCAGAGAGCTTGAAAATGTTCACAGAATACAGAAGTGGGCTGTGGAATTTGGTTGTTGATGCTTGCCCAGCTACAGCCACTGGGTCCTCCTAACCACTTCCGTTCTTTCCCATAGAGCTGCTATCTAACTGTTCTCTAAGTTAAGTAAACATTGAAATAATCAGGAGTGTGTGTTGAACAAAGCTCTATGTCCGACCTCTCTGAAGTCTCTGACTCAGCAGGTCTGGAGAGAAACAGAATCTGCCTGCCTGTCTGTCAAGTGCCTGAGAGATTACTAATGCCACAGGCCCTGAGACATTCTTGAGAACCACTGTTGTAGCAAACTCACTGTGGCTTTTGTTGAAGCTTTTGGAAATACTTTCATAATATCACTAACATTTCCAAATATAGCAATAATACTTGGTACTGTCATGTGTTCATAAGCAAACCCTACAGTTGGATTGTGAATCCTTACAACTTATGGATATAGTTTTTTGCATTCAAAATAGCTGCCTAATTCACAGTCCTATGTTCCTGCTGCTGCTATAATTAGTGATTGCTTCTGTTTAAGACACAAGGAGAGCCCCTGCATATGTTTTCATTTGGTTTAAGACTGTCCATCAGAGATAAGGTGCACATTAGAAACATCACCAGCTTAGTAATACACAGCATCCATTCACTCAGCCTGCGAACGCTGTGGGTACCGGAGACACCCACAGGGGTGAGCACTATTTGGCACTCAGTGCATGTTAGCAGCTGTGCTTGCTTAGTTCTTACATCACCCTTACAAGCTCCATGGTGTTTTGATCCTCACTTGACAAATGTGGAAGCACAGGTACCAAAAGGCTGGGCACAAGCACAAAGCAGGACTTTAACATCTAGTCTCTTCACTCTTAAAACTCCCAAATGTGGATTCTAATGGGCGTTTCCCTGCAGTTCTTAAGACCTGATGGAGAAATGTACTTTTACAGGAGTTTCTTAGCAAATATCTTGACATCTCTTTGCCTCATTAAAGTTGTTCTGAAGGATGCTACTTCTTATGTTAGCTCCACGCTCAAGAAACTGTCCAGGTGGGGTGTCTGAAATCAGCTTGATGGATTTAGTGCTTCCCACTCCCCAAGTAACTGAAGACAGTATACCCTTCCAAGACCCATCTCAACGGCTACCATGCTCAAGAAGTTCTTGATCTAAAACATTCCTGGAATCTTATAATACTTGATTTGTATCACTGGCTTCTCTGGTAACTTTTCCTTATGGCGGAATCCATTTTGCTCAGCTCTGGAGTTCATACGTCAGAGGCTTGGCTCGGTGCTCACTGGGACAGCCAGTAGAACATTGCACCTGCTCAAACAAATAACTTCCAAACCCCAAGCTCCTTTACACGGACAACTATAGTTTGATACAGGGAGTCACGCTTACATGAAAAGAGACGGAGGCCTGGAAAGAAGAGCTTGAAGAGAGGATAGTGGGGGGATTTTGATTAAAGATCATTATGTATGTCTGAAATTATAAAAGAAAATCCAATTTCAAAAACCCCAACACATATCGGCTGAACAGAAATGCAGTATGAAGGAAATGGAAAATTTGCAGAAAGCTCAAGTGGAAACCGTCACCCAGCACTCTGTCTTTAATCACTTAGATATTTTGTTGTGAAGATCTATCTATCTAGCTATAACGCAGCAATGAGTAATTTATTTTTGTACAAAAATTTTAATTGCAAACCAGAACTGTTAAACTTTGGTTTATAGAAAAATAGTTTTGAAATGATCCTTCAGTTTCCGCTACTTATTCACAAAACAGTCACTATAATATCCCTTCTTTCTTAAGTGCCTTGGTTAATTAAGCATGGAATCATTTGAATCAAATAGCCAAGGGGAACAGAATAATATATCAGTTAAATGAGGTTCATCTAAGATTTCATACCAAAATTCGTCCATGATTTATGATGTTAAATAATTTGACATTTGAAGGAGTCGTTATTTTCCACCATCACCACCACCACCACCCCATCTAATAATAAGCTAAGTAAAGCCTGAAGGATTTGGAGCCACAGCTCATTTGCTAAGATGAGGTCACAGGCGCGAGTACCCATGGTAGAGTCAGAACGCTATGCCCAGCGACAGTGGAAGCAGCTCCGTGTATGTACATGCAATCTGTGGTTCACAAAAGCAAAGCTCCTAGGTGAAGGTCAAAGCAGCATGGCAAGCACGGTGGCATCTTGGTTCTCAGTCATGTAGTGTGGGGGAAACCTGCTTGAAATAAAGTTAATCCCACTTGTACAGGCCAGGGCTTAATAGCAGCCAAGCCTGGCAGGTAGAAATTATAAACACATTTGAAACTTTCTCAGCTCGTTTTACCCACCAGGGTTGCTGTGATTTTTCAGGATAATTTAAAGACAAGGCAGCAAGTCAGAAAGTGAAATGTTAAAGAGATTAACAAAGAAAGGGCAGAATGTTCTTTCCTCACTAATAAATGAAGGAACACATGCAAATACATGCACATGTTCATACATGGAAAAGAACTCAGAGTCTCTCTCCTCCTTCCCGTCTCCTGTCCCCTCAAAAATCAAGGCAATTATGCTTATTAGGTTTTGTCACAAACCTAGACTTAATCTGGGAAGAAAGAGCTTCAGTTTAAAGACTTGTCTTCATCAGACTGGCCTATGGGGAAGTCTGCAGGGTGCTATCTTGGTTGATCAGCCAAGTGTGGGTGGTGCCAGGATCAGGGCTCTATAAAATGGCAGCTGAGCAAGGCAGTGGGCAGCAACCCTTGGTGGCTTGGGTTGCAAGTTCTTGCCTCAGCTCCCCTCAGAAGTTACAATGGGCCCCCTCTTCTTCCCCACGCTGCCTTTGGTCACTGTTTTATCACAGGGATGCTTTCGATCCTCTTAGCTTATTCTCTGTATAAGAACAAAGGAAACAAAAAGATTTCAAGTGCCAATGGTAAGAAAAGAACTCGTGGCCACATCTTTCACAAACAGACCCACAGCCAGGCAAGGAGCACAGTACTCATTCCAAGTAGAGATGCAGACAGAGCAGCTTCCTTGTCCGTTCTATCCCTGACACCAATTTCAAAGTATCTGCTGAAAAAAAAACCTGCTTTTTTTTTCTGTGAATGCTTCCAAATATGCACTTACCCCATCAGGGGGTGAAGACTTCAAAGAGTCTTCTACTCTAGATTTTGGAAGGACACCTTTTGAAGCAGTCATTTTGGTAAGGATACTAGAAACAGCTAAATCCTTGTGATGTCGCTACACAGATTCCTTTTTATTTGATTGTCAACGCAGCTTGAAACGCAGAAAGGCTGACTATCCGTGCCATAAAGCCCACGACACTACATAGTCACTCAGGAGGAAGGCAGGAAGGTGCACACTTAATAAGTTCAGCAGGGTACTCTCCATTGTCAGCTAAGGAGAAATGACCAGGAAATGGATGGCGAGACATTTGGAATGACAGGAGGTCACATCTGAGAGACAGTCCTATATCCATATTTCCTGTAGCCCTGATGACCACACGCTCCTCTGGCCGTAAGCATTATGACTCTCCAAGAATCTAACGATGACAAGAAAGTCAGAACCATTTAGCTGCCAGAGGACAGACCGGACAGTGCTCTTCAGAAAGGCCAGCACTCTCGTGAAGCAGCCTGACTTAGGAAAGGCGAGAAGACCCTCATCAGAACAGGAAAAGTCAACGTAGTTTGTTTCCTTGCAAGGAGATAGGAAAGACAAAAGCAGGAAGTCCTGTCCTTCCTGTATCCCTGAGGCTCTCAGTGGAGGAGTCAAGCGTGTGCATCAGTGGTGCTAAGGAAGAAGAGACAGAAGATAGAACACTTTCTAGATTAGAAAGGAGAGCACAGAGCTGTCTCACCCAACACTGTTCCTCAGTCTGCTCTTTGAAGGGGTTCAGGGCATGCTACATGATCAAGCAATTCCTATTGAGGTAGTCCTGTTGCACATGCAAACATGATTTCTTTCTAAACTTTCTATATGGTTCTTGCTCCTTAGTGCATAAGGCAGCCTATTGAGCTAGAGAAAAACAAAAATAAAAACCAGAGAAAACAAACAAACAAACAATAACAACAACAACCTATGTATTTCTCCCAAACAAACATTCTTGGCTACTATGTAGTAGGTACTTCCAGCCTCCCCTCTCCATATTATTTCTTTGCTATGATTACAATGCTGTGCCATATATTTGGATGTTTTATTGTCAAATATTGAGAGTCTAGATATTTGCCAGATAGCTTTTACAGAATTAATGCTAACCATATGTCCTCCATATTTCATGTAAGATAAAACACAATGGGAACAAATAATTTATTTACATTTATAATCTCATAGTTGCACAATTAATTTAATATGTTCCCTGGTGGTCTCAGGCTATGATGTCATCCTGGAATAGAAATCAAATTTCTCTAAAGTCTATTAAATGAGAGCAAAATAATACAGAGACTGTCTCACTCATAGAGCTGGTGGGCTATAAAACAATGTTTGGTAGTCATTATTTTGGATCCCAGAATACATTTTAAAATAGTAAATAAGAAGACTACACTGTTCAAAAGGGGTGGCTGGTCTCAGCCAGGCCTTTGGAAATTGTATCTTAAGTGGAATATTATATTCACACTACCACTGAGGAGGAGATGTGCGAGAAGAAATAATGAATTGGAGCCAATGATACTGAGAACTTACATGTGGGCAGAGACAGTGCCAAGAGCTTTGTATGCATTATCGCCTTTAATCCTCACAAACAATGTCACCCAGTTTAGGGGAAAAAGCCTCAGAGTGATTTCTGGACAGCTCCTAGTCATCCAGAGAAGCGACTGGTACGGAAATGGAGTTGCACGAGTCGTGGGTTCCAGAGACTACTCCAGGTGTTAGGATATGTCGTCGGGTCTCTCCATTTCCTTGGGGGAGCTCGGACGCACTAAGCAACTATGCTGGCACTCACTTTTAATTTAGCAATTGAAAGGCAAACCTATTTGGGTTTTTAAAAATTACATTCCTCAATTTGGTAGAATTATACATTCTATTTATTTATTTATTTATTTATTTATTTATTTATTTATTTATTATGTATACATTGCTCTGCCTGTTTGTATCCCTGAAGGCCAAGAGGGCATCGGATCATATTATAGATGGTTGTGAGCCACATGTGGTTGTTGGGAATTGAACTCAGGACCTCTGGAAGAGAGGTCAGTTTTCTTAACCACTGAGCCATCTCTCCAGCCCCATATACAATTTTTTTAAAATAAAAAAATATCTTTTGAGTTGCAAACTCTTTCCTTCTTGCCTTAGGGGGGTGGAGAGAGAGAGAGAGAGAGAGAGAGAGAGAGAGAGAGAGAGAGAGAGAGAGAGAGAGAGAGAGAGAGAGAGAGAGAGCGCTTCTAGAAGAAGGAATTATCATCAGAGTCAGGAATTTCAAATTCCAAAGGACATATGGGAGGGAGGTGAAGGAGCTATCAGATAGGAATGGAGGACTGGAGGATTCTGGGGGTTTGAGCACCCAGTGAGAGCATTGTCACTTGTGTTTTCTTACAGTAAGGATGGCTGGAACGTCCTTCTGTTAATGTAGGGGTTTATTCCTTTTAGGATACAGTTCAATGAAAGGTCAAGTTTTTTTTTCTTCTTTTCTGAAATATGCACACTGTCTCCCTGAGGTTCTATGATAATCTTCACCTCTGTCATCCAGAGGAATGAAGGATAAGGGGACAGACATTTAGACTTTGTACACACAATAACTCTTTTTATTGTTCCTTTTCAACATCGGCCCTCCTGGAGAAATCTTGGGGGGAAAGTAACAACCTTCAGCATCTCTCTTGGGAAGTGCAGGACCTTTTGAGAGCAGGTGAGGCAGTGGTTCAGGTCCTGCCTCTGAAGATGGTTGAATGTGGAGAAGAGTACAGGGAAAGAAGTAAGGCACGCATCCTTATGCCTCACACTCGTCATTCTGCCTCCTTTTTACTTTTCCTTGTAGATCTTCCTACAGTGCCTGACAGGGCAATGTGACAAAGGGGATGACAATGGGAAAGAAATAGCAGCATAGACTACAAATTCCACACCAAAAAATACTTGGAAGGGAGGAGGAGGGGGGTATCTGTGGGTCATATAAGGAGCACTGCCAGGTAAGAGCAGTGATTCAGTAAGGCTGAATACTCCGATTTGTGCACAACACACACAAGCGCCAAGTCAGACTGCAGAGAAATAGGTGTGTACGGTAGTGGGGTGTTTGCTAAGAAACATATTGAGATGGAAAGAAAACTTGAGAGAGTTGGTTCTCTAGCCTTCATGTGTATACCTGAGACAGGCATCAGGTCACCAGCTTTGGCAAGTGTCTCCACCTGCTGAGCCTTCTCATGGCCCAACACTTTTGATAGAAAAGTAGAATATTCTAAGGAATTCATTTCCTCCTTGTACATTCGCACAGCTGAGAAGGTCTCATAACGTTACCTCTTCCAACCTTGCTTTGGACAAAGCTCAATACAAGATGAAAATGAGTTGTAATTATTGTTCACTCCTAGAATCTCTTTGTACTCAGACGGTAGTAGGGGATTCATTCAACTGATGCTTAGGTTGATTAATAATTTAATGGTTTAAAGAAAGGCAGCATGTTTATTTCCCAATCACATATTTGATAACAATTACTCTAAACGGCCCCTTAGACAGCCAGTAGTCTCCCAACTCGACCGCACTGATTGGCCACTTACCTCTGGAAACCTATCCTGTCACTTATACATGGCGGTGGCGGTGCATTACAGACTCCAAGGAAATAAAAATTCAAAACAAGAGGTAATCAAGAGTCTTTTGATTACACATCCTTTGTTGTTTTTAGGAGTAAAACTCCTTTTAAATTATCTTTGAGCATCCGAACGTATAAAACTCCAACATTTTAAGTGTATTTATTGCCGATTATTTTTCAAGTCTTTAATATAATTTAGTAATGTTCCATATATAATGTTATACCCCACATCTCAATTAGAATTATGCTATAGATTTTTTACAACTTACAAATAATTATTCAAAATATCATTTTAAGATACTGGATATATTTCAGAAATATCTAGTTCTTTATCTAACGAACACCTGGAATTGTACAGCATCAAACATGTTTCTATACTACGTGAGGGGAAAAAGTCAATGTACATGAATTTTTATACATCTTTGATCATAAAATTGGGAAAAATTACTAGATAAGTAGTTTGTAGGTGGGAGGAGATTCGTTTTTAATAAATTCTCTTCTTAGGACACACCTTCCTTCGAGTTCAGACCAGGCTCAGTTCCTCTGTTCAGAGTAATTACAGGACCACACAGAGCCCTTCAAAGTCTTCATCCCCATTTTGAACACTCCGGTGGTTTTTTACTTCCATTCATTAAATTTTTCTTTTTAAAGCAATATTTTATTAATCCTTTAAAAATTTATTTTTAAAATTAATTTTACATACTGTGTTATAGAAACATCAATAATTAAAAGCCTCACACAGAAAAATTAACCAGACCCAAAGTATATACAACTTAATAGGCACTGATCGCATTAGAAAAGGCATTGTGAATAACTGTGTGCTTCACGTACAACTCCATACTCAGTATCAAATATATCTTATGCACATATCCACTGCCAAAACAAACAAAATCCATGGAAGACACAGAACTAAAAAAAAAATAAAATAAAAGCTTTTTAATCCTTTCCATAACTCATGTCCCCCTGACTAAAGGGAGGATTTATGTACTTTGAACACTCTCTCCCAGAACTCCTTACAGATCCACTCCTATCTCCCTAACTTCTTGCTTTCTGTCTTTCTCTCCTCCTCCCCTTTCTATTTCTCCCTCCTCCTCCTCCTCCTCCTCCTCCTCCTCTTCTTCTTCTTCTTCCTTTTCCTCTTCCTCTTCTTCAAAAGTCCAACAACTCCCACTTCTGTTGCATAAATACTCTTGGGTGCAGGGATAACTCCTGGATCATGGTTGTCCTACCGTGGCCATACCCTTAAAGAAACCTTACAATCTGTCTCCCAGAAGCAATCAATTGCCAGCAGTTATTCAGCTAGAGGTTAAAACTTCCTGCCCTCCCTTTCCCCTCTATGGTGGAACTTTGTCTGGCTTGTGCTTGTACAGGTCTTATGCATGCTGTCAGAACTACTGTGAGTTTGTATGTGCAACTGCCCTGTTTTGTTCAGAAAACACTGTTTTGTTGTCGTCACCCATGATTCCGGCTTGTACAGTCTTTCTGCCCTTCTCTTCTCCAATGTCCCCTGAGTTTTGTGAGGAGCTGTATGATACAGATGCTGCATCTGGGGCTGGGGACACTGAAGTCTCTTCTTCTCTGCCTGTTGACCAGCTCTAGCTCTCTATGTTAATCATCATCTATTATAAGAAGGGGCTTGTTGCTGAGAGTTGAGGAATGCACCCATCTATGGGTATAGCAATAGTTTCTTACGAGCTAGTTTGGTACTACATCCACTTAGTAGAATAATAACAGTAAATTCTCTGCTAGGGTCTATGTACACAAAGGTTCTTGTTGTGGATCAGAACTTAACCCAATCAGAAAGTGTTTGGTTATTCCTAAAACACTGACCAGTGGACATATTTTACAGTGTCTCGCACTATTACATCCCACAAGATCACTGGCAGAGAGGACTGATTACTGTTCTTCTCTGGCCACATGCAGAGCACCTCGCACCTCTCAGGGCGATGAAAGCTAGCCAGTAGACATTCCAGGTTAGCAGCAAATTGATTTGCCCACCTTCTACCACTCAAGTATATGGTACCTTCAGCAATAGGGTTGTACTGCCAACTACGGCAAGCTAAGCAAAAGTAAAGGCAGTTTTCTGTAATGTTTGCAGGTCTGAGCGGGCCCAGTGGCCAACAACTCCTACAGTCAGAATGACTAAGATTAAAAAAAAAATGACAATAAATTCTGGAATGTATATTGGAAAATAGGGATACTTATTCACTGCTGTTGGGAGTGAAAACTGCTGCAGCCACTGTTGACATCATGTGCAGCTTCCCTTAGAACACAGACACATATCTTATGATCCAGCTATGCCACACTTGCGCATAGACCCAAAGGTCTCCATATCCGACCACAGAGCTACCTGCTCATCTGTGTTAATTGCTGCTTTATTCACAATACCCAGGACATAAAAACAGCCTAGATGTCCATCAACTGTTGAGCAGGTAATGAACATGTAGTCCTTTTATACAATGGAATTATCATCTATTAAGAAATACAAAAGTATGAAATTTGCAGGTAAATGAATAGAGCTTTTTACAAATAAATAAAATCATCACACACTGTCATCCTGAGTGAGGTAATACAAAAGGACAAATGTGACATGTTTTCTCACTGTATGTGGATGCTAGCTTTAAATTTTAGCCTTGCATGTTTTCTGTGGGAAGCCCACAGAGGTCAAGAAAGTATTAAAGGCCCTTGAAGTGGTTGTGTGTGGATGTCATCAGGGTGCTTTCAAGGGAAGGGAGATAGAATTGAGTATATAAAGGGGCAGGGAAGAGTAATGGAATTAGAAAAGTCAAACTGGATGGGGTTGGAAGGGTTGAAGAGGTAGAATGGAGAGGGAAAACTAACTCCAAAGACCTTTCAAGAAAGTCATATGGAAATTACTCATGTACAAGCTTCCATATATACACATATGTATATACATACACTACACACACACACACACACACACACACACACACACACACACACACACACACACACACATATATATATATATATATATATATATATATATATATATATATAATGGAGTTACCCTCTATGAAAGAACAATGCTCCTATTAGATCTACAGGCTAGCAAATAAAAATAAAAAGCCCAGTGCCAACTATGAGTTACCTCCTTTGGAGTTATTTTTTTCTTTTACTTATGTTAACTTTTAAGTTTAAACAGTTGTGGATTTAGAGAGGATGTGAAGATAACGAAGATAACAAGACATTAGTCTACATATTCCTCACCCAGTTTCCCCATTTACCAATGTCTCCCACTAAGATGGTACTTAGATCACTCACTTGAGGAGGCCTATAAACTAGGTTGCGCAAATTGTTCACAAAATAAGCTCAATGTGTATTTTTGCTGAACTACTCGGAGAGCTACTTGTTACCAAAACGTATCTGAGTTTGTTCTCTCAAGGGTCAGTGTAGACACACACCCTGTCAGTGCATCCGCAGTCCTACAAGTCTGACACTCCAAACAGGATAACGCCCCACAGTCAATGTTTGTAATAAACATAGGCTATAATTAAATGTCAGTACTCAGCTAGTGTGAGTTCCACATGGATGCTAATCTCTGCTCAAAAAACCTCAGGGAGACAGAGGTTTGAACATTACCAGCTCTCGGGGTAGGAAGCTTCCTTCTTGGCGTGCAATAACCAGCGACACAGTCTCTCCCTGCTTGGTGCTTCTCAGCATGGCCACAAGCTCTTCCTGAGTTCTTCCTGTGACATCTCTGCCATTTACCTAACAAGTAGAGTCATGTACATAAACACAGTCAGGACGTTTCCTACTGCCCTCCCCACCTTTCATTAGAGACAGGTCTTGCTCTATAGCAAAGGCTCTCCTTGAACTGGGGTGTTTCTGGCAGAGCTCTTTGTTTTTGTTTTTGTTTTTGTTTTTGTTTTTCAAGACAGGGTCTCTCTATGTAGCCTTGGCTGTCCTGGACTCGCTTTGTAGACCAGGCTGGCCTCTTGAGTGCTGGGATTATAGACATGTGCTGCGATGCACAGCTCAGCTCCTAAGTGCTTTTTGTTTGCTTGTTTTTTAAGTTCTATTTTGTGAATTAAGTATGCAACAAACCGGGTTCATAAGTTCATGAAGCTCTGAAAAGGTGATACTAAACACGTGGGCAAACACGCACAGTTTGGCCGTCATAATTTTGATACTAGACAAACTCAATTAGGAAATTATTTTCTATTGGAAAATTTTCCTAAGTCAACACATTTTTACACAAGGGTAGGGGTGACGGGAGGGGGTCAGACTGAGAAGCACCAGAAATTAATTCATCAAATAAGTATGGACTGAATTGCAATATACAATGCCAAAGTAAATTACTTAACATATGGCAAAGTACTCTGGAAATACAAGTGTTTTGGTATAACCCTAAATGTTCCTTTTCTCTAGAAAAGTGCTGTCATCATGTGACTATAAGTTACTGGGAGTCAAACCCAGAGCTTCATTTGTCAGCCAGAGCATCTTTTGTGATCTAGAACCGCATGGAGTGCTAATATGTTTCCAAAGCATACATTTGCAGCGATAACATTTTGAAAGCAACTTTTCATGCCATGGGAGATTTAAAAGTAGCCAGTCTCAAACAAGATTTCCCTCCAGGCTGATTGACCAGAGCTCTTTATTGAGAGGATAATGTTATTGGGTAGAAATAAATAGGAGAAACAAGCCCCATATGTGGACCATTCTAAATAATTCTCCATGCAAAACCAGCTCAGCATACCTATTCCCGGTTTAGTACAAGCAATGCTGATTTGGGTCTGGCAGCATCAATAAGAGACCCCTCAAAGTTTTGAAGACACTACTATGAAGATTTGTGTGAAACTATGAAATCGTTAGCTCCAACTAAGTATTTAGCAAACTCCTAGATTAATTCAACTATCACAGGCAAAAGAAAGGAGATAGGAAATGTTATTATGTGGTCCCACATCTCTGACCTTCTTGGGGACATGTACTGTTAGGATCCTCGTTAACTAGTTTTATAATTGAAGTCGTTATCTTCTCTACAAGTAATATTTTCTAATATATGTTACATTAAAAATTAAACATTAATATATAGTCAGCCCTTAACATCTGTGAATTTAATAGTAGAAATTTAATCAAGTTCAGATCAAAAATACTGAAAAGGCTGCATCTGTCCTGAACATGGGCAAACTTTTATCCTCACATTCTACACAGGACAGGATAACTGTTTGAGTGGCATTTGGATTGAGTTAGCTATTATAACTCATCTAGATAAGTTTTCTTTTATTTTTGAAATTATAATAACATTTTCTGTTCCCTTTCCTCCCTTCAAACATTCCCCTCTTTTTCATTGTTATTACATGCATATAATATATACATGTACAAATCATATAATTAATATAATATTTATATAGAATATATTTGCATGTAATATAAATTCCTAAATATAACTTACTCAGTCTGTACTGATAGTTTAAGGCATCATTTATATGCAAATACAACATCATTAACATACAGGAGTTGGACATCTGTAGTTGCTAGTGATTTTGGATGGTACTGGACCAACACAGGACAGCCAGTGACTAATACAGCTATCTATTTATTTTCTTAAATAAAAAAATTTTTAAACTAATTTAAAAATAAAGAAATATTTTACTGGAGATATTAACACCAGTTCTTACCTCTAAAATTCTGTCTCCTGACTGTAGGCGGCCATCTTTTATTGCTGCTCCCTTTGGTAAGATGTTTTTAACGAAAATGGGGCCAGGACCATGTATGGAAGAGTCTCTGGTTACCACAGTGAAACCAAGTCCTTCAGGACCTAGCGTGCAAGACCAGAAAAAAAAAATGCACTGTCAGCTTAAGCATGGATAACATTCCATCTACTCCATTAGTAAACTCTGCCTACTTTGCATTAAAGTAGACCAAGTAAATTATTTACACTCCAGGAGACTACATAGGAGTCAGTTTTCCTGTTTTACATAAAGATTACAGTTCCAACCAGGCAACGGTAGTGTCAAAGTGAAGTTAGGATCTGACATATACACGCAATCCTTTTGTTTACTCAGGTTTGACCAGACGATGTGCGCTGTCCTTATGCCTGGAGTATCGACTGCTCAGCAATCTACCTCCTGACTTCACCTTTCCTCCCAAGCAGACAATCTCCTCTGTTGGGGTTTTGTGGGTCTCTCCAGCACTGAGAAGTTTGTGGCTCAGCCTTCTACATGTGTCCTGACTGCTTTACTGCTGGAGCCACTGTCTTGTCGCAGAAGGGTCTAAGATGTCTCCTTCTTGTTCTCTGAAACCTCTAATTTCACCCTTCTATTCTGTCTAAAGATACATGCAGATTTCTCAACTGTAAATAATCTGTAATCCATTATTAGTTCTCGAAGCTTCTGTCATGAATAAAGTACCACTGTTTGGATGAGAACCCTTCAAAGGTCATAATCTCCAGCCTGTAACACGCTGGGATTAGTCGAGCCTTTGGGGCATGGGGCTTAGTGGAAGGAAGTTAGGTCACGAGGGGCCTTCCACAGAAGGAGCCATGGCCCCTCAGACCTCATGTTTCTCTGTCTTTGCTTCCAGGCTGCTGGAAAGTGAGAGGCTTGTGCTGTCTTACATCCCCAACATGCTCCATGGTTTTGTTGTAAGTCTAAAAGCAACTTGCCAACAAGTCCTGGACTGAAACTTCCAAAATTCTGAGCCCATTTCATATTTCTTGTTACGGATTTAGGAAGCAGATAGACACATTTTTCCTATGACCATACCAGTAAGGCTTTCCATACTTGACCTTATTTCTTATCAATCTTTGAAAACTATCATTTTCAGCAATTAACTCTCCCTTCATTTATAATATCTTTATTTTCATATCTCTCGCATCCTACCAAGCCTGGCAATCTAGAACTCACACCACTGTGTTCTCACATAAGCACAGATGATGCCCAAGGTCTGTATTGGGCCAATTTCTCCTCTTGCCACACTTTCCTTGATCAGAGATTCATTGTTAATTGTCATCTCCTTATAGAACAGAGCTAGCATCTGTTTGGCTCATTTGTCCTCTCTCCTCTCACCTCTCTATCTCTCTAGGTCTCTGTGTTTCTTTCTCTTTCCTGAATATAATTATGAATATTTCAAACTTTGCTGTTTCTCTTTCTTCAATCCAGATCCTGCCATTATCAAATAGCCTCGTCTACTTAAAATTCTAATTTCAATCAATGACATTTTCAGTATGCAATTTGCCCTTGCTGAAAACCTCAGCAAAAATTGTAATTTTTTTCTCTCTTCCTTCCTACAACCATTTATCTATTAAGGCATGCCTATTATAGCTTCACATTTACACAGAGGCAGTGAACCCTTGTTGATCGGCTCTCTCCTTTAGGACATCTTTTCCTGACTCTGTGATGGATTCATTTCTTTATGTTCAAAGTACCTAACCCATATACATAGCTGGCTTATTGGTATATAATAATGCATTTGGACATCACTTATTTGTAATGCATTTACAAATAAGCACATCAAACTGTGCAGTTTCTCAAGTTGCTTTATTCCCAGGATAAGATTTTCATAAGTGAATAAAATTTTGATCAGAGAAATCTTTTCAGAATAATCTCTACATCCTAATGAAATATACATGCTATTTATTTTTGAAATTCACAAATAATATTTAAAATTTCCTCATGGCCATTAAATTATTAATTAAATGATTTAAAAACCAATTAGAGCCTTTGGATTGACTTGGAAAACCACAGGATTTTAGGAAGTTACAATGGGAGGAGGGACTAACAAGTGGAGGTTAGAGAATGAACAGGAATACAGCAGTGCATGGGTACACGGACACAAGTGTAATGCTGCACCAATAGGCATGCACACACATTGTACAGCAGTGCATGGGTACATGGACATGAGTGTAATGCTGCACCAGTAGGCATGCACATACATGTGCACAGCAGTGCATGGGTACACGGACATGAGTGTAATGCTGCACCAGTAGGCATGCATATACATGTGCACAGCAGTGCATAGATACACGGACACGAGTGTAATGCTGCACCAGTAGGCATGCACATACATGTGTACAGAAGTGCATGGGTACACGGACACGAGTGTAATGCTGCACCAGTAGGCATGCACATACATGTGCACAGCAGTGCATGGGGGTACATGGACACGAGTGTAATGCTGCACCAGTAGGCATGCACATACATGTGCACAGAAGTGCATGGGTACATGAACACGAGTGTAATGCTGCACCAATAGGCATGCACACACATTGTACAGCAGTGCATGGGTACACGGACACAAATGTAATGCTGCACCAGTAGACATGCACATACATGTGCACAGAAGTGTATGGATACACGGACACGAGTGTAATCCTGCACCAGTAGGCATGCACATACATGTGCACAGCAGTGCATGGATACACGGACATGAGTGTAATGCTGCACCAGTAGGCATGCACATACATGTGCACAGCAGTGCATGGGTACACGGACACGAGTGTAATGCTGCACCAGTAGGCATGCACACACATGTGCACCGCAGTGCTGGAGATGGACAAAGAAAACTTAAAAAGATTAAGAAAGATTGTCTGCAGTTCTGATATTAGGACGATCTTGAAAAAAATGTAATGTTGAATCTGAAATAAATAACTATTGTCTAGTGTCTTTCTGAAGAGTAAAACTTGTATTGATATAAAATCGTTCTATAGAGCCCGAGGCCATATTGTTGAACTGGCCTAAAGGATGCTTTAAAAAAAATCCCTAACTTATGCTCAAAATGAAGACAGTGGGCCGCTCATGTGTCCTCAGTGTAGAGCTGACACACAACGCTGCACTGATTCTCTCTCTTCTTTACTAGCCTCAGGGTTTTCTTGTTTCAAATAATCTAAACTTTACAGGAGAAAAGAAAAAGTATTATAGTTTAAAAAAAACTTTAAGTTATCCAAGTATACACTCAAATCTATTCTTTGATACAATTAAATAAAAAGAGAATTAACTAAATTAACCTTAATGCATTTCTCTTAGCCAGTTTTACATGGTACAATAATAGAATGCTATTAAGCTTAATTTAATAATTACCTTTCTTTAGGTCAATCTTAATTTTTTTTGCATTTTTCTTGCTGCCAAACCCCATGAGAGGGGAGAGTGAGGGAGAGGAGGGTTTTCTTCCTAGTCTTGGAACCCGAGGGCTCTTGCTTTGCTGCAGGGGTGGTGACTCATCTGCCTCAGGACCGTTTGCCCCTGTTAGATGTGCTGCCTTTAGTCCTGGTTTCCCACGGGCAGGAGGCGGTGCCTTAGTTCTCAAGGCACCATCACCGTGGTCAAAAATGTTCAGTGGTCCAATGACTGACTTTTCATACTGTTCGCGGTTTTGAGGCAGAAGCACACGGAGGGTCACGCTGGGGGATTTCATTGCCTGACGGAAGACATCCTGGGCCCTGGAAAAAGTGAATAAACAGAATGTTCCTGCGTTCTGTCACAGGTGCAGGGCAGCCAGAGCAGCCTGGTAGCCTAAGTATAGGAGGGACTGGGATTTTCACTGAGTATGACTCTGCTAACTAGTTTCCACAGTGGCTACAGATGCATGACTGTGTATACCCCTCTAGTTTGTTTTTCTTAACAACTGCATGAAGTAAATATAATTCTCTTGCATTTAACAAGTTCAAGTGGAAGCTTAGAAAGACTATAGAACTTAGCTGACAACTCTCAGCTTTTAAGTGTTTCTAAATATGAAAATCAACCCAGAATTAATTACTGAAGCACACATTAAAAACAAACTTAAATCCTTCTAATTTTAAAACCAGGTTATTAATAGGTTATTTTTTTTTACTTGCCTCCAAGGGCTAACCTTTTTTGACTCAGTTTCCACTTTTATAAAACAGGGATCATCAAGCTGCCTAGCCTTTGTACAACAGGGCCGCAAAATGTGCAGATAACATAATTATTAATAATTATCATAATTCTGTCCAACAATAGCTGAATGGAATAAATTGTTTTAGAAAGATGTCATTTCTTTCTACCCCTAGGCAGCCTCCAGTGATTCATGCCTTCCACTGGCAACCACCAGGCCTCACTATTGAAAAATGATGGCCAGAGAGATGCTGTGTTATGGGCAGTTTGGCTCAGAAGCAAGACTGGCTGCTGGTTATTAATGAAGATTATCACTACTTATTTGCCTAACTTAGAAGCCCTGCAAAATTTTACTGCACATCAATATATGTGTGTATATATGGACAGATGTTTATCTAGACGCAGCTGGGCTCTGCATATTCTATTTCCTGTGTAGAAACATACTCCCCATAACAGTTTTCACATTCAGAAAGATGATTTCTTGAGGAAGAACATCTTATTTTTTTTACAGCTTGTTTCTGTTATTCATGGAGTTCTCAGAGGCATCACCCACAAATTATACAGTTTGAGGAAGACTGACATCAATGATGTTAATTAATAAGCTGAATTAATTGTCTGTGAAAAGAGCCAGTAAATACCAGCCTAACTGACCCATAACCTAAGAAAAACAAACCCCTCCATCTCAGATGCCCCAGAAAGACAGGCAGGCAGGAAGGCTTGCTGCAGTACAGACATTAGGCACATATGTTGGCCACCTCTGAGTATGCTAAAAGACAAAATGCACTTAGAAACGAATGGTCAGGTCACTTAAAGGGAATTGGCTAGACAATCCACCTATGATTATGATCATAATGAGCTCAGTAATGATTATAAATATTCAAGAGATCAATGAAGGAAATAAAACAACGAAAAGATGCTTACTGAGCAAAAGTTTTGTCCAGGAGTTCCACATTGTTGATTTTTACAATGCATTCATTCTCTTGAAATAGTCCCTCCTGCTTGCATCTGCTGTTTTCTTCGATGCCTCTGATGAAGAGTCCTAGAATCCTAAATGAAACATTTAGGCTGAAATAAAATTTCTGAGTACCAATGTGCTCATTATTCCTCCTTTTGCAGCTATTCAGAAGTATTGGTTTCTGTTTACTAAATAGAGTGTATTTCTATTCAGCCTTTAAATCACATACAAACATGCCCGCCCTCTCTCTGTCCCCATACCTGAAGGCAAATATCCATATCATAAACACCAACCCATTTCTATGTTTGCCTTATGTTAGAAAACACTAGTACAGCTCAGTGATGAGTATACTGTCCAGGATGAGAGGTTTGACTCAAGGCATCAGAGTGGACCATAAGGAAGCCTGGCTGAGCGGCAAGGTAAAAACCTGGGGCTTGTAATTGGATTAGACATTCACAGCAGTGTTTTGCAGCCTTATTACATGTTCTAGTAATTTGCATTTTTAAAAGTAAACAAACATTTCAGCTCAAACCCTATTACTCGTGTGTGCCTCTGAATCAAGCCCATGTCAGGTGTTTTCTCCATCCTCAGGATGATGGCAGAAATGAAGTAAGGTTGGAGGACCAGACCTACATAAATAAGGCAGAGTAAGACTTCCAAACTTGGAGACAACCTGGAGACATCATAGGGCTTAAAATCTAACACAGAGTGGGAGGTCCCCACCATTGAGAGGGGATCTTCACGGGTCAGCAAGGAGCCTAACCTGACAGAGCAGGCAAGCCCACCACCAACCTCAGATCCAGGGAGGTAGCCAAGGGCTCCCAGAGCTTTGAACTTCTTATTCAGAGCCAGAAGGGAGAGGGGACGGGAAATGGAGAGGAAACTACAGCAGACAATAGTTATGTTTCCTATAGTTCTTCCATATCCATGGAGGTTTCTAGGGTCCCCTTTGGGTACCAAACTCTGTGGCTGCTCAAATCCTTTATGAAAAATGCTATAGTGTTTGCATCCTTCTGTACATTTTAATTATCTCTAGATTACCCACAAAATCCAATACAGTGGAGATGCTACGTAAACAGCTAATACAATGCTTAGGGGATAATAACATTAGAAAAATCTGTACATGCTTAGTACAGATAGAAAGTTTTGTTGATATCTTCTATCCGCAGTTGGTAGGAACTGCTGTGATTGAGAATCTTGTGAACAAAGATTCTGGTATTCACATGCAGGCTGTCTGTGCACATGTATGTGCATATGTATATGTGTGTGTATGTATGCTTTATCACTCTCATAAAACCCAAATTAAGCCTACCACAAAAAATGGAATCTCTACCAGTCTTAGGCATTCCTTACTTTGTTGAAATCCTTTATCTCTGTGGCATAACAGAAGCCTCCTGTTGTGTCACACTGAGACAGAGCGATGGGCCTCCAGAAGTATCTGCTGGGTGTGGCGAAACAGCCACCCCTGTGTTCCCTGTCCCCTTTTTATTTTATTTAGCCACTCTCTTTTTGAATAAGGGGCTTGTGTGCTATATTACATAGTCCCTTTGTGTTAAATTTCAAATCTAAATAAAATATGAGCACATTTTATGTGTGAATAATAAGGTCAGCCATGCAAAAAGGGCATCCTATAATGAAAGCACAGAGAAAGCAATCCTCTTGTCTGGAGTGGCCACGAAATTGAGCCTCTGCCTCTGGCTTCGGTTGGTTCGTTTAATGAGCTCAGACCATCTCAAGGTATCAATGGGCAGGGTGCACACAATGATACTCAGACTCCTTCAGAAATGTTAAATGATCCGAGGGTGCTGCTGCTGCTGCTGCTGCTGCTGCTGGAGCTGTGGGCAGTCACACTGCATATCATAAGGAGGGTTCCAGGTCATCTGGGCATGTCCAGGCAGGGTCTCAGGCTTTACCCCTACTTCTAGAACTTTCCTAAACCAGTTGACCTTATCATAGTACCTTCTTCCCCAGCATAGTACTAAAGAGAAACTATTTGAGATGAAACAGGGAGGGATAGATCAAAATCGTGCTTTCTCCCAAATTAAACTGCTCTCTGATCATTCACAGTTTAGATTTTTGTTACGGTGGCTTCCCCATAACATGATCCATTAGGAGGCTCACGTGTGGTTATAAACCAGTTTATGTAAGTGATATTTTTTTAACAAGCATCCAAGTCTTCCCTTAATTTAATTCAGTACACCATCAGTCATGTAATGTTACTCCCTAGGATTTAATTTCACATTTTGGGAGATGAATTAATTCTTTCGGGCCACTGGGTTGCAATTTAGCTGGCGTATTACAGCTGGAGCATGGTATGTGAACCTCACTGATCTAAATAACCTAACTTTCCATGAAAAATTTATTGACAGAGTAAGCCCAACTGCAAAACCTGCGTGTCAGAGGTAATTTTGGTAAGACGTAAAACTGACTGATTTCATTAGTTTGGTCCCCAGCAACAAACCCATCCCACCCTGCCCTCCCTATTATTTGGAAGGGGCAAATTCCCTGCGGGATGATGTCATCTTACCATTGTGAGAAAGCTTATAAGACACTGTCTATTTTTACATATTGGTATGGTGATAGTTGCCTTATTTGAGATAAAAACTTACCAGAATTAACAATTAATGCTGTGATGCAATCGGAGGATAAGACCAACCAGGTCATTGGTAGTGTTAAAGGATGCTAAAAATTCAGTCAGCTGCCTGGCAGGGTAGGAGGAGCGACAACTGTTTCTTAGTCAGGGTCATCATTTAAGATTGTAATGCCAGCTGGGTGTGATGGCACATGCCTATAATCCAGCACTCAGGGAGGCAGAGGCAAGCAGATCTCTGTGAGTTCAAGGCCAGCCTGGTCTACAAAGTTAGTCCAGGACACCCAAGGCTACACAGAGAAACCTTGTCTCAAACAAACACAAACACACAAACAGACCCCAGTTCCTGAATCTTGTGGAGCCCTGTGCTCCGCCTGAATCCCGTGGCTTCACCCCTGCTAGCCAACCACTCGATACTTTCCTCTCCTTACATTCTGAGTCTCCTCCTTCTCCTTTATCTTTAGCTGTTTAGCTGTCTTCTATTATGAAATAGAAGTGTATTGTCTATTTTTAGTGAAAGAGTTAGCATTTTAATTTTTAAAATTTAATTGACATTTAAAAATTAAATTAATGTTGCGATTTTTGTTTGTCTGATTAGTGGCAAGGATTTAGTGTTTTGTGCTTATCTTCTTTCAAAAAAAAAAACAACTGTGAAAGTCAATGGCCTTCAACACCAGCTGTATTCAGCACCCCCTTCTCTAGTATCTAATAAATTCATGGGGATTTCAGCGGGTACAGTGGCCTCCAGGTTTTACTCAGATGTTCTAACTTAGGGTAAGCCTCTCACTCAGTAACAGGTGTGGCAATATTTTTCATAATAAAACACCAAAACAAAACACTGGGAGCAAAGCCAATTATAGTAGTCTTATTAAAGAATTAAATGTAGATTCTAATTTGAAATAATGAAACAAACTAATAAATGGAAGGAAATTAAGAGCTAAGCATACCACAACGTCCTGAGCGAGCCCCTGTGCTCACACAGTGAAACCAGATGGTAGCAAAAAGGCAGACACTTGTCTGACATGCTCCATAGGCGTTACATGAGGGCACATGGGTTGAGTTATGTGTGCTGTTTCAGCCTGTACTCATTAATTCTTAACTTTTATTGGCTCATGCCTCCACTTCCATATGATTTTTTAATGTTTTTTTAATTAAATTTCCTTTCTATAATGGTAGTAGATACCAAAAAGTATAATAGGACCATTTCTTCAAGTTACTGTACAGTTGACCATGAACTTATAATGAAACTTCATTTATGAATCAGGCTGTTTTCGTTTTTTATCCAAAATAATCATTATATTGACAATTTATGCATTCATGGGTTGTGGGTTTTACAAGGAGCTATCCCATTTTTAATGCCATTTAATCCCCATAACCTTGATATGACGTAGGCTTTCACTGCAGATGAGTTGAGGGAACTAGCCGGAGGTTATGCGGAAAGAACACTGGGATTCATTCCCCCGTCCACTTGTCTTCCACACTTGTGCTAGGACTCAGAACCCCAAAGCGAAACAGGGGAAATCAGTTCTGGCCCATTCCCCTTATTTGCAGTGCGAGAAGGGTAACTTCTCATCTAGAGGGCCAGCTTCTTTTCTGAACGACTGAAGATGAAGGATGGTGGCTGTCACTGTGGATATTTTTTTCATTTTGGGAAATTGCAAAGATCCTATGTTCCATTCCAGGTTCATTAAACTAAAGGGCCTGGTAATTTAACCACTCTGGTGTTTTTCAGAGCTCTATCAGTACACTTCTGCCAAAAGCCATTAGATTTCTCAAGGGAACTGAATAAATACTCACCTTGTCTGTCAAAAACAACCCCAGTCTGTCCTCTGCCGTAACCCATAACATATATAAACACACTTATTAACACACACAGGAAACCAGACTATAAGCGCTACTGGCTTTTCGGTTCATTTCTTTTTAGAGACCGTGCATTCCAGCAGGAGCTTGGCATCAGATGTTATATGGGAGAGAAATAAGGTGATGTCTTTGCAATTACAGGTAGCAGATGGCTACCTGCTAAAGACGATGCCAATCCAAATATCATGACTAAAGCTGCTTGTCCTTTGATATGGCCAACTGGATTGAGTAAATATCCAGAGCTAGTAAATTAATACTATATAACCTTTGGGGAAATTGTGGTTCTAGAAAGAGCAATGGAATGGGGACAAGCCAGAGATCTTGGTTTTGAGTGACTGTGAGGGCAAAAAATAAATCAATGGGCTTTTTTGGTTCTTGATATACTGGGCTAAAATAAAATGTTGTTACTATTCAATGGCTGCTAAGAAAGTGAGTTTGGGCTATTGCCCTGATAGTGAAGAGCTGATTTTCTTCAAGGTTTCTGGGAACCCCTGTTAGGACCATGGGAAGTGCACTAGGTAGCCATCTTGTTGAAACTGGTCCACACCTAACAGAAGTTCCATAAGGTCATTATCCTAGCTATAATGCCAGCTCTGTAGCACACGTTTTCAGTCCCATCAGCAAAACAGATTTTTGTATCTAATCAGATGTGGATTTCAAGAAACACTAACACAATTTAAATTAGCATTTACCAGTACGGATTTATCAGTAAATGTCTTTAAAATTCTAAAAGAATATAATGAATAGTCTTCAGTGGCCTGGACTATATTTTAGAAAAAAAATAAGAGCAAGATACATTTTTCTTCTATAACATAATCACTCATGTGTGCGTATGTGTGTCCGATAGGCTTCTAGAATGTAAATGTTTATTATTCTTAGTTCTATATATATGAAAATTTGGAATTACTATCTTCATTCATTGAAGACAAGTTTATAATGCTAAAAAGAAACCCACTCAGTTGTGACATTTGTCTAACAATATGTTAAAATCTTTGCCAAGGAGCCTGTTTACTATTCGTCACTCTCAAGGATGCTCCAAGAAAGTGCTTCATAATTAATTGTAAGTGGAGAAATTGGGATGATTTTTTTTCTTTCTTTTTTTTTTCTTTCTTTTTTTTTTCCTTCGCATCCTAGAAATAAATGATTTTAGTCTGTCTCTAAGCATGATGCCAACCAAAGTATTACTTAAGGAGTCCATCTGAATAAGAGGATTGCCGCTTAACTCTCTCCTGGAGAAGGCATTTGTCGGGGTTTTCATTAACAGGTGCTTCTGAAACAAGGGAATCACCTTACCGTCCACTCAGAGATGAAAAGAAGGGCACCACATGTATTCCCAGGGGGTCTCCTTCCCCAGAAATCTCCACCGCTCTTGTCATATCACTGGGGCAGAGCAAAAGAGGAATACAAATGCGTTAGGTAAACACCAGATGAGGTGCACTAACCCATCACAACGCCCTCCCCTGACTGTACCAATTGCTGTAACTTCAACAATTGGGGTAGGTCAAAAGAGTGCAGGGCTTGCTGGTGTGTTTAGAAGGGCCACAAAATATGCTCGTTAGAAAGACTCCCTAATTTCTTTCTTGAATCTTCTTCGGAAAAAGAAAGTTGGGGAATAACTCAATAAGAAAACAGCTTCCAACTTAATCTGCACAAATCAACAGACAGAAAAAAAGGCTTGCAGAGTGAAGTCTTTCCCCAATGAGACTTTCTTGAAAACAACTGTACAGACCATAAACACACAGTAATAAGTCTGTCTATGCTTAGGCTTGAAGTTGGAGTTTTTCCCTCCCAAGAAAAGGATAAAAATGAAATAAAATTATTTATTAGAAAATGCACTGGATTGTGGTTTATTATAGCAAGGAAGCCACAGTTGGTAACACAATTGGGCATGTTCAAAGCAATATAAATCAAAGCTTGCATCAGTGGTACTCAATGGAGCAATTCCAAGTTTTCACCTCCTGGTTTATTTCTTTCTTTCTATCTTTAAGGCAGAAAGAGAGTTTGCAAAAACCAGAGAAAATGTATTATAGAAAGAAATAGAAAGTCTGACCTGCCTAACCTAGCTCAGATTACGGAAAGGATGAGTGAGAAGCACTAATGGGGAGTGTGTATGACTGAAATGCAGAAGGCATCGGAAGCCTCCGAGTCATAGGGAGTGGAACTAATAAGTTTTTGTAAAGATGAAAAATAATAACTGTGAACAATTATTGGCTCCTTTAATCCCAGAGAGAGAAGACAAAATTGCCAGAGGAAAACGATAAAGTTGAAGGAAGCATCCCCTTTATGGAAATTGTAAACATGTTTCTATTGTTTTCCATTCACGTGAAAATGACCTAAAACTAGATGTCAAATTAAGAGCCACAGCTGCCTCAGATACTTTTCCACTCCTAATTGAAAACGGAAAAAAATTCAGCTCCTTGCTGGAAAGTTGAGAACAGCATTAAGAAAACAAAGTGTCTGATGAATTCACTCTGCATGGAGTATTTTTTAAATTATCAGCAATCTAAAATAAATACATTAAATATATGCTAGTCAGTAGATTCGGCTTATTGTTAATGTGTTTTCCTTGCAAACCTATTATCAGTAAGAACTAAAATAATAACAACAAAATAAAGGCAAGGCAGTTTCTAGCATTTCAGGGAGATGATGCAATTTCAGAACTGGTAATACATTTCAAATGATCTTCATTCAGATATTGCTGAGGCACCCAACTTGTTCAGTCAAGCAGGCTATATAAGCAGAGGCCTGCAATAAAAATCACAAACAAAAGGACTTGTTTCTATATGAGTGATGGGTAAGCATATGAGCATAGGTACGTATGAATTACATAGGTACATTAATGTTCAGTGTGAGTCCTGAAAGCAAAACTCTCAGTGGGCACAGAAACTTGTATAGATTTTGATGATTTGATATAGTAATTTTCATATAAAAATAAATTTTCAATTAAATTTAAGCCCTGAAAGAAGACCAACTCCAATGATACTGATTTAAAAAGTTGAAAAACTGAGACCAAACTCTTTTTTAACCATGAAAACATAACTATCCTTCTCTTTATAATTTTTCGAGTTTTGCCCACCAATTTTCTCCTTACAAATATATCAAGTATCCATATACCAGTGGACATCACCTACATTTAGTATAGAACCTATAATATATTAATGTTTAGGGCAAATTATAAGATTTCATCTCATAAATGGCTTTTATTGGCTTCCATGGAATACTTTTTTTTTCTATTTTATACATTTTTCTTGAGGTCTACTCAAAGCCTCTCTTTTAAAACATAATAAATTCAATGCATAATACTATTTTAGTAATTATTAATCTTGTGTTTTTATAATCAACTAAGTAAATCCTATGCTTTATTCTTATTAAAAACTACTAAAATTGGAGCAGATGCAGTTTTAAAAATTCATTTCTATATGAAATTCTCTTTTTGTATATTTCAGGGTAAGTTTCTAATTTTCTTTAATACACAGCAGTCATAATTCTTCAACTAAGATTCTTAACAACTTTTAGAGTACTGAAAAAAAACTTATATTCAAAAAATCACCATAGTATATTTGCAATTTTATAAACTGTGATAAATATGCAAACCATCATTAGAAATTAGATCTGCTTAATAAAGACAACATTCAACTATTTACATAGATCATACCCTAATTTTATAAAATGCTATCCACAATTTGTTTCAAAAAGCAAAGAAAGGCATTTGACTTATGATGTCACATAGATAAGTTCACATATTTTATTGTTTGTAAGAGGAGAATCATCACCATTTTATAAGTACCTGACGATGTTGGGTAGAAATGTTTGTATGACTATGCCTTATTCATAAACACAACCAGAGGGACTGCACACACTCTTATTTGTAAGATAAAATTGTAAGATAAAATAAATCTTACAATACCTCACCTCGATGGTGAGGTTTTTACAAAGATGTGAAAACGTGCTGCTCATGTTATTTGTTTAGATAAGTCCCCGAGTGCGATTTGAATTTGGGGAGCAGTTGTTCAAGTTCAGAGGACAGTGCCGAAGCCATGCCACAGGAGTTGGCAAGTAAGGTGGACCAAGAACGAAGTGGAAAGGATATTCTAGAAGTGGAAGAAAAAAAAAAACCACACCCCATCAACAGACAAAAACGTGACCTGTGTGAGGCAAGGATCACAGCACAGAGAGGTGGGTAGTGCTCCCTGCAATCCAATCAGTTATTTTGGGAGATGCTCACAAACATTAGGTCACCGATAGTAAGCGAGCTGAATGCGACAGTCCATGCGAAAGACCTGACGCAACAATCACTGGACCCAGCCAGTGCCAGTCTGAGAGCTCGGGACAGAACTATGGGAGAAGCTGCAGATTAGTGGACAGTGATGAGAATCTCATTACGCACAGCTACTGTGCCAGGGTTAGGGACTAAGTACTGCAACTGGTTTCTGTTGACAGAGAAGACCTGAAGCTTCAGGCAGCTGATGCAATGTGTGCTGCAGATGTCGGTAGGTCGGATCCCGTCATCCCAAGACAAACGGACAGAATGGACAGCATCAATATTTCCCAGCAGTCTCGGTTGGAGAGAAAGGATTAAAGAAAAGGGGCAATATTTTTCCTGTTAAGGGTGACTATGAATCCAGTGTCTAAGTTATTCAAACCAAGATGCTAAGCCTCAGTTTCCTTTTTTTCTGTAACAAGGACACTGAGATTTGGGGCTACGCCCTCCCCCAAAGTACCATCCATATCAAGTAGAGTCAGGAGGCAAAGTGGGACCTGGAGAAGGAGTTGGTGATGGCACAGAAGTTTCTAAACCCAGGGGCCTAATGATGTAGATCAGAGGAGGACAGTACAGGATGAGGAGAGGAAATCAGCTGAGATCAGGAAATTCTTCCTTAGGGAGGCAGCACTGAGAAGGTACCCTGATGGACAAGTGGGTTTCCCACTAGACAAGGTAAAGGTGAGACAATCAAGAGGGCAGGAATTGGATAGGAAGGTACAGGAGATGCTGAAGCAGCATAGCTCGTGGACATACTCATTACCCATAATACTAGAGAGGGAGGGGGCAAAAAGGAGGGGACAGAGGAGTAGGAAGAAAAGAGGTGGGAAGATACAAGGAGTTATTTCAACAATCCTACATTTGTTGAGATTTGCCTCATGTCTCAATATATGGTCTTTTTTTTTTTTAGGTATCAATCTTTTTTTATTATTATTAATTTATTGTTACATCTCTATGGTTATCCCATCCCTTGTATCCTCCCATTCTTCCCTCCCTCCCATTTTCCCCTTATTCCCTTCCCCTATGACTGTGACTGAGGGGGTACCTCCTCCCCCGTATATGTTCATAGGGTATCAAGTCTCTTCTTGGTAGCCTGCTATCCTTCCTCTGAGTTCCACCAGGTCTCCCCCTCCAAGGGACATGGTCAAATATGAGGCACCAGAGTATGTGTGAAGGTCATACGCCACTCTCTACTCAACTGTGGAGAATGTCCTGTCCATTGGCTAGATCTGGGTAGGGGTTTAAAGTTTATGGCCTGTATTGTCCTTGGCTGGTGCCATAGTTTGAGTGGGACCCTTGGGCCCAAATCTGCCTATCATAATGTTCTTCTTGTAGGTTTCTAGGACTCTCTGGATCCTTCTACTTTGCTATTCTCCCATGCTTCCCTCATCTAGAGTCCCAATAGGATGTCCTCCCCTTCTGTCCCAGTTTCCTGGTAAGTGAAGGCTTTCATGAGACATGCCCCTTGGGCTAGTATGCAGATATAAGTGAGTATATACCATTTGAGTCTTTCTGCTTCTGGGTTAACTCACTCATTATGATCATTTCTAGGTCTTTTTTTTTTTTTAAAGAAACTTCAATTAAACACTTAGAAGATGAATGTGTATTCTGCAGTATTTGGGTAAAACATTCTTTAGATACCTGTTAGGTTCGTTTGATCTGTTTTGTCATTTGACTCTGATGTTTCTCTGTTTACTTTTTGTCTGGATGGCATGTGGTGAAAGTTCGGTATTGAAGTCATCTATCATTACTGTGTTAGGACTAATCTGGGATTTAATGCCTAGTAGTATGTATCTTATGGAATTGGGTACACTAGGGATTAGTGTGCTTATATTTAGAATTGTGATAGGCTTTTAGTACATCATTTCCTTGATCACAATGAATGACCTTTATCTTTTATGGTTAATTTTGGTTTGGTCTACGCAGTTATACATCAGGATACCATGCGTGCTTGTTTGCTGGTTCCATTGGCTTAGAGTGCATCTTTCACTCTAAGTCAGTGTCTGTCCTTGAAGGTAGATGTGTGTGTCTTGCCGACAACAAAAAAGATGGATACTGTTTGTTAACCCAATCTGCTAACCTGAGAGTTTTGACAGGGAGGTGAGGATGTTAATATTTAGTTATTGAAAGGTATGCATTGACTGCAGGGATCTTATTGCTTTGCAGGTTGCTTTCTTTTCTTTTCTTTTCTTTTTCCCCCAAGACAGGGTTTCTCTGTGTAGTGCAGGTAGCTTTCTTAGTTCTGCTCTATCTTTCCGTGTCCTGTCTTCTTCTTGTAGCCTCTTGTGTTTATTCTTCTCTTCAGTCCACAATGAGTCCCAATAAGGCTGCTCTGGTGGACATGAATCTGTTTATGATAGAAAGGTTTTCTTTCTCCTTCAACTATGGCAGCTGTTGGGCCAAGCACAGTTGTCTTAGTGTGTGTGGTCATTAAGGGTTTGTACATTTTAATTAAGAAATCAGCTATTAGTCTAAAGCAGCTGTTCTCAACCTGTGGGTCAAGTCCCCTCTAAGGGTCAAGTCCCCTATAAGGGGTTGAAAGACCCTTTCACAGAGTAGCATATTAGACATCCTGGGTATCAGATATTTGAATTATGATTCATAATACTAGAAAAATTACAGTTACAAAGTAGCAACAAAAACAATTCTATGGTTGGGGGTCACCACAACATGAGGAACTGTATTAAAGGGTCGCAGTATTAGGACAGTAGAGGACCACTGTTCTAAAGGGATTGGTTTATAAGTGCCTTATAACTTCTCTCTTGTAGCTTTCAATGTCCCATGTTGTTGTCACCTTTGTTGTTGTGGTTCTGTTTATTTCATGTTTTAAGTGTAATATGTATGGGAAGTTTCCCCCACCTCTGGTCCTGTCTACTTGGTGTTCTTTGTGCCTCTTTTCATCTATAGGAATCTCTTTTCCTAATTTTGGTAAATGTTCTTCTATATACATACACAGACACAAACAAAAATAAATATTTTAAATTCTGTGTCTTGGCATTTGCCTAAGCTGTTCTCCTGTGGTACCATTGATTTGGGACTGATGGCCTTTGTGGACATGTTGGCTTTTCATACTGACTATGTTTTTGTGATGGACCTGGTGCCTAGAGTTAAATTGCTGGTTGCATCTTTTGATATGAGTTTCTAGCTCACCTTTGATGAATAGGAATTTGGTTCTGACTCTGCTGTTAGCCTCACTTGGCTAGTTTTAGATTGGGTAGGATGTATTCTCAGTACTTCTGTTGCTTGGTTTGATTCATGAGTAGGATGTTAGGGTGACTGTAATTCAGCAGTTACTGGGAGGTACTAGGGTTTTAATTGCCCATGTACAGCTTCTTCAGTAAGGTTCCAGGGCAGGTGATGGGGTAAGGATGAGGGGTCTTAGCACTGGAAGACATGTACCTGGGTGCTTAGGCAGGTCCTGGGACAGACATCAGAACAGACCAGTGCTGGAGGTGGGTCTTGGCACCCATGCTATGTCTGTAGCAGCTTGGATAAGGGCCCAGAGTAGGAATGTGGCAAGCCAAGGAGTTTTACTGGCAACCACATGTACAGCTACTTAGGTAAGGTCCCAGTGAAAGGTTTATACTTGATTATATAGAAAACGGGCACTCAAAGCATCGGTACTGAGGAGCGCTGTGATAATTGCTGCGGTTTAGAAGGAATTACCTGGTAGTTATAAGTAGGACCAACCAAAAAGAGAAAAGACCAGGGAGAGTCTGGCATTTGAGAAATATTGGTGAATTGTTGCAACATTATTGTGTCGAGGGAATATAGGCTTAAATCCTTATTTATGAATAAAGCATGAAAGCATCAGGGCAATGTCAAGATATTTTGAGCTGGACTCTGCCAAATTACTTGTCTTTTGGACAGCTGTCATGGACAAAGAAGGAAAGATAAAACATGATGGAAAAATAGGCAGGTCTAGAAAATGTAAACTTGGGCAACTGGAGCCGAGCAACAAGGTGAGGTCTGAAATGTCAAGGGAATCCGAGAGAAGGGAGGGTCTTCTTTACCTATGGCTTGCTACCCAAGTGAGGCTTTTTACTCCTTTGTATTTTACGGTCAAAGTGAGACGACTGGCAATTCACTATTTAGAGAACACCCTTTTACCAGCGTTTAAATCCATAGCTATGCTGATGACTCATTGAGCGATTTGTTTTATCCATTCAGTCAATCACTTAACAAATATGCTCCTCTTATAATATTCCAAGACCTGGACTGCGTGCCAGAAAGGCTTTTGAGGACTCAGTCTTGTTTGGGATGAGACAGAGTTACAGTGAACTCTAGCATGTGTAATAATGATGAGGGGACTTACAGTAGCAATCAGTGATTATTCACCCTTTCATTGAGCAGTGTGCTAAGTTAGCTGCCTGTAATGTACCTTAATTAATCTTCACAGAATCTATGTGATCATAAAAGTCATTTTCCATATGAAGGAAATATTTTAGAAATGTTCAGTAATTAGTCCAATAGTGCCCAGGTAGCAAGGTACAGAGCCAATGTTCAAACCTAGACCTTATCTAATTCAAAGGATTTTGAAGGAACTGCCAAGTAATGCAGTTTAGAATGTCTTACTCAGTTCTTATATGTAGGCTCAATTAGAGAAATAAGAAGAGGTTAACATTGGAGAGGGGACATGGTCAGTTATTGCAATACCTTAGCTAAGAGGTGACAAAGGCTGAAGCAATGTCTACGGGCATGTGACAGGTGTATGTCATTTTGATATGGACTCTACAGATTTACTTAGCTTCTGTGCTGCCTACAAGGAAGTGAGACCAATGTCTTACTCTTCTGCCAAGATCTACGGTCTGTCAAGGCTTCCCTTCCACAGGAGGATGCTGACGGCATCGATCAGCTGTAAGTGGCTTCTTCCTATTATCTGTACCACCTACAGCAAGTAAATATACTCTGCAGGCTTCCCACAGCAGCTGAACACTCCATCCTGCGAAATTAGTCCTTATCTTCTTTTTTGAGTATATTAATATTTTAAAAATATTTTATTATTTAGAATATCACACGCTGATATAATGTAATATGATCATATTTACCACTATCCTCACTAATCTTTTCTCCTCCCAACTTCATGTCTGTTTGTCTTTCCTTTCTGATATCACCCTAAGTTTAATTCCTGTTGTCTCCATGTGTATGGGTGTGGAGTCATTCGTTGCAGCCAGTGGCACACCCTGAAAATAGAAAGACTCTCTCTTTCCCGAAGCTACTGCTTACCAATAGCTTCTCATTAAAGGCTGCTCTCAACCTCATCAAAGAAGCATTTTCCACTCCCCACCCCCGCCTCACCCCCCACAGTGGGAGGTAGTCAATGAATAGATGCAGAGTTGGTCTAAGTGCTAAGAGTAAGGTCCTGAGCAGTCAGCCCTAAACTGGCCATCTTCGCCAACAAGTTTTCTCAACCCAGCCTCGGGGAATATTGTGTAAGGAGAGGCAGAAAGAATGCTAGAGGTGGTGATGGAGAGGGGGGCTGTGAAATGCCATCTTCTAGACATGGCATGGCCATCACATGAATGCGCAGCAGGCTGTGGGTACCTGCTCAAAGCCTACACAAGGGCACAGCAGCCAGCATTGTGGCACAGATGAGAAGGTGCTCTGCAGGCCCCCCTCTTTACTGAAGCCCTCTGAGCCTCCAACTCGACAGTCCACAGTTGCAGGGAGTTTGCACTCAGTCTATATGCTGAGTTAGGTCTGCGCTGATGGCAGCTATACCTGCCATCACTGGTTTCCCTGTGCAGGCTCTGTAGCATGAAATCAAACCGAGGACTGACAAGGTGCACACAAGCAGTGGGTTGACAGACCAGAGCGGTAGCTATGGACTGGGCCTCTAGTTGCTAGTTGCTCTGAATTGGAGGTACTTACTAAAGACAACAATGAGAAACACTAAAAAGGCTGTGTTGAAAATTATATAATAAACATATCATTTTAAAAATCATTCATTATATTTCTCTTAATTACCTGATGTTTCTCTCAGTTACCTGTAACCAGAAAAAGCTGAATGAATTTTTCTCCTCAAGCCCAAAGTAACATAAAGTAAAATAAATAACACAAAGCAAACAACTGAATGCCACATGATGGGTGCCCATGCAGTATCTTGCTAAGATACTGGGAAACATTTGCCAAAGCGAATCGTGAAAAAACTAAAGCCAAATAAAACCGTGATGGTCTTTCCAGTTTGGCTATATATAAAACAAGCGTACCAGCTTCTAAAATGTGGGTGCCCCAGAAACAGTCTTGTCTGGATGCTTTATATTATATAACTCCTTAATAAAAATTCCAAATGAACAATAATTGTGGTCATATGGCCAAAGAAGGTGATTTCATGCAATTGACGGGCACCTATCAGTGAATGGACTTAATGAGGGAATATCGTGAATGAAGGAGCAGCAGCTCTGGCAGCATCTCTTTCTATTGCTAGAGTTACCACAGGAGAAATGCAAATTCACTTTCCTGATGGCAAATTGAAACAACTTTTTGAAAACAATGACAAATAATGGAGACTATACAAGGTGGTCCTCCCTAATCTAAAAATCTCCAAGACCAAAATGCTGCAAAATATGAAACTTTTTGAACACTGACATAATGCTCCAAGAGATTTACATTTTGCAGGATCTTAGTGGTTTGGGATTTTGTTTTTGATTTGGTATACTCAACTAGTATTGTGTACATAAATATTCTAAGATTAAAAAAAACCTATAAAACTCTGAAATGCTTCTGATCCCAGGAATTTTGTATGGGGACAATAAACTTACAATAAAGAAAATGCAATAATAGTATCAACAGACTCAAACACAAGGCTCGCTCTGACCCAAGCACTGTTCACAATCCTTTCTATAAGTCGTCATATACAAAAATCCTGATACCAATATTCTGAAGAGGTTTTATTTTATTGTTTTTATGTTTTCATGTCCTGGAGGCTGGCCTTGAGCTGTATCGTGGAGGATGATGCTGAACTTCAGATCCTCCCTACTGCCTCCATTTTATAGACCAGAAACTAAGGCAAGGAAAGATGGATGAGTGGAGAGATATGGTTTGTTTCTAGGCAGCACCTACGGCTGTGACATCAGCGGTAAGAACGCAGAAGTGCAATAGCTGACTTCACATCATGAGCCACTTTCCTTAATAATATGAACAATCCTGGATGACAAAGCAAATTCATTTCACAGGCACCAAGTAAAGAACTATATGGTTGTATAAACACAACCCACAGCAGTGCTCAGAACTAGAGGAAAAGCAAGGCACTGAAACACAAAGAATTCTGAAGAGCTCTATAAACTGCAAGGCAAAGACAAGTAAAAGCAATTTCCAAATCTTGGTTGCCCAGGAGGGAAATAAGGCCTGGCACTAGAAATCTAGCCAGCCCCCTGGGGCCAGTGAGGTCATGGACCTTGGATGAGAACTCACCAGCCACACTGTTAGAGCAGCATAATTTGTAAACGCCTTCTAGATCTTCTTCTTAGGCTCATAAATAAGTATAGCTACCATCCCTTAACCAAAGAAGCTTCTCTGGGCAGCAAGTGGAGACTCGCAGCGAGCCATAACTGGACACAATGCAGAGATTAACAAATGGCGGTGAGCCAGACCCAACCTATACATCAGTAGCACGGTTCCTGAATCTGTGGCTCAGGGCAGAAGATTGTGGGGGCCAGAATATCAAGAAGTCTACTGTCAAGCTATCTCCCCCCTCAAAATGGCTGCATAACCAGGACCGTAACATATGGCAATATCAGTAGATAAGAAACTACAGGCTGGCTTTGACTGCTGAGACAGGAAGGATTGGCCTCTCCAGGGATGCATGCATGCCCTCACTGGTATTCATTATAGAGTAGTTAGCCTTAAAACTATATACACAGACAGCAAAAAAAAAAAAAAAAAAAAAAAAAAAAAAAAAAAAAAAAAAGGCATGGCTTGCAATACAGATACATACATCATGTGTGTGCACATGCTCGTGCACAGGTGTATGTGCATGTACACCCATGTATAGCAATGATTTTTGAAGAGGAGGAAGCCATCAATTTGAGAGTGGTCATATAGGAAGGTACAAGAAGGAGACCGGGGAGAGGGCAGAGGTGGGAGAGTCAAGGGAGGACAGTGATATAATATACTGCAGCCAAATAAAAATCTAAAGTAAATGAACAAAATCCGGATGCAGAAGAGTGTTAGAGCCTCAAGGGTTATTTGTGTATCTGTGGTTTTTCAGGATAGTTCTCACATCTTATGTAAAAAAATGGGAGAGTTGAATAGGTAATTGACGTTTGAATTGAAATGTGCCTTATTACACAGTTCTACCTTCCTTAGTAATTCCTGCAAAATCAGAACAACTCAAATCCATTACAGAAAACAATGCCAAATTTAAATAAATAAGAACATTCCGTTTTCATAAGGAGAGTACCTCAGTGCATCCTTCATTCTGTGCGGCGTTAGTAGCCCGGTCTCTTCACCATTCATAATGTCTCTGTTTTCCAAGCTCTGGGTGGACTCCTGGAATGAAGAAGCAAAGGGACAGGTTGTCGGAGCCGCACAGAGAGAATTGGAGCTTTGGGCAAAGCAGGTCGCACGAGGGAGAAAGTAGCTTCCGTCCAGATAAAGACAGTCTCCTCCTGTTTCTTTTAAGACTGGAAACAGGTGTTGATCTTCTCAGTGCTTTCAGTGTGCTCGCCTCTCCTATTTGGTTTCTGAAATGCCCAGACGGGCCATTTGCACAAGGCGGTACGTTAAAAGCTGGGGAACAAGTCGCTTAACTCCCGGCTACTCAGCCTTGGGTTTGGGGATCGTGTTCTAAACCAGTTTGGAAACAAGAGACTAAAAGAAGTCTCCAGTGCTAAGTGGTGAGAAAGGAGTTTTAATGACCTCTGCATGCTAGCACACTTCCACAACACCGTGAAATGTAAGAAAATAATATGGAAAAAATGTTGTCGCCTGGCTGTCCTGGAACTTGCAGGCTGGTCTCGAACTCAAAGATCCACCTTGTCCCCCGAATGCTGGGATTAAAGGCATGCACTGTGACTATGGCCAGCTCTCCTGAGTTATTTTTTAAACATGTATTTGTTAGATTTGTTCATTTTATTTTTTTGAGTGAGTGTTTTGCTTCCATGTCTGAATGTGAACCGTGTGTGTGTGTGTGTGTGTGTGTGTGTGTGTGTGTGTGTGTGTGTTGCTTACAGAGGTCAGAGGAAGGCATTGGATACTGAAACTGAACGTATGGATGACTGTGAACCACCAAGGGCTTGCTGGGAATAAACTCCAGATCCTCCTCGAGAGCAAAACGTATTAGTGCATAGCAACATTTCAAATAGGTGAATGTGCTTTTATGAAAGATGTTATTTCTTAATTCACTTTTCTGGTCTCCACATAAATAAAAGGAAGAACATTCTGTAAGGTTAAATAAGCCTTAATAATTCAGGGCAAATCACCTTTAAAACGATAAATATCTTGAAATTTTAATGTTATTATTATCCTTAGGAAGGGCTTGATAAGTTCATACAGAACAAATAAGGCAAGATTGGACAAGTTAAGAAAATACCTGAATGGAAAGATTTAACAGATGTCTCGACCTGTGATGATCATGCATGCCAAGAGAGTTGATAAGCACATTTCTGCCCAGATCATTAGCTTTTTATCTGTGCATGACAGTGAACCTCACATGCGGTTCCCACAGAGAGTAGAGCCTACTCTATTGTTTTCATAAGGCTGTGAAAGAAACTATCCCAAAACATTATGGATTAAAAAAAATATTGCATTATTTCTTCTAGTTTTTAAGAGGTGGGCCGTGGAAGCCCTAGATGAGGCTAGAAATCAGACGTCTGCAGGACTGAAACTACAATCAGCTAGGGAGGCTCCCATCGATGCCGCAGCATGGCTGAACTCACAGAAGAATCACAGTATTCCTAGTCTACTGTTCTCAATTCTGTTCAGTTAGCGATGACCATCCTCCTGCCAGTGCCACACAGCTCTGCCTACCTTAGCTCTGCACAAAGTTTTGAAATCATGATGCGTGGCTCTTTCTGATTTGTTTTCTTTTTTGCATGTGGGTGCCTGTATTCTGGGCCTCTTACTTGTCTACAGTAATTTTAGAGCTGCCGTGCCTATCAGTTTCCACCTACGCTGAGCATTTTATAGAGAACACACTTGATCTATGCATCATCGTAAACACCCTCTTACTGTTGAACATCCCTGCAACCCACATTTAACAGTTGTAGTTAATTAAACCAATTTTTCCTTTCAGTTTTAACTCTAATTAGATATATATCACTAGAATGCTAAAGAAACAGGGGGCATATAGTATAAAGATTCAGATCTCTCTATTTTGTTTGTTTTCTCTCTCTTCCATGTGGAACTTTGTTACTGAGCCCTAACTATAGCAGGAGAAGAATCTACTTTCTGGCTCTAACTTCTTGGAGGTTAAGACGTTTTTCCATCTCATTTTAGTTATATGACAAGGAAAGGCTTTATTCACATCAACACTATACATGATGTGCTATGCATTTGGAAATGTCAATTGTGATTTCCAGTGAATAGAGAGCCAATTGCAGCGTGATAATCCGATCAAGGGAGGTTTGTAGCTGACTACACCTTGAGAGTAATCATGTCAACACCTACACACTTGAGGAGAACACACATCGTGCTAGAGACATGCTGTCAGAGTGCTGCTGCTCTTGGAGGGGGATCTGAGGTAAATTCCCAGCATTTGTGTCAGATGGTTCACAAGTGCCTGTAACTCCAGGGATCTGATACTGCCTTCTAGACTTACATGCGCTGTACACGTGCATGTACATTCACACACTCATACAACAAATCATTAAAACTAAAATACATTTCAATGAAACACATATCTAAAGCTTAAAAGCTATCATTCACATATAAAAGAAAACAGGCAATGTTTGTCTTTCTGGGTCTGGGTTACCTCTTTTAGGATGATTTTTTTTTCTTCATTCATTTAACCTGACAATTTTATTTATCTTAAAACCAGAATGATATTCATTTGTATAAATGCGCTACCTTTTCGCTGCCTATTTATCAATTGATGGACATCTAGGCTGGTCTCGGTTTTTGGCTATTATGAATAGTGCAACAGTGAATGTGGATGAGCAAGTATGTCTAGAGTATGGCACAGAATCTTTTCGGCATATGCTCAAGGGTTGATTATATACCTAGATCTTGTGGTAGATTTATTTTTAGGTTTTTGAGGAACTCCCCCATTGACTGTCACAGTTGCTGTGCCAGCTCACATTCCTGCTGATAATGACCAACTGTCCTCCTTTCTCCACATTCTCCCAACATGAGTTGTCATTTGTTTTTATTAATCTTGGCCATTCCGACTGAGGTAAAGGTGAAATCTCAAAGTGTTTTCAACTTGCATTTTCCTCATAGCCAAGGTTGTTTCACATTTTTTAAAGTGTTTCTCGGCCATTTGTTTTTCATCTTTTGAGAATTCTTTTGGTTATTTGTTTTCATAATGTTTAGGTCTCTCTAGTTCTTTGTATATTCTATATACTAATCCTATGTCTGATATATAATAGATAAAGACTTTTCCCATCCTGTAAGCTATCTCTTTACTCAAATGATGGCCTCCTTAGCAAGAAATAAATGCACAACATAGGCTTTATGTCTTATACAGTAGTCCCATTACTGTAAAAGTAACATAAAAAACTCTTTGTCTTGCTATAACTATTATAAAGTGGCAAAAACTATAGTACATCATCTCAGCTAACGGGCAGGGTTTGTCACTTGCCAAAATCACTCCTGTACATTGCAATAACAGAATCTTCCAGTATTCTCTGGGGATGAGGCAGGAAGGCAGATGCTGGAGGCAGTCCACAAAGACATAAAGCCAAGTCCAAATTGACTCTGACAGCACTCTAGCCCGACAGTGCTTCAGAACTTAGGGCAGAGACAGGTCATACAAAAGCATTTTACCCTCAAACTTCAAAATTATTGGCACAAAATGATTAAAGCACACCTTAGCTTCTCTTTCAACACACTTCATGATGAAATGAAGAGTCACGAACTCACACCTATCTAAAAATGAAAACGAAGATTTCCCCCTCATAGCTTACTCAAATAACTTGGAGGGGAAAAAAAATCTGTAAAAATCTTGACTTTTAAATTTGGAAGGAGAGGGACAAAAATAACTCTGAAGATGAAAAACTAAAAGGTTAACATAATAGGTGCTAAACAGCCTCCATGTTTTTTAACCAGTGTGGAGAAATATTAATAATGTGACTTAAAAATTCCTGAAACTTGCCTCTAGAAATAGAAACACAAAGCTTTGGAGGGCCTCTATTTAATTTTTAAAATAAAAGCATTGCAACTTCTATTTTTAATGGTATATTAAAATTGTGGGTTGGGATGAGCTGCATGCACAGAATGTAAAGTGGTATGCCACTGTAAAGCCCATCCTATTTTCCCCACCTTACAATCCTTTGCTTCCCAGAGACCATGCCCAGCTACACTAAGAATAGTCCTTATAGTTCCTATCACACCAGGTGACATATATGTGGCCCTCACAAAAAGACAAGCTTAATTACTACATTTTTAAAAGGACTGAACATTTTTAGCAACACTTTCAGGATTATGGGAGCATCAATGACAGCCAGAACGCGTTGGATTTAAACAGCACTGTACTATTTTTAGCTTTAAAAATCAACACTTACACAAATATTCCCAAACCAATTAGCAGCAGCTGGAAAGTAAAGGTGTTTACATCTCGTTACCACTGTCGCTAAGTACAGCAAGTGCTCACAGGCTGCCAGAGAGGGACCAGGCACCCGGAGGGCAACCTTCTCGTCAGAGGTCACCCACAGTGTCAGCATCAGGCTTTCGCTCTGTCAGTTACAGTTTGTACAAGTCGCTGATTCCAACAGGAGAGAGTATATTACTCACTATGAAGTGCTCCCCAGATAGGTATCACACTGTGAGAAAAAAACAGGCAGAAGAAAAGACTACCTAAATTCTCACTGTGTTCCCCTGCAAAACAGTTTTATAGTTTGGTCATCATATCTAAGATGAGAGCTACAGCATGTATTTTTATCAATAGACACTTCCCTATGACTTACAGGCGGAGGATGCATAGCCTTGCTGCCCCCCTCCTTATATTTTTAACCATTTGCCCATGAACTACAACTGAGTTATGTCTCAAAACCTCCAGTGCATTTAAAAAAGAAGATTTGCATTCTGAAAAGCCAGCCACAAGTTTCTTCTGAAATCGCACATGAATTTTAAGAACGAGAGTAAGAGCAACATTTATACAGAAAAGATCTGAACGGGAGGCTCTGTGCCTGGTGCTCATACATAAACATAATGTAAATTTTAAGATTAAAATTCTGGGCATAATTTCAGAATATTTGTTTTTACTTTTTATAACAAAAATATCTTGCTAAAGTAAAAACAAACTGCATTTGCTATGCACACATTTGGAATTAACATGCATCTCAGTAGAGTCAGGCATTGTTCCACAAACTGTACCTAAAGCATGTTCTTTGTGCTGCAGGCAGGGCCTTGCTGTGGGTTTCTCTGTTGACTTTATGAAAGCATCCCAAGTGTTTCAGTCTAAGCAACTCAACAGGCGCAGAGTTTCCCACCCAACGGACCCTGCTATATTTTATACTTCTGTATCTAGAAATTATGAAAACATTTCAAATGCTACATTATTAGTTGACTAAGTTACATTTCCCCTCCTTTATTCTATTATAACATGTAAACTCTAACACAGGTCAGAAATATCCAAAGCCTTGAGGAAACACCCACTTCTGGGCCCCACTCTAGAGTTGGGGCAACAGGTATAGGCAGGGCCTGAGAGGTTTTATAACAAGCTTCTGAGGTTGCCAGTCCCTTAAAGAGAAAGCAAGTGGAAGCTTCAGAACACTGTCTGGCAGTGGTAGTGTAGGCCTAACTGCTGCAAGCAAAGCCATAAACAATATTAAGTAAGCCAAGAAAGAATGGTGCTAGCCTAGTCTATTCATGTTATACTTAAGGAAACAGAGACCCAGAATGGCAAAAGGACTCTGCCCTCTTATGTGCTACGGTAATGACAATGCCACGTTCCAGGGTTCTTTACCATCACAGGCTCTTTGAGTATAATGGTAGGTATTTAAAGAATGCCGGCCTGGCTAGGCAAGCGCTCTCCCACTGAGTTGTAGCTCCTGCTGTGGTTCCTACTACTTTGCAAAGCCACTAGCAAAGTCATGCAGCCATGTCCCAGGAACACGTTGGCTTTCTTTCAAAGTCCTTAAGATGTTTCACACGTACTTAGATGTATATTCACTACAACCCTGAGTGATTTCTTGGCATTCTGATTTCAGTTTTCTACATGATCCCGTTCAAGAGTAAAAAGATCATGATTTGTCCAAGATGAAGCCAAGGGGCAATAAAACAAAACCGCCAATGATTAGTTAAGACCATTACCTTCCAAAACTTCGATCTGCAATTGAATGCAAACATATTAGCTATATACCCATTATGATGACTAGCCTTCATTGCCAACTTGATTAGATTTCGAATCACCCAGGAGACGCAGCTCTGGTCATGTTTTTGAAGTGTTTCTGGAGGCATGTCTCCTAGGTGACAACAAAGACTAGTCATCATGATCGGAAGGACCAGTGGACAGTAGGTAGGATGCAGCGCTGGTCTCAGCAGAAGCACATTTCCAGCTTAAGTGCCGTTGTCGCTGAGCTCATTTACCTAGAGAGCAGACAGAACACTCAGCCCTCAGTTTCCTCATCTGTACAATGGGTGAGAGCTTTCTCTGATTCATTCCAAGTAGAGCATGTCTTTGTTCAGTACACAGTGAAACCATGTGAGGTAGCAAGGCAAGCCTCCGCTGAGCAAACACACATACAGGGGTCATTCTAGACGCTTTGCTTGAGATACAAACTCTCCCCTCTGTGGCTATGAGTTTTTTATTCTCTTAACATATTCATTTCTATGTCATTTTAGGAACAAATCTACAGTATGAAGAATACTTGAATGAAGACTAAAACTCTGTTTTTAGCATGATTCCTTCCTTTTCTATTTTTTATTATCTTATGAACCTTTTCTTTCCTCTCGCTGCTAACAATAAGCACAATTAGAGTTCATTATTAATATTTCCCAGGAATCTAAATTACATTTGAGAAGACAAATGAAATTTAAAAAGCAAAATCCTTAAACATGCATATTCTTTACATATTTTACCTGGTTAGGCTCTTGGTTGGTTTATCTAGGTTTGGTTTTTTTCTTATTTGCATAGGTAAAGATTTATAAAGTGTCCTAAGTAAATACAATGCCATTTATCAAAACACTGCTGTGAGCTAAAAGTTAGGCTAGGGGGGATCTGAATTCTGTTTTGGAAGATCTGAGGAGGCTAGACGACTGGGCCAGGTACCAAAAGCTAAAGGCACAATTGATTTCAAAGTCTTCAGTCTTTAGTGAGGGCCAGCACCACTGGTTCTGTGATGCTCCCTCGCCGATGTGCAGGCACTGCCTGCTTTGCATCCCCCAGAGCTGGAAAAGTTCAGAAGTTCAGC
Organism: Acomys minous; assembly: GCF_964271855.1. NCBI lineage: Eukaryota > Metazoa > Chordata > Mammalia > Rodentia > Muridae > Acomys > Acomys minous. The sequence goes on along the minus strand of NC_140486.1, from coordinate 89,212,404 downwards.
AAGGCAATTCTTTAACCCGCTTTAATGCTCATTCCTTCTTTCCCCACAGTCAAGTCGCACTTTCAAAAGTGCCAAACCCGGAAGGAGAAAACAACATACATACGTCTACAATGCAAGACAAAGACAGACACGCTCATGCTCATCATTTCCATTTATAATCGGATTCTTCTCCTCCATCTGGTTCCAGCAAAAGTTCTACCGGTTTTTCCATATCACTAAATTTATGAAAACTGCTTACACCCAATGCTCAGATGAGCCACGGTAATGTTTACTGCTGAAAGGTTAAAGATGCTGAGCAGCATGGCCATCCTCATAGGCTCAGCATAAACTCATAAAATACCTGTAGTCACGTGAAGCCTCCCCCACACCCGCTGCCACCGTAAAATATACCATCAAAGAGGCACTAAGGCTCAGCCTCTCTTTCACTTACTGTTCTTTTAAGCTGAACTATATTTTCAAATATTTCAAGCCCAGGCTTGGCAAAATGGACAATTCAATGATCCTAACACCCCAGTTGTAATTACAGAAAATCACCTAAAGCTGGTTAAAAGGCTTGAAGAAGTAAAGAAATTCAGCAAATAAAAAATAGAGCTCTACCCTACCAATTTTCATCATGCTGAGTGAAATATATTTTAGTCAAGACTGGCTCTAGTAAATGCACTTTATACATTGGGAGCGACGTTACACAAATTCAAGGGTTGCTTGGGAGTGGCCCCAAAACAAAGGGACACATCATTACAGCACTTGTCACTGACACACGCTTCGTTCACATAGCCACAGACGGACTTCCCTGCTGGCCTCTCCATGGCAGCTTGTGCCATGACCCATGTGCTGCCCCAGCTTCCACTCTAAAGGTATGTTCTATACTTGTTTCAGCACCCACAGGGGTCAGGGGTCAGGGGTCAGGGGTAGGGGAGTAAGAGGACAGGGAGGAGAAGGAGCAGTAACATCATGCAGATTTGTATGCCTGTTGTCCAGCAGTGTAGTTTTCAAAATTCTCAAACTTAAAGAATCAAGTTTATGTTATAAAGCTCTTCTTATTTTACATATAATTAAATTTATAAGCCATCACAGTTCATGAATAAGGATATTTGAAGTGCATATTCCTGGTGCCTACATTCTATAAGCATTTTAATCTCTTGTCGTGAAGCTCAAAGTTCCCCTCTCCTGCCTCCTCCACTTGTTCCTGTCCCATGACTTTGCTCCAGTGTCTTTCCACACAATCATTTTGCCATGCAATGTGTCTTTCTTCCATTTCACTTCCTGCCGCCTCTATTGGAAGTTCTTGATTTCCAAAAATGAGTTCGCTAGTTTGTAACATCTACTGAAAAACAAAATAGAACAACTTAACAGGGATTTTTTTTCAGGCGGCATAAGGCGGTCTTGAAACACTCTCCAGAAAGGCGTAAGCTGGATGAGGGACAGCAGGAGAGGTACAGAAGTGGGTGGGGCAGAGCCTCCACCGCCTTGGGCTCCTACATCATGTGCCCACAGCTCCAGATGAGATGCAGATCTCTGAACTGCTGAAGAAGAACTCTAGCAGGTGAAGGAAGGGCTTGTTTTCCCAACTAAAGTAAACATAAAATCCAATGGTGAGTTGAGAGCCATCCTGTAAATGTAGCTGTAAACAAGACCAAAAGATACAGTGACCCCATGAAGAAATCAGTATGCAATTGCATTTAAATGGAGATGCTGGTGACTTCATTTCTTTTTCAGTGCTGTGGAAGTATTGATGGTTAAGCCTTGGGCACCGACTGGCTACCATGAGCTGAATGGACGCCAACTGCTCTACCATGAGCCACAGGCCCAGGGTCAGGCTACTTGAATTCTTTCCTTTGTGGAGAGGATTGCTGATCCACTGAGAAGAGCTCACAGCTCATTTATGCAGAGGAAAACCATCAGTCCAGGGAAGGCAGTGCTTTCATCTGTTGCATTCGTGGATAAGATTCAGAATTGAGAACAGTGCCTGCCAGGTAGTCTACACTCCTTTCTATGTACAACTGCTATACAGAACACCCTGGCTTATGTGGCAAGTGCCCTTCCATGCCTCCACATCTCCCCCTGTCCTGCCGTTCTATCTTTGAACACTCTGCATGGGCCTCTCCTCTCTATCATCCACCCTCTACCCCTCCCTCCCCCACACACACCCTCAAGCCCCAGGAAAGCACTGTGTGGCACTGAGCTCACCCTAATAAATACCCTTACAAGTCTGCCTGCCTTGGGTCTGAGATCCTTGAGGTATGGAAGGCATCACATCTGTCTTTGTGACTCTGTCACTTGGCAGAGGCCTGAAGTAGAATGAGTATTCCACTTGAGAGGTGTATTGACTTGGTAGAAATATTTTTTTCCTTAAAGACTCTCAGGTAACTTCCAGGAGGAAAAAAAATATTTATGATGTGCATAGTACTATAGCTAACCTCAGTGTTCAGAATATTACACTAGACTCTATACCGGGAGGATTTGGAAAGGAAGATGTCACTGCCTTTGCATTCAAAGCTGCACACTAGCTGGCACCATTGCCAGAGGCATCGCTGGCAAGAGAATTTAAAGTACAATTGAAAGCTGATCTTTATTTATGGATGGAAATAATTGAAGTAAAAGAGAATGCACTGATTTGTACCCGGCTAGTTATGTTTCTTTATATATGCTCTTATATTTTATTTATTATAATGTATTTTAAAATGACTTTCATTATTTATAAAAAGTGTAGTTAAAGTAATATTTAAAACCACCTAAGTCCCACAGCGGCTAGACGCCTAGTTCAGTGGCTGCTGCCAACTGGGAAAGGAACTCACTATACTGTAGCCTCCTGATCCAGACCAGAAGGAGCTTCAGGATGGGGGGTGAGGGCTGGGACGGGGGTGGTCCCAGTGCCAAGCACTACCTGTATAGTGGGACGGGGTGGTCCCAGTGCCAAGCACTACCTGTATAGTGGGACGGGGTGGTCCCAGTGCCAAGCACTACCTGTATAGTGGGACGGGGTGGTCCCAGTGCCAAGCACTACCTGTATAGTGGGACGGGGTGGTCCCAGTGCCAAGCACTACCTGTATAGTGAAGCTCATCTCGAATTTCGTTCCATGATTGTTTTCGGCTTCCAGTGATGTCAGTTCAAGATCTTCAATCGTGGCCTAACTGAAATGTCAGCAGTGTCCCTTTCTCCTCATTTTCTGCCTTATCCCCGCAACAAGCCGTCACCCTCCAGGAGCTCTTAAGCTTCCAAAGGTTGCCAGACCATATTCTCATGGCTTTTTCTGAAGAAAGCCCAGAGCGTCTTAGAAAAAATTCTTTCAAGGGTTCTCTAGAATCAACTGAGCTGGCTCTCCAGTGGATCCACACCATAGGCTGCAATGTATGGTGGACATGCCCACCTTCCTCAGCTGCCAAGTGCAGCGGTTTCCTTCCACGGTACCTGATCTTCCCACCTCCCCAATATCTTCTCATCCCATTATCATCCCTGTCACTTCTAGATCAGACCTGCACCCCATATTTAATTCATGCTTTACCCAGGCCTCACCTCACGTCATGCCAGTAACGTCTACTTCCTCGGAGACCTCAAAACTTAACCTCAAGACCTTCTTTCTCTAAGAGCCGCTGTTTCAGAGACACCAAGGTAAACTCAGTCAGAGGCCACTAAGGCATGGGTTTCTGAACAACCCTCCACCGTGACAGTAGAGGTCCTTCTTGCCATGAAGATGCACATATGGGCAGTCAGAATTCTGTCTTTCCCAACATACACATCTATATTAGGGTCCCACAGACTAAGCAGGGACACCTAACTGCTAGTGTAAACATACATCTTTCACATGTATACTAGCAGAGTGACTGCAACATGGAAATGATGTGGGAACAGGGCGATTGGTGTCTATGGCCTGAAAGGATGTGAGCCTGGAATTCCACTGACTGTGCTGTTCACCTGCTGGTCAGGGTTACCATGCAGGAGAGAGGTACAGTACAAACACAGCCACTGCTACATCTTACTAAATGCATAGCTCCTGGCTAGGCACCTCCTAATGCAAATCACATTTCATGATGGCAAAATCACAACATACTGTATGCTCTTGTCCTCAGGTTTACATTCAGTTTACACCAGATGTCAAATGAAATTAATGGGAGCTCCTAGTTACCTGCTTTTCACTACTTCATTAATTGGATACTTTGTTTAGAAAGTAAAACTTTGGCCTCTAATGCTTTAATTTTTCCCTGCACCCAGGCCTGGGCGACTGCTGGAAATATGTAGTGAAAGCATACTGTAATTAGATTCCTTAATTTACATTTTTTGAATTGCTTCTTTCTATCAGACAATGGCGATTTAATTTAAATGTCATTTCTAGATGAATCCTTGAGTCTCATCTAGATTTTCTAAATGGGCATCATTAGTAGGCAACTCTGTAGGTTAAGAAATTTAAGCAATGAAAAGTGGAGAGTGAAATGAAATTATAATACACTGCTTCGGGTAGAGTGCCTGCAAAGGAATCTCATTCTCTGCTTCCCTTCCGAAAGGCTTCAAGACCAACATCCAACAAGCTTTCCTAAAGATGGGTGATGGGTGTGACTTCCATCTCATGAATTATGATAGAAGGAAGACACCTGAAAAGAGCCTGAGGTTATGAGTTGTATCAGCTTAGTTCACAGTTCATATCCATCTTTTTAAAATATTTTCAGGGGCTGGAGAGATGGCTCATAGGTTAAGAGTACTGACTGATCTCCCAGAGGTCCTGAGTTCAATTCCCAGCAACCACATGGTGGCTCACAACCATCTATAATGTGATCTGACGCCCTCTTCTGGCATGCAGGTGTACATGCAGACCACTGTATACATAATAATAAATAAATACATCTTAAAAAATATTTTCAGTGGGTGAGAGAGTGTGTATGCTTTCATGTGAGGTCAGGTCCCATCTGAGGCCAAAGGTATCAGATCCCCAGGGGAGATACAGACAGCTGTCAGCTTGTCTGGCATAAGTGTTGGGAACTGAATTCTGCTTCTCTGCCAGAGCAGGACATGCTCTTAACCACCAAACCATCTCCCATTCCAGTGAATCCTCCTTTAATCTTTATTGCAAGAATGAGTAAACAAACCAAGCCACTGAGCCTGCTACCTCAGGCTCAGATAGAATGTAGGCAAACATTCTACCACAGTCCTATCAGAGAAACATAGGCTTTTCCTTAACTTCATGAAAAAATATCAAACCAGAGAGAAAGTATAATTAGTCACTTGGTTAACTGTCAGTTTATTATAGTTCTAAATACTTGAATATTTCCCAAAACATATTTTAATGACTAGCAAGAACAATAGCAAGAAATTGCTTACAAATTTGAAGAAAATAATTTTCATATCAGTGTGAGATCACTTATTTAAGGCCATATGACATAACAAAATTTGTCCTCAAATTAAAGAAAAAGAATTCTAACCTCATTTCCTGTGATCTGAATGCAACAGAGATTTCATTTTATTCCAGTTGTGTTAAGGTTTCCACCACAGCACCAGGCCCCAGTCATGGTGATATCCAGTCAGGGCTGTGACCTCACAGTCTACTGAACCATCAAGGTTGTACAGAGAAGTGCATGCCCCTGGCAGGTAAGGGATTATAAAGCACGTAGTGACAGAAGTGCCTCTCTTCCCTTTTCCTTATGTCCATCATAGCTGAGCACACGCAGGTGATCTCACTATACAAAATCTCAGAAGATTAACATTTCAGTATTTGGCAGCAGAGGGAGTGATGCCAAGATACAAAAAAGTTATCAATTTATATATAGTTGAATGGAGTGATTAATTTTTCCTGGGTGACGTTCTTCTGAGGAGTTATCAAATCATTTATAATGAAGAAGCATACTCATTTTTTACTCGTATGTATATGCGTGTGCCTGCAGATGCAAATATGTTTGCAGGCACATGGGTGTCCAGGTGTGTGTGCACATTAAAGGGCAACTTCAGCTGTTAATCATTAGACACCATCCACCTTGTTTTGTTGTTGTTGCTGCTGTTTGTTTGTTTGTTTGTTTGTTTGAGGCATAGCCTCTTTATGGCCAGAAACCCACAAAATAATACTAGGCTGGCTGAACAGTAAGCTGTAGTGAGCCACCTCCCTCTCTCTCCCAGAACTGAGATTCCATGTGCACATCAGCATGGCCAGCTATGAGTGTTTCTAGACATAAGTGTTCAGCACTGAGGTTAAGGAGGGTCCTAGTTTTTGCAGTATTCTGAGTGATTTGCTTAATTAAGTGATTCAAAGAAATCTGTATTGACACAAAAACTTTGAGAGTAAGAAAACAACAACAACAAAATAACAATGAAAGAGTGTAAGTCAATAAATCTTTTACTGAAAAAATGTGAATTTATTTTACTACATTCTCAGATTTTTGGCTTAAAAAATAGTAACATTTGAGGGTTAATTTTTAATTATCACAGATCTTTCTTCCTGTGCCTTTTTTCCCAGTGTCATGGATTGGACCCAGGGCCTCACATATACTAGGCCAGACTAAGACCTGGGCAAGCGCATTGTACGCTGTCTCTTTCTCTGCATTCTTATATTTATGGCCCACATGGTATGAAATTGGGCCATTAACAAAATTGTTTTCCCCATTATTTTCAAAACAATTCAGTCTTTTTCCAAAACCAGTTTATGACATTTCACTCATTATTTTACGAAGCAATATATTAAACTATTTATTTCCTTTTCATTCACCTGAATAATTTAATCCTCCATGTACTCTCATCCATCTAGACTTCTTGTCTCATCTTAATTAATTTCTTCATTTAAGCTTAAACCTGTCACATTTTAATTTTTCCTTCAAAAGGCACTTACTGTACAACTGTCAAATGCATCAGTGAGTACGTTTCAGTCATTGTCTTCAGTCTCCAATAGGGTGTTAGTGATAACGTCCCAGTGTGCATATCTTACTGTAAAGACTGGCCAACAGCCCGAGTCAAGTCATACCTTTGTCATGGTGCAGACACAGTAGTCATTTTGTTTGCAGCCAAAGATCTTCAGGACCCCACTCCTGGCTCCAAATCGCATTCATGAGAATGCCTTTGCATACAAATAGCTCTAACTTTAGAACTGCTGTGGACTGGAATAACTAGCTTAACCCAGTTGTCCCCTATATTTTCCGCTGCCATATTTGAAGTTGCATTTTCAGAAGTTTCTGTGTATACATTCTGATCAGTATCTGATATCCGTTTCTTTCTACCCCAAATAGCTCTGGTAATCAGTGTTGCCGCAAACCTGAGGGAGTTGTTTCCTGAAGGATGCTATTGGGGGATATTCGGCTGTTTGAAAGGTCTGATATGAACACTGATGAACAGCACGTCCATTCCAGGTTGCTCTCCCATACAAATATCTCTCTTCAAAGCCTTTCAGTTTTTCTTTACTTAGCTAATACAATATCTTAAGAGAAAAAAAAAAGACTCCTAACTGGATTGCCTGCATTACTGAATCTAGACATAAAGCAGGTTTTATGACATTTAGAGGCCAAGTAAAATGTTTACTTTTTTTTTGTTTGTTTGTAATCCTGAAGAGAACAAGAACAACAGTGACAAGAAAAAAATTAAAGGTCACATGGCATGCTTGATGACTTTGTTTTAACTGCTAAGGGGCTGGAGGCAGTATGAAAAGCCAAGCTCGTGGTCCTTCAGCGTAAGGACCACTGATATAAAAAGAAGAAAGCGACCAGCAAATTTATACTTTAGGTCTTACATGACGGACAAAGAAGGACGACAGTTTTAATTAACAGAACAAGTTTTTTTATGATTTTTTTTAAAGCTGAAATTAAATAAATGAGAAGGAAACTCAGATCTATTCCCCAAAATACTGACTATCTTCCAGCGTCAGCATGGATGGAGGTTTTAAACTCAGACGTTTTCTTTTGTTTTTATTATTAATAATTTCCTCATCAAAGAGGAGTTTTAAAAACATGAGAAAAAGGAAAAGTTAAAATGCTTAATTAATTTTGACAGCAATTGTATTAATATGAACCGTTAAATTCCCTTGTAAGACTCTAGGCAGCGGAGCTAGAGGAGGGCTGCCAACAACGCCCATATCTAAGATCTAAATTTCAATTATCTGCTGTATTTGCAACACCAAGCTCTACAGTGTGCCAGAAGGGATGGCTTAGTAGCTTTAGCATGTGGTTTTGAGTTGCTGCATTCCCTAAATTGCACAGTGTAATTCATCCCCTAGTTCTTACCGGTCCTCGCTACACAGAAAAGGCACCAAGTCATTACTGAGCCACTCACCCTGGGAGTTTTATATCTTGCTCATCCAGGGAGTGACGGGTGGCTCCTAAATATTTTCTTTTATAAGTTCACAAACTCTCTACTGTATGCAGACTAATTTTTTTTCTCTTTATATTTTAAGAGACTCCTCCCCATACTGAATTTCACACAGAACAATGTACAAAACAGTAAGGCATCAACTACTTTAACAGAGAAATATACTTCATAACTCAAATGTGATTCTCAATGACAGACGTGAAGCCGCAGCCAATGATGGACAAGGCTACGTGTACCGGATAGCTGACCTCAGGAACTACAGGGAAGCCCATGTAGATGCTCCACATAGACACGCATTGGTCCTCATCGCCCATACTCTATGGGCATCTTCTCCAAGAGGCTCCGAGAGCTCTCTCACAAAGGTTTCCTCTGTGTGCATACACCGGCACTATAGAGCTTTCCAGAGAGCTCTGTTTCAATACCTATTTTCTGAAGTGCATTATTTCTGTAATATTTACTGTCACCTGGGGGAAAAACAGTAGGGCATATTGAAGTCTTCACTAAAACAGCAAATTAAGTGAGATTAGAAATGCCATAATTAATTAGGCCAGCTCTCCATCACATGAAGGGCCGGAGTGTACGCTGAGGGAGAGTAATCTATGCAGAGAGGAATAGATCCGGGCGACTAAAACAAGCAAGATGATGCTCCCAGTCAACACCAGCAGCCCCACAGGTTCCGGACGGCACGAAAACTGACTTTTCATTGTCTGTTACCACTTGTGTCAGTCCCTTTTTCTTTTTCTTTTCTGTAGTGAATATTTCTGACCACATTTTAAAGCTTACTTTATAACATATCCTCTCATATAATGTATCAAAATGATAATAATTTATATCATTTCAAAACAGTAACTTATATATAATGTGATATAAGTAGAAAACTCCAGTTATATTTTCTTCATAGATGGACCATTGGAAAATGCAGCACCTTATAGTATAATTCAAATATGTATATAAATATATGCTAAACATAAAGATAGCAATAGAGGTCTTACAGTCAATAATTTAATAGGAAAATATAAAATATTTTAAATGATGGGAGCCTTGAGGAAAATGTACAAAGAATTTGAAAACCAGCAGTTATCATTTAAAATACACATCTGTCAAGAGGGCAAAATGAGAGCTAGATGTAGACTTTTACTTAAAATAATAAACTTGGAGCTGGGGGCTGATGTGGCCCCACGGTAGAGTATTTGGCTAGCTTATAGAAGGACCTGGGTTTGATCCCACACGCTTCAAAAACAAAACGGGGAATCAAACATAAAACAATAACACCATAGATAATTCATAATGTAGCATGTAATGATGCTTTGTAATGGCAAAAGCTACTTTTATCTAAAAATAATTCTACTTAACTTGTGTTTAAATGAATCGTGCTTGAATAAGAACACACTCTTTTTTTTTTTTTTTTTAGGAAAAAAATTCCACAGATTTTTTCCATTGTTTAAAGTGAAAGAATTAAAAGCAGTTTCTCAAACTAAAAAAGTAAAACCCAGGAGTAACCTTTTCCAAGAGACAAAGAAATTTCTTTTATAATGGAAGAGTAAAAGAGAATTTTCATAAGATCGTGACAATAATGAAAGTTTTAAAGTCAAAGGGCCCCAAGATACACAGGTGACAAACATTAAAAAACAAAACAAAAAAGAAATTGTACAATGATATTACTATCAGTTAAAATACTAAATACAACATAATGAACGGACTAAATGGCCATCAATGGCATAATAACAAATGTACATTCTAGGGAAAGATAAAATGCCTGCCCACTGTGCCGGACAACACGTCCTGGGAAGAGAGTTGGGGAAGAAAGGACAGGACTAGGAGATTCGCAAACTTCTCAACAATGGGTTGCTTTTGTTGTGTAAAAGACAAAAGGTATTTAACAGAACAGCAGAAACATTTGATAGTAAGGACTTGGTCAGAAGCATCTGATGCTTTTCTATGCAATCAAAAAATATAAGGAAAAAAATGAGGAAAGAAAATTTGACAGTGTCCTAGGAAATATAACACAATGAATAAACACTAATATTATATACCTGTTCTATGACCCTAGTGTAGTTAAATAAGAATCAATATAAAAACTAAGGGTAATCTATACATATACTGATAAATAAATCTATTTATAGTATGTTAACTAAATAACTCATTTATGAAGGAACAGGATAGAAATTTAGAAAGAGTGAAAGAGTTTGGACTGTATGATGAAAAAGTATAAAAACATAAATTCTTATATCAAGACAGACACAGTAGTAGATGATAAAATCATCAGGGGAAGAGCGATGAGGCTTTTGTAAAGCAAGGGTTATCCAGTGGCCTCACCTGAAGGCAGCTGAGTACTATGACACATGCACCTCTAGGAAAAAAAAGAAAATCAGCCCACAGGAGAAATCCCAAATCTAATCTCCAGGGCTAGAGCTAATACAGAAATTCTAGAACTGAGGATATAAACTAATGACTCCTCAAAACCGTCTTCTGATAATGCCAGAGGGAAACCATAGAGTACAGGAGAAAAAGGTCTGGCTGTTCCCAAACTTGAGGACGTACATTAGAATAGAAAATCTGAATGAAGGGAGTTACAAATTAAGAGTAAATAAAGACTGTAAGGTGGAGTGGGCAATTCAACATCTTGGATCTGACTGAAGACAAACTTTAAAAAGATATTTGAGTAAGTTGTAACAGGGAGGGGCGTCGGTTGGTATTTAGAGCGTGGTGATTAACTGCAACGGCTTGAGCTCCTGGTCTCCAGGAGGCACATGAGGATTTACATGTAAATGTCACGAAGTGACGAAGGGGTTTGCAATATTAAGGCAAATTAAAATGAGGGAAAGCAGGTTGAGTGATGTGCGGCTCAGGGCAGGAGTTTGCACCTCTGTGCCTACTGTGTCTTTTGCTGATCTACTTTCGCATACATTTAAACACTTCAATAACCAGGCAAGTTAAAAAAAAAAAGAGTATTAAAAGGTAAACATAAAAAATGGGGGGGGGGGAGATGAATATAAAAGTAAGAAACTGATGAACTGGAACCATTGTGGAAGTCATGACACTGACTCTTGTGAATGAAGTCAGCGCATATAGTGCTTTCTTCATATCATCCGTATCTCATTTAGATAGTACAGAACTTAGTGTGTGTGTGTGTGTGTGTGTGTGTGTGTGAGAGAGAGAGAGAGAGAGAGAGAGAGAGAGAGAGAGAGAGAGAGAGAGAGATGTGTGTGTGTGTTGTGTGTTTGATAAGTACGTGTTTATTGGGATGTGTGCCTGTGTATGTTTGTTGGGATATGATATATTCATGTATGTGTGTGTGTGGTGATACATATGTGTATGTTGAATTGTGTGTTTGTTGGATGTGATATATGCATGTGGTGTGTGTGTGTGTGTGCATGTGTGCGCACGCGCATCCCACAGAGTATTTATGAAAGTTGAAGGACCCATGCTATTAGCCTTCACCTTCCACCTACTGAAAGTGGGTTTCTTTTTTTTTTTTGCTACCCATTACATATGTCAGGCTTGCTGGCTCCCAGGCTTTGGCAGATTCTCCTGTTGTCACCTTTAGTCTTACTTTAGGAGCACTGGGATAACACACACATGCTACCACAAAGGCTTTATGTCGGTTCTACAGATTTAGAATTAGGCTGTCAAACTAGCATGGCCAAGGTGTCACCCACTGAGCCATCTCCCCAGACCTGTGGAACACTTGTTGGTTGGGTTTTTTCTTTTTGTTTTTTTTCTTTTTTGCTAATGAACTGTGAGCCCTCTAAAAATCAATACTATTTTATAAGTCTATTGGATTTTTTCCTCTTTTTTTCATCAATGGGTATATTTTAATTTATTGTATATCTAATTGATGATTTTAATTCCTCTTAGAATACCAGTAACAAATTTTCCATTCAAGCGAATATCTCAAATTTATTTGTCTGAAGATATTTACAGTAATCTCTTCTAAGTGAAATACCTAAGCTACAACTTAAAAAAATTAAAAGCAAGTACAAAGAAATGTATAAATTATATAAAAGTTCAACTCCTTTTATGAGACTAGCATTGTCATGACACCAATGCTGTACACAGACAATTATCTCAGGAATAAAATCAGAGCTCAACATCCTTCATGAACACATATAAAAAATAGAGTATTAGTAAATTAAATCTAGGAGGTCAAAGTGGTGGAAAATGGATACACAGTAAAGAAAAAAATAATGAAATTAGAAGTTTATTTTCTGCACTACACAATTTAGGAAACAAGAGAAAAATGTATATTACTGGTGTCAGATAAAGAAGCAAACATCAGTATGCTATCCCATAGATAGTAAAGAAAAAATATTATATATGCCAATAGTATATTTGACAACCCAGATGAAGTGGTTCAATCTTTTGAATGACAGTAATTACCAATAATGGCCCAATAAAAGTGGAAGGACTTAATGGGCTCCAAATTATACAAAGAAATTGAATTTATAATTATAAATCTTGCCACAAAAAGAATACCAGGCCCAGTTACTATACCTTAAACATTTGAGAAATCAATTAAACTAGGGCTACAAACATTATTTCAGAACTAGAGAATTACTTTTATTGGCACGACACCAATGCCATATACAGACAATTATCTCAGAAAGAAAATGAGAGCCCAATATCCTTCATGAACACATATAAAAATAGAGTATTAGTAAATTAAATCTAGCAATATGCACATGGGATAGTGTATTTTAATCAAATGGACATATGTCTGGAACGTAAGACAGATTTGGCATCTGGACATCCATCACTACAATTTACTTTGTTAGAACAACAAAGAAAAAGCCATACAAAAAGGCATTTGATAAAAACGTAACATGAATTCTGATTAAAACGTAGAATGTTAGGAATGGAAGGAACCTTCTTTAACACAGCAGAAGAATTGATCTATGAGACCATTTAGCATTAACATTATTTAATGGCAAAAACCTGAATGTGTTCTACAATGAAGAGAAAAAATGACAGGAGTATCTGTTCTCAACACTCCTCTCTAACGTGATACATTAGGTCTGCACCAATGCTATAAGGAAACAAAGAGGAAGGGAGAAAAGATCTTGAAGACTAGAAATCATTCTTACAAGTAAAGCTTTACAAGGAAAACTTCGTTTTTTGAAGAAATAAAAGATAATGGGTGGAAAAATAAGTGACAGTGAACCTTATTTTATGCAGCAGAAAAACTTACAGGTAGATCATACATTTGAAAATGGATGAAGATGAGAAAACTTCTCAAATGTAACAAGATGATGGTCATAATTCTGGCATAGAAAAGACATCGAATAAGACACAACATTCTAGCCACAGGGAAAAAGTTGATAATTTGCATTACATTAATAAAAACTATTCATCAAAAGATATTATATAGGAAGTAAAAAACAAACAGAACAGGAACACAGCAAGGTACAGTTAGACTTCTAGAATATAGGATTTTGTTAAATGGATACACAGAGCATCTAAAACTTGATTAAACAGGAAGTAGCCAGAAAGTAGAAGGATCCAGAGGGTCCTAGAAACCTATAAGAACATTATGATAGACAGATTTGGACCCAGGGGTCCTGCTCAAACTATGGCACCAGCCAAGGACAATAAAGGCCGTAAACTTCAAACCTCTACAGAGATCTAGCCAATGGACAGTACATTCTCCACAGTTGAGTGGAGAGTGGGGACTGACTTTCACATGAACTCAGGTGCCCCATATTTTACCACATCTCCTGGATGGGGAGACCTGGTGGCACTCAGAGGAAGGATAGCAGGCTACCAAGAAGAGACTTGATACCCTATGAGCATATACAGGGGGAGGAGGTCCCCCTCAGTCACAGTCATAGGGGAGTAAGGGGAAAATGGGAGGGAGGGAAGAATGGGAGGATACAAGGGATGGGATAACCATTGAGATATAATAAGAATAAATCAATAAAATACATTAAAAAGAAAAAAAGAGGAGGTAGCCGGAACAAATCCATCAGAAATATGGGCAAGAAAACCAGGTAAGCACTTATATGGCCAATTAGCAGTATATGAAGAGGTGTTTAGCCATATTCGTCATTAAGGGTACAAAATAAAACCTACCTTGAATCATTATATTCCCACTAAGATGTTGAAAATGAAGAAAACAACATGAAACATTGGTAGGCAACTCAAAATAGCTTCGGGAAGTCCCTGAAACTGACCTAATTACTAGGTCCTTCCCTCCTTTATAGTATATAAATAGTAAAGGTTGCTGGGAATTGTTCAGACAAGTTGAGCTGCTTAGAAGCGACTCAGACCAAACGGCCCAGAAGAAGCAGAGACCCCACCTAACAGCCTGGAACCCACAGTTACAACCAAAACAGCCTGAAAGAAACAAACTAACCAAACTGCCCAGATGAAATGGCCCAGCCATGCAGCCTGAAGACGCTCAGACAAACTGAGCTCCCAGGAAAGCTCATCCTCCAATGTGTTTAACTACGCGCAGGCTGTGCAGTGTATGCGAGGTTCCAGATTCTGTGAGCTGTCACTTGTGTCGGCATTAACTTTAGTCATATGGTGGCCTTTGAGTCATTTCTGCTTCTCACCCATATTTGAGCTAAGCCAGTGATTTTTAACCTGTGAGTGGCAACCCTTTGGGGGGAAAGAGTGTCACATATCAGATACCTTACATATCAGATATTTTATGTTATGATTTATAACAGTAGTAAAATTGCAGTTATGAAGTAGTAATGAGATAACTTTATGGAGGTGGTCACTACAACAGGAACTGTATTAAAGGGTGGCAGCAGAAGGAAGGTTGGGAACCACTGCTCTAAGTAACGCCAATAAAAAAATTCACTGGCTCACTAAGTTGGCCTTTGGTTCTATCTGTACTTTGGTCTGTCATCAGTTCCGGGTTTGGGTTTAGCAGAAATGATCCTGCCACCCCAGAAATGGCAGTGCACAAACAGATTAGTGCTGATTTGGAGGCAGGGAGGCTGACGTTTGTGTTCGCCTTTAAAAAAATCTTGAGTTTTCAGGAGGTACAAAGGCTAGTTAAAAATGTACCTATGGTGGGCGGTTAAAAGGCTCAGAGTTAGGCTTTGCAAAGTTCCTCAGAACAGTGAGCTGAGCTTACTGGCAAAATGTTGATTTTTCCGGTAGTAAAGTTAGCAGCAGAATCCTTAGAAACCTTAAATACACACCAGGGCAGCTTCCTGTCATCTTCTCATTCAGGGAGAATTGGTAATTTCTAGAAGGACTAAGGCAGCAGCTCTTACCTGGGGTCTCAGGTAATGTGGAGTCAGCTTCAAGCTTAGGCAGCTGTCAAGCCCCCACCCTCTGCAGTAAACTGTGGCTAGTAGCTATGCATGCTATGAGGCCTTTTCAGATGTAGTGGATTCACGCTGTTGGGCTTTTTTTTTATGGCAACCAGCTGTCCCCAGAGTAAGTGCCTTAGGGCGTCAGATGGAGCCATGTAGGACCTTTCTTAATGCGGTCTCAGAGATCACACAAGTTGGCTGCATGTCATTGCGACGTATGAGCCTCCAAAGCCAATCTGTATGCAACGAAGGATGTCTATAGGTACGCTGTACAATCATCATACTCATTTTGTGGATTAAAAACTGCAGACTTAAGCAAAATAATCCAATTATTAATTAATGAAATCACACTTACTTGGAATTTCTACCTTGGTTAGAATAGTTCTGTGAACTATAATGGGTTAAATATTATTGTTGGGATGGTAAGAGGCTGGGATTTATAAGGAAATAAAAGTCATCCTTTGACTTATCTTTATAATAAAAGAAATACTATCTGCTGACAGCCTTGGAAGAAAGGTGTGTAATTAGTAAAAGAAAAATTATGAAGAATAAAAGTAAAAGACAAAAAAAGTAGACGGCTATCTCCCTCATGGGGTGCCTTACAGGCCACAGAGAAAGGGGATGCAGGCAGTTCTGTTGAGACTTGGTAGCCTGGGGTCAGTTGATGGGGGAGAAGGGCTGCCCCTCTATGAGGACTAGGGGAGGGACATAGGAGGGAAGAGGAGGAAGGGTGAGGCTGGGAGGACACGAGGGAGGGGGATACAATTGGGATATACAGGGAAAAAATTTTAAAAAATTAAATTTAAAAAGTAGAAGGCTAGATTAAAAAAAAAAAGAGAATTAACTGAGGTGAGAAAGGAAACAGAAAGGGTAATGGGTGAGTGGTGAAGATGACTGAAAGGTATTATGTACTTGTATGAAAATGTTATAATGAAAGTTACTATTATGTAGAATCATGCTATAAAACACTCAATTCACCATCATATCTAGGAGAAGGTAAACTAATTATGAACACCCCAGGCCAACTTGGATCATCCCAGCTCCTAATTAGCGTCGGTCAAACATTTAACCACGGAAAAGCACCTTTTAATAAATAAACAACACTTCACTTTTAATTACTTATATTGTCTTATTGGAAAGTCATGTATGTGACACACACACTACTGATTTCTTGGTATTAAAGTCACAATGAAGTCATTTCTAATTATCAAGCCAAGGATCAAGGGCAAGAATTTTAATGATGAGTTGAGTTTAACTTGTGACAAATGCAAATAGCTGCTTCTATTACAAGTGACATTGGAGTAAGCCGATTTGTCTCTTTCCTTCTGTACATTTCCACTATGAACACGGAAATTCATATAACCAACTGTCTTTTATATTTTTAAGTAGAAAATAGGAGCTGTGACAGTAATTATAGGTTGAATATCCTTTATCTGAAATGCCTGGGAGCAAGACATTTCTGATTTTGAAATTTCTTTTGAGACTTTTGGATACTTATCAGCACATATATACTGTTATATCTTAAGAGATGGGACCAGTGTTGAAACATATTTATGTTTCATAATAACCGTATATGCATAGCCTGAAAAAAATTTTACGCAGCAATTCAAATAATCTGTGTAAGAAATGAAGTTCACGGTGTGAAACGTTCTACATGTGGCATCTTGTGGGTGCTCAAAACTGTTTCAGGCTCCACAGCATGTTGGATTTTGGATTTTCAGGCTAAAGATGCTCAATGTTTAATAGTAATTTTGGTCTTCAAGTGAACAGTCTCCTGAGTGATCGGTATTCCTTCATATTTTGCTTTTCTATAATCATAAAATACCCGGGGGTTCTCTTACTGCTATCATCCCTCAGTCATTTCGCGATCCACTCTCTATGAGGTCAAGGACCCGGTTTCCATTTAAATAGAAAGCACAGACTGCTTCATTAAGAGTGACACTTGGAAAGGACGGCTTTTCCTTCCTGGCTCCTTAAGGTAAGATGAATCACTGGCAGAGCTGGGTGGTGGCAAAGAGCCGCTAAGCTGCCTCTTGAGTTGAGTCTGCTTACGCCAACCTAGACAGCAGCTACATGCCGAGACAGTGTCGCGCAAGATGGTGTGGACTGAAGCATCACCCACATTTTATTTCTACACCCTCATTCTTCAAAGTGGGAGACAGGAGACAGAGAAACTCACTGTTAGGATACAGACCCTGAGAGCTCATGGGGAAGTGGTCCACTACCCTCACCTGAAAACCCAATCTAGGCTAAGCTAAATTCTGTTACGTATGCTCAAGGAAGATGGGATTTGGGTTCTCCGGCTCTTTTAAACACAATGGTTTTAGATGCTTTTCAGAAATGGTAACATTTCTTTTGACCCTTGCTGGGCATTTGTTTTTTAAATTTAAAGCTTGGCAGATTAGACTTGGGGTAGAATTTTATTGTTACTAATGATTTGTGACCCAAAGATTACTTTGTATCATGCTTCTGTGGGATGATAATTAAATGACGCTTAAAACAAACAGTCTTACATTTAAATAAATTTTGGAAATATTAGCTCAAGTTAAATAAAACAATGTGTATACTGTCTTCCTATGTAGTCTAGGCTGGCCTCAAGCTCGCAGTCTTTCTGCGTCCAACGTGAAGGCACTAGAGTTCTTTTACAGGAGAAGATCTAAAGTCCAGTTTCCTAAGCAGTGTGTCAAGCAACTGAGTGTGGGAGATGCAAAAAAAAAAAAAAAAAAAAAAAAAAAAAGCCAAAAAAAAAAAGCCAATTTCAGGCAGGTTTGCAATTGTGCACTGAAAAACTTAATCCAACATCAAATACATAATGGATCTGAGCTGTCTCTGGCAGAGCTGGCCTGTGTTGTACTACGGTACTTCACAATAGCCTTGGCTTTGAAGACAAAACGTGCACGCTGCTCTTTCCCTTGACCATGTCACCTCAGTCCACACTGCATGAAACACCTCAGTCCACATTCAAAACCATTGTCTGCTACAAAGGTCACAGCATTTACTGTATATACGATGTTTTCTGCTCTCATAGCTGCAAAACATTTTAACCACAAGGAGAAAAGTATTAATATTTTCCTACCATCTTTCCTAGCATGCACTGAATAAGCATATTTTCAGATTATAGTTCTTAGAATGTTTGATAATTAAAATTATAAGTTGAGCTACTTGTTTGAATTTCATAAAAAATTTGTTGGCTGAATTATTAGACTAGAATTTCCATTAGCTTCTAAAACGGTCCTAAGCATACACCTTCCATCTTGCACTATATAGTTATATGAAAAAGCATTTTCAATATGACTAGAAAATAAAAAAATAAAAATCAACTCTAAAAAAACACTGAAAATGTTCCATGTCCTTCAGTATGAAGTATTTAATAAAGATGTCATTAATTAAATAAAATAAAATGGGTCATCCATATCACATAGCATGCAAAACTGCTGCCATTCTTAAAAATGCTAAAATTATATGTAAACTAAAGAATCATTTCAATAATTTTTATCAGTAAATGTTTGTTTTCATAACTATCTTACATACCTGCATTTCTGGGGTTCTATATAGATTTCTTGGTAGAGGAGAGGCAGAATGGAGAGGTTTAAGAAGCGTTGGTCTAAAGAACTAGAAATCTATAGAACAACTTTAGGAAGTCCCAACACATAAGGCTTAAGGATGTTAACATTTATAATATTAACTGAACCTATAATGATATGGGATTCAGTCTGTAACCCACTAAGATAGGTTCCTAAGCAGGGCAAGTGTAATTAGCATAGCAAAATAAAATTTATTAGCCAGAAGTTTTAGACATTCTTGAAGTCAACAGCCAATTAATGGGGCTGTTTCATGCACTGGTGACCAAGGCTTTCAACTAACCAGCTATTTTGTTAGTTGTATGGATCTAATTATATATGATAAGATTCATCAGCTGAGATTGTATTTATCCAGACAGCTTTCAGCTAGAATTATAGACTGTGCTATTAAAATTTCAAGTAACTTTAGCTATTTATACAGCTTGATGGTGATTTTTTAAAATTAACTTCCTCAACCCTCCTTTTTCAGAACTTTACAAGTCAATGATAAATGGAACCTTTCAATGCCACGAAGTTACATTACATTGAATGTCAAAAAAGACAATTCTCTCATTAGATACAGGACATCTTTGAAACAGAATCTCTATGATATTCATGGATAATTATCAAATTAAACTTTTTTCATAAAAATATTCATATAATTTCACGGCTTAAAAATTTGTTCATTACCATAGAGTATTACATAAATATTTATTTCTGATAGGTATTAGCTTTTTTATGTTTTCAAATATGAAAACTGAATTGTGGTTAAAATATGACCCATAGTTTGAATATCATTTCTAAAAAATCCAAAATATAGCCTGGTGGTGGTGGTTCACACCTTTAATCCTAGCACTCAGTAGGTAGAGGCTAGGAGTTCTCTGTGAGTTCAAGGCCAGCCTGGTCTACAGAGCTAGTTCTAAGACAGCCAGGGCTACACACACACACACACAGACACACACACACACACACACACACACACACACACACACACATCCTTCTCTCAAAAAAAACAAAACAAAAAGGTCCAAAATATATGATATATGTTTATGAAAAATATTTAATTTTGGAGATCCAGGTAAATGTTACAATGTTCCTCACATTGTCTTGGATATTTTCAATGTTATATCAGGAAATATATCTATTAAAAATTCTCATCTGTGTAACAGCTAAAATTGGTATATTTTAATTTCTTTTTTTTACCAGAAATGTATGTGTGTATATATATATATATATATATATATATATATATATATATATATATATATATTAATTATAGGATATATATATATATAACAGCCAGGCACAGTGGTGCACGCCTATAATCCCGGAACTCAGGGAATCAGAGAGAGGCCGATCTCTGTGAGTTTGAGGCCAGCCTGGTCTACAAAGTGAGTCCAAGATAGCCAAAGCTACACAGAGAAACCCTGTCTTGAAAAACAGAAAACAAAACAAACAAACAACAACCAAAACCTCTATCAAATAGGGCTTACTTTGGGGTGCCAGCCCCCAAGTAAAGACACAAAGACATATGTATTTATGAATGCCTAGGCCTTATAGTATGTTGTTTCCAACTAGCCCGTAATTCAGTTCTCCTGTTTATATTGCTCTAAGTTAATAAGTAGTAAGTGGCTCTTATTGCTTCTCCCTCAGTCCTGGCCTGCTCCTTGCTCCTTCTCCTGCTAGAGATTCTCCCGTCCCAACCTGGGGAACCCTTCCCCCCTCCTAGAATGGAAGTCCTGCCTCCCAATCCTGCCTCATCTTCTTTGCCATCAGACTTTTATTAAAACCAATCAAAAGGTGATGGAGATCAATGTTTACAAAGCATAGAGACAGGAGATACTTGATAAAAATGGAAATGCCAAAGTCCAGCCTGAATCAGATCTGCCCTGGTACAGAAATCAACACGTGAATATACAAGGATAATCTCGACACAGTGCACAAAGATATGACCCTGCTTCCTCAAAATCAGTTAATTTCTTCTTTTTTAGGAGTTTAAACTTTGAATTCTCACACGCATTTGAATATTGCTTACCACATGGTTCAGGGTTTTCCTTTTCTTTGGGGGCTGAACTGAGTACATCAAGTGTACTTTCTTTACATAAATGCTAAGAGGTTTTCTTCTATCTAGGCACATTCAGGCATTACATATGTTCATCTCTACTTTGAGACAAAGGGTGATAGCTGTACAAATGTATAATGAAAGTATAATAAAATTTCCAACGTTAAGGCAGAAAACATTGCATGATTAAAATCATCACTCTTTTAAAAGCGCTCAAATATGATGATCATGAAATTTCATGGCAAATATAAACAGAGCTACTCAGAGTGTCATATTATAAGATATTGGTGACACGTAAGCCACAGTGACTTATAAACCATCATGGTTTACAGAGGCTACCCTATCTGGCCCCTTTTCTTCAGGAGTCAAAATGAAAAAATTATTTATTAATGAGTTTGACTTATAAAATGATACCCGCTGTAAGTTTTGCCTTTAGGCCCTAGAAAAATGTTGAAAACATTCAATGAGCACAGAACACTTAACAATTATAAAAGCAGTCAGCATCACATAAATCATAATTATTCTCATACAATGAACCAAAAATGCAATTTAAACTGATAATGTATCATTTAATTATATTTTGATGTAGAGTAACATTTGTCTAAATGACCTAGGAAAACATGTCGCTTTGGAAGACTATTATTAAGAGTGGATGTGGAACTCCCTGGCTTTCTGTCTGTCTGTCTGTCTGTCCCTTTCATAGTGTGTGAGTGTGTGTGTGTGTGTGTGTGTGTGTGTGTGTGTGTGTGTGTGTGTTACACTGGGCAGTCTTGTTTCCTTTTACTGCTTGAAGCAAATTCATGCTGAATGTTTGTAGGTTTTACGATATGTATTGAGGAAGAGGACCCAGCTATGTAACTATGGCTGTTTAGTTGTCACTTCTTATTTTTTTAACTCAGTTTTAAAAATTGTGTGTGTGTGTGTGTGTGTGTGTGTGTGTGTGTGTGTGTGTGTGTGTGTGTGTGATATGACTGCTCATACATGTGCCTCAGGGCATAACTCTGGGGACTGTTTTCTCAAGCTCAGGTTGTCAGGCTTGTAAGGCAAGTGGTCTTGCTGGCCCAAGAGCTACTGAATTTTAATGAGCCTCTTTGACTCATCAGATATCAATGACTAAGAGTTCACACGCCTGGCATACTGTCAGAAGGAGTGATCCAGAGGAAGAACTTCTAAGTCAGCAGCAGTTCCATGAAGCTAAGCTGCCCTTCATCCAGACTGCAACACACAGTGAAGGCAAAGTCTAGCACATCTCAAACAGATGAGGAAACCATCAGTACGTTCTGTGCAGCTTTCCAGCCATCCACACAGACTCAGCCATTTCCCACACAAATTAGCAGCTTTAAAGGGTCTAAGTGCTTGGGAAGTCCTTGATCTATATAGCTGAAAAGTCAGAGGACTGGATGTCCTTTAAGAAACCTGCTTTATTCACATGTTGATTTAATTCAGAAAATTTTCATATGGACACAATTATTTTTGCAAAGTCCTAAGCAAAGAACGCTTTGATGCAAATATTCTGAATGCAGTTTGGCAATGAGACACTCCATGAACCCTACTGTCTCTCAGGAGGAAAGCCAAACAAAAACAACCTGCACCCAAGTAAGAAACAATGCATACTTTAAGACAAACATCTCCTAAACAGTGCACAGAAAT
Organism: Acomys minous; assembly: GCF_964271855.1. NCBI lineage: Eukaryota > Metazoa > Chordata > Mammalia > Rodentia > Muridae > Acomys > Acomys minous. The sequence continues at coordinate 89,189,589 of NC_140486.1, read as the reverse complement.
GAGCCATACAACTGTTTCCATGATGGCATTGAAGTGCATTTTCTACAGACCTCCTTAAAGTAAAGAGGGATGGCAGCAGGTCATGTGGATTACATGCATGTACAGTATGAAGATCATCCCGTATAGCTTCAACTTATTGTTTATAGTCAACGAAACTCAAAAAGCACCAGGGATAATAGTTCAAATTCCTTACTTGGAGGTGGTCCAGGTTTCCTACTCAATGTATTGCTTTAATAATAGTTACAGATGTTACACATGTGCTGAGGGGTCTTTAATGATGTCCTGCACTAACACTTGGTGTGAATTAAACAGAATAGGGACAATCTTTGCCCTTTTAGGGAAAGAGGGGGAGCAACAAAGAAACCTAATTGGGTCTAAGTCCCAGCTTATCCTGCTTTATACAAAGAAAACAGAAAGAGTCTGGGGAAGATAAACTAATTTCCACCAGTTTCTGCCTACCACATATAAACTAACTCAATTTAGATTGATTTGATAATGTCTACAGACTTACTACCAAGACACAAGGTTACTCTATGTATTTGGATGTTCTATTTTTCTTCCAAAAAATAGCATGATATGAAATGTTGCCTAAGCCCCTTTTAAATTTATTTAACTCCTATCTTTATTTCTTACATCAAAGCAAATAAGAAAAGATTTTTGACATCTTTTCAAAATTTAGCATGGTGGGATATCACTAGGAACAATCTTGTTTATAAAGAATAATAAAGATTTAAGCAAAGAAAATGGTGGTGTTTTAAGAGAACACGTTCTGATTTACTGGAAAAATGCTTACACTGAAAAGGAATGACAGAGTAGCTTCTTTTATACTTAATTTTTTAAATGGCGGACTTTTATTTACAAAAACTACTACTTAGCTCTGGGACCACAGACTGGTAATTGGAAAAAAGGCAATAACAACAAAATAACCCATAACCTTTATTTTCTATTACTTTTATTATTGCTGATACTTTAGTTTGCATTAAAGTCATGGACAGAGTTTAAGACATTTAAAAATATATCTCAAAGTTTTAAAAGGGACTTGAGGAAAGCACTTTCTCTCTGAAATTGATGTCTGTCAGTAGTAGAAAATGTAACCTAAGTATATCACAAGGGGGCATCTAATCAATCCTACTTGATGCTATTTTTCAAAAGCCTGCCTCATCACTGTTATGAAATAGAATTAAAATAACTCAATTTAGAAATATAGCTAAAGCAGGTGACATGAATGGCCCTTTAAATGCTAATTATAAGATACTATGTTCTTTCTTACTACATCCAATTCTTGCTGTGCCCGGCACAGCTCCAGTTACTAGCCTAACTGGGGTGGTAACGGAACAAACCAAAGCCACATACACAGACACACAAGAAGCTGGAATCTGGCAGACTGGACTTATTTAGGGAGAAGCTGCAGCACCCAGAATCTCAGCATGTTTATTATATAATCTTGAATAGGGATGTGGAGTTACTGAATACAGCAAAATACAGAGGCAGGATTAGTGCATGCACAGCTGTACGAGGAGGCAGGTTTGGCTACTCTTGGTAGGAGCAGTCTCTGTAAAGGAAAAGCCTTCAGATCATAAACATTCAGAGGTAGAGAAGCACAGTGGGCACCTGCTGCACACAATGTCCACATGTGCCAGCCCTCTGAACCCCGCCCCAGGCTTTGCCACGCTAGACAGGGACATGCTGATGTCAACAACATATATTTACTCAGGAATTTATTCTCTCCCTTCAAATTCTCCTACTTATTTTTATAAAATATGACATAATATTTAAACTTTAAATGATCTTAGCTAAACTATATTATGATTACAATCTGTTGACATGAAATAAAGAATGATTTATTCCCATGCATTAATTAGTGTCCCGAATCACTTAAATTATTAAGTCCAAGTACACACTTGATAATAATGTAACCATTCTTTTAATGCAAATTCTTATATTCTTCTATACTAATGAGTTATTAGGGTCACAAAGATAATTTTTAAGCTGTATAATCTTGTTCTTCATAACAAGATTAATTAAAACTACAACTAAGAAACATGAATCAAGTCACAATTTACATTTAAAATAAATAAAGATAAATATATGGATGGCTTATATTAATAAAACACTTTGATTTAATTAATAATATATAGTATTTATAATTGAGAATAAACTTTTATTAAAAATATAAATAGCTAGTATACTGATAGCAAGACGTCTGTCCCCATGTAGGGGGAAATAAACTATAAAAAGAAGAAATGATAAAGACGAACTTGGCTCAGCAATGTGATAAACACTACAGCAGACATGAAAGCCAAGTGAGAGTGTAGAGCAGTTGGTGGAACCCAGGCCGGACCGCAGAACAAGTGGCTGGGAGGCCTGTGAGAGTCTGCAAGGACTACCAGGAAGAGACAGAGGTAGTGGCCGTGATCACTGTGGTCAGGTTATCAGGTAAAATTATGTCTAAAGCACCCGGGAAAACACACTGAGAAGGAAAAGCATTGTGAGCAACAAGAAACTGCATCTCACCCACCACAGGATGGAAGTGAGGCTTCCGTTAACAAAGGTGGCCTACACAATCCAAACAATTCCTGTAAAGCTTTAGAAGAAAGGAGATGGCCACCTACAGTTCTGTGCCAAATTAGGAAAAATTAAAGGCATCTTAAGAAATGCAAACACTTTAGTTTTAGACAGTTTCATAGAAATAGCTCGTGAGTGTATTCATACATAAGAAAGCAAGCTTATGCAGAATGACGTAAACATAAAAATTGTTCAAACTAGCTGCTGAACATAATTAACCAATGGCTTAAAATGTTGATGTTTTTGACTCTTTCAAAAAATAAAAATTAAACTAGAGAAAAGTATCAGAGTTCTAATAAGTAAGTAGAATGTTAAATGTTGACAGCCTTGTTTTCTAAGACAGATTCTAGATAGGAAAATTTTATTTAAAAATTTATAAGAATGTAGTATAATGTATGTTTCTCTATATATGCACATATGCAATAAATCACCAAGTCACCAAACAAAAATTATTCAAGTAACTTTTGACCGTAACACTGCTATGATGGATCTTTTGTTGCTGGTGGCAATACTGGTGCCATTATTTTGAAACTTTAAAAATCGCAGAATAAATCAAATAGGTAATCATGGTAAAGTTAACAGCAATCAAGACTTTTGGGGTTGAAGTAAAGCAATTAGAAAATCAAATAAATTTAATTCTGAACACTAAAAGCTGAATTACAGTCATTGATTTGAACTCAAGATTCTAAATACATATATTCATGTGTTTTCTGTTAGTGAGAAAAGGTGCAGATGTGAGGCTTTCTCAGGAAATGGGACATGTGTAGCACTCAACTTCAGTCTCTAGTACCATTTTTCTTAAATACTAGAAGACAGATTTCATATTTAAAGAAAGCAAGCTAAAAAGAAACCCAGGGACATTGTTCTAGTCCAGAAGTAAGGGACACTTGTAAAAATTAACATTCACACCAAGAACTGAAAAACTAGAGAGGGCTCTGGCTCTCAGCAAACTGCATGTGTGAATAGTTATGACATATAACATATAACATCTCTGACAGCTGAAGAAGGAACCGAAGAAAACTCATCAGCATTTTATATCTCCATGAAGCATTTTATTAGCTTTGAATATTAGCCAGGTCAAAATAACAACAACAACAACATCAATAATAATAATTTTATTATTAACAGTAATAATTTATTAATATTAATAAAATTAATATTTATTGTTGTTGTTAATCTTATCCTTACCCTACATTTATACTATATCAAGGTACACTATCTGTCACCATTATATAATAGCATAGAATGTGGTATATTATAAAATAATTTGAGCAAATATGAAAGAAACTGAAGATTGAAAAATCATCATTATTTTAATCATTAATGGATATTTCAAAATCAAATGACTACTTTTTGCTTGCATTGTCTGTTACTAGATATGCTGTCAAAGTTAGCGCATATATTTTTTTTTTCTGATTTCAAGTAAAACACATTCATGTTTAAGCTAGAGCAATGATGTCATCACCACCTTAACCCATTAATAAAATTCAGGTCACTAACAGTAAAATAAATATAATAAAATAAAACAGACACTATATGTTCTGTGGTCTGATACATACGAAGTAGATGTCACCTATGATGTAATTGTGATTAAAATGCTACATTTAATCAAGCCTTCAGACACAACTTCCAGTTAATTGACTATGCGGAGATTAGAGAAGCAGTCCAGATGATTCCACAAAAGAGCATCTAAATCTACAAAAAGGTCCAACTCAAGGGCACCTGTTGATTTCCTTAAGCTGCATCAAGATCACAGAGGTATGAAAGACGCAGTGACCAGATGAGGTATATAGCCTTGGCAGAAGCCCCATTTGACAAGAGTGAGAAGAAAGCTGGAGCAATTCCAACGTGAACTAAAAAGTAGATGACTAAATGCATTGTTAGTTTCACTAGGCATGATAATGTCATTTTCATAATACAGGAAAGGATTTCAATTGTGTGAGATTCATGCTTAAGTGCTGATGGAATGCATGTCAATTTCTATGTCCCACTTCCGGTCTTTTGTGGCTCCTACTAATTGACATCCCAACCAAAGATGACTTCCGCATTTCACAGAGAATTAGTTAATCATCAGGGCTGGGAGGTGATTCAACCCAGAAGCTGGAAGAAGGGAGAGACTGCAAGCTTCCTTGATCAGTCCAGCGACTCCAAGGAAGATGGCTGAGGGCTGGGTGTGCTCTGCATCTGCCACAAGTGCGTACCTTGTGACACAGGATGAACTAATGCTTTCTCTGTAGGGTGAGTGTGAGTGTCACTTTGTCCCCGAGGGAGAAACAGAAAGCTTTGAGCCGAGCCGGGCAGTGTAGCATCTAACAAGAGGTTTTGTGTGCTGAGGTGCCCGCAAAGTCAATCTTTCTTGCACCCAGACTCCTTGAGGTCTGTTCCTTCTGCTGAGGCCAGGGAGCCACTTGCTCCTTTGGAGATCTGGTTCTAGCCAGTATATTTTTCAGACAGTTGCCCATTTAGAAATGAACAGCAAATGAATGCAAGGCATATCAGAAATAACAGGCATGTCGACAGTAGTAGCTGTCTATTAGTTAGAGATTTTGAGTATAAGAGAGGAACTTTGAATGGGTTCTATATGTAAGAAGCTCGAAGATAGTCAGAAGGAAAACTAAAACATTTCCTCTATTTAGAAAAAGAAATAAACATGAAGTAGTAAACTACAAAAGGAAGGAGAGTGCCACTATAATGAGTGTCATTGAAAACATTGTAAGATCTAATCATATACACAAATCTTCATTAAGATTGATTGAAAAAGGAAAACTAAAAACAGATGTACCAATTAGCCATATGGAGGACCCGGGGGAGAACAGAGCTGTAATAAAGAAGAGGTTATTTTAATAATGAAAAGGTATACTGATCAACTAGGACATTTAATATAGACAGTGAACATTTTAAAAATGGGAACATATCAAAATGTATCTAGTCAAAACAACTAATTCCATATGTCTACCTTCCCTCAACACAAACAAACAAACAACACACACACACACACACACACACACACACACACACACACACACAGAATCCCAGACTGAATAGGTGTACTCACAGAGCAGGTAATCCAGATTGAGCACGGATTGTTTCAGAGAGTGGCCTATTGTCTAGTTTTGTGTTTATCTAAAGCCTATAAGACAAGGTCTTTAATGTTAAATACAAACAAGGAGAAGTAAAACTCGTTCAAAGAGCAGAGACTAAGTGCTACGGAGGGCCCAACCATCAATGAGACATCTATGTCACATATTCTGCCCCAAGGCTCAAGGAACATGGAGGAGGAGGCAGCAGAATGAATTCAGAGCCAGGGGTTGAGAAGGACTAGGGTGAAATGGTGCCTTTTGGAGATGAGGGGACCATCGCACTCATGGATCCATAGCAGTTGTGGTTGCCCCAGTATAGGGTCAAATTGGTCAACTTTCCAGCATGGATGGGGAGGGTCACACAACCCCTAGCCCCTAGCTGAGAAGCTACAGACAGTTAATGGCTGTTATCGGAGGGAGGGAGAGTAAGTTTTCAATTGAAATATGGCCAATGGTAGGTTGACCATACTCTAATGGTTGTCCTCATACCCACATGCATAAAGACAGAACTAGTAAGACTGACTGGGTTATTGAAAAATTAAGAGGACGTGAAGTTGGGAGGGGCATAGAGGTGACCCAGTAAGATTTGGAGTGGGGTAATAAAGGCATAAATGTGATTAAAATAAATTACATACATGCATACAATTCCTGAAGAAAGAATAAAGATATTAAAACTAACGTTATATAAAGCCAGTTCAATGGTATACATAACAATGTCCCCAGATTAATATTAGTGCATTAAATTTAGGTACAAGAAGGGCTGGAATGACTTTACTGTAGAATCACAAAACAGACTGGGGCTGATAAAAAGCATTGAGGAGCCACAATGCAGAGATATTTACCTGCTAAGGAAGCAGGACTAGCACAATAAACAAGATGCATTAAATGTTTTAAATGGCACTACAGCAATTGATTACTCAATCCAAAACTTTCAATGAAATAGAAATAAAAACCCTATAAACCCAAGAAGAAAACATTAGATACGGCCTTAAAATAACATTAATGTAAACATAATATTGAGAAACAGTGTGACTTATGGCAGAAAGTATTTCTTTTTAAAGTTGATATATTTATTTATTCACTTTACATCCCGATTGCAGCCCCCTCCCTCCTCGTCAACCCTCGGTCCCCACTCTCCCTAGTCCTCAGAAAAGGGGAGCCCCTTACCCACAGCAGCTCATCACGTCCCATTAAGGACTCAGCATGTCCTTTTCCTCTGTGGCTTGGTGAGGCAGTCCCACAGGCAAGGAGTGATCAAAAAGCAGGAAACAGAGTCCATGTCACAGACAGCCTTCCCCATCCCCCAGCTGCCCCCTACCAGTGGACCCACATGAAGTCTGAGTTGCTACATCGGCTTCCTTTGTGTAGGGGCCCTAGGGCCAGTCCATTCATGATTGGTGCCTCAGTCTCCACAAGTCCCTCTGGGCCCTGGCCAGTTCTCTTGGTCTTCCTGTGGAGCCCCTGTAACCTCCAGGTCCTTCTATCCATTCCCCACTTTTCCACAAGACTCCCTACGCTTCGCCCAATGTGTGGCCATAAGTCTCCACATCTGTTTGGATCTGCTGATGGGTGTAGACAACTATGCTAGGCTATCTGCAAGCATAGCAGAGTATCATTAATAGTGTCAGAGGTTGGTTCTCTCCCATGGGGTGGGTCTCAAGTTGAGGCAGGCATTGGCTGGATATTCCCTAACATTCCCTTAATCTCTGCTCTATCTTTATCCCTGCACACTTTGTAGGCAGGATAAATTTTGGGTCAACGTTTTGAGGGTAGGTTGGTGTTCCCCTCCCTCCACTAGCACTGTTTAGTTAGATGGTATCCTCTTCAGTCTCATGACCCCTGCTGCTAGGAATCTTAGCTAAAGTCACCCTCATAATCTTCCCAGAAACCTACCCTGTCCTATATCTCCAGATTGTAACAGAGATACCTCTGTCCATCTCTTCTCTCTGCAGGCCCTCTGTCCTCCTGCCCACACTGCCTCCTTAAGTCTGATCTCCACCCTCATTTCTCTCTGTGTTCCCTCTCCTACCTTGCTCTCTCTCTTTAACCACTTCCACTGTTTATTCTATTTCTCCTTCTGAGTAAGATTTAATCATGCTCCAATGGGTCTTCCTTATTACTTATCTTCTTTGGGTCTATGAGTTGTAAGAAGGTTATTTTGTACGATTTGGCTAAAATCTACTTATAAGTGAGTACATACCATGTGTGTCTTTCTGGGTCTGGGTTACCTCACTCAGTCTGATCTTCTCTAGTTCCATCCATTTGCCTGCAAATTTTATGATGTCCTTGTTTTTAATAGCTGAGTAGTATTGCACTGTGTAAATATACCAGAGTTTCTTTATCTATTCTTCAGTTAAAGTTGTTTCCAGATCCTGGCTATTATGAATTAAGCTGCTATGAACATAATTGAGCAAGTGTCCTTGTTGTATGGTGGAATGTTTTTTCGGTATATGCCCAGGAGTAGGATAACTGGGTCTCGAAGGAGAGCTATTCCCAATTTTTTGAGAAAGCTCCAGACTGAGTTCCAAAGTGGGTTGTACAAGTTTGCACTCCCACCAGCAATGGAGGAGTGTTAACCTTGCTCCATATCCTTGCCAGCATGTGCTGTCACTTGAGTTTTTGATCTTAGCCATTCTGGTAGGTGTAAGACAGAATCAGAGTCGTTTTGATTTGCATTTCCCTGATGACTAAGGATGTTGAGGATTTCTTTAAACGCTTCTTGGCCATTTGAGTTTCCTCTGTTGAGACTTCTTGTTTATAGCTCTGTATCCCATTTTTAATTGGGCTATTTGGTTTATTGGTGCTTAATTTTTTGAATTCTTTATATATTTTGGATACTAGCCCTTTGTAACATAAAGCCTGATAAAAGAAGCTTGCAACTTAAAAAACTAAAAGAATAATTAAAAGCTCTTCCTACTGCCCGTGGGTCTGGATGTAGAACTTTCACCTATGCCTCCAGCATCATGTCTGCCTGTGTACCAGCATGCTATCAGCCACGATAAGGCTGGACTAAGCTTCTGAAACTGCAAGCCAACCCCAATTAAATACTGTCTTCTAAACTGGCAAAAATATAATAAAAAGCCAGAAAGATAAAAGATGGGAACATATTAGGGCTGGCATCTCCAAGGCCTGTAAGAGCGTCAGAAAAAAAAAGTCGAGAATTCAAAATAACACCAAGATAAATTCAACAGTAAAGCGAGACAGCCAACCTTACCTACCTGCCACCTACCTTCATTCTTTCTTTCCCTTCCCCCCCCTTCTCCTCCTCATTCCTCTTCTTCCCTGCTTTTCCATTGAGATGTATAAGCTCATCTTGTAGCCAGAAGGGTGGCCTCCAACTCATAATCCTCCTGCCTCAGCTTCTGGAGTACCAGTATTGGAATTACTTTATGTTTGTGCTTCTGTCTTGAGCCTACTTTTTTTCTCTTCCTGGTAGAGCCCTGGGTTTGTAAACGACATTTCACTTACTGGAAGCTACCCTGATCAAGTTTTAACCTTTCTCCACATTTTTTGTCACTTGAAAGTGGTAATGAGCTAAGGCTGCTCCTGGGAGCGTTGTAAGCTCAGCACTCTGAAGTCCAAAGATTCCAAGTCCACCCAGGCAACCTGGTGAGACCTTGTCTCAAAATAAACATTCTAGAGAGAAGGCTACGAAAACAGTTCAGTGGTAGATCACCTACCTAGCATGCGGGATACCGTAGGCTCAATCCCCAGTACCATATTTGGACAGTCTAAGAGAGACAATAAAAAACTGAAAATAAAGGCAGGCAGTGGTGACATATGCCTTTAAACCCAGTATTTGGGAGGCAGAGGCAGGGAGATCTCTTGGTGTTCAAGGCTAGCCTGGTCTACAGAGCTAGTTCTAGGACACCCAAGGCTACACAGAAAAACCCTGTCTAGGAAAACAAACAAACAAAACAGAAAATAAGTTATTTAAATGAGATGATCTGGAACTAGAAGGAACACTTAAAAGTGAAAAGGTAAGTAGAGATGTGTTGTAGACAGAATAAAGATTGCTGATGGTCCTCCATGTGCTGTACCCATCTGGAATCTGGCCAGTTAGTGTGTGAACACCCATCCTAGTTACAGGCTCCCTAACTCACACGTGCAGAAGCTCTGCCTGGTAAGGAAACACCTTCTCCAAGGCCACATACTTCCATTTTTCAGCTTAGTCGGGAAGGCAGTTCTCTCATGTGTGAACTTTCAGGAACATGGCTGCTGCTGCTGAACACACTGTATTAACTCAAGAGAGAAAAGACCATAGTTGCTTGTAGTCAAGACTTTGGCACTTTCTCTTACCCCTCAATCAGCGCAGCCTTTCAGCAGAGCTGGAACATTGCAGGCTTTATTAGAAAAACCAAGCATCTTAACACCTGCATCAGAAAATTTTTTTTCCTTCATGCTTGATGTTAACCATACTACAGAATGTTGGGACTCCTGCCAGACAGTGAAATGCTGAAAGGGCTGTTTGTTCTGCTCAACACAATCAGATTAAGATGAGTGCCTTGGGTGAATGAGGGCAGACTGACTACATGGCAGGGTAGTGGGGCTTTCTCTTTGCCTGCATTTGGACAGTGTCTGTAACTCGAGAGAGATGAACTCTTCCAAACCCAGGGGAATCTGTGTCCTATAATATTGCTTCTGCATCCTGAGACATAGTCCTTTTCTAAGGATGATGGTTTGTTTCCTTTATGTTATTGAGAGATCCTCCACCCACACAATGTGGCTTGCTGAGGAATATGACGTATTGATTGAGAGCAAATAAAGACACATGCTTGTGGTTCAAGTCATACAGCATGTCAAGACTTCTTCAGTGTCAGGGAAATTATTATATTGATTAAAAAAATCACTAGTTTTTCATTGTTTACATTTAAAACTGAATGTTCATGTCTTTTCTATATTTCTTTATTTGGAGGAGTTGAGTTTGGTATTTGATTTTTTTACAGCTGTGTAATTTCACACAAAATGATACTGATAACTTGTTTTTCACAACTCCAGGGCTATTTATTAATTTGTTAAATATATCATAGTCTTTTCACTCTGTCTGCAGCATTTTTTGAGTGTACACATGAGGATGCTATTCCTGGGGTTATGGATAAACCAACACAGAAGTAACTGAGCCTGCCCTGTTTCCAAGCAGCTTGTTCACAGTTGGGCTCAGTCATTCTTTATAGCTTGATTTTGCACCATGCTCTTATGTCTTGGAAATTTCCCACAAGGAGAACTTGTTTCAAGATGCAGATTTTTGGGCCCTCTTCTTAAAACGTGTGATTCAACAGACTGGGTTGTAGCGCAGGCATGTGTCCTCTCAAGCTCCTTTTGTCTTATAGGCAGAGGTCTTTCCGTGGCTCTTTGAAAAGCAGTAATTTCACAATTTTGCTCTGCCCAGAAGGACATAATTCTGCTCCATATCCTGGAGGCCAAGGACTTGCTCACTGATCCTGCATGCTGATTAAATGCTCTGCCTTCCTTGAAGGTCCATGAGATCCATGTGTCATCTTGAAGTTCCCTTTAACTGCCCATCAACAAACTCTTCTCTGAATTTGTAACACTAATCTCCAGCCACTGCTGACGATTCATGCCCGACTCTGGTTCTGGATACATGTGTATGGAAATGGCTGCCCAGTCTCTCCCAGTCTGGGGACTACTGTTCTTCCACCTGCCTCACATGTCAGATGTCTGCAGACAATTGCCTCCCTCTCTCTTCTTTCTATAGCTGAACAAAAGTAGCCTACCCAGAACCTATACGACACACAATAATACTCCCAAATAAAAATACAAGCTGCTCTTGGCAGATGAGAAAAAACAGAGCCATCAGCAGTTTCTTGTTGCTGTGTACTGGGGAAACTGGTCTGTAGGTAAACATGATAAAATCTGTGAAAGGATGAGGCAGGGGTAAGTATCCAGATCGCTAAGCCTACTTCCATCTCTTATTTCCTATCACGGAGACGTTCAAAACTAAGCTAGACTACATGAACCATTAAAACAAATCTTTCAAGTTTTCTTTTTAGTGAATTATTTTAAATTATACTTTCGTATCTTGAAAATAAAAGAGTTCTTCAATGGTTACTAGCTACTGTGCTCTCTGTGGTTTGACTTCCATAGGGCTTGTGTGCAATGATTTGTCTCCAATTTCCTTCCCACCAACAGCATACGTGTCTACCGCATTTCAATTTCCTGAAACTGTGGTTATCAATGACTTCAAGACTTGGAGAGCATTTTCTTTGGTTTCTAAGCACATTTTTCTACAAGTTGATCTGTATGTCAGATGGTAGAACAGCCATCTACCTGACTACCTCTGTGTAGAACAGGGACTTGTCATCTGTATATCCTTCATACTTCCCCCATGGTGGTGGTGGTGGTGGTGTGTGTGTGTGTGTGTGTGTGTGAGAGAGAGAGAGAGAGAGAGAAAGAGAGAGAGAGAGAGAGAGAGAGAGAGAGAGAGAGAGAGAGAGAGAGAGAGAGAGAGAGAGAGAGGCACGAGGACAGGTCATAGAGGATTTGCTTGACAAAATTCCAGCGACTTCTGACTGTCCAGCATGATCTCTAGACATCCAGAACAGCGGTTGAGGCTTTGCTTGACAAAGTTCTGAAGATCTCTGGCTGGTCACCACTGCCTTTAAATATTATGTATGGTCTAGGTGTACTTTTGCCTTAAAATTACTTTGAAATCTGTTTTTCCTTCTAAAACTGTTGTTCTCTGTATTTCTCACTTTGCCTAAGAGCCCTAATGAAATCCACACATGGAAGACATTTTTCCACCCAGAATGCTGAAGGAAGGCATCTGCCCAAAGGCTTGAGACAATGATGGAGGTTTTTTATTTTTATTTATTTATTTAGTTTTTTTGCTCTGACTGTGAGCAGCCAAGCAGAAACTGCATGAAAAAAAGTTAGGACCTTGACATAACGAACAGCACCTGACTAGATACTGTTAGGTGGAGAAAAGTATCTTTAGAACCTGCTGTGAGAGCAATAGAAGGTGGACTTGGAATGTCATGTTTTACAGGACCCCTTGGCAGTTAGTCTAGGCTTAGCTAGCACCCCTATTGGTTTGGGACTGGGAGAAAGTCAAGCTTTTGTTGCTATGACAATCATGTAAACACAATGGCATAGCCCGGGGAAATTTATGTTTATACTTTCCCGAATATGGTTCAAGAAATAATAATCAGGTTATGCTGACATTGCTTGGATATTGATTTATTTTTGCTGTATGCTTTATTGTAGGTTATACAGAACTGTTTGTATTTCCTTGTTAGACTGTTCTCTTGGTTTGTTCATTTTTTTGAATGCCCTTTTGATTGTAAAAGATGAGAAAAATCATGCTGTAATCCGTAATGAAAACAATTGAACTTCACTTTAAATAAAGTCCTGGGGTTGGCCCAAGGAGTGTCAGAGATAGAGACAGACAGACAGTAAGCATTTGAGAGAGACAGAGAGATCTTCAGTTTGAACCACATATGCCTGGTGTATTATTTCTTTTTTTCCTTTGTTCCTCAACTTCTCCTCAACAACTGGTTGCTATAGCCAGTTGTTCCCTTAACAGCTGTTCACCTCCTGCTCAATTCTCCCTACCTCACATCCACCAAGACTTTCTTTTCTCTTTTCTTCACTGTTCCCAGAGCTGGTTTGCAGTGTGTGTGTGTGTGAGTGTGTATGTGTGTGTGTGTGTGCGCGTGCACGCATATGTGTTTGTCTGGGACTGAACACTTTGCCTCCAGCATACTTAGCAAGTTCCCTACCAGTGAGCAACACATCTGACCCAAAGATCTGTACTTTCTATTTTTTGACTATTATTCCTACCACTTACTAGCTATGGGTCTCAATTCCTTGAGGCCTCAATTCTTCATCGCCACACATATGGACAAAGGAATCTTTCTTTTCTCTATCTTGACTCATAACAAACTTGTATTTTTCTACCTATCCATTGGTCTTTTCTGAGTTGAAGCTGCAGCATTTTCATTAAAAAATTCTTCAATGATCCTACCTATAATTTCAAATCAAGCTCCTGTATGTAAGCCTCCATGGTTTGGCTCTCCATCTCTTCCTTTGTGAAAAGACCTAAGGACTTGTAATTATCTGAGATACCACACTATTTCCCTATATTATTATCTTTATTACTTATCACTTTTTGTCTTCCAGCTAAAATGTATTTCCTCATGATTTGGCCTCCTGGCCTTCTAGTCATCCTTGAAGGCTTAGCATTTCTGAAAAGAAAAATTTCCTATCAAGAATTATTTCAATTTTCCCTTTTAGTTTTTTGTAGATTTTTCTTGAGCAAAGAAACCCCTGTCAATGCTATCCTCTATGACTTTTATGGGAAATGGAAGGGAGACCTATAAAAGACAGGTCCCTGGGGCAGAATCATGTTTCTAGTCATCTTTTAATGCCCAGAAAAAGCCATGGTTTCAGGCACAAAGCGAACTTCCAATAACTATTTGTTAAATGAAGAAAGTCATCATGAACCAGGCTGCAAAGTCCGCCTAAGCCTATGAAGGGGAAAGTCTTAAAAAACCCACAGTCAAAGTTAGGAAGATAGCATGGGAACCCAAGAAAGACTGAATTGTATATAATGGCCTTAGGCAGAAAACCAGTTAATAAGAAGCTAAAACTATGCAAAAATTTGTCTTCAAATTAGGTTATCAGACTTTTAACTTTGGAAGTGATGCCCCAATTCATGATTTAGTATATTCAATTTTATCTGTTGTTGTTGGACCATCAGTTTAAAAATTATCATGTATTTTAAATTAAGAAATCTGTTTGTTATTTCAGCGTACATAATTCAGTAAATCAAAGTAGCCTTGATAGTGAAAGCCACGCATTGGTATTTCTCACATAGGATTTAACCACATGAGAGAAGGACATAGTGCGATCTCACAATTTTTTTGAAACCATAAGCAACAAGTCAGGGAAGGATGGAAGCAGAAGACTGGAGAGGACGTTAACTATTCTTGTTGTTTTATAGAAAACAGTTTATATATGATAGAAGAAATGTTCCTGATCGTAGACTCAAATCATTTTCATATTCCTATGTTGGATAAAGTATGCTGTTGGATAAAGTATGCTGGTACAATGGCTCCAGCCTTAGTTTATCTAGCCATTCTGACTTTGATCTTTGTGGTAAGCTTTATAATTATTATTCTTAATTCCCACTGACAGTGAAATCAAGTTATATGCTTCTAGATCAATAAGAAAACATTGATCACAAGCAAAAGCAAAATTCTGTAATAACTTCCAAACAACTCCCCCCCTACCCCATTCCCATACATTCTAAAAGAAAGAACTCAGAAAATGACTTGCACAGGTAGAGTCTGAATGAAGAAATGGCATAATACCTGTTTTATGATACAGATATTGATATAAATAAACAACTCTCATGCTAGCGCTCTTCACGTACATTTTTCATAATTTACATGTAAATCGTAAAAGACATCAAAAGCTTCAAAAACTGAACAAAAAAGCAAATTGTCTGGGTGATAATCGTCAAAAGAAATTCAAATGGCCAATAAATATATGAAACATGTTAAAAATCATTATGTAACAAGGAAAGGCAGGTCAAGAGGACATTGAGATTCCACATTACCCCAGTACGAATGGCTATCGTTGAGAAAACAAATGAGAATTTTGTATATGCTATAAGTCAGATCAAGCCATTAAGTCAGTGTAGACAGAAAGCAGTGAAAAAGAATCAGTCCCTGAACTGAAGGAAGAAACTAAGGTAAGAAGGTGTGATGAAATACATGCCAAAATGCCTGTGCCGAAACGGTCAGTGTCTTGCCAAAAGAACATGCCTCTGCAACAAAGATTAAATCAGAACCTACCTGAGGTGCTACCCAGTTTATACCTGACCCCACGCTCATGGATCACAGATAGTCTCATCCAGAAGACAAAGATATATATAGAACTAAAGGCTATAGAAGATTGCATAGGGAGCCTGCACAGAGAGGTGCAAGATGCAGCAAGTTGCAAACGATGTTGAAAAAAAAATCACGTAACGAATGAGTAACTGACAGAGCATGACTTGAAAATTTCACATGACATTTTCAAATAAACAGCTCAGCCAATGCGCCAAGCGGTTAAAACACAAATTAACAACTGTGGTACATTTACACTATGGAGTACTACTCAGCTATTAAAAACAAGGAATTCCCGAAATTTGTGGACAAATGGATTGACCTAGAAATTATCATAATGAGTGAGTTCACCCAGAAGCAAAAAGACACAAATGGTATACACTCACTTATATCAAAACACTAGTCCAAGGGATATGTACCAGGAAAAACTTTACTTACCAGGAAAGTGGGTCAGAGGAGAGGGCATCCTATTGAGACTTTAGGTGAGAGTAGCATGGAAGAATGGGGAAATAGTAGGACCCACAGGGTCCTGGAAACCTACAAGGAGAACTTTATGACAGGCAGATCTGGGTCCTGGGGTCCTCCTCAAACTAAGGCACCAGCCAAGGAGAAATAGGCAGTAAACTTCGAACCCCTACCAAGACCTAGCCGACAAACACGATATTCTCCACCGTTGAATGGAGAGTGAGATCTGACTCTCACACGAACTCTGGTGCCCCTTTTCTGACCACATCCCCTGGATGGGGAGGCCTGGTGGCACTCAGAGGAAGGATAGCAAGTTACCAAGAAGAGACTTGATAATCTTAGAGCATATATAGGGGGAGGAGGTCTCCCTCAAATCACAGACATAGGGGAGGGGAGAAGGGGGGAAGTGGGAGGGAGGGAAGAATGGGAGGAAACAGGGGAAGGGCTAACAATCAAGATGTAATATGAACAAATTAATAAAAAAATGGTTAAAAAAAGAAAAAAAACACAAATTAACGAATGCAACACAAATAATGTTAAGCAAGTGATGAGGCAACCGAGGTATATGTACTAGGAGTACATTTCATGAGCTGTACGAGAATTTACTAGAGAGCAAAATAAAGTGATGGTATAGATGTAAGAGTAAAATATAAATATATGTATGTATACACACACACACACACACACACACACACACACACACACACACACACACATGGATCTGCTTCAGTATTCTCAATTATTGCCAGTTAACTTAGATGGTGGATAAAAGGATGTGTTTTTCTCTCTATTTTTCCCCCAACAGAACTGGAATAAAATAGCCATATTTTATGGCAAAGGAATAAAAGAAAAAAAAAAGATTTCAGGGAAAGGAGCGAGAGGGAAAGGTGGACTCTCATACATAGTGATGAGAATGAAAATAAGCAGCTACTATAAAAATCCATATGGATACTTATCCAAAAATTAAAAATAGACCTACCATATGTTTCAGCTCTATGACCGCTGGAAATATGCTGGAGGAAATGTCAGTCAGAACATCACAGAGATGTTGACCAACCCATCTTTATCACAGCATCACGGAGACTGCTGAGGCATGGAATCAGTCTAGATGTCAGTCGACAGATGAACAGAAATGGAAATAGAGGTAGAAGTTTTATTTAGAAATGTAAAAATGAAATTATGTCATTTGTACTAAAATGAGTGGAAATGGAGATCATCAAAATAGGCCAGTTTCAGAAGAACAAATATTTCCTGTTCTCTCTTAACTCTGGCTCTGGAATGTATATTATATAGAGGTAGAAAGACGGACAGTTTGGGTAGAAGAACAGTTTCCATAGTGGCTAGACTAGGGAGGAACTAAGGAGGGTAACAAATACGAGCGATGTGTGTGATATACAGGAGTAAACGCATCCCAATGAAACTCATTATTTTCTGTTCTAGCTAAAACCTGAGGCACAGAAGCCCGACCAAAGTTGACTTAACCATCACCCTCAAAACCCCCTCTTTTTTTTTTTAATTTAAATACTGATTTTAAAGGCTTTCCTCTACAAAAACATCATCACGTTAGAGTCTAGAAACTTGTTCTTTTTTCTATTCCTTTCTTGTGCTGATCAGTTGGTTTTGTTGTTGTTGTCTTGGTTTTTTTTTTCTTTCTATATTCATTTGGGTATTTACTCAGTCATTACTTATTAAATACCTGTGTTAATATTAATACCCTATTAAATACCTGTCATATACCAAGTGTTGGGCCTCAGAAGTGAAAAAATGCCCTCTAGCCTCAGTACACAAACCATGTGGTCTCACTACTTTTGATCATTCAAAGGGAAGAGCTTGACCCACAATAGGAAGTAAGTGTGAACTAGTTGGCTCCAACTGTGAGCACTACAGAGCCTGCCCGAAGCAGGGGACTAACTCCGCTCTATGACTCTGTCTGACCTCTTTCTGATACTTGGTGCCACAATAAATGTTGATGTTCCCTTAAGGACCTATTTCATCATGATTTCAACAAACATATCACATATGTCTTTAAAAGAATTTTCCAAAAGGAGTCCAATCGTGCTTGTGGATGTCAAGGGGTTAGAAAGGAGAAAGACCTCAGCGTTGTCTTTGCAGAGGAGAAGGTATCGCTCCCACAGACAAACACAGTAGGCTACTCCAGGTGGAGTTGGAGGCACAGCTCAGGGGACTAGAGAAGGGAAGAAGACTTGTGGAGGGCTGTGGTCCATGAGTTAGGACCAGCAGAAATCACTACCTTCTGCTACCTTCTGCTCGGTTTCCTTCTAGGTTTCCCCCTTAAGATCTTTACAAATTTCACATCAAGAAAGAAAAGTCAGATTGGATTTCACTGATGCAGCTCCAATAATGCCACGAAGCCTGGTCCTCAGATGGCTTTCTTCCATCTTCACTGATTAGAGCTGCTAAGGTGCCTATAAACAAAGACACTCAACATATATTCAACGGTGGACTTCAGAATCAATATTTTTTCTAGACATGAACTCCTTGCTTAAATAAAACCAAACATGATTAAAAATCAGCTTTAAGAGAGGATAATCTTTAATTACCTTATTGTTTATTTTATCCTAGAATCTTTAACCCCCCCCCAATATACATCACATATCTAACAAACACCTGCCATGCATCCTAACAATTGTACAAACAATGCTTCGTTTGTTTCCTAAGCCAACGCCCTGGTGTAACTGTGATTATAACTTGCAGTTTAGAGATGAGAAAAGGAAAAGGAAAACAAGGAGAAGGCACCAGGAAGATCAGTCTGCTGAAAGTGCGTGGACTCCATCTGTATCAGGCCCTCACACTGAGCCAACAAGCTCTTAATCATGCTAATCTGTTGCTTCTCAGTACATCGGCTCTGTTGCTCACGCATCTTATGGAGTAATAGTCCTACATAACATGGGTTCATCTGAGTTTGGAGAGTCAATCACCATGTTAAATCCCAGTGTGGTCATTCATTATTATGGTGTCCCAACTCCCTCTTCTAATGGCGTTGTTTCCTTTTTTTTCTGGGATGGTTCCCTATTTCCAGAAAACCCTTTTCCTTTCTTTGTACATGCAATCTCAGAGAGAAAAAGCTAGCAATGATGTCGGATGTGCAGCTTTCACGTGGCGAAGTTCCAACTGCAAACATCCATTGTGGTTTCACAGTCACAATGATTCTCATCTCAGAAAGAAGCTTTTTTTTTTTCTAGACCCAAACCAGACATGGGTTCTCCCTCTATACATGACCCTAGTGAAATTGCCATTATTGCTGGACTTCTTAATCCTGGATTCACATTCATGATGCTATTTAAGAAGCTAAAAATAAAAGCTGTGGCCAGCTCCAGTTTTTGTAGGCATGCATATTAATTTAAATAATTTCCCTTTAATTATATTTAACACACATTAGAAATTTAGTAATTATAAAAGACCTTTAATTATCAACATTCATTATTATCACTATTATTAACATATATTAAACACCCACAGTCTGTTAAATGCTGCACTCAAGATAAAAGGCATTAACCTCGTAATTCCACTGTGACCAAGATGGAAGACAATCTTCTCCTTCCAGATAGAGTACAAAATAATACTTGCTAAGCCTGACAATGAGCCAGTAGATGAGTCAGGGATCAAACCCACTTGTCTTAACCACCAGACAATTCCATAAACACAGAATGGCTATAAAACTCTGGTGCTTAAAGCACATCTGAGTCTCTTTTCCACAAATGTGTTTAACGTCTGCATCACATGCTTTTTGTGGCGGATTGAACTTCTCAGGGGTATCCGAACTGTGTAAACAGTCAAGTCATTTGAGACTAGCTCTACAAAAAGCTCTGGCCTCAGCTCGAACAATACCATTTTTGGTAGAAAAGCGAAGTTTAACAGTAAAATAATGAAAATGCAGCTTTTTAATTTTTTTTTTTAAAAAGGGCTCTGAAGGCAGCGTTGAATGAAGATTTCCCAGAGCATCTGAACACTGGCTGCATCATGGGAAGGAAAATGGTAGTTCTAAGGTGATATCTGATCTAGACATTTAACTCACACCTGCCCCCAAGACCTGGGCATGGTAATTCATGACCACTTGTTAGGAGTTTGAAGTTTTGTAAAAGCCTGGAGCTCAGAGGAAAACAATTTGAAGGTAAATCCTACTGTTGCTAGTTGTCGGTGGTGCTACCCAAGGCATATGCATTAACCTGTCTCAACCTGTGATGCTTCATTTGTAAAATCAAGGCAACAGAATGGAACTTCTTATGAAGTGGATTAACAGACTGGAGGATACAGATGCTTACAACTTATGAAAGTGTCTCTTAGATTTTTTTTAAATTGACATTTTGAAAGAGAAAAGTATTTAACAGAAACCTTTCAACTTTGTCCCTAGTGACACATGCTGTGGTTGTCTCCTGGACAGGGGTGGCAAGCTCTAGCTCTATCTGTTGCACACTGGAGGGAAACAACCATTATTCTCTGTTTCAGTGTTATGCAAACATTTTGTGGCACAACCGCCATCCAACAAAATGGATGGAATGCCCAACAATTTGTTTTTGTATTAGTGTTACTTAACCTCAACAGTGGGAGTGAGCATGTTCAAGGTCGGCTGGACTAAACTATCAAGTTCTGAAGTTCAGTAAACTAAGGGTACTTTACCTGCCAATATCGCCAATTCATCATGGGCTAACTGAATTGTAAAACCATTGTATATCAAAGAGAACCTGTATATAATAGTTTCCACACCTGGTATGAACCTGGAATTGAGTAAGAGAAACCCTTCCCAAGGCCTGGGGATGGTAAGCCATGATGGTCACTTGTTGGCAGAAATAGAATGCATGTCAATGCAACCAAAGTGGAATTTAAATAGTTTCCTCCTCAAAACATATTTCACTCTTTCAGCAAACCTTTTCTGAGTACCACTGTTATTTCGCTACAGGATTATGTTCTGAACTTGTAAGAAATTTAGCACATCAGAGGAAGCTCAGGACATAGCAAGGATGATCCTTTGTGGAAAAAATGAACACAAAAAGTAACTTAGGGTGGAGAGAATAATGAGAGGCAGAGGCAAGAACTGGTATAGACAGAGACCACCACACTTGGTTATGAAGTAAATATAGGAGCATTTATGATGATACAGGGGAGAACAATATTGGTCATTCAACCAATAGTTGAGCATAGAGAAAGAAGTGTGTATGGAAAAGAGAGGGCAACACACATGGGGACGATGGTCTTTTAACTGACATACACTAATTCTATATGGGGTAGCACATGATGTTCATACATGTATGTATAAATGGTGTAAAATGTCCATTTCAGAGTAGGCATGTTTCCTCAAGCATTTACTTTCTGCTTATAGTACAACACTCAAAATATTTTCTTCCAGATCTCAGGAAACACTCAACAAAAATCTCCATTATCTATAGTGATCTCATTATACAAAAGAACATCAAAACTTCAAACTCCAATGTAACTATAACTTAGTTCCTTTTGACCAACATTTCCTCAGCTCTGCCTCCCTTCTTTTCCCTGCCCTAACTTTTTGAACCCAATACTCTTAACTATTTTAGATGCCTGGTACTAGTGAGTTCTGGTACTACTTGGCTTCTTTCACTTAACTTAATGACTTAACCCCCATCTATGTTGTCACATTAGAGAGGACTTCATTCTTCTGTGTTTGCATAGCTTTCCATTATTCGTGTAGACAGGCGTGGTTTCTTTGCCATTCATTTGAGGGAAATCTAGGATATTTGTTTTGGCAATACTGGAAATTAAACCTGGGGTCCTCTTTAGCACATGCCAAACAAGTGTGCTCCCAATGATTTATACTCCCAGAGCATATCAGTCAGTCAGTCAGTCAGTCAGTCAGTCAGTCTGTCTGTCTGTCTGTCCTTCAGTACTAAAGAGTGAACCTACGACTTTGTCCATATCTCATGCTAAGCTATAACCTCAGCCTGGTCTTGGTCTCTCTTTGCAGCTTAGGCAGGGCTGGAAGCTGTGATCTTGCTGCCTTAGACTCCCAGGGTAGCTGCATGTAAGACCATGAGGTCTGGCTAAAAGTGGGTCAAAGGCCCAAATGAATGAGGTAATACTATAATGCTGTTAGATGAAAAATGCTGAGGAAAAACTTATTAGAAGTATTAGATAATTAGATAATGATTTCTCCAATATTAAAGACATAAGAAAAAAGAAATAAAACCCAAATTTCCTGACAATTACATGATTCCCCTCTAAAATGCAATCAATAGAGTGAAAAGAGAGAAAGTAGCTGCAAACCATACACCTGACAATAAATTAATATTCACAATCTATAAGGCACACTTATAACTCACCAATAAAAATGAACAACCCAACTTAAGTGAAAGACTTATAAAGACCAAAGATATGTAAATGACCAGTAAGCGTTTCAACAGATGTTCAACATCATTAATCATGAGAGACGTGCAAATCAAATACCATGATAATATCTAAGTCATTAGGATGGTTCCTTACACAAAAATCCAGAAAGTTTTAAAATGGTCAGTCTGGGGAAAATAGTTCTTTTAAAAAGTAGAAATTAGAATAATAAATGATAGAAAAAAGAATAATAATATAAATGAATAGAATAACCATGTGATCCAGATATTTCACATCTGTTTAGAAGAAGAAAAGATGAAAATGGTACCTCATATTTACATTATACGTATGGATATGTAATGCTGCATTTAGGTTGCTTTTTAAACTTTCATTTGAGATGCTTAGTATAGGCCTAGTCCCTAAGATGGTATGTGTGAAAATATTTCAAAAATCCAGAATTATTCCAAATCTCAAACACTTCTGATCCCAAACATTTGGGGTAAGGGACCTTTCTGATATTACACAACCTCTATGCAATGCTCACATTTTGAGACAGCTCAAATGCAATTGTGGTAATGAGTACTATTTCTGAGATATGATAGATAATTGATTTACAATCAGAATTTTAGACTCACCAAGATAGGAAAGATGTTTTCTCCAAGGATGCAAAATACAAATAGGCAAAGCACTATGAATGCAACATTTATATAATTCCTGATTATTGTGTGGTTCTTCTCGATATATGTGGTTTATTATATATGTGTGTGATAATATAAATGTATATGTAAAAATGCTAAATGAAAAAAAGATGAGTACTCTCTCAATCAGTGCTCTCAACAGGCGGCACTGCAACCTAAACAGTACTGGCTGCTTCCGTGCCTGCTTGCTTTTCTTTGGATTGTGGGTAAGAATGGAGCTGAAATCAAATACATTTTATCTATATGCTAACATAGAGAAGGCTGGTTTGATTGGCAGTGACTGAAATTAAAGGCAGAGGAAACACAGACATCATTCTCTGTGATAAGTTAGTCAGTTCTGACTTCACATGCATTAGCTGCCATTTCCTTCCCACGGCAATAACCCTGTATGATTTATTATTTTTTTTTTGACAAATACCACTCATCTATTCTTACTTTAAAAGTAGGGAGATCTATCTGGAGAGAAGGCTAAAAAAAAAAAAAAAATCAGGTAAAGACTGTAAAACCTTGTGACTGGGGGGGAGGAAGGGGGAGGAGCTTAACTCTGCCAGAAGGCTTTGGGTCCTCTGCTGACTCACAATAGTCACTTCAAACCTAACGCACTCCAGATGTCCCCATGATCATCTAATCAGACATCAAAAGCTGCACTGTGACAAGCCACACGCTGCTTACGAGGATGTTACATGTTTCCACAAGCGTAAAACACACACAGTAGCGGCTTTTAAAACGTGATCCATCCACATCAGATTCTGCTTTACGGCACAGGGCTATTAGGAAGGGGCCCCCTCCTGAGAGAGAGAAAACTCTCGGTTAATGTCTGCACAATGTCATCCCTATGACTAGCTTCGCTTTGAAAGCCGAAGCCAGAATGAGACACACGCTTCAGGAGAGTGCATGTTTCGAGAAAAAGAGTCCTCATCTGAAGGGCTCTCTTTGAATATTGCCATGCTAAAGGGAAAGAGAGAAGGTTCTGTCCCCTTCAGAACCTGCAATCCCGCTGCTTCGCAAGGGAGAACTTAAATTAGCCCTTTCAGTCCACACCATGGACGTTCACTAATTGTTTAAAGCACAGAAGAGGACAACAACAACAACAACAACAACAACAACAACAACAGCAACAGCAACAGCAACAGCAACAGCAACACCCCACCGTTCTCAAACTTGACTTTAACCTTAGACAAACTTGACTGCTTGGCTTTAAACTTAAGATTTCAATGGCAGCTATCTCAATGAATGCTTGTATGCGTGTTTGTGTAGACACCATTTTATGAATCTGCCTTTGCATAGGTGTCAGGCTTTTATTTTAAATGCTTGTCTCTCTTATTTACTTGGCAAATACACACAGACTACTGGGGTAGTAGATGGAAAACTTCATTGATGTTCTATGAACATATATGGAGTTTAGGACATTAGAATGAAATTTAAAGTTGAATTTATTCTTACCAAAGTTAAAAACTCAGACGTGGAAACCAGAAGCCATTAGTTTGTAGGTTTAAATCAATAATGGCAATTGGAGTTTATATAGTTTCTCTGTTTGTTTTATTTTATTTTTAATTTTTTTTTTTTTTTTTAGTTACACACACTTTTGTTGCAGGATATTTGATACCATTGTGATCCCTGAGATTGTGAACTGTCAAAACCTGCCTTTTGTTTCTTGTGGTTGAGCCCTAACACACACCTTAAATCCAAGAACCTTCTGCTTATTGTGAACAGGTGATCAGGTGTGGTTTAGCCAGCCTTAGCACACACCTTTAATCCAAGAGCGTTGTGCACACAGGACTTAATAAAGACAACCCTAGGTCAAGAGGAGGAGCAAGAAACCAGCTGACAGGGATTGAAGAGCAGGAGGGACTTTGAGTTGAGGGGTATTTAAGACAGTGTGGGGTAGAAGGAGCTCCTAGCTCTTTAGCTGTTGAGCTCTCCAGCTCCTTGGCCTTTGGCTTTTTGAGCTCTGAGCTTGCAGCAAGTCTTCAACCTTGGTTTTTTTGTTTGTTTGTTTGTTTTGTTTTTGTTTTTTGTTTTTTGTTTTGTTGGTTTTTTGTTTTTTTGGTTTTTTTGGCCCTTTCCTCCTAGGCTGTCAGTTGAGCCAGTGACTCTTCTGGCCTTTTCCATGGCATGTGAGCTGAGTAGGAAGGTCAGCTGGGTGCTTTCTCTGCCTCTCTGAGCCAGCAGGTTTTTACCCCAGCATCTGGTTTCTGAGTACTGGTAAAATAGAATGATTGGGATTTTCATTTAAAACAACACACTGTAGGAGAGACTCATTCAACAACTGAAGTAGCTCTTACAAGGTTACAGTGTTAATCATTCGGCCTATAGGATCTTGATCTTCAGAAAAAGCCACACATGTCTAAGTAAACTTCCAACAACACTGTCAAATTGGATCTGACCAGAGCACTAAAGTGTGACATTTTGCCTCATTTTGTTTTGCCACTAAACACATTGTAAATGTCACCCATACTCTAATTAACACACATGCCAGAAGTATTTCTTCCATATCAGCCAAACTAGAAAAAAACCTATTAAGAAAGATGGAATAGTAGAGGAATTGGAAAGGAATGTCTTTAGATACAGTAGTATAAGAAATAAACCCAAAATTCAAATGAGAAGTATTTTTACATTCTTTGAACAGAGTAATTTTGAAAAGTATAACACTATAACTGATGAGGTTACTAAGTTTATATTATAGAATTCAAAATCTGGTTGACAGGAAAAAAAAAGTCCAAATAACTGAATCTACTGCCTTGGTATTAATTTCTATTCTATTTTTCTTCATGATTTACTTGTAAAATTAGCCTAACAATTCATGTGCAGAATAATAATGGCTTGTTCTCTCCCTATAATTTCTACTAATTCTCTGAACCAACTCATTGCTAAAATTCTAAAATGAAATGTCAGAAACTGCTGACCTCAGCCACCAGCCCACACTTAGACATGCAGCCGAGATGCTGTGCTTAGACATTTCCCTCACTCTGACAACACAAAGTAAGAAGTAGCAGGTTGCCCTAAAACAGAAAATCCACAACTGAAACTATTTCCAGTAGGGAATATTGTGTTAAACAGGGACTCTCATAATATAATTCATGTATATATATGTGTGTATATATATGTATGCATATACCCATTCAGATATGCACACATATACAATATACACCCTTATAAAACAAGCAAAAGCTGCTTAAAGGTTGTTGACTTAATTTCACCTCCCTCATCTCAGGAATAAAAGCCGTAAGCCTCATATATTTATGACGATCTATCATGTGTCAGGCACTCTGCCTGGGGACTTGAACACAAATAAGAAAATACTGGCTCTTGCCACTGAGGAGCCTAAAGTCTTGGCAATAGGCAGGCATACCAACTACCAACTGGTAGTTCTATGCAGGAAGATAAGCTCTAGCAGAGACACCAAACATGGCAGTTCCCTTTAGGGCTTAACGAAACCACGCAGAGAGCCAAACAGCAGAGTACAGGCAAAGAAAGGCATACTGGTGGGTAAGATGTAGCATCTGGCACTCTGATGTAGGCTCTTGTTGATAGGGCTGCCTAATTGCTTAGGATTTGGTCTTCTTAAGCAGGCTCTAAGTTTCCTGAGGCAGGAGTAATACACCATTCTTCCCTGATGGCATGCAGCACAAGGTTGGGTATCGAAAGGGTGAGCCAATGTATTTTGAAATGAAAGCAAAACACATTCAGTTTGCATTATGCTTACGCACAGACTAAACAAGAAGAGAGATAGGTCGTTTTTTTCATTTCTAGGAAAGACTTCAAATAGTAAACTTTCCTTTTGTTTTTCAGTTCTAAACAGGACGCAAGGTCAGTGATGCAGAAGCATGGGCCTGAACAGGGGTCACATTTCCCAGGGTCCCCGGCTTGTCATGGTGCAGACATTCAGCTAATCCATTATTTTTAAACCAATCTCTGCAAAATGCAGTGGAAAACTCTGCTACACAGTAAACCAGGCTCCCCACTCTCCCCTACCTGAACCTTAGTCTCCAAGCGTAGCGCTTTTAGAAATTAAGCTGCCTAAACTTGCCAAACTTAGTAAACACTTGGCTTCGTGAAATACTGGCTGGCAGCTTTATCTCTTAAAACAAAGCCATATGAAAACCAGCGCTGCAATGTGTCTTTGAGCTCTGGTCTTATCAGCACATGGTGTGAACAGCTGGGGTTACAGACATCAGGGCTATTATTAAATCACCATGTCAGGGGAAAAAAAAAAGAGAGAAAGAATAAATGAAAGAAAAGCCTTTCGTAGGATTCAGTATCTCTAAATAATACAATTATATGTTACATGCTATTTCTCCTCCCTTTTTTTTTTTTGAACAGCATCCAACACTGCTGGCTGAAACACAATGGGTATCACCTTTCCTCAGATACCTCCCCAGCAGTCGTCTATCGTGAGTTTCTGTGGCTACGTAGGTCTAACATCTAATGGAAAGAAAATAATATTAGTTCACCCAGGATGCTCACTAACTCTTGAGTTGTATTTTGACATAAACTCAACGCATATCTTCCTCATGTGTAGACTTAAGACTGATCACTAAGAGAGAGAGATCATGGTTAGCTGGTTGGGCTGTGCAGCCAGCAGTACATAACCAAACGCCTTCTGATTTTTATCCCAACAGACAAGTGATTAAAGCTTAACTGTAATAGCTCAATGATTTCGTTCATGGATTTGAGAAAGGTTGATCTGGCGGCGGGGGGGGGGGGGCGCGGGGGCGGGCACCTATTATAATTTCAATACGAGAAGATGCTTCTCAATCCACAGGCAAGAAGAATGCTGCCACTCATTGGAAACATTTCTCCTCACCAGTACCAACTGCTGCATCTTTGCTGATGAAACACCCAAATCTGGAAAAACTGGGTGGCTTTCTACTTGTCTTTCAATAGAACATTCCTGACAACTGGAAATATTTCTCTGAGGGTGTCCTCTATGGCCAGCCTGAGTTCTTCTTCATTAAATCTAACCACAGGGTATTGAATAAACATGTTGCTATTGAATAAATGGGTATGTGTGTATTTAGGAGCAACAGGGAAACAATCATCTTTAAACCCTGAATTTATGTTTACACGTTATGCAGGAAAGATGATAATATGACAAAAGGGCCTTAGTTCTTTACTGCACCTTCGCAGGTAGAGGGGCAAACTCTCTAGCTCTTAACAGGCATCAGCCCGTGCAGTCAAGGAGTTGGTTCCCTGTCATCTTTAACCATCAAAAACTGGGCTTCCCAACTTAATCTTTTGCTTTCCTTCTAAATTCCAGAGTGATGAGTCTCATGCCCATGCCATACCAGAACTCCAGAGAGAGAAAGCACACCCCTAAATCCCATCCATTGCCTTCTACTTTAACAATGACAAAAACTTGTGGCTTAATTTTAAAAATAAAATCCATATAATAATAAATACCAACTTCTAAAATACACTCATGAGTACACACACACACACACACACACACACACACACACACACACACACACACACACAAGCACTCGAGCACGTGCATGCACCCAACTATGGTAATATAAAACCACTAAGTAACAGGCTTACAGCACAATCCTTTACTCTCAGACAACCGCACCACTACACATTCCAGGAATGTACTTTTTAATTTACTCACGCTGCAGGACCCATGTGCCTTAAGGATTAAATGCAAGATATAAACAGTCATTAAAACACAAACACCTATATTAGTTAACCGGATATTAAGGGGGGAAACATCACATGTGTTTAGAGTTCCCTTTGCAAATTTGGGGACATCGATTTCAAGGGCTCGGGTTTTATGGCATGCCCTCAAGCCAAAAGAGAACACCAGGTTGCAATCAAGGGAAGGAAGGGAAGGCGTCTTATAAGAAAACTCTCACTACAATATCCTGCCCCCAGGGTTCCCTTTGTTCAGTTCAGAAGCATCAGGAGAATGATGTTTGCTACTGTCCTGGAAGACGAACAGCTATCGTTGCTTGGACACCACCAGCTATACTACGCTGGTACAAAGAGGGACCAGAGAACCAAATTTCCATGCTATTTATCTGATGGTCCTTTACAAACGCTGAAATTTGGTGGGTTTTCAGCACAGGGGATTTGACACTTGCAGCAAGATCCAATTTTTCTAATTTGCCTCTCTTTTGTAAGTCCAACATGCCTATGAGTGTACATCTGAAGTAACCAATTTATAATAATTCAACCAGGCAGAAAGGCACAACTTTTCTAACTTTTCCAAGGTGTGTGTATCTCTGGGCACCAGTGAATCCCATTCTAACTGTGGTAACCCTAATGAAATACAGCTAAAAATAAAAGTCGTAGGCTATGGTTTTAAAGCCAGGACTTCAACACAGTCCAATGTCCCTTCTCTGGATCCTTATGCTGTCTGTGAGTCCTGAGTGACTTTCCTTTTCTGGGAGTAACTGAGTATAAGCCACCTGGGGTGCTGATGTATGGATTACCTACATGAGAACACTGTTTAGGGATTCCAATTGTTTCCCCCACTGGATACTGGAAGGAGAAGCAATGGAATGCGGTGCTTTAAAACAACTGTTTTTCACTTTGCTTACTACAAGGGGCACATTATCATGCATTCCCTATCTACCTCAGCACTTATCCAACCAGAGGGATCAGGTTGCTATTGGTGATGATCCCAGGAGTATTGTGGTATCCAAGACATGGAAAATAGCCCAAGCCATCAAGCCACGCCTCCTGGACTCCTACTATCCTTGTCATGATGAAACAACTGTGTGCTCCCAGGTAAGGTGTGCGGTGCTGGTCTCCCACGTTTCCCTGGAAAGCCAGTCTCTCATCACTGAGCAAATACTGATGGTAGCTACGTGGACTCATACAGGGCCCCATGATTTTTATCTGCACCTGGATCTCTATAGAGTTAGTGAGTGCACTGCCCTGTTCCACAGAAAGCCAGGATGACAACTGAGCGTACTGACAACCAAGAGTTGACACGGGGCTCGGAGGTATTCCTCCTACGGACTCAAATCGTTTTCTTAATTTACACTGATTTTACTGCTGCCTAGAGGACCACTACCGAATATACGCGCAGTAAGAACCATAAATATAGTTTGTGGTTTTCTATTAACCACATTTAGAAAAATAAAAATAACTAAAATAGTTTAATAATGTAGTTGATTCAACCTAAGATAGCAAATGCATTTGAGCACAGATTCAACGAGAAATTTACCTGAGGAGACTTTTGACACACACGTCCAATGTCCAATGTCCTTCCTCTAGGTGACAATAGACACCCCGCACGGATGTTTAGTCAATAACTCTCTCTACACGTCTTAGGGCAGAGCAGTTAAAGGTTTTGTCTGTTGAGTTAGGTAGAACTAAATAAACATAAAATATAAAGAGTTTTGAGGAGTGGGTAGTAGGTAACAGTAGAATGGTTGAGTTGGGTCAGTTATTAATTAAATCTGGTATATTGCTGGAAAACTCTAAGAATTTAGATCTAGCCAACAGTAGAGTGGAGAGTGGGACATTACTTTCTCACGTACTCTGGTGCCTCACTTTTGACCATGTCCCCTGGAGGGGGAGACCTGGTGGCACTCAGAGGAAGGACAGCAGGTTACCAAGAAGAGACTTGATACCCTATGAACATATACAGGAGGAGGTAATCCCCCTCAGGAACAGTCATAGGGGAGGGGAATAAGGGGAAAATGGGAGGGAGGGAAGAATGGGAGGATATAAGGGATGGGATAACCACTGAGATGTAACAAGAATAAATTAATAAAGGAGAAAAAAAATAGCAAAAAAAAAAAAAGAATTTCCCTCAGGTGTATATGACTCTTTCATTTCTAAACCCAAAGCACACACACTGCGCACTTTCCATGTACTTGGCTCTACATGAAGAAAAGCATAGCACAGTGTGTGATCCTGGAGCGTCAGGAATCACACAATCCAGATATTATTGTAAAAATCAAAGCAGGAGAAGCCTTAGTGCTTCTGTCCTGTGCCAAGGCCAGGACCACAGCCTTGAGGCCTCAGTCCACACCCATCGACATGCACACAGCCGCTGTGAGGAAGAAAGGAAATATGTGCTTTCCTTTCCACCGTCGATGTGCGGGCACTTCAGCTGCGCAGCCTGCATAGTGCAAGGATTTTGAGTGGCAGAATTTTTTAAATAGAAATTAGAATACACATCTCTGCTAGTTATATTATATCATCCAAATACACACCCTGCCTCAGAATTCCCTGAGGTCATATTTGGGTAAAGCTATTAGAAAGATGGTAGCCCTAATTTTCTCTAAAAGAAAGAAATATTTATGTTATTTCGATTGTTCTAAGCACTGAGTCGATGTGATACAAACAGAAATATATGTGGGAGGAATTTCTGCATGCAAACAGTGATATCACATTAATCAGGCAGACTCATTTTAGGGTATAGAGATATCATAAAATACACATTAAATTGTACTTATTCTTATTTGTGTAAATTTTCTCATATTTTATCATTCCCTTTTTTCAATTTAATGTATTTAGCCTTAACCTGGTTGCAATCACTGCATATTTAAAATGAAATAAAGACAAACAAACTAAAAACTCCACAAAACACCAAGCACTGGCTTTCTCTGTATTCATCAATAAAGTAGATCAGATGTACCCAATTTTTATTAATGTTCTATTAAGCATACATCCTTAAAGAACAGTTTTTTTAAAAAAGGATTTTAATTTTATTTTTAATTATGTGTTATGTGTGCTGATGTATGCACACAAGTGAAGTGCTTGCAGAGGCCAAAAGAGGCCATGAATTGCCAGGAACTGGAGTTTCCAATAAGAGTCTTCTGGGAAAAAAAAAAAAAAAAAGGAAGGAAGGAAGGAAGAAAAAACATAGGTGGCTCTTCAATGTGAATGCCTAAACTTGAGCAGAACAAGGACCACACCAAGAGTCATGCCAAAGGCTGTGGGGATTGGGGGGGGTGAAGACCTGGGGCCTCATCCCTACATAGAGGGCAATAACCAACTAAAGAATGATGGAAGTGTGGGAAACAGTCTTTTTCAGGAAAAAGCACAATATCTGACTATCTGATACCAAATGGTCAGCTCTGAAAACACACACATACATACAAGTTAACACCATAAAGACTGGACAAGCTCTATTCAGAGATATGTATAAACACACATACAGATGCATGTGTATGGGTACATGCATGTCTATGCATGTAACAACAATTAATTTAAAAAGGAGGCAACCATGAATTTGAAGAGGAACAAGGAGCGGTATATGGGAGGTTTGGTGGGAAGAAAGGGAAGGCGAAAATTATGTAATTATGTCATAATATAAAAACAAAAGAAATCATTAAAAATACATATTTAAAAGAGAAGATGCTCCTAAGCACTGAGCCATCGCTCCAAGACCCACAGGACAAAGCTTTAAATAGGATAAGAGGTAACATTACATCTAAAATGCCTTAAAGGCACTACTCTAAGGGGGAAAAATGTGCAAAATTTGGTAAATACCAACCAACTGGTAAATATTTAACAACGCAGCAGAGCAGCCCTTGCTCCATAACCTTTGGCCCTGGTTCCTGAAAACAGCATTACAGCAATCGTGAGGACTGCCTTAGCCCATCCTTCGTCGGATATACATTTCTCATAAAGCGCTCTAAATAGTGAGAATTGTAATGAGACAGGGCTAGTCTTTTAGAAGAGTTTAAAATATGGTTACATTAATGAGGGTTGTTTTTTTGTGATCACACGTAAGGTCATAAACCAACATTTTAACTTGCTGGCTATTTGAAGGGATGAACTACTTGGTTCTTCAAAACAACCAAGTATTTGAGGAATAGGACCCACACTCATGGATGGAAAATATCTCCCCCGTTCCCTGGAAGTAATTTTTTACTTATCAGTCATAAATACAGC
The DNA here is from genome assembly GCF_964271855.1 of Acomys minous. Lineage (NCBI taxonomy): Eukaryota > Metazoa > Chordata > Mammalia > Rodentia > Muridae > Acomys > Acomys minous. Next base: position 89,156,754 of record NC_140486.1, on the reverse strand, counting down.
AGATAGAGATATGTTATCACAGAAGCATTCTTCCTATCCATTTATTTTTTTTTAATTTCAATGCTGAATTCTTGAAACCCAATGCTGACCTCATATATTCATGGTAAAGGGAGCTCAAACTATATCAATACTCACTGTCATTATAGCTTACAAAGCATTGTGCTAAGTCACTGACAATAGGCCAGTCTACCCTTTGACATTTTGAGGCAGGATGACAGCAGGCATGCAGCAAGGTCGTATGCTGGCTGGAAACATAGCCTTTGGAGCCAGACCACTTGGTTCAGTTCCTAGGTCTCCCACATCCTTGAACAAATAGCTATGTGTCCTGAGTCTCCCCGTGTCTCACGTTCTATCAGGAAACTCAGGATGGAAGACTTGTCCTTAGTTACATGTAGACATTTAAATGTGGGTTTGAACAGGGTTTGACACACAATCAGTACCTTGTAAGCAATGGCTATCACTATAACTATATACTACTACTAGACCATGCTATCTACTTTTATAATTATCACTTTGTATTTTATCAAAAGGTCTGTATGTAATTACCAGCTCTTTGGAGTTGACGGGCAAGGCCCCTTTGATCCTTCACAGAACCATGAATGGCAAGACACCTACCGGAACAACAGGTTTCAAACTCAGGCAATCTGGGCTTGCAGCGCTTGGCTGGGCATCGGCATGTGGCCCTGGTGCTGGGTCACTGCTTCTCCTCACTAGCAGTGGAGTGCCTGCAGGACAACATAAGAGGTGAAAGGTCGAAGGAACCCCAGGGAGAAGAGAATACATGGCACAATGTGCTTTAATTAAAAGGGTTTATAACGGGCTTTCATGTCTCACCATCCCGTTTCTAAGGATGCTTGTAATGAGTGCACCCGATGCTCTGTGGACATCTCTGGATAGGACAGCATGCGCTCAGTCTTTCTACCCACATCATTCCCTACGTGCATTTTTTTTAAAAACAGCCATTGCATCCAACGGATGTGTTAGGATGCGAGATTGGACAGTGGGCAGGCAATCTAAGAGATGTTCTAAGAAGCATGTGGAGTTTTAAAGAATAATTACACACAAGACTGGTGAAGAAGTTCGGACATTCTATGTAATTTGTTATTCAGAAGACCTGGAAGCACAGCTATTGCTGCCATTTAATGCTTCCCAAACCTTCTGAACAATGACACAGACTCGATGAGGTTATTCTCTGAGCTTATAGCATAGTGTCTATCTAAGCATACCAGGGGATGGCTTCTATTCTGTTCTTTCCCCCCTAAACTAGACAAAACTGATAAAGAAAATAAGTTAGTTCTTCTAAAAATACATCCTGATTTCCTTCTAATTTAATAAAAGCTCCCACTATTAAATATTTGAGTCTGTTATTAAATTCTGAAGAAAAAAGGCTCATACTATTAGGAAGTTCAAATGCAACCCGGCCCCAGCAGAGCTTGCAGACCTAGCCGTGCTCGCTGCAATTAGGCCTCAAATAATTTGCTTCATACAAAGCTGGCTGCTATAGGGAAAATGCAAAGAAAAAAATCTGTGTGTGGCTTAGAAATCACTCTCATGGAAAAATCAACCTTTTATTTGCATACTTTTGGGAAAAGAGTGAAAAACAGTTGAATGCAGTTCCTCATTTATCAACATTCTGAAAATAATTCTCCAAATTTCAATAGCTAGTTCAGCTTAAAGGAACATTTTCATCTCTGTCTTAGTTATTTACCAAACAGATTCATATGTGCTACAACATTCATTTTCTTTTCTGTACAAAACACAGAGCCACCAACACTTTCTATCCTTTTCTACACATAAGCTGCTTTCTTGAGGACAGAACTTTTCATAGTAAGTTGATATGTTATTAAGATAGAAACACTATGAAAATGTGCATTAAAAAAACTGCATACTTTTATTTTCTCTCTCTCTTTTTTTTATTAATAGGTAATCACCACATTGTTCTTTACAAACAATTTTAGAAAATAACTGTCAGGTCGTACAGTGGGCAATTCTTTCTTCAGTGAAACTTGAAAAATGCATTAGACTATAATGGGAAAAGTTCCATAATATTCAGCCTCATATCAATTGTTTTAGTTCTTCAGGTGACCATAGGTTAAGTTTCTCTCAGGTTAAGCCCCTAAGTTGTGATTAGCAGCACAAGAGAAGAGTCAGTCTAGGCGCAATATTCTCTGAGGCAGATCATGATATTTAACGTCCTAAAGAAATTGGTAGGACAGGAAGGGAGACACCTTGAAACTCTCAATTATTTTCAAGTATTTAATGAGGTGAGTGCACTACAATTCAACAATCTCAAGTTGGAAAAACTAAACAGAAAACAAGGAATGCCATTTTGGTTCACCATGCTATTTTCTTACTGTCATAAACAAGGTGATGATGTAGCAGAGAAAAGAAATACTGAGGAACAGTATTAGAAAATGTTAGTTTTTAGTTATTATGACTTTTCAGCTGAGTGATTCACACACATACATTTACACATACATAAACAAACATACAAACACATATGCACATTATATACAAACACATAAACACATGCACAAATATATAAATATGTACACATATATACACACAAACATATACATACATATATATACATATAAACACACACATACATACATACACACATACTGACACATTCATGCAGATACACACATGTAATGTATGACACATGCTTTTTCTTATATTATAAATGTCTTTTTTCTCAAGCGGTAGAAGATACTTTCTCTTAAACATTGAGGATGTGAGCCTCTGCCTCATTGCAGTTTATCTCCTGCTTTATTGATGTAATCTTACATAACTTAAGATGCTCTTGAAATAACAAGTGTTCAGCTTTATGCTTTCAATATGCCATAACATGCTAATACATTTCTCAGGAGATGAAAATTTCAGTTTATTCCACAATATCAATTATTTAAAATATTAAAAGAATTCATGCAGGGCACTCCATTATTATGTATACCTTTCACATTTTCATGTATCAGTTAAACATTTGATTAATAAATACACACACACACCTGCCCCAAACAGCCAATGAACCTTTAGACGCATGGATCTTTCTTCAACATGGACTCAAGCTCATTAGAAAAAAGTTTCCCTCTGTGTTTTCGTTCTTTCTTCTTCTTTTTTTTTCCTTCCCCATTTGAATGTCTCCTGTTGAGTCACCTTCTAATTTTTCCTTGGCTGTCTTAATGTGTTAATAGCAAGTGCAAACCATTTCATATTGGAATTAATAATGAGCATCTCAAAATATGAACTGTTATCTCAGTTTTAAACAAACCCTCCTTGTACTGTTTTTCAAACTGCCAGTCCCTGATAGCAGGCTGCTGTCAAGGAGAGTTCGAGTTGCCACTCAAAGCCAGAGAGAACATCAGTGCGTCCAAGTGAGGACAAGCAAGGAGAGGGGTTAATTATTAGGCAAATCCTGGAACACAGTAGAGCTAAAGTCACATCTCACGATTCAAGCTCGCTAGACAAGAGGGGGGGTAACGTGGTGTGGTGTCCTCCTTTGTGAGGAAGGGAGGAAATAAACATGCATACGCATCTAAGGAGCTTGTAACCTGACTAAAGCTTGTAGAAGCTAACACTGCGAACTGCCAAGCTTCAGCAGGGCGGGCGAGATGACGGGCTTTGGAGTCACATGACTGAACTAGGCCTGTGCTGGCTCTGGGACACTGAACGTGGACTGTTCTGTGAAAACCTCCCCAACAAAACCCTGATGATAAAACCATGGAGGAGCTGGCGGGAAAGGGGGAGACACTAAGGCATGTATGATACATGACACTGACTGTTGTGTATTCATCAGACAGAAAGATTACCCTCTCTCCGCAACTTCCCCACAAAGGAGGAGACGTCCCTTGGTATTTGTTGCTAATAATGTTAACTTATATGAAAGATCAACTTCATGAAGTCAAAATTCATTTTAAGGGAATATTATGTGAATGAAAACTGGCAAAAATCTAACTCTTCAGTAGAATACCTAGCTTTAAAATTAGAAGTGAACATATTTTTTTAGATGGAGTAGGAAGGAAATTCAGAAATGGAGAATGTTTTCTAGCCATTACTTTCTATCTAATTTAGGAGGCTCTTAGATGTTAGAGAAAAAAGTATTCAGTTCAGCTCAAGAAGTCAGAGAGAGCATTCCTTGGAGTTTGAGTTTAAAAGCCAGCAGAGGCAAAAGTGAAATAAAATAAGGAATATGGAGTGATGCTTATCTCTATGGTTACATATTTGAAGCTTGGCCAGGCAACAGGACCAATGCAGTGAGTTTGTGGAAGTGGTGACAGTGAGCTGAACCACCACAGGACTTTGGCTTTCTTTTCATAGAAGAAATCATGGGGGACAAGGAACGTGTCAGCAGGAGTCACTATATATACAGGTAGGTAACCATAGTGAGCAATGCATAGATAACAGAAACTCCATACCAATGCACATAGATACTATGGAATATACAGATCTCCATTTTGTTTAGCTAGATACTTTGGGGCCATGGGAGACAGCTATGCCACATGGAGCAAAAGAAGAAACGCTGATGTGGTACATAGCTGATAGTGGTTATGTCCCATTAAAGAAGATCTTGTTATATTACATTCTATTCCAACTGGGGAAGCGTCAATGAGCACTCAGAGCTTACGCCTCACCCTACAAGAATGTTAAACAGTCACTGAAGACTTTGGTCTTCAAAACCTAAGATGGCTGAGCCAATTATCATGGGCTGTATTTGGATGGAGCTTGCTCACGTGACAAGTGATGCCATTTACTATTGCATTGGAGGACCATGAAAGACATGCCATGCTTGTGCGGGGAGAAAAAGTAGAATTAGTTTTCGAATGTCTATGAAGGATGGTGTATTTTCTAGTTATTAAACAATTACCAGTTCAATGATGGTGAAGCTAGTGCACAAAGGAGGCGCAGTTAAACATTCAACATCCCTACTACAATTAATTAAAAATGCAAATTGTTGCACTAACAGGCCATGCATGATATAAAGGCAAACATGAATGGAAGGTGGAAAGTATTTTCTATACAAGTTTTGTATAGAATTTTGATACCTGTGTGAGAATACACACACACACACACACACACACACACGTACAGAGGAAAGGAGGGAAGAAAAGGGAGAAGGAGAGGAAAGAGGGTAGGAGGGAGGGAAAAATGGAGGGAGAGAGAGAGAGAGAGAGAGGGAGAGAGAGAGAGAGAGAGAGAGAGAGAGAGAGAGAGAGAGAGAGAGAGAGAGAGAGAGAGTTTTCTACACCTAAAGATTGTGTTTGGATGGAGTTGCTTAAATGACAAGTGATCACACACATACACACACACAGAGGGGGAAGAAAAGGAGGGGAAGTGGGAGATACTGAGAGAGGGAGGGGAGAGGAAGAGAGAGAGAAACATACACACACAGATTAATATATCTGAAGATTGTTTTGGATGGAGTTGCTTAAGTGACAAGTCATGCCATTTGATATTGAACTTGGAGAGCCTTGAAGGACAGGCCATTACGGGAAAAGAAACCAAGAATCTGAGGAATCGGAACAGGAAGCTTTTTGGCAGCAGAGAAAACAAACAATAGTTTTAAACATGAGCCACACGTCAAGTCACAAGGACACATGTTCTAAATTGTATAGGGAGTAGCAGCAGCAATTTATTTATTTAGAGATGGTTAATGATCCTCCGGAGCAAAGCCAGAAGGGCAGCTTGTCAGTATTAGTGTTGTTTCATCCCGAAGCAGCTATGGTGAATGTGAAGACATGACATTCTGTTAGAACAAGATGGTCTCCGGCTTAGGAGGCAGGGAGGGCAATGCCAAGACGCTGAATAGATTGGCTTCAGTCAAAGGCAGAAATGGAGAGAAGCTGGAGGAGAAAAGCAGAGATTCTGGCAGCTGATTCGAACCACACACATCCTAAGGAGGGTGAGCGCAGTAGGCAGTTGTGACCCTTCTGTGTCTTGCACGGCCAAGAGCAAGGGACACTTGCTCCCAATGATGTGCGTTTAACCCGAAATGCTTCTGTGGGCTTCAACAGTAAATGCTAGAATTTACAAGCAAGTAAATACACAAAGATGAAAGTGATTTGTTATTAGAAATCATGTTGGGGCACGGGATGAGAGTATGGAGACAAATGTGATAGAGCAACAGCAGTGAAAAGGGAAGTGTCCGCGTGGCTCCATGTCACATTCTAAGAAACAAGGAGCCAAGACTCGCTGTTCGCGCATCCGCAAAGGAAAGGCAAGTAGGACCCTGAGCTGTTAGAGAACCCTCACGAGAGGGGTGAGGAAACTGCATGCTGGGAGAGAAGATAAGGGAAGGAGGTTGCCATGACAGCCCACGAGTGTACGGAGAGCAGTAAGTGCTGCCCTCTCAAAGACTTTATTTCCATCTGTTCTGAAAAGCTAGTTCCTGCACTGTCATGTTAAAAAAAAGCCCACTTGGACAGTTTATAGAAAAGGAAAAAATTATCCATCTAATATTGCTGACACAGAGTGACAAGATAAATGGGGGGAAATCCTAAATTGAAATACCTTTAAATTGGTATGTCTCTCACATCAACCGTGATTGGAATTGCAAATGGTAGAAAAATTTGTAACTTTAAAACGAGTTAAAGAAATAGGAGAAATCACAAGGAGTCAGGATCAACAGTCAACCAATGCAGGCTGCATCTTGGTGTCTGTACACTGCATTTCCTCGGCTGACTCTGCATGGACTTGGCCTTGAATGTCACTTAGACGTTATCTTAGGCTTTCAGATGTGCTGCATGTGTCTGCTATTAAAGTATGTGTTTGTCCTCCAGGAGTTAGGTTCAAAAGGCTGAAGTTCAGGACCCCGGCCTTCTAGAGGTGACTGTAGCGTTGTGTAGCACTGTGTAGAAGTAAGGAAATGAGACATCTTCAAAATATTAGCAATTATTTTAATCTCAAAGAGTAGGCAGAAAGGAGTTTAAAAGGTGAGGATAAAAGGAGGGTGGACACAATATGGAAGAGGCAGACAGTTGCCCACAGCTTCCTGGTGTCACTGTTCTAGGATGCTTTGACTTGGCAGGGGATTCACATGCCTTGCCAGTATTCCTACCGAACCTGTCAGTACTTAAAGAAAAGAAGGCGGGTGCAAGCCACACACCATTTGTCTTTGGAGACAACTAGGTATCTTTGTGTTTGGACTTTTACGAGCCTCAGAAAGGGCTGTTCAACTGATGCCTAACAAACTACATAGCACTGATACCTGGAGACCCATAAAGAAATTGGTAATGATATCAATAGCTGCACGATTTATGGCCAAGTACTGAGCTGAGATTGCATTCTCCACAGGAGTGGCTGACCCACCCTGGAGCCTGGCCTATGATGAATGCAGCAGCTGTGACACGCTTTCAGACGCTGTGATGGAAAAACCACACGAGAGAAAGGAAGGCTGATTTTAGGTAGCCCAGAAACTTCAGTCTTAAGTATCACTGCATTAGGAAAGAGACTCCCAGTATCACTATAAAAGGGGAAAGAAGTATAATATGATTAACATTTAGGGCCATTTATTCCTCATTCGAGACTACAAAGACTCTGCTTGTTCAATACATGACAGAACAAACAGAAGCGAGTCACAGAAATCCTCTTGTCCTCACAGTAGCGAAGAATGGATTCCTCAGACCAAGTCTCTTTGAGAGTTGGGAAAGCTGTGTCAACTGAAGTCATGTTGCTATTAAATCAGGTGAAGAGTCTTAAAGACTTTTATTTGGACTTACACTTTTCTCTGAAGATGGCAGTACCTTCAACAACATGCATATTGTCAACATTCCTGAGTGCCTGGACTCTTTCAACAATAGAAGTTTCCACATTGCATCTGCTTGACATAAAATTTATAACTTTTAAAGTTAAAGTATTTTATGGTATTCATTTGTCCATTCTATATAAGGGCAGTTAATTCTAGGTCCTATCATGTGTTAGGTCTCAAGTGTCAATCAGATGACTGTCAAGACAAACAAAGGCCTTACTGTTTGAAAGGCAAACACTATTAAAAGACATAAATCAAAATAATAAACAAAGATACATAAATTAATAAGTCCAAATAGAGTCTACTAAATCATTGAAGCTGACAGGGAAAACTCAACTTGTGTAGTTGGCCTTCAATTCTTTGTTCTGATTTCCAAGGACTTTGGGGCCTAGCCAACTTTCCTCTTTAGTTACATTGCAGACTAAGTTCTTTGCCACCTGTTAGGTACTGAACAGGACCACCCATAGTTGCCTAAGGCCCTCATGCCCTGTGATGCTAAATGACCACTGGCTAATATTACCATTTGTTGTAATCCTGTCAGCATGACCAGGTCTATGCCCAACAGTAATACCACATCTCTACTCTTTGCAGTGTTCAGATGGTAGAACTTCAGGGCCTCATGTGCGTGAGGTCCTTAAAAGGTCAAGGAGGAATCTTGTAAAGAGGATCATATGATTTTGTCCAATTCATCTATGTAAGATTTTAATTTTCAATGTCTCCTTACACCTTTCCTTCTATTGGTTGACACCAGGATGGCCAAGTATTTTTGGAATCTAGTTAAGGGCAACACAGCTGAAGACATGTATGTATTTGCATATATATAGTTTTTGTGAACAATTTTTATAGTATAAAACAGTAGCTACTGTTGGCCATACATGAATGATATAGGATAGTTTTTTACAATCTGATATGCTTTTCTCCTACTTTTGTGGCCCAAAGATACAGGGTGGACAAGAGCTTCAGGAACATGCTCTATTTTTATCTAGCACGGGAGGTGTGTGGTGCAGTCACTAACTGTGTAAAATCATAAGCACACACGGAAAGTTCTCTAACCAGGACATACTTGAAAATGTAGGATAGAATTGAAGTCCCCATGCTAGTAGGATAAAATCCTGTAGAAGTTTCATGAATTACAGGTGTGCACACCTGAAGGCTCATGGTTATCTCTCCCTCAAAGCATTGTTTAAATAAATACCATTCGATTCTCAAGTTAGAGTAAGGATTGAATTATGAATTTATCCCATTTAAATGATGTTGCATATAAAACCATTAAATAATATAGTGACAAATTTCAGAGAAGTTCAGTGTTCAAATATTAACAAAAATATAGTAATTAAGGATAATTCTAACATAGTAACTTCATTAAATTTGCAATTGAAAAAAAATACTTAATGCATATAATACTTTTGTATTTAAAATTCTTAGTCCATTTAAAAATACTAATCTGTGCCACATTTCCTATAATTAGAACCTAACAAAATGTGGACCTGTTTCTGTCTGTTTGGTGTTTGTTACATCTTACTGAGTCTTATGTGAATAGTTATATTTTACTTTGCATCTCTTGAATTCTGCCATTATTTTTTAAATGAATGGCTAAAACATTCAAGACAGTTTTAAGATTTTTCTTGATATTGTCAGCATGTGATATACAATATTATCATTGAAGATCCGATAGAATATTGGCAAGAATTTAAATAAAGAGATGCCCAGAGAGGTTACTAAATGGTTAAAGAACTTACCCAGATGCACAGAGACTGGAATTCAGATCCTTAGACAGCCACAGAAATACAGGGTATATGTGGCAGCCCATTTATAATTCCAGCCTCACATAGCCAAGGCAGGGTACTTAAAGGAAGATGGTTGGCAAGTCTAGCCACATGTGTCACAGTGTTCTGGGTTTAAGAGACCTTGACTCAGCAAATAAAGTGGACAAGATTCCCAGCAGCAACCTCCACTTTTCCTGTGCACATCCACCTACACAGATATGCTCAGTGGTGTATATCATTCCTGGTTCTCAGTTGATGAAACTGTTTAGGAAGGATCAGTAGGTGTGGCCTCGCTGAAGGAGGGTATACTGTGTCTTTGAGGGTATACTGTGAGGGTTCCAAAGCCCTGCTAGTCCCAGTTAATTTTCTCTCTGCCTTGTGGTTGTTGCCTCAACATGCGAGCTCTCATTTACTGCTGCAGCACCATGCCTGCCTGCCTACTGCCACGTGCACCACCACGATGGTCATAGACTCACTTTCTAATACCGTAAGTCTACTTGAGTCTTCCATAAGTTGCCCTGATCATAGTGTTTATTCATGGCAACAGAAAAGTAACACAAACATGGGTCCACATACACACATGAAAAAGATAAAGACAGAAAATAAAAAGTCAAAGAATGAATACAAACACTTAAGTGTAATTATAAAATGGTTATGCCAAGAATGCAAATGAAAAAAGAGGCAAGCAGAGGAGAAAAAGGAGGCAATAGTGCATTGCCAATTCCTTACTAGCAAGCAGCTCATGAAATCCTGTAGGGCCCTTAGCAGAATAGACAGAATGCATGTCAAACAGAACTAAGCAGAGATACAGGCCCAAAGATCAAGCTTTCCATGCAGAAATATCTTGACACTAAAATATCTCTGAGAGGGTTTTTTTTTTAAAGAACAAAAGGTAGTTGAGCCCCCGTATGCAAATAGATTCCTACTGTCAGATTCGTTTCCCTCCACCCAACACTTTTTTCTTTAGCATCAACATTTATTTTAAAACAAACACCATTCACACTAATGCTGCATATGTTATCACCCCTGTGACTTAACGGTAAACGAACAGGGAAGTGACATCAACACCAACGTTAAACAACTCAAGTGGAGCCTCTGAGATACTGACTAAGGTCTTGTCAATTACTGTGCTTTATGACAGATTCCATTGCCCTGCCAGTTGATCTTTTAGGTCCCTATAATTTATAGTCTCAGATGCTAGACTTTAAAAAAAAAAAGTAAATTTATATTCATAAGATTTATGGCAACCTGTGGAAAAGCTAGAGAGATGATATTTGAGTTTATTTAAAAAGATTCTTTGGGACAACTGAATTTTAAACAGTATTTGAAATGCAGGAGGTATATAAAAATGATACAGTGGTTGTTTTAGTTAGGGGTTCTACTGCTGATTTAAAGCACCATGAGAAAAAAAACTTGGGAAGAAAATGCTTTACTTCAGCTTACATCTTCCAATTCACACCGAGGGAAGGCAGGACAGGAACTCAAGGCAAGGACCACGAGGCAGGGACTGATGTAGAGGCCATAGAAGGGTGCTGCCTACCAGTTTTCTCCCCATGGCTTGCTCGGCCTGCTTTCTTAGAGAACTAAGGACCACCAGCCCTGTGTGGGACCACCTACAGGGCTGGGCTCTCCTCTAAGTATTAATCAAGATGATTGCGCACAATGTTGGCTACAGGCCAATGTGGCAGGAACATACTGTCTGTCTGTCTGTCTGTCTGTCTGTCTGTCTGTCTGTCTCTCTCTCTCTCTCTCTCAAGACATGGTTTCCCTGTGTAGCCTTGGACGGCCTTACTTTGTAGACCAGGCTGCCTCTGCCTCCCTGAGTGCTGGGATTAAAGTATGCACCACCGTGCCTGGCAATGGGGGACATTTTCTTAGTCGGGAGAACTGAGAGTCCTTCTTTCCAGACTTAGCTTATATGGAGTTGACAACGGCATGATGTATATTGAGCGGATGGTACTCCATTCTGGAGGGTAGCAGCAGGTATCCAGACACGGCACTGATTTGCTCAGCCAGCAAAAGGGCATGGACTAAGTGACTAGGAACCAGCTAACTGAGAAGTCTAAGGAGTGATTATAAGAACACTACCAGAAAGTATATAAACGGAAAGGTTTTAATTTCTCAAACTGAACCAACAGAGGTTTTCTAACAGGACACGCTGTCTAGCATGATTTTAGGTACTGATTACAACAAATTTTGGAAAGGCATTTGAGCCTTATGAGCATATGAACATTACAGATATGGGTGGGTTTGGGGTGACTGCTTGACTCAGGGTAGAGCAGAGTAGGGACGACTCCTCACTTCAGTGATGCTGGTCCACACCAAGGTCTTATGGAACAATTCACATATCCTCAAGTTTAGGCTAAAGCATCCAGGGGGCTGATAATACCCTTCTAAAAACTACCTCACTGACTCTCTACTGGAGGATAAGGGAGAAAGAAACCATGCTTTCAGACCATGGACCTATCCTGCCAACAACTACCAGCTACATCAAGTACTAAATTCAAATTGCCAAGTCCTTCATAAATAAGAAATATCCATGAGTCAATTCTAGGTGTCTGGGGCACAAATCTATGAGATTTATCAGCTGTATTTGAAACCTTTGATCACTACATTTTATTGGATCATTTGGTTCCCTGACAGAACCAGAGCAAGTAGTGAGGTGTGGAGCCATTGTTATCTCTAAGGACCCTCAAATCTGGTTTTATTCTCCTGCCTGTGTGTCCACAGGATGCTTACTGTGTGATAGCAAAGCAAAGCCACCACCCCCTACCCCGAGAGAACTCTTCTGATAATGTTGATGGCATAGTTTCTGCTTAACCACACTTAAAATTCTAAACAAGGCTCATCAACTGTGGCTTGCTGCCGAAAACACAGATCCAGGGCTTCTCCAGCAGGGAACATGCCTAATGAAAGGACCAGAGGGAAAAAGTCACGTTCTTTCTACATGAAGATATTTCCAACATTTGCAACTGTGGTTTGAGACCCATTTGTTGACCCAAATCTGTTCCTGGAGCCCAAGGCTCAGTCAGCTTTAACATGAGTCACCTTTTACTGAATTAATCTGGCAGGTAAGAAGAGGTCGTGCTCTGTTCCCGATGTCAACAAAGATCCAGCTGCCCAAGCCTTTGTGACCTCATATTATACATATGAAATCTAATATACTTTAAAGGACTCTGCAGGACCACCCAGATGTTTCATAGGACTGCTGTTTTGATATTAAATAGGTCCAATTACCCAGGGTGCAGAACACTAGACCAGCTGACTAATTCACCCGGTTGCAGAGAGAGGCAATAATGCCCAGATCTTTATTGGCCTTGCTGTGTAGCTGCACATCAAATTCAATGTAAACCAAAGTGCAAAGGCCACAGGCACAAATCTAGTTGCATTTGTAAGATCCATCAGGAAGAAGCAAACAATTGATATTAACATCATTAGTTCAAAATTTTCAGGGAAAGACATTTGGACAATAAGGATGTCTACTAATGCTGAATTACAAGGAAGTAAGAATTCAGCTAGAATTTAAAATATCCTCCACAGACGAAATTTTTGAGAGTCAGGAGAATAATGGGGTTGGTATCAAATAAAAACATTTCAAGGGACGCAATGACTGGAACAATCAGCGGTATTTTAAAGGAATGAGTCCTTAGAACAGGAACGTTTTTATTGCTGTTTTACCCACAGGTCTTAGGAAAACACCAAAAGATACCAGAAGATGCCTACTAATGTTGTCGCAACACCTGTTCTGGCAAGCTTATGTCATCAGTCCGCCATACTTCTCTGTCACAGCCTCCGAGAATACGTGGTGCTCGTTGCTGCATATTCCAACAGAAGAGCATGGGGGAGCCCATGTTATTGAGAAGTCATGAAATCACACATCATAGCAGGATCAACCGAGATGAGAGGGAGCCTGATGACAAACCTTAACAGAACAGGCCTACCACCTATGACAAACATCAAACTGAAGGTGCAGACAAGAGGCCAGTATCTACATCAGACAGCTTTGAACCTATCAAATGGTTCCTGAGATGTCCTTTAATTTGAAACAAAGGAGTACAATGTCATCTTTCAGGTCTTGTTGGTGCAGGAAAAACCAACATGCAGTGCTGCTTCTGAAAAGGACTACCAGAGAAAAGGAGGAGGTATCCTTAGGAGCACTACAGGAAACCTTGGATGCTATTGGAATTGCCTTCCTGTGGCGCTTGTCTCGTTTTAGATATTAAGGGTGCACACATATCTATGTGCCCCTGTGCATGTGCACACACATGCACACACACAGAGATGGTATATGGCTCTCAAAATAAAATACACAGAACTAGCAGGCATGCCATTAATGGGCCTTTATGATTTTAAGCACACAACTAAGTGGGTTATATGGTGGATATCTTTTTAGCTTGTGGCATTCTTTCTATGTGTTTCTAAAGTTTCATATTTTTACCAAATTCTTCTTATGCTGCTTATCCATAGCCATTGGTCATACTCAGAAGAAGCCTTTATATGGTCTTCAAAGATAAAACAACAGTTTCATACTAGATTTACATACTACAAAAAAAATATTTACTACCCAGAAAATGTTGGATTCTCAGCAAGGCGTATGAGTAACACATTTTATCCAAGGGTGGGGATAAAAGATTCCACAGGAGGATGGGGGTGTGTCACAAAATCACATGACAAAGGGTTATGTATACTATGATGTGAGCAGTTAATGGCCATGAAACAATTTGCTGTGGCTTGTACTCCTATATTCTAATTTTATAAGCTCTTATGTTTAGAATACAGATTTCATAAGCCCTTATGTTTAGAATAGATTTCATTTCCTATCTAAAACAAACATATGGTATCAAGCAGTCTTTTAATGCTCAGATTTAAATTAGTTTTAAAGAGATAAAAAGACTGAAATAGTTCTGCTATTTGTGCATGCTTAACAGCAATATTTATGTCAACATATTGGCAAAGGAAATGTAAGGATCCTTGGATCTCACTGGGCCCACAGTTTCATTTTAGAAGGAACACAGAACAATTTCCTAAAATACTTACACATCAATAAAGTGGAATGAAAGACTAGTGGACTTGCCTCCAAGAACTTTGTAGCAGAGAACTCAATTCCACGCTGCAAAGCAACCTTGCTAAGCAACCCGGCTGCATCTGTCCATGACAGTTTGTTACATTTAGATGCCACGTGGCCACTGTGAATTTTTTATGGTACATACAACACACAGCCAGTGTCCTCCCAGGTTCCAAGGAGAGCCTAGGAAATCCCTTCCCCCTAATGGCGGCCTTCTCAAAATTGAGTCACAGTTCATTTGTGAGTCCTGAACATAATTTAAGGGGCTCAGCTCTCTAACCTATGGATGATACAAAGATAACAGCACAGAAAGAAAAGAGAAGTTCTGAAGCTGTGTCTCTGGGGGATTCTCTACAGCTGCTTTGCAACAGGACACTGAGTAGTAGGAAGTCTCTGGGGTTTATCAACTCCTTAAGGAAACATATCTAGTCCAGGACTCAGTCCAATCACCCTTCTCAGCCCTTCTGGGTTTGGAGATTTATGTCCTGAATAACATTTATTTTCCCTAGGCATTTACAGGCAACCTGCTAAGTGCTAGGAAATGTGCTAATTCCTGGGTAAGCAAAGATTACAATGACAGTCTTTGATGGCCAAAGAGAGGAATCTGTGTATAATAATATGTAAGGCAATATCACTAGAGATATCTAAAAAGCTGCTGCAAAATTCTGTAAGAGCAGGAAGAACTATAACTATTGACGTTGGAGGTGGCTTTGCAGTACAGTTGGTCCCTGTGAGTATTCATATCCATCCATCCATCCATCCATCCATCCATCCATCCATCCACATCCATCCATCCATCCACCCACTATGCTCATGAGACTAACGTAGGAGCCAAGAGAAGTGTACATGAATAAGATGCAGAAATACATTAGAAAACTTACAAGTCTATAGAAGAAAAGAGACCTATAGGACACGGTAAGAAAAAGATGATGACGGGTACCAGGCAAAAGGATGTCCCAGAGACAGGAGAGGTTATTTTTCTATTGAAGCTAAAGAAGGTGTGACTGAGGATGAGCAATGGTGGACAACAGAGAAAGGTTCTGATATCACAAACAAAATTTGCCCATCACAGAAAAATAATGATACCCATGTGCACATATGTATTTGAATGCTAATGGCACAAGACAACACATATATCAACACAATAAGAGTAGAGATAACCACACAGATTGAAACAGAGACAGAAGTCTGATTTTAACAGGTTCCAGCTTCAAATCCTTGGCTTTGAACATCTCCAATATAATACAATCAACTCTTTTTCCTATGTCCCAAAGTTCTATATGATTTATTGCCATTTTATTATTTTTGGTCCTAATGAAAGTAGAAATGTTTTCTTGATTTCTTTAGCTTCGTTAGGGAAACACACACAATTGATTCTTGTATCTTGAAACTTTATTCAATTTATCATTCTTAAGAGATTTTTGGTAGATACGTAAGGTCTTCTACATAAAAGAATATGTTAACTATGAACAGAGATACTTTAATTTATTCTTTTCTAACCTGGAAACCATCTATTTTTTTCTTACCCAATTGCTTGAGCTAGAATTGCTATTATGCCATATATAAATACTAATAGTGACTATGTTTGCTAAGTTCCTGATTGTAAGGAAAAAAAAAACCCTTTCAGGGTTGGGGTATAGACCAGAGGTTAGAGTGTTTTCCTGTTATGTAATAGGTCCTGGCTTCTGTTCCCAGCACTGCATGAACTGGGTATGGTGGTACACATATGTAATGTTAGCATTCAGTGGCATAAGTAGAAGCATCAGGAATATGAGTTCATCTTCACCTACCCAGTGAAGTTGAAGCCAGCCTGGCATACAAAATACATTCTCTCAACAAAAATGTTTCAGGTTTTTCTCTCTTGAGCATGACATATATTTAGTATGGCCTTATCAGATCTTGTATTATGCTTATAAACCCAAATTGTTAGGGCATTTAGCTAAAAACAAACAAACAAACAAACAAACAAACAAAAATCCAAACAAACAAAAACCGTTAGATTTTGTCAAATAATTTGGTGAGCATTTAATCATGAAATAATATTTTTTCACATGTATTGAAATTTTTTATCATTTATTCCATTAATGTGAGATATCTGTACATTGGAAAATTATAAGACATCGATGGAAGAAATTAAAGATACAAACAAAAGATATCACTCCTCATGCATTGGAAAAAGATAACACTGTTTAAATGTTCATACTAATAAAGATTCAGTGCACTACCTGCCAAACGTCCCATGGCACTTTCCACTTATGTTTTAAATATTCTAACAACTGTATGCAACCAAAAGGCTCACATGCTCAAAACAATCTTGAGCAAAAGAGCAAAGTCCAAAAATATCAACACCCCACGATGCAAAACTATATTACAAAGCTGTAAGTAATACAAGCAGCATGTTAGTGGCATACAAGTAGCCACACAGACTAAAGGAACAGATAATCAAAGCACCTACACACAATCTATTAATATTTTACAGAGACACTGAAATATGTAATGTGGAATGAATATAGTTTGTATAGTAAGCGATGATGGGAAAACTGCATGTCCAGGTACAAAGTAAAGACAATGGCAGCTGAGCATGGCAGTGCATCCATCCATAACCTCAGCGATTATGAAACAGAGGCAGACAGACTGTGAGTGTGAAGCCTGCCCGGTCTACACAATGAGTTCCAGGTCAACTTGGATTGCAGAGCAAGATCCTTCCTTGAAACAAAATAAGGAAGCAAACCTCCACCATACAAGAAACTCCAAGAGGAACAAAATAATGATATAATTAACAATGTATATACAAATTAGCTGAGAGTGTCATATTGGAAAGGTTAAACTTGTAAAGGGAAACATGGGTAGAAATATGATAAGGTTGGCAGAGATTTCAATGGCTGACACACAAAGAAGAGGTGTTGAAAGCAAGTGTGTGTGTGTGTGTGTGTGTGTGTGTGTGTGTGTGTGTGTGTTGCAGCAGCATCAAACTAAAACTTCCTCTATAACAAAGTAAAAAAGAATATGGAAGGACAACGTAGGGGCTGAGAAAGTGTTTTCAAACTACATATTTGATGAGGGATTAATGGTCAAAATGTTTAACAAACATATAATCCAATAGTAAAAATCAAGGTGTGGCTTTAGCACAGTGGTAGAGGCTTGTCTAGCACGTGCAAACTCAGGCTTTTTTCCCCAGTATCTCAAAAAACAAACAAACAAAACAAAACAAAACAAAACAAAAAAACAAAGAACAAAATAGAAAATAGATAACATGATTTAACATGAAGAGAGGAGAGGCTAACTCATTTTCTCATGAAGGTATACAAATTGCCAAAAGGTAGAAATACGAATGGTGATGGCAGTGAGATGTCACTTAACACCTGTTGAATGGCTGTTACCAAAAGAAAAAAGGCTACCATGTGTTGGCTGTGGGGAGGAGATGGAAAAACAGAAATCCTTATACAGAGTAGAGATGTAAATTGGCTATGTACATTATAGAAAGTAGTATGGATATTATCCCAAAAATTAAAATATGGAAAATAAGAATTACCACATAATTAATCAAGCAATTCACTTTTATTATGTATGCAAGAAAACTAGAGTCAACACCTCAAAGAGATATCTGCACTCTCGTGGCCTTCCAGCCTTATTACACAGTAACTAATGATATGGAAACAGTCTGAGCTTGCTGGATGAATGGATAGAGAAAATATGACACATAGATGTTACTCATCCACAAAAAGAAGGAAATCTTGCTGTCTGCAACCACATGGATGAACCAATCTAAGGAGGTTGTGCTAAGTGAAATAAGCCACAAGGAGAAAGACAAAGATGACATCATCTCACATCACTTGTGTGTAGCGAATCTAAATAAGTCAAATCACAGGGACAGAAAGGGCGATGGCAACTGCGTAACCACTACACAAACTATTACACCACCTCCTTAACTACCTCCTTAATACATACTTTGTATTTGTGAGTTAATTAAATATTTTAAAATCAAATTTAAACAATGTACCCTTATGATCTGGCTTTGTTCTCTCAGCTGGCTGGCCCCTCTTTACTGCATTCCAGCTCCTCTTAGATCTTTTATAGCTGTGGAGTTTTATAAATTCACTCAGGCTGTTTTTTGTGTCAAAGTACTAGTCGGTCTGGTCTACAGTGTTCTTCCTCATCTGCTCAAAGGGGGCTTCCCCTGGCTTCCTCCCCCTGGGTCCTATTTTATTTTCCCTGCTACAGTGCCACCACTGGAGAGGCGCCTGTGTCCCTGCTCACAGATGTAATTTCTATCAGCCAGAAGGAAGCTGCTTGAGACCACAGATCCTGTCAATCTTCTCTGTGTTGTTTTTTTTTTTTCTAACCCCAGCTGACTATGGGAGCTGAGACAAGTACAGGTTCAACAGCCAGGCAGAAACAGTCATGGGTCTGAGTCAGTGTACAGAGCCATAACAAAGAATGCAGAAATGTAGGCTGCTAGTCTAATTTACAAGGTCCTGCACAATGGGTCAGTGTGCTGAAGGTCAGGAGCCCATGGTCAAGGTAAGGCGAGGACCTCAGAATCTAGCTGACATTAAAGCACATGACAATAGCTTTTTATATGCCCACTAAGTAGGAACAGAGAGCACTGAACATGCTCTAAGAACACAGAAAACCCAAGAGCACAGCATTAAATCTTCTGATTTTCAAATGTCTGCATAGTTAAACCAAAGCAGTTGAACCAAAGTGCTGAGAAAAAGCCTGTGTCAGAAATTCTGTCCAGAATTTGGACACCAAAACATGTCCTTGAGCAGCATGTAGGGGCCTCTGTGTGTGTGTGTGTGTGTGTGTGTATGTGTGTGTGTGTGTGTATATATATATATATATATATATATATATATATATATATATATATATATATATATATACATATGTGTGTATGTGTCTGAGGGTCTGTGTATATAAATGTACATATATATATGTCTATATGCATCTATGTGTGAATTATTGCTCAAAGGACTCACTATGAGATACGATTCCTCCACGATAATAAAAGCCATCTACTGTGTTAGCAGCAAGTCACCCAGCATGCCAAAGGGCACCATCCACTTGTCGTTTGGGCAGATCTGGAGAAGAAAAGCTGGCATTTTTGGCAATGACAACAGCCCAAAAGGAAAACACAAGCTCAATGGCCCATTTAAGGTAGCTGTGAATCACTCAGCTTATGAGCCACCAGCATGCAATCGCTGGCACACAGAGCCTCCTGACTAATAGCCATGAGCAGTTTGCCTTTGCTATCTAAGTGCTGCAGACTGAACACACTCTTGCCTGACCTCGACTCGGCATTAATACCTGAATCACAGCCTGAGGGAGCTCAATATTCCACTGCTAGGAAGAAGATAAACGGCAGCAACACAAAGATGCAGGCCTTTTAGTGCTGCTAGTTAAACCGAACCGAATGCATTTAATCTTTCTTCAGCATCTAAAATGTCTGTCATTATCTCTTGGTGGGATGAAATATACTTGAACACTGTTGCAGAAAGACAGTTTCTGGAAGGTGTTTCCAAATACCAAATGGGAAACAATAAAAAGGTAAAACTTGGTCACATTCAGTATCACTGGCACAAATCACTAGGTTGCCATAGGGCACGCTGTGTATGGTTACACGATCACTGAATATAGCATCTATCAATAGGGCTGAAATACACAACAAATTTTTGTTGTATAGTCTTTTCTGGGAACAATGGGCATGCTTTATTATTATCATGCCATGCAAAATTATATGTGGAAGTTGTCCGCATCACATGGTTTTTAATGACCTTGTTACACTTATTTATTGTGTGTATGTGTGGAGGGGTGAGTCTGTCATGGTCCATGAGTGAAGGTCAAAGGACACTTGATGGAGTCTGTTCTTTCCATCTACCCTATGGGACTCAGAAAGAGAGCTCAGGTTCCAGGTGGTGCCAACTCCACCTGATGGGCCACCTTGCAGGCCCTGAGTCATCTTGCCAGCCTGCTTTCTTCTGACCTTGGTTTAATGCAAGGAATAAAATCTTACAAAATAAGAATTGATGGGCACATTGGACAAATGTCTCAACAACCACTTCCATCATCAAAGCTATAAATTCATAATCTGAGGATGAATATTAAACAGATGTGGGGCAAGTTGTTGAGGGAGAATTAACCCATGTGGGAAAAAACCATGTTGATGTCTACATGGTCAATGCTAACACTCATCAGAAGCTCCGCATGCACAAGTCTTACCCAAAATGTGTTTTGTGTTTGTCAGTCTCTACAACTACCCTAAGAATGAAGATGAAAGTCAACAATTGTGTGGTAGGAAATAAGACTCAAATCCAAGTAGATACTTTCCAAACCTAAGCTCCGATTCCTATACACTACAGAGGTCCAAAGTAGGAATCTCAAGACCAAACAAAAGTCCTGGAGATGCTCATACACTCCCTATCTCTTTTCTCCAGGATGGACATCTTATCTTGTGTATGCTTCAGCCTATTAATGCATCTTCTAGCAGAGCAAAGCCTAAAGCCTTTCCTTGTGTTTAACTCAGGTTGCAGCAGACATGTGTACAATCCCTTTTAAATAAGCATTTCCTGATTACTGTATGGAACAGGGCTTCAACTCATGGTTGGAGTTCCATCACCAGATTCTTTGGGAATTAAGAACACAGCCAAGTTAATAGTGTTCCCATTCCATATTACACCCAATACCATCCCCCAAATAAATAAAGGTGACATCTACTGAAAATAAAAGCAGAAAAGCAACACTAAAGGAGTTGGCCTGGGCAAAGTATGGCCACTAAGGAGCCTCAAGCCGAGAGACCACCATTATCACGGGCAACATGCCTTTCTTCTACTTCCTTTACTGGGAGGCCAAAGGTGGGGACCTATGGACACAGCATTGCTGCCGTGAACAATTATTATTTTAATCGACATTGTGCTGTGTTAATGAGTGCCAACCATGTGCCAGATGGCGTTGAAAACAAAGCCTTCCCTGCAATCCCGCCCAGTGGGATCACCACCTCGCCTCTCTGTGAAAGCGATCGCAAAAGTGGTAATGAGCTAACTGCGATGCAACCGAACTTCTAATCCCCCCGACACCTTCTGATTGGGCATTGCACCAAGATCTGGCCTAGAAAAGGCACCTGGAGTGCTGTCGGATGATCTCTTCAGGGATAATGGACCAGGGAACTGAGCCTGTAATGATTTCATATCAGTTTGTTCAAGTTCAGTTGCTATTAATTGGGTTCAAGTTCAGCTCCAGTTCACACAATCTAAATAAATAGCTGTTGCAACCAGCTTAGAGCCTGGCACAGTATGTATCTTTGTAGCTAACAAGAAGCGAACGAAAGAGAAAGATGTTGAAAAATGCCTTGCATAAATGTCTGGTACACAGCCTGTCTTGGGCGCCGTGTGTGTGAGTGGGAAAGGCCACAAACAAACACTATTCTGATTTCTTACAACTGTGCATGTTACATGGCTCAGCAAATGATCGTATTCTGAGGAGCGGAGCTTAGAAACAGGTTACAGAGTAAGACACGGTTACAATTCCACATGGCAGCTTCAGGCACGGTGATGACTTGAAGTCAGCCCAGTGTGGAACCCTGATTTTACATTCCCCTTCTACCTTGGAAGCTGAAAGAAGGTAATTCCATTGTAATCTAATTAAAACCTGAAAAAGAAATCTCTTAGGCAAATTCATTGCTAAACAGAGAAAAAGAGCAATATTGCAGAAAATTTTATTTAAGGAGGGTGTTGCATATTTTATTTTTAAAAAATCAATCCAAAATCTATTTTGGCTACCCCATTAAAATTCACTCTGAGTTGGTTTAGCTATAATAAAATTGAAATACATTTCTATAGATCATCTTCAGGAAATTTTGAATAAAGGCGTTTTCCAATTCAGTGCTATGTGGAAATACTAAGTTCTTTTAGAACTGGGTCACAGAAGCTGTGCACAGTTGGTTTGAGAAAACACTAGCACAGCATGTGTAAAATTGTGTATAGGAAGCAACATGTACAGGTGATATTAGACAATATATTTAATATGTATTTACTTTTGTGATACTGTAATTTTATATTTAAAGTATAACAGCTTTAAATATAATTTTTTACCCATAGCTATCATTTTTACTTATTAGTCAAATAAATGAAATAAGCAGATAACTAAAAGGAAAATATTTTGTAAATAAGGAAATTATACGCTATTTGTAAGGAAAATTTAATTTTTGATGGTTTGGATTTCCTTTTCTGTTTTAGTTTTTTGAAATGGTAAAAGGCAGCTGACTAGCTATGGTGTCCTTACAATGAAGGAATATGCTACAGTAAATCACAGGAAAAAAAAATAACCATTGCAGAATCAAAGGGACGAGGGCTCTTTTGTTTTGGATATTTACTTGATGTATAACTAGGGCAAGTTTTTAACTTTCTAAAGTCTCAGAATATTTTTTTTTAATTTTAAAACAGTAATTAAAAAGAAAGACTGAGTCACAAGAAAAAAAAATCGAGCAGGAAAGTGTGTCCGGAGTATCCAGAGGAATGCTTTCCACATAATACTTGCTCAGTAAGCAGTGCCCTCTCCTGCTTGACAAACATCAGCTCCATCTGCTGTGGTTCCAGATTCCAGTCAGCTCCCTAAGTGACCCCTCCATGTAGTACTCTGAGCGGCTGCCGAGATGTGACAAGCCACCAGATCTGTGACTCAGAGCATGACCAGACGCAGAAAAACACCACAATAAATAACTTGCTTCCTGCCTACAATAAACTAAATCACCTGTAGACCTGACAGATAATTTATTCTCCATTTCAGCCGCTCGTGCTCCACAGTCTTCAAAAGAGATATAAGCCTCAAGTTCAGCCGGGCGGGTATTTCCATCCTAACCCCAGGGAGTGTGCGTCTCCGGACTTCCCTGTTGTAGACCTAGCTATACCGGAGCTCGAAACTGCTCACATTTACTTTGTTTGTGACACCGGGTTTAGCAATTTGAGGTAATGCAGGAGTCAATGCTGTGCTTTCTCTGCCATACTGTCCCCTCTCATCATCTGTCACCTTCCTCTGAACTCTGCCACCCTTTCGGCTGAGGTGCTCCAAGGCGAGGCTGCTGAGGGATTTCTTCCTGGTCAAGTTTCCAGTTCAAGTGGTTATGGAACCCTGATGGGACGGCCTCCAGGGGACCCTGCTTCAGGCTGATGGTTCCCACCTGTTCACCATTAGGCTCTCCATATTAACCTTTGCCTTGTTTGCTTGACTTTGCCCATCTCTGATTTCGGGTTGAGAGTTTAAGGACAGAAGTGGAATGCAATGCTGCAGAAGGCTAACCCCAGGGGCAGCTCTACGGTGAAGTTCCTAAGCGAGGTGTCTCACCCCGTGATCCTGTGCCTTTAACACTGGAAGGGAAATGGCAACTCAAGTCAATACATTCAGCTAAGTTTGACAGAACAAAGAAAAGATTCCCAAGACAAATCTATGTGTGACAAACATCCATGCATAGGAACATACACAAAAACTATGATAAACTATTGTAATTGTCAATATATACTAACCTAGAAACAGACAATTTTAATTTAAAAATATAAAATTATTTTCCTTTTTTACTAATGAATTCATGAAAATGGTGCTGTGTGTGGTTTTTTTTTTTTCAAAATGCCAGTGAGAATCTGTCCTGTTTTATAAAATTCTTTATAAAATCAAATATTTCACTTTCTATACTAGCAAATTCATGAGAACGGGGTGTGTGTGTGTGCGTGTGTGTGTGTGTGTGTGTGTGTGTGTGTGTGTGTGTGTGTGTGTCTTTTTTCTTTCTGTAAATGCCAGTGAGAACCTGTCTTCATTTAAGAAACTCTAAGAGGAATTCAGAAACAGAAGAACTCTTTAATTTAATTCAACAAATGTGCACTGATTCTATTTCTGGTTTTATAGGTAACATTAAGTAATATAAACCCATTCCGTGTCCTCAAGGAACACAGTGGGATACTTGAAACCAAACATAAAGTAATGCAAACAATCTAAGATAATTTTACCGCCAGGTACCAAGCTGAGTAATGCAGACCCCGTAAGTGCTATGCCAGAGTGAAGAAGACCTAGTTAACCCTGTAGCCCCAAGCAGGTAGACCTGATGGCACCTCGCCTTAAGAGCAGAATTTATGTGAATAGAAAACAGAAGCCATTGAAAGCAACACGTGCTATAAAAGCAGTGGCGGAGGCAGAAAAGACCACGGCCTACAGGGCTGGTACTGGGTGGATGCTACGTCAGTAACAGTGTGTGGTGTAACAGAAATGTGATAGCGACTGCTCTGATTAGACTGAAGACCCAGCTCTGCGCTACCAGGAGAACCGGGTGCAGGAGAAGAGTAGCCCACAACCGCACCCAGACTTTCCCTTGAACATGTCTGAGCTTAACACCTCAGCTCCTGTGTCTTGGCTCTCACGTGGACAAAGACACGTCTGGAGACTCGCCCTGGCTGCTCAGGCCAGGGTCCTAACTCTGACCCTTACATACCTGTCATCTCGCTCTTTTGTGACTTTTCCGAGTCTCTGCTTGGGTTGCTTGAATACCTACTCTTTCAGGAATCATTCGTGCTACTCTGAGTTTAAAAAAAAAAAAAAATCCACGTCTCTCGATCTGCTAGAACGGCAGTGATAATTAAAGCAGACGGCAGCGATTGTGGGGTGCACATGAGAAGATGGGACTCTGAAGTTCGCTGAGGGTAAAGTGGTGCCGAGCCTTAGGTAACAGCCCGGCACTTCCTCAAGTGACTGAATGCGAAGTTGCCTTGTGAAATGGCAATTCTGTTCTTAAGTATATATTCAAGAGAGAGAAAACAGAGGTCTACACAAAAATCTGTGTGTGTGTGTGTGTGTGTGTGTGTGTGTGTGTGTGTATTTTTTTTTTTTTTGCAATATCACCACTAGTGATCAGATAAATAGTGATCAGAGTTGCTTACGTCCCTTAACTGATATAAAATACAGTAATGTCTACAAATATAATTTGACAGTAGAGGGAAGATGAAGTACGAACCTACACAACAAATGGGTGAACGGCAAATGTCTTACGTTAAGCGAGCAAGGCTAGTCAGAAAGCGCCAGGTACCCTATGAGTTTATTTGCATGGCATGCGCAGAGCAGGCAGATGCATAGAGACCGACGGTAGATTAGTGGTTGTTCCCAGCGAGGCAGGGATTAGGTAGACTGAAGACTGCTGCTAAGAGAAACGGCACTCCTTTTGATTTTTTTGTTAGAAATGTTTTAGAGTTGACCGTGGCGGTCATTTCATAAATCCCAAAATATATTAAAACCCACTGAACTGTATATTTCAAATAGTGAATTATATGTTAGGAAGTATATATCTCATTAAGCTCTTTAGTAAAAATAGGACCGTTCACTCTGGTGATTTTGAACTACAAATCGCCTTTATTATAAGAATAACGAGTGCCCGGCTCCTGCAAGCTGCAGTGGTGGCAGGTAAAGGGTTGTAATGGAATGGCTTGAGCAGCACACCTCAATGTCCAGGCAAAATATTGCATGAAAGAACAATAAATGAACCAGGACACAGTAATGTTTTATTGATGTTTGATTGACCAGCAAATGCGTTAGCTACACGCTGAGTATAGTGCTTTGTTTTCAACCGAGGTTCTGAGTCCTGCCTTTGTCCTACAGGTAGTAGGCCCCTCACCTCCATCCTTCCTCCCGGATGTACTTCCGTGCTGCGTGGTCGTTAGAAAGAGTGGTCCTGTGGGTAAATTGTGCCTGTTTACACCTGCTGCCAGGGATGCCTTGAATGGTCCCAGATAATCCTGTTTACACGAGGTGCTGACTGCAGTGCCTGGTGACAGCTTCTGCTCAGTAAACACTGGAAGAAGGAATAAATGTAACTTTCTGGCATTATTAAAATGCATAATTTCCAAAGAAGGGAACTAGCTGCTTATCTCAATTGGAGAAATATCACACCTGCCTATTAGCTACCTATGTAGTAAACTGCACTTAATCTGTTTCCCCCTTGCCAGCCCTCTCTTTGACCTCACCGTTTATGTCAACGGTGCTCTCTTCTTGCTGGTCCTCTAGTGGGGAGGCCTGCGTTAGGACAACACGCTAGAGGCTGAGCCTGTTCCATTTAGGCTATTGAGAACTGAAGCAGAAAGTAAGAGTCTGCCAAATCACTGACTTGGATGGAAGCAGGAAAGGAAGACTCGGGAAATCAAAGCACCTGTGTTACGTCCACTGAACAAAGCCAGGCAAAGTACTGGTGTCACTCAAAAGGGAATGGTCCAGTTTGAGGGCAAAGGCTCGTGGAAGCTAAAAACAGTTCACACACATAAGGCTTTAGTAAAGTGACCTTACAATTAAAGATTAGGACATGCTACTCTCCAAATAAACAAAATATAATAAACAAACTAACAAACCCAACCATAAACAGATGAGTTCAGTCTTTTACCCAATCAGCTTTGACCAGCAAAGTGCCAGATGAGCAAGCCAGCTTGTCAAAATTGCCTGGGTGTATCTTCACAAGCAAGCAAGGGGAAGGGCTGTATTGAACTTTAAGACATGTTTTTCTTCACTGAAATATATATATTTCATTCCTGGCAGAGCATGATATGCACAGCAACAGTGATCACGAGGTGGGCATGCATATGGGAGCGAATGCGGTGCTGTCTGCCATGGAATGGTCTCTGCTCACTCACATAAACATTTGTAACTGGCCATCACATGGCTGTCACTAAGCACACCTTTATATACTTCGTAGACATATTGCCAGTCCTGTGACCTCTGTAAACATAGATGTGACTGCTTCACAGAGGAGGATTCTGCGACACAGGGAAGGATGGAGCTCGGCAAGCATTCAAAGGTCACACAGAGCAGAGCCTGAGAGAGTACCCAAGTCTGCTTAATTCCATCACCAGGTCTAGTCTGTCTGTTTCTTCTGACGCAGCCTCCCTGGAGAGGAGAGAGCAAGGGTTGGGAGACAGTGGAAGCAGGGGAGGAAGAAATCACAGACTATTTGCTCAGGCCTGCTGTGGGGAGTGGGGAAGCTTGTTCCTAAACACCTAATCAAGGATATTTAGATAGGAAAAAAAAAAGTCGGTGGATAGAGCAATTCATCAGGCTGCCCAAGCTTAATGAAAATATCCCTTATGAATAATCAATTGCTTTTGTTTAATTCTCTTTGCAGCGAGTAACCTTGGACCCTAGGATCTGGTCTCCCGAGTAGACTTCCCTAGCAAGCTGCCTCTGAGCCCCTCTCCTGAAGCTGATATTGCCCCCACAATTGTTTTTCATGAGTTTTGACCTTAGAACCCATTCAGCTTTGAGGAAATTAACACAATTGCATGTTTGGTCTCTGAAAGTAGGACAGGCCTTTTACTTAGAATATCAAATGATCAAAGGATTTTCATACCTCCCCTATGTCACAATAAGGTTCATGTCTCTTCAAAGGTCACCCGTCTGTTTCCACGAGCACCACTCCAGGATTAGTTATTTTTGAGATGAGGCCTTACAGTCAGTGTCTGATTTATGAGAAGGCTGGGGCTATTGTTTCATATCCTCTTCACAGCTTACAATGATCACACAAACCAGTGTCGAACCACTTTTCCCAATCTGGATTCTTTCAGCAGAGTGTTAAGAGCAACCCGGAATCCAGTCCTCTGCGGCAACTTGGGAGAACGCGCACAACTCTGAGCAAGCAGTTCAACATTGCTACACCTTGCTTTCCTCGTTGAATAACAAGTATTATTAATTATAGTTACTGTGAGTGATGAGCTGAGAAGATAAACTCATTTCAAGATCTCCACGTGGTGACTGAAAAGTGTATAAAATAATTAGTTGTAAGTTGCATTTTAAAAACTACTTGGCACGCTTTTATGGCCCACAGTCATTCTTAACATAAGTTGTAGTCTCCGTTGTGTGGCATCTACAGGGTGACATGACATGTTCAAGTTGACTTTATAATTCGAGCAAGGTTGATATGGGCTCCCTATTTATGCCACAGCTTTCTCATATACCGTAAGTCTTTGGCCAGATCTTGATGTAGGACTAATTGAGCCATTTTTCTCTATTTAGAACTATCAGTAACTTATCCTAGTTCCCAAAACCTCCACGAATTCATCTAGGGCCTCTCCTGACTGTAGTTAAGATCTTGTTTCTCCAGACTCCCACAGAAAGGACTTGCAAGTCAATAATACATGTTTTGTTTTTACTGTTCATAGATGACGTTTTCTCACCTACATGATTGGAACTGTTTGAGAACACAGTTTGTCCATGCAAGTCTGGAGTTCAGCTGAACAGGAAGCACGTTCTACACACCAATATAGATGGTGGCGATGCGGAAAGAAGCCAGAGAGAGTAAGCCAAGAAGGTACCATTTGATCTCAGCAGTTACTTGGAGAACATTCTAGAAGTCCTGGCGTCCTGAGCTGGAGGCTGAAATTCTTGTTCCCATGAATGCCAGAATTACAGTGTTGTTACTTGCATTAAATATTGGGGACTAAACAAAATTTCCTTGGCAAGAAATGATCTCATGTTCAGATAATATTATGGTGTATATTGATTGTTCACTTTAAAAGATCATTTAAATTCCATTGCAGAGAACAGCATATTGAGAAATGAAAGAGTATTATATTAGTACTGATGAGGCAGATTTGGCTTGGCCTAGGCAACGACAACCTGATTTTAGATATTACCGTCTTTTTTTTTTTCTTCAAATTTTCATTTCCAGGAAAATTGATTTTGATGTCTGTTTGGAGTGGAGAACTTGGGGTGGAGCAAAGAAACGCTCTCAGTAGGCAGGCAAAGCTGTGGAGATTGGCAGGCAGGTTTAGACAGAAAGGCTCACCTTCAGAAAATTGCTGTCTCTCACTCTATGTGCCTCTCTCTGTCTTTCATAATTTCTTGACAGCTCAGTGGCAGACAGTATGCTCGATACTGGGCATGGGAAATCAAATAGGGACGTTCACTCGAGAGTCAACAACATCTTCCTTGGACCAAGAAGTCAAGAAGACGGAAAAGGTTCTCGTTGTGGGGTACAAAATTATGGCTACAAAGAACAAAGGAGACACCAACAGCCTTAGGGTGTCCTCTGTTTCCTTCATTGATTGATTCATACGCTTCAGCAATTCACTTGCTTCCTCAAACATTAGTCAACACGTTCTTTATGAAGCTCAATGAGATTACTCCAAGAGGGGTATGACCACGTCCTTCTGCTTAACTAACTCAGTCTCTAGCTTGCCAAGAGCCTTGACAAGTAAATATGACAGAACATTATAAGGTGCTAAAAATATACACACAGTGAACTAACTGTTCATGATGCACAGAAAAGGAATCACCACGGCCTACAGGACAGCCCCATGACAGTGACATCACTTCTGTTTAAAAGGCAGCAGCTCATTGTTCCTTTGCAGAGAGATCCTCCACAGTTTTATTTGGTATATGCAATGTTTTGCCTCTGTAGCTCTTTTCAAAGCTTGCAGCTATGCTTGTTAAGTTCTGTGTGTCCAGTAAGCTATGAGCTACATCAGCAAAAGGGGCTACATCTCCCTGATATACACTGTATGCCTAGTACAGCACCTGCCTCAGAAATATCATTCAGTGCATATCTGATGAGTAGGTGACTTAAAAAAAAACCCACATCATTCTAATTGTGGGTATACATGGGTAGGGTAGTCAATGTCTCTACCCAAAACAAATCATTTGCTAAAGCCTTAAAGTAAATGCGAACACGAGGAGGCGTTTATTCAGTTCCGTCTCCTCAGCCCACGCACTGGGGGACCCTGCTTGGGAAGGCGATCTCACTTGCTCTGCTGCAGCCACCCCTCTATGCTCTGTACCTGAGAACTCCAGATAAGGAGAAAGTTCTACCCTGTGGACCTTAATAACTGCACGTGTGGCAATCAGCCATCAGAATCACAAATGCAGAATGACAGAAATCGACTTGTGCCCCTGCAGGGAAGTGAAAGTGGCTGTGGGGGTTAAGTCGAAAGTCGGGGAATGTCCGCTGTTATAGCATCGCTTGAAAAAGGGCATCGGGTATTGGTGATGGAATGGAAACGGAACTATTTTGATTTTGATTTTATGATACGGTTTGAGTCTTACCTTGACTTTATTTAAAGCCCCGGTGTGCCGGTAAGAATACCCAAAGGCTGTCCTGAGCCCTCCCCGAGTACCAGGATGGAAGTTGATTAGAAAGACCCTTGAAATCGCCAGTCTACAGCCGGGCTGTCAGGAAGGGTAATTTAGAGACACGAAAAGGACTGAGAGATAAAGTGACAGATGAAACGCTCCTCGGCCTGCAGGTTTCACAGTAGGGTGACGTGGCTCTCAAAGTGTCTAAATTGTTCACTGCTTACTTCTATCGACTGTGGGTCCATGACTCTGACAGGACGGGTCATGTCTCTTCCCACTGCCCCACAGGAGCCCCGCTCCGAGGCCCGGTGGTGCCTCAGCAGTTGCTCATTTAAAATGTTTTTTCAACCTTTGATGCTGACCACAGACAGGCTGAGTCACAGAGCTGTCAATCACCTCTCAAGAAGCAGCCAATCCCCTCCCCCACCCCCATCTCGCTCCTGAATCTTTCAGCAAGATTAGCTTTGATTCATTATTCTTCTCACTCTATCCCACCCCCACCCACGGTAATAAGCAGGAAAGCTCGGATCATCTCTTAGGGTGAGTTCTACTATATCACGTTTTTTTTTTTTTCCACCCACAGCCCAACTTCTGGGACCTATGATAATGGCAAGACACACTTTGGTTGTAGCTTTTGTGAGGATATGCTGGAGGTGTTGCTAATATTCAGTGGATGGAAATGATTATGGTTTAGATAGGAAATGTGCCCTCATAGGTTCCCAGCTAGTGGTGCTGCCTATGAGCTTCTGTGACTCTTAAGAGGTCGGACCTTGATGAAGGACCTCAGTAACAAGGGGGCAAACCTTTGGGGTCACCATGCATCTTGCTGAAGGACCTCAGTCACTAGGGACAAACCTTTGAGGGAGGGGAGTCATCCGCCTCCAGTTCTGGTTTAGCTTTCTGCTTCCTGGGTAGTGAGCAGCGTGTGATCAGACACCATGACTGTGTCACTTCCCTGGTGCCTTCTGAATTGTGATATAGAACCAAACACTCTTCCTTTCCCTTAAATCGCTCTGTCAGACATTCTGTCACCACAGCACTGAAAGTAGGTGGTAGAGGCTGTCACGACTGTCTCCACATCTCCTTCCTGCTAGTTGCATGGGACTGCCACACCACAATAGTGCTGTCCAGCACCGATGTCAGCAACGCTGAGACCAAGCAAGGCCACACAAGGACAAAGAGAAGTTACCTTCTCCTCCTGAGGAGCAGACAACCCCAAATGGGGACATTTGTATACAAGATAGTATGAGGGGGAAAATACCTTGAGCGCTCTAAAGATGGTTATCTGAAGAATTAAGCTAAGTTGTCAATTGTGAATTCTGGGAGAAAGAAAGATGAACAGAAGGGGTCAGAGAAAGCAGAGACAAACTGACATGTGGACTCCAAGAAAAAGTAAAATAAAATAAAGTCTAGGGGTGATGACTCAGCACCTTCCAGGGAGGGAGCAGAGGAAGCGCAGTCTCATGTTGATGTGGACACACAGGGGTGGGAACTCATGCTGGGATCAGGAGGTTCCTGGAGTGTCAAGGTCTTGGCCGGGGTGGGTAGGTACCTTATACGAGCAAGGGTCAAAGTTAGGTTCTAGACAACACTAGTTTTATGTCCATCAGCAAAACGAGTGAAAACCCGTGTGATCTGGTTACTTTGTTTATGCTGCAAGGTAAGGGTGTATCAACTGTAGAAGAGCTGTATTTTGGACGACTTTCACCTGGGCGGTCCAGACCAGTTTCCAGGTGTTTGGGACCTAGCAGTGTAATGGTCACCGATGGAAAAGACTTCAGTGGCTTCTCCTTGAGGAACAGTGATAAAAATTTCCCTCTTGTGTATGAATTTTCTTTTCATAATCCCAGCACAGTAAGGTACATGCAAGTTTAAACACTGAAAAATAAAAATAAATACAAATATATTTAAGTATTACTGTGGGTAAAACACTGTCAACATGGTTGTTTAAGGCACTGTTGGTTGTGAGTGGTATTTTAAGGAACAGCCCGAGGTAAGTCTCAACTCAGCAGAGCCAAGTCTAGCCACTCACCTGCTGACCACTTGCACCTTCTTTTCCTCTAAATGCACACTCCAAAGCAGCTGGGCACCAAAGGAGTCAAGGAAAGCAAGATCCATTCTGTGCTCTTCTCAAAGCTTTGGGCAGGGTAAGCTGATTTCCCTGTTAACATTCCCCATTCTCCCTCCCAAATAAACTGAAGCACTATCAAGGTATGTGTTGAGACTGTACAAGTAGAGAAAAATGGAAACATACTAAGTAATAGACTAATACGGGACTTCAAACCAGGCACTAAGAGTGAGAGGCAAAGAGGTAAAACCCTCCAGAAGGTCAAGAGTGAAGTGAAAACAACAGCAGACGAGTGACATGAACAAGATGTTGGGGATGTGAAGTAGAGGGGTCCGTAGTAATTGTTTTTAACCACAAAGGAGGAGCCTAATGCTAGGCTGGGGCTTGGGGGCCACCCAGGCTCTAGACATCCATCAATGCCTACAAGTCAAAAAAAAAATGGGTGACTCAGAAGACCCAGGTGGGATGACTTGCCAGAGGATTGATAGAAAACCTGTAAGATGCCCAGGTGGACGCCATCACATATCCCTCCAGCAGTCTGTGTGCTCCCGAGACTGTCCCCCAACCTTTCTCTCATGGCACAAATCAGAGATGCACTCAGTCAAGGATCTGGCCCAATAGAGACTAATGGCAGAGGGTGAGCAGGGAGCACTGCAACGGGTACGTGAAGATCTAAGTAAATGTCTGACTGCTAAATAAAGCAACCTCGTCCTTCTCTCTCAAGCTGGGCTCCCAATATTTTAATACACAGTCTTAAATACATCAGGCAAAGATAGTCAAGGGATATTTCTCCATGGAAGCTAATTATAAACAAACAAACAATTCATCACAGCCTTCTTCTAGTACTATGTTCTTCATAATCCCCACCTCCAGGATTCACAGTATGTAGTTACTTTCTATGCAGGACCAGGATTGGTATGTGTGATAAATAACCTATACCAGAAAACATCATGGTGTGTCTCTCCTGATACTAAGCTATGGGCTGCATTTCCTCCTCTTGTGTTCTGGGGAAACTCAGCTGCCGGGCTCTTGGTAGCCTCGTAGGCATACCCTAGTAAGGAAGAACTAAAGATCCACAGTTTTTTCTCAGAGTTTGAACCCCAGCCCAGTGCTGAGATGCATTCAACCCACTACTTATCTAGACTCTTGAGAGAAACACTGAGCCATTCACAATGTTGTACTGCTGATACAGAAAGAGCAAAGCAAAGCAAAGCAATAGAAATATATTGTAAAGGGTTGTCCTTTAAATCCATAGTCTGAGTAATTTGTATAAAACTACCAACAGCTTACAGGAAACAACGTTGTGTGCGTTGGGGTGTCTCTAACAGAAATACAGAACAAGGGGGACACCACTTCCACACCACCAATCCTCAGACCAGAGACATCTGAACTCACCAGTTGGAAAGGAGTCTTTCTCAGGTATGATTAGACTGGTAAGGATAAGAGGCAAGTTAGGAAAACCTCTAAAGTAAAAGAAGAGAATCCTCTGAAGAAGAAATTTACAGGTCACTTAGGTAACGTGAAAAGGATATATGACAACATTGAGTCACAGGAACCAAAGCATGCTGGTCTATGCATAACCACATTGAAAATGCATAGACTTGATAATATGCATACTGTGGCTTTTCACAACACTAGGGGTAAAGAGGGCCCTAAAACATTTTGAGGAGAAAAGAATAAACAATATCACATTCACAGAATATGGAATGAAACAGAAGGAAGATAGGAAGGGGGTGAAGAAATCTCTATGCCTAGAATTAGGCAAAGCAGCTGCACTGGAAACCAGAGTGTGAAGGCAGAACAAAGGAGTCTCTCTCTTTACAAAAGCTACTGAAAAGTGTGTTCCACAAAACCAAAGGTGTAAAACCAAAAGTGAGACTCTATGGATATCCAGTGAAGGAGGGGTCAATGTGTGAGAAGAGTCAAAGAAATCACAGTATCGTAGCTGGGCACAGATATGGGGACATAGATTGCAGCCTAGGGAAGGAGGTGGGGGCGGGGCAGGCAGGATGCTGAGAGAACAGACTGGTACACTGATAACCGTCACTGTACTGTAGGCATGTTTATATTTTGGGTTGGAAATCCCAAACTGAAATGTGTCCTTGATTTGTGTGGCTTGCCGAACTTTATAAAAATGGTGTAAGGAAGGAAATGGCCTCCTGGACAATATGGGCTGTGTAGTGCACACTTACGTAAGCACACGCAAATGTACACATGGGGACTGTGTACATAGCAGGGACTGAATCTACTTTAATTGTACTGGATTGAGTTTAAGCTAAGGGCACTTACTTTCAGAGGTCGTAAATGCTCTTCTTCCATTTTATAAGAAAACAAAAGATGTTTTGAAATGAAAATAGGATCCAAAGGAAATAGGCTGGTAAAACCAAGACTAGAGAGTAACTTTCTCAACACAGAGTTTGGAGCAATACTGTAAATTTTCATTACACCTTTGAACTCGTGTGATGGACATTTAGTGTTTGTTTATTTCTATTGCTTGAACTTCAAATTTGTACATAAAAAAGAATAAGTTTGAGAAGGTACAAGGCAAACAAAGAGAAGAAAACTATGATGCTCTTCATATAAGCAGAAGTGAATATGGGCAAAACCAACTGAACACAAATTCCTCCTCACAGAACAAAACAAAAACACTATACATACACCATGATTTTGAACTTGTACATTAAAAACCAAAACCAAAATGCGGTACCCTTAAAATTCTTCAACAATAAATGAATGAAAACAGAAGAAAGAGTGGGCTGTCCCATGCCACCACGACCTGAGGCTTTCAAATGTATGAGATGTGGCTTCAAATCTGGAGACAAGTGATATTGAGGAAATCTGTCCAACTTCCTCCGTGTTTGTCTAGTAAACTAACACTAATAATATGCCACTTTAATGAAGGGATGATACAGATGTTTTATAGGCACGATGATCTTTTCTTTTGGTGGAAAAGGAGACACTGTCCATGAGAATTATCAGGTCTAGTCAGAAAGTTTCAGGCTATCCTCATGAAGAACACCCCCCTTTCCATGCCCCCAGAAAAAACTTGCTATTTTAGTCACTGAAAATTATGGAAAAAACTTTTTCTGCCTTCAATCTAAAGACATTTTATACTATTACTAATATTGTGGAAAGGTACTTTTGAAAAGTCCATTTTTAGTCTTCATGTTTCATACTTAACTATTCTATTAGACTTTGTAAAGTTGAATGATAAATATAGATCAACTTTATATATCCCTAGACTGAATATGCAGACATAGAAAGAGACATAGAAAATCTAGCAATCTCCAAGCAGAGTACAGGACAAACATTCCTCCTAAATTAATGATGTGGGGGAAAGGATAGATGTCACTAGACAAGAAAAAAAAGGGGGGGGGGAAGATAAGAAGTTACAATCTAGTAATAAAATTCCAGCTATGCTATTTCGTGTGACTCATGTAGCAATTAGTCCCAATTTAAGAGATCACAATTCTGTACCAGAGAGGGTGACGTAGATGCCACAGCTTCAAAGCAGCCTGCATAGCTACAGTTATCATCAAGGATCAAGGGCACATCTCAGAAATGAAAGTAAGTGTCCAAGAGACATAATGACTACTCAGACTAACAGAGACAAAGAAGAAAAAAAAAAGCAAACTTCAAAAACAATAAGCTAAATAAAAGACAGTGCCTGGAACACAGTGCAATATTTGCAAAACGTTTTTATATAATGCTGGTTTAAAAGATGCGTAACACATCTTAATGATATCGAATCCTATGATCAGTTCCATTTGATGTACTCTCTGACAAAATGGAGGCATGTGGGTCATTCATAGCCATTAAGCTAACATTATCATGTGTGCCATTTAAATATTTAACATTGTGAAATGAGTACAGGCTGAGCGCCCTGATAGTTACTCTCAAAAACTTTTGTTAAAAAAAATAAATAAATTGATATAGAGGCTTATTTAATTAGCAGCTAATACTTTACTAAGAAATTACATACCTTTGACACCATCAATTTAACAATATAGTGTAAAAGTATGTATTTCACATGATGAGCACGTTGAGTATGTAGTTCTGTGGCACAGGAGTTGCCGCCTGGTATACACAACACCCTGGATTTGATCTCCAGCAACATAGAACAACAATCAATACAGCGTGCGTAGGCTTAGCTATATTCTCTTCCTTTTGGTTGCTATGTTATTTGAAATTCTCCTACAGTGAGTATGCATTGCCTCATACTATCTAC
The DNA here is from genome assembly GCF_964271855.1 of Acomys minous. Taxonomy (NCBI): domain Eukaryota; kingdom Metazoa; phylum Chordata; class Mammalia; order Rodentia; family Muridae; genus Acomys; species Acomys minous. The sequence continues at coordinate 89,119,794 of NC_140486.1, read as the reverse complement.
TATTTTTTAAAGGCATTGAAAGGGACAGTATTTGAAGGTTGATGCCCTCAGTACAAGCCAGTGCCGCTTATCCTGGCTTCCACTGGAATCTATGCCACATCTCACCTGCTCATCCCTGCCACTGGGAGGTAGTATTTGTTCTCATTTTACAGAAAAAAAAAAATGAGATGATCCTTCCCATTCTAGAAAGCTTAGATTTCTCCAGGTATGATGATGTAGTCCTATAACCTAACCATGAGGAAGGGGCAACTTACACATAAGGATCGTGTGTTTGAGGCCACTTAATAAGGCAGACTCAAAGAAATAAAAAACAAACAAAAAACAAACGCATGAGAGGAGAAAAGAGGAAGAATGCCTAATGTTAGCAAGGCGGTATTATGGCTTTTCTACTCTCAGATATTTCACCAGTAATACTCTTAGCAGCCTCACAATGAATACAAAAAAGAGAAAAGAAAAAAAGGTAAGAAGGAAAGAAACAAAGAAAAGGAAAAAAGAGAGGAGCTGGATGAGGCAGAGAGATGAACCAGCCAAACCTTGACTCTAAAAGACCTGAACTTAAAATCAGAGGACTGGTTATATGTTAAGAAATTGAGGCTGAAAAGAATGAAACGCACATGTAACTGATAGGCAGCTTGGTCTTCATGTTGGTTCCCTAGCAAGCAGATCTGTCTCTGACATCGACTCTGTTGCCTGCTTTTAGACAACTTCCCCTAGCTGGGCTGCCTTGTCTGACCTCAGTAGAAGAGGATGTGCTTAGTCCTGATGTGACTTGATGTGCCCCAGAGATTTGTATCAGGAGGAGGGGTGCTTTTCTGAGGAGAAAGGGAGGGAGAAAGAGGAAAGATGATGGGAGGATGGTACTGGATGGAGAGGAGGAAGGAGGCTGTGATCAGGATGTAAAATGAATAAATAAATTTAATAAAAATAAAATTGTGAAAAGGATTGCAACCAGGGCGAGGGGGGGGGATAAAACTAGCTCTCAACAGAAATTCTACTTGAGAAAAGAGAGAAGAGGGCATCTTGAGGAGACCAAATGCTGACATCAACATGCCAGGAGTTTCAAGGGCACATCTGGTTGAACCCAAGAACAGCACATCTCATTTCAGCCGAGGTAACTACTATCTAATTTCTGTCTTTAATCCCAATAGTTGTCCTCACAAATTTGGAGTGATAATAAAGAGAAATGTGATATTTACTTGCCACACGTATCTTAATTTAATTTATGAAACTATTACGGCAGTGACATTGCCTTGGCAACTTAACATTTCTCACACTGGACGCGTATTACCATCATTTCATTTCATTTCCTTCTGCCTTCATATTACCTCAGCATTGTCAGAAAGTTCTCAGAAAAGCGATGCAAATCAGAGCTTCATTACAGAGCCCACTGAAACAGCATTACTGCAAGAACATCTCATGAAAGGTAACTACTGTGCATGCTTAGAGCCTGAATTGGAATGATAAAATATAGATTTCATTTACTTTTATAACACAACCTTTAAAAAAAAAAAAATAACATCCAGCCTCCCAAATCCTCACGCTTCAATTTACTCGCTCTGAGGGAGAGATCCTGCAGACGCTGGAGCCCAGGGTAGAGCATACGGGGTATTTCTCATCTTTCCCACTGACAATATGGATGTGATTAAATATTCTATGCCTTCACTTTCCCTGGTAGATGCACAAAAGAGCCCTCAGGGCTGAAGCCCTGAAGAGGGTGACTCCAAGAGGAAAAACAGTGACATCCTAGGTTCTAATAAGTGTATAGCTCTCTCACAGTGCCCAACCCCTGAGCTAGCCTCACTATGAAACTGCCTAGGGTCCTCCTTAACTCTGTTTCTGATGCCCAGGATACTCAGGATGATAAAATGAGAGAGTCTCATGCCTCCTAGGACCAGTTTGGATCTTCCTTTTGATGTATACCGATGGTCTACCAGAAGCTGTTTCACAAACTAGTCACCTTCAAAGTCTCCAATAAGTAAGTCACAGCATACAGCCTGTTCACATCAGGAAGGCTTGGGAAAATTTTGATGGGGTGCAACTGATTATATTTATTAAAGGGCAATTTTGAACTCTCTCATAAATGTACCCCTTCCACAAATATTTACGACTAGTATGGTACATGCTAAACAATATTCCAGGTATTGGGGATGCCACAAAAGGAAAACCAAATGGAAATTTGGGCTTTCCAGAACTTATATACACGACAACGAACATAAACCGTCGACTGTGGCTGAGTGCCCCTGAAAGACAGAGTATAGATGACAGTTTTAAACACGGCTAGGAGAGAGTTCACTGAGAAGGTGACTTCTGAGGAACAGGCTGAATGGCGAGTGAGATAGTCAGTGATATGGATCTCTGACAAGGCCAACGCATATATGAGGCACTTGTAAGCAGCACCAAGGAGGCCTGTGAAGCAATGTGTGGGGGAAACTCTGAGAAAATAAAAAGGCTAAGGCTAGAGGAAGGACAGGGACTTGATACTGAAGGCCCGGAAACCACTGTGGTAGGCACAATTACGTGGCCCCGAACACCCAAATCGTAAGCCCCAGCACCTGTGACTATGCCTTTACTTACATGGCAAATGAACATCAGCTGGCCAGATACAATGAAAGTTTCTAATAACTGACCCTGAGAAAGGAAGAGTGTCGTGGACTATACAGGCTTGTTCAAAGTGCTCCAACCCAGGAACCCTTAAGTGGAAAGAGGTTAGAAGCGGAGCCAACAGCTGAGTGATCCTGTAGGTGAGCTCCAGCAGTTCCTCCTGCATTTGAATCCAGAAGGGGCCCACACTGAAGGAATCCAAGCATCCTCTACAAGCTGGGAAAGGCCAGAATCTCCCCTAGAGCCTCCAAATATTGACCAGCCCCTTCAGCACCCCAGTGTTAGCCAGATGGGACTGCAGAGGTAACATGCGTTGTTTCATATGATTGAGGGACATGTGTGAGCTAAAGAGGATAGGAGTCAGGCCAGAGTTATTGAGGTGGGTGTGGGAGGAGATAAAAAAATAGGTCAACCTGTCCTCGCTACGCACAACAGAGAAGACTCAAAGGCAGGTCCATAAAAAGGGACCTTGACTAAGAGAAAAGTGAGGTCTTCACCCACTGATAAAGCACTCACTGGCAGAGAAAACTGGGTAAGTGGGAGAAGGGGTAGAAAGGGAGTGACGAAAGAGAATTTTTACTGTTTAAGGTGTATTATGGGCACAGAGCTGGAAAGCAGTATAGAGCCCGGGACATCCATGGTGTGGCCTGAGCTGTCTGACCCAGGCTACGGCCTACTTAGAGGTTTAGACCTTATTCATTAAATACACTTTATAAACTGTAAGACAGAAGTCAGGGCTGCTTGGGAGAAAGACTTATGTGGCTCCTTGGCTAGGAACATATATTTCCACCTTATAGACATTATCTACCATACGATATTAAAAGCTCTACGGGGGCACCGATGGGCAATTTGGTCCTGAAAATATTCACAGAAGTAATAGAGTGTTACTAATAACAAGTGTTATTTGGGGAGTGGGGTCAAATTATTCTTGTTTAGGGGGAAGGTTCTCGAGGTTTCTTATGAAACTTAACCCACGAAGGGGTCCAATTAAATTTTAATTCATTCTGCTGCTTTTGTCTTGTTTTTCATTAATTACCAGATGTGAAATACAATAAATTATTCCTCAAGTCATCACTCAACACTCAAGACTTTTCTCATTATTTTAATAAGCTAACCTCAGCCTGATACAACTTTTAATCGATATAAGTCTTAGAGTTAGACAGAAAGTACCAGATATTCCACACCCTCCTTCCTGGTGTCTGGGAAGAGCGCGTTTGCTATCCAACCGTTCTCACTGACGAGTTCTCATTGATAGGTATGCTCATTTCCTTACTGCTGCTGTGACAAAATACACTAACAAAAAGCAATTTGAGGGATAGATGGGTCTTACAATTTCAGGTATAGCCCAACACTGTGGGGAAGTCAAGGCAGGAACTTCAAACAGCTAGTTACATCTCACCCGCAGTCAGAGAGAGAGAACATAGTGAAACGAATGCATGCTTGCTTGATCGGCTTGGTTTTTCTCCTCTTACATACTTCGGGACTTCTGCCTAAGGGATGGCACTGCCCATGCTGGGCTTTGTCTTTCCACATAAGTTAAGCCAATTAAGGAAGTCCCTCATAGACGTGTCCTCAGGTCAACCCAATCCTTCACTGAGTCTGATTTTCCACCAGGTGATTCTATGTTGTACCAACTTCACATTTAAACTAATCATCAACTAAGTTTCAGTTAGATATGAGTAAGAAGTTCTGGTGTGCAGTCTGACAGTAAGGGCACTGTTGGTAACAATAACATACTGCAACGCTCAAAAGGCTAAAAGGAAAGCCTTCAAATGTCCTTGTTACGAAATATGATACATGTATGAGGCACTAGATGTGCTTAACCTGACTTAAATATTATATATCATGTAAAATAAATAAAAATAAAAATGCTCCCACCCAACGTGTTTGAACTATGGTTAAAGAAGCAACCCTACCATACTGGATGAATAAAAAAACTACATGGAGTTGTTCTGAGCCAACATGTTGAGTAGCTTATGTGACACCACCCTGAGTAGTTCCCCCAGGACAGGCAAATAAGAGCATCTGCCTCCCTATATCAGAGGTACCACGTGGGGCCCACTGCTCTATCCAGTTACCTGGATCTATAATGGACTGTACAAAAAGGGAAAGAATTCCGTTGAATTCTGTCTTCGAGATACAGAGGTTCAGCCAACTCAGACTCAGTTATAGATTAATAATGCAAAACCGCCTAGTGTGGTTACTGCAGCTGGGCTTTGCTCTCATGCTTGTTAATGCACATCTGTGAGGCACTATAAGGAGCAACCGAATAAAGCAGAAACTACAAACATATGCTGAGAACAAAACCAAGCCTCCTGCTATACCTGTTGCTTTGCATAGGATGACTCAGGGGGAAATAGCCCAAGGACAGAATCATGCAGAGCTCAGAGAAGTCAGGGTCTCACACCCTGTGACTAGAAATACAAATCAGAGGCTCAGGCAATCAGTGCAAAGGGGAAAAGGAAGTTGAGGAAACACAATCCCAAACTCCTATGATTATAGAACAATGCTGTCATCACTAATAAGTGAAATAAAACTGAATGAAGTGTGTAAAATATGACCACAGAAATATTAATGTTTCTCAAACATCTTTTATATGTTTGACTATAAAAATGTACATTTTTGTAAGCTGACAGTGTCATCTTTTACATGGACAATCATGGCACTGAAGTCTATGTAATAGAACACACATGGATGCTGAGGACATATAATTAAGCAAGAACAGAGAAAGTGAGGTTAATCGTTTACCATGAACCACCTCACCTAAAGATGGCGCACGTTTAATTAACATCAGCAACAGCTTTTACATGTGACACCTAAGCCAGAGGACTCAGAGGGTCCAGAACACAAGGCTATGGCCACTCTAAAAACTTATATTTACAAACATAATGCAGTGAAAAGCAAGCTGTGAGGAGGTGGTGCCATGGGTTAGGGAGGCTGTATCACCAGTGTTGCACTTTCCACACCATCTCTCCACCTGTGGCATCTGTTCTGGTAGGGGCAACGCTAAGTTACGGTTTAAGTGACTACCAGGGAGCTGCAGAGCGTCTCCACAGAGGCAGAAGAAGAAAATATTTTGAAATGAGCATTGCCCAGATGCCTCACAGATAACAATTCTGCAAAGCCGTAGACAGAGCTCAGGACGTAAACTTCCCTGCAACCTGTAACAAATAGAAAACTTTTCCTCAATACTGTCCGGTGACTGCAACAAAACTTTGAGGTTTCTCTGATTCTGAATGCATACCGAATGCTTATTTTATCACTCCAAAGGTACTGACTAATGTATCAGGTGCCCCGCGCCTCCTAAGCTATACTGAGTTCACTGAAATACATTAGGTAGTTCTCAATACAACTTTATCTTTATCTCCTACAATACTATCCTCCAGCTGAGAGTTGTCACCTCCAAAGGCCTCCTTGTGACAATTACAGCAATTAAGAAGGGCACTTTGATGTATAGAGGAGAGGAGGAGGATTATCAGTGGGATTGCGACTCTGAAATTAAGTTAAGTCAGCACAGGAAAAAGTTCTCCACTCTGGTAAACAGAACAGGTGTGAAGCATTTAGCCTTAATAGGTAAGAATGAAAAGAACACCTTCAAGACTCAAAAATCAATTTTCAATCGTTTCTCTGTACACTCTGTAGCTGGGTAGTTTATGCATACTGTGGGAAATGCTCCTGAACGTTATCATTTCTGAAAGTGTGGCATCATGAGGATCAGAGTCACATCCCAAGCATCCTTCTCACTGACGGGAGGGTGACATCAGCCATCCGCCCCACCTCCTGGGGTTCCCCCCAGCACTTTGTAGGAAGCATGCTACTGAAGGAATGTGGGTTCTAGAACAAGCCCATGTCAGGACTGGAGAGGCTCTTGCAACTTGCTAACCAAGAACTGACTGTACCACACATAACTTCATAAATGAGACATCTGTCCGGGTAGGAAAGACAGCTGCACCCCTGACTATACTTCTGATTGTGCTACAAGCTAGAACTAACCTCACAACAAGGCAAAGGGAAAACTTGCAACTAAACTACTCCCAGTTCAACACTGGGCAGTTATGAATAATCTCACTACAAACACCCAGAGACCCAGGGCATCTTGCAGGCAGTACAGGTAGTAGGCCATAGGTTCTGTGGCTGTGCCGGTGTCCCAGTCCAACCATAGGGAGCCTACCCTGGTTAAGGAGATGGCCAGCTCAGGCTCCGTATCCTCCAGTTTCTCCCAGCCTTGATATGAAGGTTTGTGCCTAGCCTTAGCGCATCTTGTTATGCCCTGTTCACTTGACACCGCTGGGAGGCCTGCTCTTTTCTGAAGAGGAATGGAGAAGAAGTAGAAGTAGAAGGAGAGGAGGGAAGGGAGGCTGTGGCCTGGATGTACTGTATGAGGGAAGAATAAAGAAAAACAAAACAACAACAACAACACAAAACCACAGAAGCCCAGTGCACAGGGAAGGACAATATCAGCAAAGGGAATCTGTTGATGCTTAAAAATGCAACCCTTTACTGACAACTGGAAATTACCCTAGGAATGCAAGTTTTATATACATTAAAAAATAATTTATCATATTAATATCTGAACGCAGAAAAGACATTTAGTCATCTCAGTGGATATAAGGATAAAAACATGAAGCAAAAGTTTCCATTCACGCCAAAAATTCTAGTGACTGGACATTAACAGAAATGTCCTCAGTTTGAAAAGCCTTCTGGAGTTCTTTGATGCCCCCCGTGAACCTCTCTTCTTGCCTCACTATGCTAAGGCTGCCATTGCTTGGACAGAAGAGGGGACAGCAAATGATTGTGCTCAAAATCCTCACAGGAAAGGGAGAATACACTCAACTTCTCCACCCTGACTCAGAATAAGATACTTACAGTGTGTCACTGTGCTGCAGTATACACAGCCACACTGCGAGTAATTTAATATAAGTATCAAGGTAATGTACAGGCATAGCAGGGAATTATAGGCACACTACACAAAAATAGAGCAAAATCCCAAAGTTGGAAAGCTGAGCAGATTCTTATTAAGATGCTGTGTAGAGTCGCCTGCATCTCATCGGTTCCCTTACCTCACATGGCAGCTGTCAGCATCCTTAGGCAAAAAAGATAGCTAAAGGGATTAGCAAAAAAAAATAAAGTAATTTAAAGGCTTAAATAAACAGTCATATATGGTATGACTGTATAAGGTCACCGGTAAAAACGCAATTAAATCATCCAAATTCAAAAATGTCTTTAGGGAATTGTCTGTCTTAAAATTTTTGTATATGGGGCTGCAGTGATGGCTCAGTAGTTAAGAGGATTTGCTGCTCTTGCAGAGGACCAAGGTTCAGTTTTCAGCATGCATATAGTGGCTAACAATTATCTGTAACTCCAATTCTGGGGGAGTCAACACTCTCTTCTGGCCCCCATGAGGTGTGCATGCATGTGGTGTACATACATATATGCAGGAAAAACAGATACATAAAAATAATAAACCTTTAAAACTTTCAAACACAGCCAAACAAAAGCTATGGATGAAGGGAAGACCAGTGGTAGAGCATTTACGTAACAAGCATGAAGAGCTGAATTTAGTCCCTAGCACACATGTGTGAAAGCATGTACATGCATGCATGTGAACACACACACAGAGATTTCCAATATGAAGGTCTGCGTCCAGTCCCTAGCAACACACACACACACACACACACACACACACACACACACACACACACACACACAGAGATTTCCAATATGAAGGCCTGTGTTCAGTCCCTAGCAAACACACACACACACACACACACACACACACACACACACACACACAAAATTGAGTTCTATATGCCAGCAATGAACACAATCACACTAAATAAGTATTGTTTATGATAGCAACAAAAATTAGGAAATCTGAAATAAGTCCAAATGAGTACAAATTGTTTATGCAGAGAGCATCAACCTTGACTAAGGGTAAAAGAAGAAAAGAAAAGGAGTTAAGACATGGTCCTTGATAAGAATATTCAGTATTACGTGGATGTCACTGTTCCAAGGAAATATAGATTCTATTAAATTCAACAAGCTGGTTCCAAAATTTAAGTGGAAGAACAGAGGGCGAAGAATAATTCAACCATTCCTAAAGAAGATGAACAGTAGAGGGGACCTGCGGTGACAGATATCACGGACTATTACAGAGCCGCAGTAATTAAGTGAGCGTAGCATTAGCATAGGAAGAGACAGAATGACAAATGAAATAATTTAGAGCATCCAGAAACAGATGCAGAAATATTAAGAAATTTGAATTTGACAGAAATAGCTCTGTAAACCAGTGGAGAAAGAAGACTTCATAATAAATGGTTCCCTGGGAGTAGTCACCTCTTATGGATGAAATGTACCCCAATACTCACGCATAAAGTCAAAGTTTAAAATATATATATATATATAAACAGAGTCCTGTCTCTCAGGCTAGTTTCAAATTAACCGTATAGCTTCCCAGAACTGAATGCCTCACCCCAGTGAGCCTGACTCCAGAGTGGTGGGCTGAACATCATGTCCTGGTCTATGCATCGATGGGGCCCGAACCCAATACTCTGCGCACTCTAGGCTAGCACTCTACCAACAGAGCAACAGCTTTAGCCCCAAATCGTCTAAAAGAAGAATGTATTACTTCTGGAAAGGTATGAACTTTGCAAACATATATAAAAATATGATAAGTCTGACTCTACTGAAGCCAAGAATTCCTGCTCATAAAAAGATATATTTGAATAGAAAGATAAATCACCAAGCCAGAGAAGATATGTGCAGTATATGCTAACCACAATAGTTAATATTTCAAACATGTAAAGAATTCCTATAAATCCAGAAAGAAAGGTACAAAGGTGGCCAAGAGTCTTAACAGAAACATTACAGATGAGCCAATCTGCATGGTCAATGACTACATTTACTATGCTTAAGGCTGAGCACAATGAAATATTTCATATCTATAATGTGGCAAAAATTTAAAATACAGCTACATTAAGTTTTGCTGACCATGTAGAACAACTGGAATTCTATTTTACACTTACTGGTTTTAAAAAATTAGTAAAATTACAGTGAGAAGCAATTTTATACTACTATGTAATACATTTGAAAAGAAAAATAGTCTATGAAACAGAGATTTTATTCCTAGTATTACTTTCTAGAGAAAACTGTTAAACATGTTACTAGAATACAGGGAGGAAAAGTTTATAATTATTATGACTCAGAGCTGCATTGTTTTCCCAGAGACCACATGCTTACATACTTTGGTCACCTGCAGGTGTGGTCCTACTGAGAGATGACGTCAGCATTAGAAATAGATTGCCCGTGGAAGAAGTAGGTGACTGTGGCCTTTAAGGGTGCATTTTATTTTTGTCCCAAACTCTTCTCTTTCTCAGTAGTGGCTACAATGATGCAGTTCTACCTTGTACCATACAACAGAACATTCTACCACAAGACAAGTCTGGGAGTAATTGAGACAGCTGACCATGAAATTACACAAAGAGCCAAAATAAACTCTCCCATCTTTTAAGTTGTTTGAATCAGGAATCTTTGTTCTAGCAACAGAAATCTGACTAATACAAATCAATACTGCATATAAGGCATGCACATCTCTAGCAAACTATAAAACTACACAGCAGTGACATGCCTGAGTGCCGGCAACATATGATAGCATAAATCGTAATGTGGAGACAAAGTCTCCTGTGAAACAGTATCCATAGTTTATAATTCAGTTCCTAAGATTCAAACAAAATTCGTAAAATATGAACTATATAATCCACTGAAATACAATACTAAATGGTAAAATTATAGAGAAAAGTGAAGGAATTGCTATCGTAGGGAAAAGGAAAAAAGAGATTGCCGGAAAGCATTCAGGGGACATCAACGGTAATGGTGCATCCTCGCTGATGAAGGTGTTGGCTGCTCACGTGACTGCCATTTTTCACACCCAATGTGCAGTTTTAGCAAAGACTTGCATGTGGTGACAGTTGAGAGACAAACATGTCTCAGTAACTTCCGGGAGGATGTCATAATTTTATAACCGGGCCATTTCAACTCTCAGATCAGTTCCCTCCTCCTTCCTAGCCACCTATTAAGAGTTCTCTCCAGATCCCACCCCCTCTGGCTCCTTGTCGTGTCCTACACAGCCATTTTCATTTCTTTGAACTTGCAATGCTGCTGACTTTGACCATTATCTCCCCTTCCAAGACGGTGTCTCAGGTCATCGAGGAAGACTACCTCAGGCCTCCCGTCCCTAGTCCTCCATTAGCATCAGGGAGCATGTCCCACTTCCTCGTGTGTCCTGTGTCCTCTTGTCTTTACATGCAAACTCTTTTGCTATCACTTTCTCCTTTTCTGCCATGTGCATTAGTTTCAGTCATAAATTCAGTTTTTGAGAAAATGAAGGCACTGTTTGTTCATAGCCTCCACACGGCAAGCTAAGCCCACAAGATGGCAGAATGTGATATGTGCCCATTACTGTCTACTGTTGCCCCCTTACCTACATGGCGCTGTATCACCTTCTTTCTCTGAGACTGCTGTGTGTTTGTTTGTTTGTTTGTTTTTTCAGATTTTGGTGTCTTCCCCGTCCTCTGAGAGGCGACAGACCCTGCTCCTAGTCCTCTGACAGGTGACAGACAGTCCCCGCTCCTAGTCCTCTGAGGTGTGACAGACCCTGCTCCTGGTCCTCTGAGAGGCGACAGACCCTGCTCCTGGTCCTCTGAGAGGCAACAGACCCTGCTCCTGGTCCTCTGAGAGGTGACAGACCCTTACTTGACCTCAGTGCATCCTCTTCTTTCTGCTCCTTCTCTCTTTATGACAATTTCTCTTCCCAGTACCTCTCCCGAGATTCTTCCTTTCTACTCCAACAACTTTTTTTTTTTTTTTTTTGTATTTCGGGTTTTTTTTTTTTCAGGCTTTTTATTTGTCACCTTTTGGACTCTGCTTGTTAGCTGAAACAACACAGTGAACTCTCAGGGGAAAAAAAAATAATGGAATGATACACTTCTCCAAGTAAACTGACAAATCATATATCTGGATTTTTCTGGCATATGTTTACTATTTGGTGTTGTAGAAAAAGCAGTGACATAAAATTGACTCCCAATGGGAAAAAAAACAAATAAAAATACCCCTGTATAAAATATTGAAGCCAGATTGTAAAGAAATAGATGAAAATCCATGTGGAGGTTTTCTTTACTTCAATACACTCATACATACATTGAGGAGACATTTATTGACTCGCCACTATACACTAGGCACTCTACCAGGGGATAATGACAGAACAGCACTCAAAAGTCAGGACGTCCCAGAGCTCAGCAACAAATATTGCAGAAAGTACATGCTGTGAGAAACACATAAACAAATATGTACGTCCTTATAATTTGTGTCACTGAACTGCATAAAATCTTTTTTCATATTTTGACAAAGTTACGACCATAAAAATATTCTTAATGAAAGTATATGTGTTACCAATCAGCAAACATTCCATTCTGGTGGCATTTTCAGAATTCAAGAGTAAAATACCTTTTTCCCAGAGAAAATATTAGTCTTCTAAATTTGCATGTCACCCCAGGGCTACATTTTACAAACACATTTATTTGCAAATTGATTGCCTTCACTTCATCAGTTAAGTGCTTTAATTTTATTATTTCTCAGGATATTTTAACTGGGTGCTTCATAGTCCACACGTTTATCAAAGTCAAAGCTACTCTCCGAGTATGAGCAAAGGCACCTTTGAAAGTTGACTTGCAGCTTATAGGACACAAGAGTACCATTTACTACCACAAGCCAACGGTGCTAAGGAACCATAGAGTCCCTTACACACCTGGGAAATTTGATTCAGCACCTGTACTATTGTTTTAGAATATCTCCCTAAAGGAAACATTTCCTCCAGGTAATGAAAAATACCTTGAAAAAGAAAGAGAGCTTTCAAATTTTGAGGAACTGCACTGGGGGAGATATGCAACAAAAGACTATTGAGAATCTTATCTCCTGAGTTAGAATTTCATCCCTTCATTTTATGGCAAGGAGATAAAAGGTTGGCTGAGAGATGGGAGAATACTGTCCATCAAGTGTCTGTCAAGTTATCCGTTGGAAAGGTCACTCTGATCACAATGATTGTTCTGGCTGCTTTCATATTAGGAGATTTCTTTTTTGGTCTGAGATTTTTAAACCTCCTCAGAACATACTTAGAAATACAGAAGCATCTTCACGTAGGCAGTGCACAAATCATTTCACAGTGCTAATACACACACCCGCATTGCACACCACTCGCATGCTTCAGAAATATAAATGTGCTTAAGGCAATAGCTAATTGTTGGACGGCTTCTTCCTAGGAAAGACCTGATCCCTACAGAAAAGGAATGTCACCATCAGAGGGACTGTCATTCTGGCCTTTACAGCTAATGTGATGTACTGTAAAACTTGATTGAAGAGCTCAAGGCAAGGCTGTGATTTAAAGGAGGGAAAGTGATGATTATTACAAATTAATAGTTGCCACAGTGTTGAGCTAAATCACACAGAGGGCTGATTTGCTCTGTCCATAACATTTCCTGGTTCCATAGATTTGGTTCAGGGAAGGATAATTCTGCAGTTTATTTTTATTCTTTTAGTACCTATGCACTTGTGAAACATGGGGTGGACTTATTTTCTTGTAGGCTGAGGTATCGTTTCAGGCAGCATTGGCACCTGGTAAAGTAAGGGAGCCATGGGAAACTAGTTCTGTGTGGTTGACCAACGGAAGCCGCTTCCAAAGTCAGCACACACAGCAGGGCTAATACCTCCACAGAGACCCTAACTCCTTTGCCACTAATCTAGGCCACTCACTCCTAGTTTCTGTCTTCCATTTCAAAACCCTTGTTGGGTGTCATGGCTTGTGCATGAGGTAATGAAGTGATTTCCCATATAATCACATTGGCATAAGGAGTGCCTTCTGCTGTGGAGGCCAGGCTGGGAGTCAGCTGCTCAACACAGCTTAAGGAAGACCATCTGACCACTTGGACAAAATCTAGCCACGTTTATGCTTGTACTTCAGGACAATGATATACAATGTGAATTTTTTTTCTTCTGGATACATTTTAGTGAATTATACGTGTACTCATGGGATAGTTATTGTATACATTCTATATTCATTACTCTTTTTTTTTAAAATTCATCTATCACATACACAAAAATCCTTCCATTTGATATCTATCATTTAAGTTTTCAGTCTTGACCCAACATAATACAGAATGCATTTCTCAGGAAGATGATCACCAGAAGACAAGTAATTCTGCGGCCTGGTTCTCAACAAAAAAGAATTCAAAGGCAGAAAAATAGATAGAGATGGTAAAAGAGGGAGAAGTTCAGGGAAGAGATGAGGATATAAAAAAAAAATAAGGGGAAGTGGGAAGCAGACTGTGCAGGAGGACATAGAAAGGAAACGCCTGAGGAGGAAAGGCTAAGCCGGACAGATGCTCCCACTCCCTGGGCCACGCCTGTAGACTGCACTGAGTGCGCCAGGAGTAGGAACAAGAGAGAGGAAGGGGAGTTCTTTCCCGAGACAACTTCTCCTGTCCTCCTTACACCCCTTCAGCTCGCCATGGCTCAGCAGTCACTTGAGGCTCTTAAATTACAGCCCCACATACTGCCTCCATCTCTAGGTACTTAGGTTGGGAGGAAGGCAGGGTTAAGGGATCCCACGTGCAGTACTCCAACAGTCCTTTTCTTTCTAATCACAGTACTTGTGTTTTGTAAGAGGAGGGGGCTTCTCTTCCAAACCCCGGGGCCCAGAGCATTCTTTAAGGCCAAAGTGAGTGCTTGTCCACATACTTGTAACTTACAACACCCACTCACACCTCTATAGCTTATGTAACGCACACACATTTACCTTTAATAGTAATGTCATTTCTCATACAGAAATGAACATATGCTCCTAGGAACCTTGCTCTAACTTTAAAACTCTAAGAAGCCATTTTGCCAGATTCACCTCATGTGCTTTCAAAGCCAATTTCAACCTCAATATGGAACTCTAGAAATTTCAGTGATAAAGTAGTGGAATGGATCCATCCACACATATGAAAAGTATGTTAATTATTTTCAATTGACTGATGAGAAAATTGAAAAATCCTGACTATTACAAATATGTTGAACAAAATCTATTAATACTTGTCAAAGAATGCAAGTCAGGTATTTTAAAAAAGAAATATAGCTTTTTAATTTTTTTTTCTAATTTAACTACTAAATTACGAATGCAACAAAAATGTTCTCAAACTTTGAATATTTGGGGAAACTGCTTAGTTATTTCATACAGTGCTTTAAATTTTCTTCACATTAGTTGAATTATTATTCTCTCTGAATTATCAACTGGACCCATTAGTTGATTTTCATAACGTAATATTCAAATTTCCTTAGGGGAAATTCTCTCCCTTCCCAGTCTACAGACACAACAAACTGGTTAATACCCATTACCCCCTCAGTGGATTTAGAATCTCTTGGCTGACACACTTCTAGGCAGGTCTGAGAACACATTTCCAAAGAAGTTGAACTGATAAGAGAAGCACCTCCCTAGACAGAGTGTCAGCACTCCATGGGCTGACTGGGATTGGCAGGTGGGGGTGGCACACAAGAGAAAACTTGAGGAGCTCCTGCACTCATGGCTCTCGCTTCCACTTCCTGATTTGAAGGTGAAAAGCCACCAAAATCCTGCTCCATGCCTTCTCTGCCACAAAGGACTATGTCTTCTCATACTATGGACCCAAATAAAGTGTTCATTTCTTACGTTGCTTCAAGTCAGATATTTGATGGTGGTGATAAGAAAAGTAACCAATACAACACTCAGGAAGACTTTTGGAGGGATTATTTAATAAGACCTCAGTTTAAACTTTGGAAACAAACACCATGCTCAATTAATTACAAGTACAGTTAAAGAGGAAACAAACATATTTGTTAAGGGTTTAATGATTAAATATTATTTCAGAGTGCAATTACCAAATGGGAAGACTCTTAGATCATGTGTGAAATACATTAGACACAACTGCCAGATGCACAACCCTAATTGCATTGGCTACACCAAAACTTTACAGAATCAATCATTTGAGTTCTCATGACTCTGCTAAGAAAATATCTGTATCAGTCTCCTGCAAAAACTCAAGCTGTGTCTACTTACACTAAATCAGGTGGAAAATGGAGGCGATTATCCAAATAATCTAAGCAAAACATGACAAAATATCTACTGCAATTATCTGTATTCCTTAGGACAAATATTTTCAGTTTTTCTACACTTTGTTAATTATATCCATTCTCCTCTTTGGACGTATACAATCTAGAGTTCTCCCCTCCAGTAAAATCAAATGAAGAGAAAGACAAGTCATACAGAATATATTCTAATTTATAAAAACAGATTGATTTTTCTCTTATGCAGTAACCAATTCCTGTCTTGTTAACTCTGTACCAATTTAAATCCCCAAGTAAATTTGTAGATTTAAAAAAAAAAACAGTGAATTGTTTTTTATCATTTACTTGCACCGATATAGTTCTTTACTCATTTCAAAATACATAATTAGAAAATGGTTTGAGGCGTTTTCTACACACCCAATTAAATACTTGTAGCTTTATCTTGAACGTTCTGTGTGCTGGGGGAAGCTGGTATCAGTGTGAACTGAGAGTGAGCATTTTTATAACACTGCAAGACAATTTGTTGGCCCACAGAGTTGCTAGGCAGGAGGAAGCCAGTGTCCATGTTAACCAGCAGTTGGGGTATGCTCCTGTTTTGGGCTTCTTGAACATGGAATGTGTTTGGGGGAGCACCTCAGTTATGGGGGAGCACCTCAGTTATGTTCAGAGCTGGACACAGCCATATGTTCTCTAAGCTTCCGAATGTGGTCTGCTAGAGAGAGAAATTGAAAAAAGAGTTCTTTCAGAAAGCAAGGAAGAACTATTCCATCAAGACAGTGACACTATGATATACAGATATATCATAAAGATCCATCCTACTATGCCAGCGCACTGTGTATATAAATACCATCTATGCATTCTGTCAGTGAGAAAAAAAAATAACCAATGTAAGATGACGGATTGTATGTGAACACCTTGAACACGAATCTGTATTTCATTAATCTTTACATTTCCATGGAGAAGATTACTATCTAATCGATATGGATAGCTAGTGTTAATTAGTTTAAGGTAATAAAAAAAAGTAATCCTTCTTTCTCTAAAGATACCTGGAAATAGCACGTACACATTATAGCAGTGCAGGAAAACTCTCACAAAGCGCATGCTAAGTCAGGGGAAGAACATAAGGGTACACACTGGAGTTAAGCAAAGATCAAAAGGATCACAGCAATGGCTCTCCGGCAAATCTCTAAACACATGCAGGAAGGCCCTGCACAGGCCAGCAGCCACCATATCTGCAGCCGTCATACACGCCACTCTGATCAATGTCCCGGCCACTGTTTTGTCTTCAGGTAACCGCTTTACCTCTCATGTGGCTTGAAGCGAAGGCACACAAAAAATTTAAATTCATAGTTAGAAGGAAGAAATAGAAGGCCAGAATATATATATATGAAAATGCAATATGGTTTCATGGGTGGAAAGTTGGAAATGGGAAAAAAAGGCAGGAACAGATGAAAAGATCTGTGCATGAACATAAAGTGGTTTCATACTTCCATTCTAAATAAGCAGTAAATCTGATGAAAATAACAGTGTCTAACAGTTTCATACTACTGATTACCTGACAGGCTCTACTCGGAGCATACATGCAAATGCCCTTACCTGTTGCTCACAGTAACACAGCCAGGCCGTTGTCATTCGTGTGTTACAAATGAGATCACAGACACAGTGAGGTTAAGTGACTTCCCTGAATTCACACAGCTTGTAGGTAGCAGAATCATATTTAATCACGCTTCCCTTAGGCCTTGTGATTTTAATTTCAATGCCATACTGCTGTGGAGTCAATATCTACTACAATCTCCACACTTCTTCTCTATTCCTAAGTTTCTAGTGCCTTAGACGGGAAATGTAAAAAAAAAATTGGGGTTCTGAGGGAGAAAATAGCCATTTTTGCAGAGACATGAGTTATAGAAAAGACCTTTGCCTAACTTCTAGGAACTTCACCATGCTGAAATGACAGAACATTACGCTACCAACCGACTGAGTGCTACCCAACAAATGCTAAATGTTTTTTTTTAAAGGAGGACAGTACTCAGTCAAGAAAGGTCTTCTAGGGAAAATTAATTCTTGAAAAGCTCTTTGTATGTCTAAGATGCTGGTGTACATGTGTGCACGTTTGTGTGTGAGAATGGGCATGCATGTGCCATGGCACATGTGTGCAGGTCAGAAGAAAACCTTAGGCATTGGTCTTCATGTTTTCCCTTGTCTGAGACAGGGTCCTTAGTTTGTGCTGCATGTGCAGGCGAGCGTGGCCCACCAGTGTTTCTCTCCCATGCTGCCCCTGGACTGTTGAGATTACAGACTGCTGCTTTATGCTGATTCTGTGTATCCAAACTCAGGTCTCCAAGCTTGCACAACCAGTGTGTTACCCACTGAGCCATCTCTCTTGTTCTTAAAAAAAATCTTAAAAGCGATGATTGTTTCAGAAACCAGAGAGCCACAGAACGTAGTCACTGATCTCAAAGAAAATCAGCCATGATTCTTCTCTTCAGCCCAAAATGTAATGACTATAATGAATCATCACTACAGTGCTAAAGCAAATCTGTGGTCAAAAGAGGATGGGGGCATCAGTGGATTTACTTAAACATGTCTGTGTCCCACAAACAAATCAGGAGGAAGCATCAGAAACCCTTGGAGAGGAAAAACCCAGCCAGAAAAGTAGAAAAGCCACAGTGCAAAGGAAGCAAAGGGCCAGTCTCGGACTTCTTTCTGTTTGGGCACAAGTAAATCTTTTTTCCCCTCTTTTTTTATTTATTAAATTTTATTATTCAGATTATATCCCTATTGTTATCCTCTCTCTTGTGTCTTCCTGTGCCCCCTTCCCTCCCCCTTTCACCCTGTCCCCTCCCCTAGAGCTGTGACAGAAGGGAACCTCTTCCCCACCATATGGTCACAGCCTATCAGGTCTCATCCTGGTACCTGCTTATCCTTTCTCTGAGTGCCACCAGGCCTCCCCACCTAGGGGAAGTAGTCAAATAGGGGGCACCAGAGTTCATGTCTGAGTCAGTCCCTGCTCTTCACACAACTGTGAAGAATGCACTGTCCATTGGCTAGATCTGAAAAGGGGGTCTAGGTTTCTTACATGCGTTGTCCTTGGTTGGTACAGGAGTGTGTGTGAAGGCCTCCCTGGCTCCAGATCCACCAGTCTTGATGGTCTTCTTGTAGGGTTCCTGGACCCTCTGGGTCCTTCTATCTCCCCATTCTCCCAGACCTTTTTCACCTGGAGTCCCAGTAGCAAGTCCCACCATCTGTCCCAATCCCCCTGTAACTCTTATGGAGAGTGTACCTGCTGAGTTCACCAGTGAAACAGAGCGCTCTCCATAATCACTGCTTAGAAATAAAAGAGCACATTTGCCTGGAGCGTCTGTATTCAGGTAGCAAGATGGATGCATGCATGGAGAAAGACATAGTGATCTTTCAATCCATTACATGTAGGGAGACCTCACTGGTCTGCCGAGGACATTACTGGGTACATCGGGAAGACCTGGGGTCTGAGTGTTTGTAATTGCTTTAAGGTCATCCACTGTCCAAACTGGAACTCCACACAGACTGAAAACTTGTTTTCCTCCCAGTCAGAAGTGAGAGGCAGATAAAAGACAAATGTTAAGCAGGCTGTGGGGAGCCAATGCTCACTAAGAAGGGCTGGCATGTGAGGAGCTCCTGAGGAGCTGAGCTAACTTATAAGGCCAAGACTTCTTCAAGTATGAGGTCTGGTAACTGTAGCCTCTATCGGAACAGCAGCAAATTATAAAAATGGAAGCACAACCAAGTTAAGAGAATCACACAGTAATTTATTTTCTGTCAGAGAGATTGTGAGCTGCTTGCAGAGGAGTTCATGGCTTGTGTTATTTTATATTCCTCTGGTAGCCTTGCATAATGCTTTTCATCTACTGAGACATCAATAAATAATTATTGACTAACTGAAGCTGGTGACAGGCACAGCACCATTTTTTTTCTAGCATGGACACCCAGTACACTGATTTCCATAGTTACATTCTTAAGCCTAGCCCTCCCCAAAGAGCAGACGTTAGCTGTGCAGATGCTGAACTCCTTACCAAAAGGCCATTTCACTGTAACACCAAACTGAAGTCACAAGGTCAAAGGACATTCTTCCTGAACTGTGACTAAAGGAAGGGGTTCGCCTCATGCTCACATATCTCTGGGGTAGAAAGTCTATTTATTTTACAAACACAAGTGGGGTTTAATTGATCATCATAGTTTCACAGCAGCAGATGACAGCAAGCCATCTAGCTTTGTGCATTTGTGCTATTTTTTTAAGGACAAGTTGGACATAAAAAGACCCAAAGACAACACTTCTCCCACAGTTTTTAGAAATAGGGGCATTAAAGTCACAACTCCTTTTAGACAACCTTATATAAGAGCTCAAATACAAGTATTATAACTTTGCATGAGTTGGGGTAAGGCAAAAACGCCTACTCAGTCTCCTTGATCATAGGCCTTAAGTAACCATAGCTAAGTATTGTATATAAACAAAAGCAAATGAGATGCGTCACATCTTTCCTTTCCTCTAACTTTATACATGGAAACAAAGTCCTAGAGTTCTTCCATCTGTAGAGGTCCGAGGAATTATTATCATCTCATAGACACACAGATTAGTAATCAAAACTTATCCTGACCATTTGAAAGGTACTTATATTTTTCTGATAGCTATAAAAACGTTCTCAGTAAGCCAATGCCTAAACAGATTGAGGGTTGCTGTTTTGTTTACCATAATATGGATGCATGGCTCCAAAGGCAAACTGACAAGGTGTGCTGTCAATAGCTAGGAGGTCCTGCCTTTTATCTTCCAAACATTAAAAGGGTAAGCAAAGGATAGATAATTTCTTTTGCAGCTATGGTTGAGCCAAGGCTGTCATTCTTATCACTGTGGATGTGAGTGTGAGTACATCAAGCTGTTTTAGGATTTCTTACTCTCATTTGGCCAAATCAGTATTTCAGAAAAATTTTCTAATAGGGCATTGAAAGGAAATAACCAACCAAATGTGTATATACTAAAGTATAATTCATCATACAGCTTTATCAGAAAAAGCAAATGAGAAAGTCTCAAGCCAGCCGTGAAAGCGTGTCCAACTCTGAGTGACCTGTCCTTAAGATGGATCTTCTGGAAATAATTAAATTAGTGAGTTTTTTTTTAATCTTTGCCCATCTGGGCCAAAAAAAAAAAAAAAAAAAAAAAAAAAGAATTACACACACACACACACACACACACACACACACACACACACACACACAAAGATCGCTAAACCTTGTTTTTATAATATCCACACAAAACCTTTATCATACATAGAATTTTCAGCAAGACTATTCAAATATAAACAGCAAAAGAAAATCCAAAAGACTGGGACACCATGGCCAGGGATATTGAGAAAATAACAAATATACACATATCTACAAAATGTTTCAAAAGCTGGGTCAGGTCATCAAGAAATGTTTGGTACAGGTAAGTACTATTTAATAAGGCAATTTAACAGCACACCGTAATTGACAAGCTGAACGCAGGCTCCCAAAGCAGAGGCCATCTCTGCCTTCATTGTCTTGGCTGCCTCACAGTAGCTGACCAGAGAGATGAAGTTCTGGTCCAGGCAAGAGGACTGAGGCTGTGATGAAGGGAGGTGGACATGTCATAGGGGACTTTCTTTTGTTATTTCCTCCTTTCATTAAAAATATAAATCACAAATCATTTTTTGTCACTGGTCCAGGGTGCTCCACAAAGCTGAATATGACAGCATCCCTGAGAATATCCTGACGAGGAGTTAGGGGCCAGGCCTCTGAGAATGTGGCTTCACTGGCCTTACTATTAAAAGCAATCTGCAAAAGAGGCTTAAAAACCCAGGGGTCCAATATCAAGTGAACGGTGGGAAAGGTGACCTTTCATTCCGTTTGTTTATGAGAGGATCTGCGGGCTCCATCTCAGTGTGTGTCCAGCATTGGGAAGAGGCCAAAGGGGAGATGGCAGGACTCTGTGTTTTTAGAGGTCACATAATCAACTTAGAAAATACAGTAGAAAAGACCAAGAATGAAAGCTTGGGGTTTGGTTTTTTTTTAGGTTCTCTCTTACAATTCTAGTTAAATGTAAACCCTGTACTAATAACTTACTATTTAGAGTACAACAAACTTACATCCACTTAGGCATTAAATGAAACAATTAGGTATATTGTACAAAAATAAGGAAAGGAAACACAGGGCAGCAAAAAATAAGTCAGAAAAATAAAAATTGAAATGAGACTAAGATATGTCTCAATGAATATAAACTATAAAAAGAGAAACTGAGATGGTGGTCATATATCCTCCTGAAAAACACCATTATATCACTTAATAAACAATGTCTTATTTTAAAATCCATTTATAAGAATAAAGACCATTTTTATGCAAACCTTATCAAGTTAAACTTCTAGAGCTATGGACTGAGCTTGGCAGAAGCCTGGACGCACCCCATATTCTTCTGTGAGAGGGAGCAATGTTAACTGTGCTTTCAATTGCATATTCAAAGTATAAGCCATGTTCAAAGTATTCAGCATTGTCCTTAGCTGAGTACAAACAAAAAATTACTCCTGTGCAGTAATTAGTGTTTAATATTTCTTAGGACTAGGCTACACTAGTATTGACTTTAGTTTTTCAATTCACTAGTATGATCTGGCTGTTTTCCAACATATATTTGAGATATTTAGTGTATAGCCTGTTATTCCCTGCCCTCCCCATCCCACTCCTCCTCCCACCCCCGACCCCCTAACCCCACCCCCGCCAACATCATAGGCAACAGTTCACCTACTCTGAAAACAAAAAAACTAAAGTTAAAAACCAAAATAACAATAGCAAAAAGAAGAATGGTGCCCAGAACGAGTTGGACAGCCTGTCACCTCCTTAGTCCTGATTTACTTACCATCAGACCAGGAAGCAGCACACATTCTGTTGACTATGTGGCCATGACTGATGGATGATGGCTTAGCAAGGTCACCATAGCTAATTACAGCATCATTCATCTAGCCTGCATGGGGGGAAAAAATACCAGGCTCCCAGAGAAGAAAAAAGAAAAAGAAAGAAAAGCTATTCTACAGCTGCTAACTTTTGAATAATCAGCCTCAAAAGAAACAAATAGGATGAAACTCAATGACCAAATTATGACTTATGGATTCACCCAAGCAAATGACCTCAGTTCTGTGGTGATTTTAACTCTGGGTTTCCAGCCTGCAGGAGAGCACTTTTAGTAACAAGGAGCCCTCACAGGCCTGGGTGCTTTGTGGTGGGGATTCAAAGGCTTCCTCAGGAGCACAAGCCAACCGTGAGTTGCTTTGGTTTGCTATGTGTGTGGTGTGAGTGTGTTTGGGTAGGATCAGATGCCAAGACTTAAACTCACATTATGGGCACAGCAGCTACTTATACACTACAGCCTAATTAAAGGAATACGCTTCCCTCTTCGCTATGTTTTCCTGAAGATCAGGGTCATAAAGGGATTTGGTTTCCTTAAGAACTGAGAAAAATGTTCCCATATGTTGCCTTTATGCCCTGATTTGTTCAAACTCACATAGAAAATGGTAGTGATTTCCAGCAATAATCCGGGGCTACACAATGTTTTCTAAGAACTACTGAAAGAAAATAGAGGAGAGAAATGAGTGTTTTGAAAATAATTCTATTATAGCAAACATATAATCATAATTTCCATTTCTTTTTTGAAGAAGCACAAACACACATGGAAACAATAAAGCATCCGAGGTACCTTTCAAGTCTGGGAAACAAGACTTGCTTGCAACAGAAAGTACATCATCTTCAAAGTTTAACACAGAGAGAATAAAGCTAGTATATTTCAACTCCTAACTTTAATCAGATTGCTTTACATCTAGGTAACACAGATCACAGGAGTGGCAACAGCCAAATCCAAAGTACTTTTTTATCCTGAAACACTATTTAAATTGCATTGCTAAAATAATTATAACCAAAAGGACTATCTTTTCATGTAAGCTTGAACCCAAAATAGCAAATTTCAATCAAGTACTGAGTAAATTATCAGAAGACCCAAAATAAAACTCTTAATTAATTGGGGTCGGGAGATGGAAAGAGACAGGAGCACAGAGCTTGATTCAAACTCAGCTAGGTATCAGTGAAATGTTCTAGAGACAATGACAGCTCTCAGAAGCAAAACAAAGGCTCAGTTTACAGAGGAGAAAGGTGCAGCTGAGGGTTACCACAACAAGGAGCCATCTATGTGACTTTCACTCTGAATCTTCATTTCAATCCAAATGGGCCCTCAGCTGTTTATGTGTGGAAAGATATGGTCGTCACAGAGACGAGTTACATGGCTTAGGACATCCCTCTGGAACTCTGGAAGAAACACTTCAGAAACTTGGACCAGTTCCATGTCACTTGTTCTCAGGTGACAAATATTGGGTCAACCTTGAACAATCTCTACATAGCGTGTTATACAGAATGGAGAATGAGGTACCACTGATCAAAAAGATGGCATGAAGAGTAGTCATGGTAAAGGTAGAGGAGCCTTATTTTTCCAGACTTCAAAGCAAAAGTTCCCAGTATGGCCCTACATGTAGAGGCCTGAAATAGCAGCAAAGGTACAGAGGTGTCTACATTGTAGAAAAGGGTACTGTAGGGATTCCATTAGCATAGTGGTTTGATGTAAAATCACACACACAGACACACATACATGCACACACACACACACATACACACACACACACACACACACACACACACACACACACACACATTGGCATGCTGTATGTATGAAGTGAGAGGACAATAGCAAATACCCAGCAACTTATAGGGTTCACATACATATAAACATACATACAGGAGGCACCTCAATGTTCTACTCTTGGTTCCTTCATTCACTTTGATTTACAATTATCCATAGTATCTGCTTATTAATTTATGCTTTATCTCCAAAAGGATATGAAGTGTTATTATTATCACATCTAGTATTTAAAGGGCATGGATAATTGAAATATACAATTCATCAAAGAATGTCATATAAATGAAGGGACATGATGCTAGAGGCCCAAAGGATCAGGTTCTAATTGCAGTTTTTAACCAACTAGTCACTCAACATCAGAGCAGACAATGAATCGAAGCTTTCACATAGTCATTTGTAAAATGGTGTCAATCACCTAGACAATTGCTAATTCCAAAACCCTCTGCAATTGTATTTATAATGATTATTATTCTAAGGAGTGCATAATTCCTTAGAGTAGAGGTGAGCTTCCATGCTGTGGGACTTCTAAGAAGCATCTGGACTCTGCTTGCTGTCTATCCACCAATCCGCTATACTTCTGTCTTCCCTTCTACTGTAGCTTACCCTGTTTGTTCAGAGATGGAGAAAGCAATAGTATCTGATTATAAGCAACAAGCAACGTTCCTGCTAACTAGGATCAAACACCTGTCAAATCACTGAAATATGTTCAGAAGTACTAAAGGGCTCAAGAGGGGATGAGGAAAATTCTTGAGGAAGGCAGCTTTGATGTCCAAATGGATTCTATGAACATGACCGTACAATTCCACCTGCTGTTTCAGCCCCAGAGTGCTTCTCTTAAGTAGAATGTTGTGTTAGCACTTTCTGGGATGTGTGATAAAAGACAGTCACCAACTAATAATTTGTTAGAACCGAGTCTGGGCCAGTCGCTTAGTCATTAGAGAATGTAGTAGAAAATTCACAGTAGAAATAATTTAGATAAATGACCTTGCAATTATGTTACTACTCCTTGATTTAAAACTTAGCTTGCAAATTAAATATATATACACCCACATATCATTAGTTTATAGGACATGAAGAATTGAAAGTTACTTGCTGTACATTTATGTATAATGCTGCCTTAAAGATTTAGACAACACTTTACAGAAAGAAAGCATTTAAGATGGAATAGAAATAGCACATATGAGCTTACCAGATAAACAGAGACAAAAAAAAAAAAAAGATAAGTAAAAGTGAGCAAGATTTGAACACAAAGACATTAAACATTTGAAAGAAATTGCCAAAATAGCAAATGGCTCATGATGACTGCAGGTGGGTAAAGCATCCATGAAAAGTGATCAGCAATGAAGACCATGGGAGCAAAGTGCCAAGACACCATGAAGCCTAGGGCTCAGTGTGTGGCATGGCCTGAGCATCCTTCAAGAAGAGCTGCTCCTACAAAAGTGCTATTCCTATCCCAGCCCCCCCTCCATGTGCTGACATAAGCCGGAACTTGGGGTGCACCACACTATGTAATCCAGCCACATCCCAGAGGAGCCATGTCTAGGTACTGCCCAGTCCCACCCCAGGCAGTGTACGACCACCTCGTGTGTGAGAACACTAACAGGAGAGCAGAATAGGCAGGTCAGAACTGGATGTGTTATGAATTTATTTAACTTCTCTATTAGAATAAAAGCCCAAGGTTTTTAGTTACAACTATAAGAAGGTATTCAAAAGACAATCGTCTCTCTAAAGTTGTCCCAATTAAGAAGCTACCTGTGTGTGGCGGTTGACCTTCACTGTCAACTTGAGCAGGTCTGGAATCACGCAGAAGACATGCCTCCGGCACTGCCTTGCAGATGTTTAATTGAGGGAAGACCTACTCTGAATGTGGGTAGCACCAGCCAATAGATGGGGTGCAGACCTTTATAAAGGGAGGAGAGGTGAAAACAAGCTTCGTGCATTCTTTGATCGACCTCTGTTCCCTAACTACAGATTCACTAATGACTAACTAATGTCAGTGGTTTTGTTACAGAAACAGGTGACATGAGTGCTCGCTCCTGTCATCATTGGGTCTATCTTACTAAACAAGATAGACGTGTGAGCCTAAATGTGTAGCGTTTTCTATGCTTTGGTTTATATTCACAAAGTAAACTCCCAGAATGTTCTGTCGATAATTTATTCAATGGACAGCACCGTGGAGATAGTACAGTAAAATGGTTCCTAATGCTTGAACCAGCAAGCATTCACATCCAGGCTCTGCCACCTACCCAATATGTGACTCGGGTGAGCTACTATTTCTCTGTTCTGATTCCTCATCTTTTGAAAGCGAGAATCTTAAAACGTGACTGGCTAATATTAAGTCTTAGAGGAATTACAAAAAATAAAGAAGTAAGGGTTGAAGTCATTCAATGTAATCTCTTTACGTCACGGCCTAATATGTATTCCTATTGCATAGATACAGTTTTCTGTTCCTACCCCCACAAGACAAATCAGTTTCAAAGAAAGGGGGATTTAAGAGATGGCTCAGTGGTTAAGAGAGTGTACAGCAGAGGATCTGAGTTCGGTTTCCAACAGCCATGTCTAGCGGCTCACAATTGTGAGCCTGCAGCTCTAAGAAATTCACTGTCATGTTCTAGCCTCTAGTGTAACACACACACACACACACATACACGCACACACACAGACACACACAGACACACACAGACACACACACACGCGCACACACACACGCACACACACACGCATACACACACACACATATATTCAAACAACTTTACAAAGAAATAGATTCAGAAGGGCAGAGAAAGGTGTATCTCTGTGAGTTTTAAGCCATCCTGATCTACAGAGTGAGCTCCTGGGCAGCTAAGCCTACACAGAGAAACCTTGTGTTGGAAAAACAGAAACAAACAAACAAAAACAAGACAAAAAACAAACTAACAAAGAATCTTAGAATCTACATTGAAAGAGTTTGAGTTCTTGAATTCAATATCGGTATTTTTATCAGACAGTCCAACAAAAGAAGCCATGACAAAGCAGAAGAAAAACAAACTTCTTTTCTGAAAAAGCTCACAAGAGAAAGGTGAAAAGAAGTTTCTAGAGGCTGGGATACCCTAAGTTTCAGTCTTTTGACGCCCACAGCACTTGCTTATAAATAGAATATTAAAACAAGCAAGAGCAATTTTCTCCTTTCGTCTTCCCTTATTGCCTAATTTTCCTCTCATACCATTTGCATAATGGATAAAAAGGCATCCATTATGCAAATGAACGATGGGGCTGCAAGGTTGCTGAAGCCACAAGCCTGGCTCCAGAAGAGGAACAGCCGCCAAACAACCCTTTGCCATCTATGCTCTAGCAGGCTGCTTTGTTAGCTTTGATATGCAGGAAAATTATAAAGAGCATAGGTCATTAATTTCCATTTGGCTTGTTTTAAAAGAAACACTACAGATGCTTCAGAAAATTCAAACAAGACAAGGTTGTTCGGTTTGGTCATGTGTGTGTACGTACGTATGTATGTATGTATGTATGTATGTATGTATGTATGTATGTATATACACACATACATGTATGTATGTATGTATAATAAATTTGACAGTAATATTATTCATTTATTTTTGAGCCAACATCTCAGTATGCAGCTTTGGTTGTCCTGGAAGTCACTACGTAGACCATATTGACATTGAACTCACAGACATCTTCCTGCCTGTGACGCCTGAGTACTTGGATTAAAGGTGTATACCACCATGGTGGGCAACAGCAAGTACTGAATTTCAAATGAGGGGGAAAGGTACTATGTATAATTTTTATAATTTAAGTATTTCCATTTAATCTCTCTCTCTCTCTCTCTCTCTCTCTCTCTCTCTCTCTCTCTCGTGTGTGTGTGTGTGTGTGTGTGTGTGTGTGTGTGTGTGTTTGTGTGTGTTCTTATGCATGCATTCCAAGTTATACCTGTAGAAGTGAGAGAATAACTTGAAGAAGTTGGTTCTTTCCTTCCACTTTGTGGGTCCCAGGGGGATAGACCCATGGTCGTTGTCATCACCAGTAAGAATTTTTATCGGCCCAACCTTCTTTCTAGTTGTTTACACCATTTTTTTCAAATGCATGTTCTTCTTTAAGAAAATTCATATGTCTTCTGAGGAGTGGGGACTGTGTCTGTCCTTCTGCCATGAGAATTATGTTTACTTAAATTCTAGCCAATACACTGGGTAGTCCCAGAATGCTGTGTTCACAGTCAACTCAAATAAATTTACTTTAAAAAATTAACATATTAGTGGGTTGTCAAAAATGCCATGTTATTAAACTTACCTAAACTTATTTCTAGAAAGTTTGAGCAAAAACAGATATGTGAGGAACACCTGATAGAAACTTTAGACGAATATTTATTTTCATTTCCTACACCCTCAAAAACAAATATTAAGAAAAAAGAATTCCCAGCCAAAATACTAGGTAAACTTCTTTTTTGAAAAAAAAAATCAGGCAATTTCAAACTTCAAAACCAACTTCCCCCACTGTCTTCTCCAGTGACTGAGAGGTATATAAGAAGAAAAACAGGCCGGCTAGGACAGAAATGGAACCTTATTTTGCGTGTTGATTCCATGGTAACTCTTAGCTTTCTCCAAATGATGAACTTTATAAAAACAGTGATGCTTCTAGGACACAGGAGAACCTCACCCTTACAGTCTTCCTCCTGGTGTGATTCTTCAAAGGCACGCAGTTATGCAATTGGCAGTCATGTTTAGTTCACAGTAAAAATTGTACCTCCTTACCTGAGCTCCAGGAACAGCCAAAAGCCTTAGAAAACTTACTTAAAGAGAAGACGAACAAGTTGTTTTTATAAAGAACAGTTATTAATATGGTGAACTTCACAGAGAAGAAGGTCAGTAAGTTGATGCAGTTTACAACCAAGTGGAAGGTGTCATCAGCAAAATCCACCTACCTAACTTCAGAGCAGAAGGGGTTACTACAATTTCTCCGCCGATTGGTTTAAACGCAGCCAGTTGGGCAGCCACTTCTGTCTCGAAAGCTTCTGGGCTCTGCCGGTCCACAGGGTTTCCACTGAGGCTCTCAGTCTTCCTGAGTGGCTCTTGTTCGTCAAACACAGCAATCAGCTGCAAACGAGTCCAACAACACTAATTACTTTGTAGGACATGCTTATCACAGGGACAGTGTGTCTAGTTGATTGTGATCTTTACTGGGTCTTAAAAACACAAATGTCGCCTTTAAAAAAATCTTGACAGTTTTAATATTACTATGCCAAGATGCTTAAACATTCAAGAATACACCCCCCACACGTACACACCAAGCACAGCAACAGAACACAATGAATGGCTTGTTCTTTGTTTGTCTGCCTATTTCTGAAATGGTCACTTTGGGCCAGGTCTCATTAAAGGAATGAAATGGCTGCCTCAACCTCTTTCCTCGTCAGTCTGTCTCACGGCATGTCTGTCTCTCTGTTAGTCTCTGTGTCTCTGTCTCTCTCTATATATATGTCTCCTGCAAAAGCTCGAACTTACACCTTCACATATGCTATGTAAGTATTCTAGCAGTGAATACAAGTATACACACAGCCTCACCTATAACTTTTTAAAATATGCCTAAAAGTTATCTGCTTCCATGGTCCAAAATATACAATAGACAGAAGATGAATGGTAGAATACTTTATAAAAGCATGTATTCCAGATGCAAAGGGGTAAACATTAACTCATGACATCTACCTTTCTAACACAATCTCAACCACACACACTTGCAAACAGAAAGGCTGTTAGTAGTGTGCTCGTCGCATGCACACATGTGTTCCATGTCTTTCATATCATCACTAACATCAATGTTTTAACTTAATTACTTCTAACTTCATATCAATTTTTATTTCATTTACCATTTTACATGTTTAATATAAAAAAACTGAAATGTTATTTCCCATGAAATTTGTGACAGTTTTCTACCAGTCATGTGATGCCATGCCACTGTAGGTCAGTGAAGGCAGACCTGCTGTGACTGTAGTTTTGCCCAGGAGCCTGTTCCAATAGAGGAATTTCTAATGTTCTTTGTTGTCTAAGGTAGAAGAGACCAAATGTGAACTTAGGAGGCAACTGATAGATGCTACTGTCAATCCAAGGAGTACAGTATATATAATTTTGAAAATTGCTAGTAACTCTTTGGATATGCTTCAGTCATTAAATAAAGCAAGTTTACTCATGATTCAGACATTTACCCAGAAAGGCGCTCAAAGCCCCATTCACGGGGGAATCTTGTTGTCAATATATTAATAACACAAATGCAGGGGTAACCAATCAAAACACTGTAAATTCCAACTTAGTCTTTCAAAAGAAATGAACACAATTAGGCATATGTAAATTGGCTATTCAAAAATAATCTTCATAATTGACTACTCATTTCCAGTATGGAGACTTCTTTAATTGGAAAATCCAACAATCCATTCACCACAGAAAAGAAATGCTTACTCCCAAGGCATTATTTTTAATTCTTGAAATTGAGCACATGCATTTTCTGTCTTTAATTGCTAGCACTGATGAACTGACTTGAGATAAGACTTAAATAGATTAATAATGAAAGATTATTCTAGTATAAAAATAACCAGCAAAACTAGATCTTTCCAATCATCTAACTAAAATGAAAGGTTTTACATTTTCAATCTTGACTAGAAAACAAAACAACGTTTAAAATGTGGTTGAATTACTTTCTTCATTATTTCTATGCCATATTATGATTTTAACTTTGCATACTGTAGATTTACATATATTCTGAATGTTTATTCTGATATACTCATCATCTAGGCAGTGAGATATTGAATTGGTCCTGGGAGCAGTTTGTACAAGTAGTATCTTACTTTTCTCACTTCCTTCATCATTGACTCTCAGTATCGACTATGTATTTTGAATATTGCAGAGAAAGAAAAAAGGACATTAGTCATATATATATATATATATGTATATATGTATATATATATATTGAAAGCTTAAAATGGATAGCTCAATATAAATCATTAGATATGCTTGCTCTACAAAATCTTTACTATTATATATACATTATACCCACAAAATTTTACACACTGTGAGGGACAATATTATACCCACATATCTAATGGAAAAACACAGTTTTTTGGAGATTCTGATTGCAAAGGTTATGGACCACATGTTGTCTGGGGATGGAATCAGTTGTTTTCTTCAGTTTTTCTGCCCAGAGTTTTAGCTCACATTGTAACATTTTCTTACAATGAAAACTATGGAAAGAGATGGTACCTTAGAGAATAGCTCTAGTTTGGGCATGGATGGGATTGGAACCAAAATAATGTGAATTCCATGATTTGGCTATAAAGCATTACAGGGCTGTTCTGTAGATGATAATTATGGGACCTGGATGACTCCCACATCGAAGGATCTCTTCAGTTAATTAATTGCTCACACTGTCTTCCAGGCTCAGGGTTGATGGGATTTATCACAGCACAGCCTCATCTGGATCAATGGATGAAACAAAGTCTACTCCTGGAAAGAACAGAGCCAGCTCCGCTCTCTGACGTCCAAAAAACTCAGCCTCCCTGTACGGTGGGGGTGATGAGAGCTTCTACCAGCTGGTCTCTATCTCAACAGCCAGCACGTGCAGGGACTTGCACTGGCTTCCAAACTGGCTAGTCATTTAAATCACATGCTGGAGGTCCTTGTTAACTAAATTACTTGATTCATCAAGACATCTCCATTACTAGGTATCAAAGTTACAAGGAAACCTTTCTTATCACAGAGGTACAGTGATTAGCATAAACCATTCTGTTCTCTCAACAGAAGACGCGCTGGCGTCACAGCATCTAGCATATAGAAGAGGTGTCCTGCATCCTCCCCTTAAACCAGAGGTTACCTCTTCCCAGAGGGCCAAGGCTACGAAAAAAAGAATTCTATTTAAAGGTTTCCACATTAAAACTTACACGATGGTACTTCAGAGGCTACTATAACACCAACTGTGCGAAATGCATATGCGAAATATTTGACTTGGTGTCTTCTCTCAGATGATCTGCCGGCATGCCTTCTGTTCTCCTTCTGCGATGCCATTGTTCTCACGTTACCAAGTGTAGCCATGACATTTTCAAATACCCATAAGCACAAGAGATCTGCTCATATGGCCTGATGACAAACCAAGCTTCTGCCCTCACAGATTTCTGTATTTAGCTATCTAATTTCCAGACAGACTTAGGAAGGTCAGTGCACAGAAATGTTATTAATTCATTTATCCAACAAAACAAAAAGCCTTCTCGGGGCCCATTTACGAAAGCATGACCAACACCATTTCTTGACTGTAAGATAAACCTTGAAGACTCCAAACAGATTCTCACTTGCTGAATCTGCTTTTATGAAGACCAAAAGGCATCTGGAAGAAAAAAAAGGCATCTGCACATGGCTGAAGCCATACTGCTTCTCTCCTTGATTGTAGGGCAGTGCCAATCCCTTTGTCACTCTCTGTTTTCCTCCTGTTCTCCTACAGCATCATGATGGCTAGGTTTCCCCTTCAGCCCTCTAGGTCTTCAGTCACATTTCCCTTCATTTATCCCTCTTTACTACCTTGCCTGATCTCTGAAGATGCCAAGGGACCTATGGCTAGGAGGTTATGAACTCACTTGATCCATGATCTTACAGTAGAGGCGAAAAGAGTCTACATTTACCAGACCTTCTAACCAAGCTTCAGGCTTGTGGGACCAGCTGGCCACTCTCTCCAGAACTGTAGAACAAATCTTTCGGAATCCTTCCCATACTCCTTTATATAAATATTAAGAGCACTTGATCAGGCCAAAAGCTGTGTAGCAATTCTTCCACCTTTCTTTCTCCCTCTAAAGCTACGCATGTTCAATTTCTCAAAAAAAAAAAAATTAACCAGCTTTTGATAAGTTCTCACTACCTTTGCTGTCACCAATTTGGATTTAGTTCCCAGATGGTTATTGCAACAGCTTCCTTGCTGGTCTGTTTCTACCCAGACATCTTCTCTTTTGTGGAGTGAATACTCAACTCAGCATTAATGACAATCTCAGAAAACATTTGAGATCATGCCTGTCCTATGCTAATGTGCCTGTAGTGCCTTCTCACCTCACACGGAGGAAATCCTGCCGTCTTGATATGGAATCTGACGTTACAGGACCAGTAACACTTCTGACTACATGTTTGAATTGCTATCTCTCTTGGCCCCAGGACTCTGTACAGACAGCCTAATATCTCTGTACCTAACTTGGTGGCTTTCTACGCTGTCTTTTCGGAAAAGTTGCCCACTGCATCTTACGAAGCTTGAGCTCTACTCTAACATCAGGCTTTTCCTGGCACTTTGAAAAGTCCTGTTTAACTGCGGGGCTTCCCAGTATTTTTTTTTCATTGTCCCCCTCTTCTGCATGGGAAGCTTTTGTGTGCAGGCACACAGGTACATAGAGCAGTGATGCAAATCATGCTAATATAATTCTTTGAGATACATATACATTATTAAGGATGAGAAATTATGTCTACTAATGAGATACATAACTTGTTTATTTTTTCCACGAAGAACTAAACCTTAGCTGAATGCTCGATATTGCTGAATGAAGAGCATCTTCAATATTTTTCAAACTTGACTGACAGCTTGATTTGATATACTTAAATGCTGTTGGATGATAAGAAGAAAACAGTCTATTTGTGCATCCCACAACTAAATCATTGTGGTCTTGTAAGAGTAAAACAATTTACATGTTTAGTAAAATCACTAAAATCGGTAACACAGAGATGCCTGGAATGTGAGCCAAGGTGTCTCAGGCCGCCTTTGCTGCGTGTGCTCCATGCACCACTTTAGATGTCACGTCAGTACAGAGTGTGCACGGTGTATTCAGAACAATGGCTGACGTGGAGTCCTAGGGGGCAATACAGACAGGTGCCTCAAGAAACACCCTGGATTCAGTGTGCTTGATTTTTGACTTGATTTTTGGCCAACGTATGTTGGGAAACCTTCTACTGTTGCCATTTTGTGACCTCCCACATTTAGATATAGGACTAGATAGACAGTCTTAAGACATAATTTTGGAAGTTGTATTTGATTGTAGTATTTCTATACCCCTAATTGAGGAGTCAGGTGTAGTATACTTCTCAAGGATTGGTTTTATATTTATTTTTTTGAGCCTTGGCTGTCCTGAACTCACTTTGTAGACCAGGCTGGTCTTGAACTCACAGCGGTCCACATGCCTCTGTCTCGCTTAGTGCTGGGATTAAAGGCATGCGCCACCACAGCTGTAAACTATTGTTCTTAAGCTGGGTTTCAGTCTCCAGTTCTGAGTGTCGTTCTAAATTTAAAGCTGAGTGGTTAAGTTTGGAGAAGTCTGGTGTCTCCTTCCCTGCATGTCTAAAATGAATATCCGAGAGTATCCAAGGAAATAATGAGACCTCAGTGTAGAGAATATTTCCTCTATTTACTTTGTGCTTTGTAAAGATTAAGAGAACGGAAAAGTCAACAATAGTAAACACAAAGACTCAAGTGAAATAAAATAGCTTTGTCTAGCTCATAATACACCTTTTTAATAGCGGATCCGGTCAAAGGGCCATGTGTGCAATTTTACCCCAGCACTCTCCTCTCATGGGCTCGGATCTGATTTTTATATTTGATCCAAAAGGCTATGAAGACAAGTTGGAAGTTAATTCCCCACCAACCTGTGAGGTATGTGTGTTTCCGGGTGAGGAGACAATACTAATTGCCCCAATAATATCCCCAGCATATGGAACACAGAGCATGGTGTCTGGAACACAACGGTGGTTATATTTAATTTTCTTTCCTAACACAAGAGATCACTCCCTGGCCTGCCGACTAAGCCCCCACTTGACTTGTTTATCTGTATCCTGTATTTGCTTTGTTGTTTCTCTTTAATCTCGTCATCACAGCGTTGACAGAGGAACACAGGCTCTACCAAGATCAAACGCATCAAATGGGCAATTTTGGGTCTTCTTTTTATTTTTCTTACTTTTTCATCACGCAAGAACACACCACCCTTGGAGGTGCGCTGCTGCTCCTCCACCCAGCCCTGCATGGTTTGTGACACTGCTCCCATGCAGCGGTAACTCGAAGTGCTTTGCCAATGTCTGTAGTACCTACACCGACAAGGAAGTGTTCTAACAATAAATGCCACCAAGTACGTGTACTGCAGAGTCCCTCAATATTCACTGTGTGGTTTGTTCTCTTGTCGACCTGGAGCATTCTGTCACTTTTATAGCCTGTATTTTTATAATCTGATGTTATTATCCTTAGCTTGTGTAGAGAATGAAAAGGAGCAGTCAAACACTCACAGAACATTAAAAAACAAAAAACCCCTGTACTTATAAGGGCATTTTTATTAGTAATTGCATTGAGAAACATTATAATTCTATTTTAATTACATGTCAAATGAACTAATGAACTGATTTTTTTTTAAAGCTTCTTTCCCATACTGACTTCTTTGGGCTAAACTGTCGAACTTAAGGAATTGCACTTTTACTGTTTTCTACACGTTCCATGTTGCCAACAACTGTACGGTAAAATTAAAAGACTAAGAGCAGGATCCGGCACCACACGGCTGGAATCATTCATCTCAAATCCTAATACACACAACTAAGTCTAAGCAAGACTAGGAGAGTCCGCATGGAGGAAACACAGCATGGCTGCCCGTGGCACTGAAGATAGCTGGGATCTCATGAAATTCAGGCTTCGGCTTGGAAGAAAGTGATACCTGCCTACAAGAGATGATCCGGTGCCACTTTAAACAAAGGCTTCAAGATGGGTTCTTCTTCTCTGGAGCGTCGTGACATCTAAAAGCATTACAAACCACCTTAAAATGTAGCAGGTTCCCATTGGCATCTTCACCAAACACTAGAATCAGACTTAGTACCCGCCAGGCTTGGTGCTTGGGGGCTTCATTCTCGGGAGCGTCAATCTGCGTTCAGTAAATGAGATAATCCTATTTTCAATTCCCTCTCAAACTGAAAATTCATAATTGGGGCCTTTATAAACTTTGTAGCTTTAAGCTTCAAGTGAAAGAAAATAACACGATTTCTTTAGCTGTGCTTAGGAACTCTATTCATCCTTATCACATTTAAAAGAGGCTTCTGAATGAATTGTCCCATAACAACAAAAAGTGTGCCTATTGAAAAGCCACCCACATTTCAACCCCAAACACATTTACCTCCTTTAATTATGCGGCAAGCAGCTAAGAAGTCGGGTGTATGTTAAACATATTAGACTGAATCGTATTCTCCCTCTGAATGACTTAAATGGAAATTTTAAAGTGGTATGTAACCACTCGACAAGTTTGAGCAAACCTTGAGTTTATTTTCACTGCATTTTTTAACATCCTTGCTGAAAACAGCTCACCATTTATTAAACAGTATTCACTCTACACAAGGGAAGCCTGGGTCCCAGGGACGTTAAGTGGCAACTATAAGGTCCTAATCCAGGGGTAACCTGGGGGTGCACAGCTATGGAAATGTATGTGCATGCACAGCCGGGACACAAAGCAAGCATTATCAGGACAATACAAATGACAGAAAATTTAAAACTCAATGTATTTGCCTATGTAGTAATAATATTTCTTCTGCTCCAAAATTGAATATATTAATAATACCAAATATATGAGAAAATTGAAGATAAAGTACTTGGGTTTCAAAGGCTAGAAAATGCTTAGAGATGATCCCAAACTGGGTGGCTTCACTTGCCATTTACCTAGTAGAGCACTGTGTAGTTCCTCAATTTTGACCAATCTCTGGGGCTTTGAAGGTCTCTAAAAAGCAAACATTATGGGAAATGAAGACAAGGAATACGGTACTACATTGGAGGCGCACGCGCACGTGCGCGCGCACACACACACACACACACACACACACACACACACACACACACGGACACACACGGACACAGACACACAGACAGACAACATTTTCCCATATTTTAAAAGACTCTACTATATAAATGACTATATCTAACAATAGAAATAATAGTACATAGAAACCATCTCATAAGTTAGAAGGTGTCACATGCATTTATCATATAACTAACACTCAGACTTAGAACTGCTCAGCTGCATTGCTTTCATTTTCTAGAGTATTCTAAAATTAATATTCTCCGACTAACCTAATACATAAACTTAACACTGTCTCAGAAATAAATCCCTTGGAAAGTTCTTTGCCAAGGTGGTGCATGGCCCTCCAGGAGAAGGTGAAGCTTCAGGCTGAGTTCTCTGTGTAGGGACCACTCCCTTACAGTCACACAGGGCACTGCCTCTGACCTGGCCCTCGAACCTGCAGAGGGGCCTCAATAGCTGTAGCCTTCCAGCTTGGCCTCCAGCATTTAAACACGATGCTACTGCTGTTGAGGAAGTGTTCTTTCTGCCATTAGATCTGAGTATGGTCACAGTTCAGCTTCAAGTCATAGTAGCCTTTTCAGAGTTTCCGACTGAAGAGCCTTCTACAGAGTCCCTGACATTCCTATGACACAGCGTCCATACCTCCTTCTATTTAAGCATAGATTATCAACTTGATATCCTGAGCCATACCACTAAAATAGAGTTAATGAATACTTTGAATTTTAAAACACAAATGAAGTCGACTAGGAGAATACAGGTTAGCTCACAGAAAACAAGAAAAACCAAGCTTAAGGTGTGGGTAGAAATGGTCACCCCAGAGCCAAAAGCACACTAGAAGATGCCGTTTTGCAATGACATCATGGCTGCTACCACTGTAGCCCTTAGTGCCTCATGGGCTAGGACAGCCCTCCCTCATCAGGCATTTGATATTCATGAAACACAGTGAGAGAGTGGAATGCAGCACAACTGGGCATCGCACTCAGAACTCCTACCATGGTCTTTTGTGCATGGAAAACTGCTCCTCAGGCAGGGGAGCGATCCGCGTCCCCTCCCGTATCCCAGAGCGAAGACACAGCCTTGGTTATAAAGTTGCCAGGCTTCCTTCTCTCTCGTGCAGACAGAAGCCCTCCCAGGTCTGACTTTCCAACAGGTAGGAGTAGGAAAGGTCACCCCCACCACCATGTGCACAGAGCGGCCTCTGTGCATCCTTGAGGTTCAAGATGAAATTGTATTGTACAATTTTCCGTCTAAAATCTACCTAGTAGATCACGATCCCAATTCTGTTTCCTGATGGACTACATCTATGGATTAGATTTCCTTCGAGAGCAAATCTTTTGAAATTGCCAAACTAATTTGTCGATCTGCACGCCCAGTTTAGAAAGAAGCACAACTGTGTGGCGTGCCTCGTGGCATCTGACTGCTTGGAGGACGCCACTCTATTTCCCTAATGACTGCAGTCCTCACTGCATTGCTTAACTTTGTGGATTAATGAGTAAGCAATCAAATGTGATTTTTTAAGTCATGACTACAACAAACATACTATTCATTTATTTTGACAAGTATTTTAATTCGTGAGACTTGGCTATAAATAC
This sequence comes from Acomys minous, assembly GCF_964271855.1. Classification (NCBI taxonomy): domain Eukaryota; kingdom Metazoa; phylum Chordata; class Mammalia; order Rodentia; family Muridae; genus Acomys; species Acomys minous. The sequence continues at coordinate 89,080,940 of NC_140486.1, read as the reverse complement.
AGCAGCCAATTTTGTGAAAGGGAAAAGAAAGAAACCTCTGCTTTTAAGACAACCCAGCAGCTCTCAGATAATAAACCTCCACAAAGAGTGATAGCAAAGCCAGAACCTTCTAAAGACAAGGAATTGAGAGCTTGCTAGGAGAAAAAAAAAAAAAAAAAGAAGAAGAGAAAGAAACAATGAGTTCTTGCAAGAATCTCAAAGCTATCCAAGAGATGCCTTTTACAGACACCTGAGCTGGGTGAATTTGCTACATATCACTAGGAATGTCCTAGCTAAAATAGGTCAGTGCTGGCCCGAGGCAGGTGCGGTGGCCGTACCTGTCCCTGGGCCTGTCATGCTAGGATCCAAACGCACAAATTTTGGCAGCTTTCCGTGTCCCTCAGGTGGCCCTGTATCTCAGGCCTGAGATCCCTCCAGGCCAGACAAGGCAGCGAACGTATTCGAAACATGGAGATGGTGAAAACTCCCCAAAAAGCAGCCAGTGGTGCGTTGGTACTGTGCGTCTTCAGATGAGCTGGTCAGGGAACTGACTCTTCTCCATAGATATTTTAGCAAACTGAGCCCAGTACTGGCTGACCACATGGTGACGTCATGACACGTCCACCCAGTACTGGTTGACCACATGGTGACCTCATGACACATCCAGGTCCAGTGACTTTCTATCCTCTCTACCATTTCCCGGCAGCTGGGCAACTGGTGGGGATCGAGAAGGTCAGTGTCAACCTCTTACATATTCCATTTGGACTCAGGCCTTCCTTGTCATGGGTGACAAGTCTTTGGGGCTAACATTTAAAAAGAAAAACTTAACGCTGCAGTCGCAGGTAGGTTCAGCTGGCTGAACTCCCTTGTGTCTGAGTGGAGCTAACCTTTCCTCTAGCTTCTAATTGCTCTCCCTCTCCTTCACTGGCGATGCTGTGGCTAGCCCTGCTGGGATGGCTGTTGACTTCGGGAACATCTAAATGTCAAGATTTGTAATTACGATTGCCACTGTATCAAACTCACGTTGAATGAGGCCTCACTAATTGGGGCTGAGGACAAGCAGGCTGGAGCCCCGCCTCCTTCTCAGTCACAGGTGGCTTGTTACGCCTAAGAGGAGTGGGTGCATACTGGGGGTCTGTCTCTACTTCGCAATGGTAGTCTTCGGAAGGTAGTAATGAGTTGGAACCTTCTATAATATATTCTGCAAGCATAGGGATTATGATTCCGTTCTAAAAGAAACGCAGAAATGCACTGTTTTCACTTCCGGCAAATAGAAGGACAGTTCTGAAATTAGGAGCCCTGGAGCCAGCCTCCAATCACTGGCAGTACTGACTTTCTAAAGCCAGACCTCACCGTAATATTCTCAGTCCCAAAGGCTACTCTGGGAAAAGTTGAACTTTGCAACTTGTGACTTTTATAGTTTCTAAGCAAAAAGAAGAAGAAGAAAAAAAATATAGGTCATAGTCTCTCAGTTCTCTGCAAACTGTGGTTACTAGATACATCTATGTGGGCTGCAGACATAGCAAAAATAAGTCAAATTTCACAAGAATCAACAGAGTGGTCTCTCCTACATTTATTTTAGCTCCATGCATGTGCACATGCATACATACATTAACACACACTGACACACATGTAATAATATGACATAATTCTCGTTGCAGAAATTGTGGATTTTTTTTTCTGATATTTTCAATTAGGATTTCCTATGAGTAATTTTCTCTAATTATAATCTATAAAATATGAACAGGATTTGCTACTGAATATTTCATAATTTATTTAAGCACATCATAGATAATTTAGTTATTTTCCCATCCTAGACACATGCAAGTACTGGCTGTTTTTACAGCATCCCAGTATTGAGTGATACCATTTTTTTCAATCAGTACTCATTTTGCAGATGAAGTTATATCTTATTTAGAGTTAAATTATTTGATTACTGGGGATATTAAAAATAACTGAGTTATTTTTACTTTTTGCAGTGGAATAACTGTTCATACACTTTATCGTTTTTATTTTTTATTATTAACATGCATATGAATTTTTGTTTAGTTTCTTTTTATATTTGTGTATTTATGTTTCTTTGTTGGTTTACCTTTTAATTTTGCTTATGATGTAAATGTTTTCATTACATGGTATTCCAGTCACTAAATATCCCCTTTAAGTCTTCAAAGGTCCCTTGTAAAAAGCCACTCACCTGGAACCAGTAATATTTTATGATGGCCAAGCACTGAAGCAACATTGGTTTCATTTAATTTACTACTTTGATAGTCCCTTAAGAGAGAGCAGGTGGGAAGTGGTTTGATTGATGGGCCTTTGGTTTTTAGATCATACATTCAAATTCTAAACAAATACAGATGGATAAAGGGCATTACAAGGAAGACCTGCATACACAGAATTCTGATATTTCGGTGACGACCTAATCCAAATGTTTGCCACTACTTTCTGTAAATTTGTTAAACTGAAATTCTACATTGTACACTCTCCAAATGGATCAAAGCTGGACACAAAATTCATTAGAAAATTCCTCTAGTTCATTGGAGATCTTTTTTTTTTTAATTATTTGTTTGTGTCTCCTGAGGTGGGGCATTTAATAATATTTAGCCTTCCTTTTCCGCCTGCTTCCATGCTGTACCTCCTATTGCTGCAGCTGTCCTATGTGAACAGATTCCAATCCAGGAATTACTAAGAATGAAACCTTCTAGAAAAGCCTGACTGTTGATCCTTGTGTCCTTACCTCTCACCCAGGTCTACTCATCGCAGTTTACATGGAACTGGCCGTGGCTGCTAGGGCTTGAGTCACATTTCTCTATTTTATGGAAATGCTTTGGTTCTATTAAAAAAAAAAGTTTCATCTGCCAGTTCATCCTACTCTCATGTAAATTTCAAAGTGGACATTTATTTGATATGTAACATGTAAATAACATAGGGGGCTGCTTCTCCCCTCAAATCAGAAAACATGAATTCTCACATAGAAAATCCACCAACAACTAATGCAAAATAAAAAGTGTACATCCAGAATCATAGTGAACTGACAATAAGAATAACAGGGTGCTGTGTCAATGGGCTTAGAGATGAAAATAAAAAGAGAATTCATTGGGATGGAGTAGCTGCAGTTCCATTTTAAATGCTGCGAAACAGAAGGGAGCTCCTTGATTGGATAACAAAACTTCACTTCCAGCCAAGAGATATAATTTGCTGTGAAACAGGTGACCGCCACATGCCAGATCATGTAACACATCATTAAATCCATGGATCAAGTGCTAAGGACATAACATCTAAGGGCAAGGGCATCAAAATATGTAGAATCCATGTTCAAATACTTTAAGAATTTTAAGACATTAGCAGCAGAGGATTAAGGCATGTGTGACGCTCATGTGGGCACGGACCGCTGAGCAGCTGCAGAGAACACCTGCCCATGACGGCGGCCCTGTATGAACTATGGGATGGCACACTTTTCTGGTTTCATAGTCCCCAACCAATCCTACTTTGCGACTTGACTTTCTTATTACCTCCCAACAAGAAGAAGAAGGCATTCTGGCTATTGGTTATGAAATATTCTATCTCCGTGGCCAGGGTTACGTATCTACTTATAGCCTCAGTGGACGTCAGTGGAGTTAAAATCTTTGAATCAAACAAACCTAGAGCGGAGAGAAGGGAGAGTAGAGGAACCCACAGTTCTGAGTCCTGGGACGAGGATTATAAAAAGATGTTCAATGTAAACACCCTTTAAGATCTCTGCAGAAAGCTCCCTAGTCCCCTATTTGCATGCTCAGATTATATTTACCCACTGAAACTATTGTACCAGATCAGAATACAGTCTAAATCAATGGAAAATTCTGGCGTGTTTCGTTTCTAATTTAAATGCAAAGGATAACCTCCAGGAAAGGTCCTCGAGTAGTTCAGACTCACACTGAGCATCATATGAACACAGATTCAGGACTACAGGGCCATGTGTTTATTGCTGCTGCCTTCCTCCCTTCACCACTCATGCCCCCAGCCTTGGCATCTAACAGTGCTCTTTCCTAGAACTCTCAGGGGCAGGGAATCTAGACCCTGGTGCCAGAGTGCCCAGGAGAGAAACCTTAGCTCCTGTAGGAAAGTTACTCAGCATCTCCAAGAGCTTCGGCTTCTTTGTGTACAGAATGAGAATCGAATAGTATTAGCTAACACTGACTTTTCAGTCACATTTGCTCTGTCAGACTATGTTACTGTTTCCATTCACCCTACCATCGCAAGAAGTAAGTATACCAATTTCTATAAAGTGAGAGGGAGAGTGCTAAGAAACAAGACAGTTCACATAGCCAGTAACTGGTAAAGCCAAGAGTGGGGACCATGAGTCACATTTCAACAACACGTTATTCTGTGCCTTAATCAAGGGATGCTATGTTACATGACATATGACTTGGTATACTCTCCCTTCAGAAGTGCCCCATCGGTACCAGCTATCATTATAATTGACTATTGTCACCGTTCTCACCATCACTGTCACGGACCAATATCTTATTCAGCTTTTTTAAAATAATTTTTTTATTAATTTATTCTTGTTACATCTCAATGGTTATCCCATCCCTTGTATCCTCCCATTCTTCGCTCCCTCCCATTTTCCCCTTATTCCCCTCCCCTATGACTGTTCCTGAGGGGGACCTCCCCCTGTATATGCTCATAGGGTATCAAGTCTATTCTTGGTAACCTGCTGTCCTTCCTCTGAGTGCCACCAGGTCTCCCCCTCCAGGGGATATGGTCAAATATGAGGCACCAGAGTACGTGAGAAAGTCATATCCCACTCTCCACTCAACTGTGGAGAGTGTCCCTTATTCAGCTTTTAAAACCCAATTTAAGATGTTTCCCAGACAATACCGAGAATCTAAAGAGTTATTCCCAGCAAGCATTTGATAAGTGAATGTACCTATATCCTAGTTGAAGACACACAAATTCAACTTTAAAACAAACAGCAAATAACTCCCACTTCAGAACAGTATTTGACAGAATTTTAAACCAATGATAGATGGAACCTGCAAAGCTCACACAGAGTAAACATTTAAAATTTTAGATGTTTTCTCCAATAGTCTGTGCACAAATGTATTAGGCGCAGAGATAGGTAGTGTTATTCACAGGCATGCCTCTGGATCGAGGAGGAAGCATCACACGGCCAGGAAGACAATCAGGAAGAAGACTGCACAAGAAGGGTAATTAGACACCAATCAGAGCGCAAAGTCCTCCTGCAGTTCAACTGAAACCTCTGCCTATGGATATTGATATTAATATTAGGAGAAATAATTTCCATTTCCATAGAAACCCAGAAAAGTCAGCTGATGGAAATACAGCTCCAAATATAACCTGTTTCCAACCCATAATGTTTTATAATAGCATCTCTGAAGCTGATGGGAGAAGAGATGCCTGCCACACTTGAGTATCCCTTCATGTGCAGTTATGACTGGAAAATCTGTATAGCACTTTCTCAGAAAGTAGCCAGAGGCTTCTACAGTTAATCTGCTTTAGAAAGTCTCCAACCTATAATTTATTTTGTTTTTATTAAAAAAAAAAACACTTGGAAAAGTTCCTGTTAAGATATGGAAACATACCAGAATCAGCTAAGGAGAAACATATTTTCTTCCTAAATCCTTGAAGTCAATGAAAAGGCTTCATAGAATGAACACACACACACACACACACACACACACACACACACACACACACACACACACACTATTTTTATTGGACCACAATTAACAATTCCTGTAAATTGCTGGGACCAGTAGACTGTGAATGTAGGCACCCTGAGGTGCAGGCACAACAGTGGACTTAGAAAATCCCATGACAAATACTGGAGCACTGCAGAAGACTCTGAGACAGGGGTCCCCATCTCTTCCCCCTTCTTTCTCTCCCTCCCACCTTCCTTCCCCCTTCCCATGTACAGACATGGTTAGCCTCTGTATGCTTTTAAAATTGTTTTAAATGTGTTCCTAACAGGGGACATCAGGGCAAAGGTGAACCCATTTATCTACGAAAACCCAAATGGAGTCTGCAGCAAGCACAGGATGTAACATGCAAATTCTTCTCAATTAACAGAGCTAAACCTGTCAAATGTGAGTCAAACATCATAGGACTCTAACAGTCTTGCTTCCAACTGAAAGGGGAAAACATCATTTACTTGTAGCTGCCAAATACTATATTCTCACTAATTTAATAAGCAGGCACCATTTTCTCTGGCTGTGAAAATTTATGTTGGTCTTAGGATAGGTTCGGCTGCCTTTTTAAATCTAGTGGTCTGTGACCATCTAGGGCTTTAGCCAAAGGGAAAATGACTCTATAAATCCTCAGAGGCTGTCTCACTTTAAATTATAGTTTGAAGTCTTCAGGACTACATGAAAGGCCTTTGAACAAGAAAAATCAACACACATGCGCAGCAAAGTCTCCTACTCCACAACAGGACACCGTCTTCAGTTCCTCAAATGCACACACATGGGGTCAGACAGGCTCTGCCCCCTCTTCATTCTGAGGAGGTTTGGTCATGTTACAGCTTGAAGCACATTACAGAGCAAAGTGGTTTATGATGTAAGATATGATTATTTTTTCTCTTGATATTCACATAACAATAGACCTATTCGTGATGCCATCAGCAGAAGGCTTATTATGTCATTTCTAAGAGTGACACATTTGCTGTTAGGTCTACTTCAAGCAGCAGAGGTAATGTTTCAGAACCTCTCAAATGTAAGGAGCAAATGAAAATGCACACAGAGACTTAGAGATTAGCCATTTAGTTTAATACAATGATTTGGGGGCTGGGAACTGAATTTCTAAAATTATGTGTAAGGTATTAATGAAACTAAACAAGTGGAAGTTTCCACATGTAGGCAGGTCCTCAAGATGGCAACAAGCCCAGCTCAACATAAAGATGTAAACTTACTTTAAATGTTATGTGATTTTTTTTTTCATATATTTTTTGTAGTCCTACTGAGTAGTTCCTGACCACGAACTTTGCAGATAACCTCATGTCATGAGATCAAAAGGTCGGACACACCTTGCTGTTTTAATACAGGCTCAGGTTTGCAGCTTTAGCACAGCAAAAATAATTCACATATCATTAAACATGTCCAGAGTCCCCCCATATTCCACATTTCTCACCAGTCCCACCTGGGACCATGCTCAACACACACTTTGCTTATTTACTGATTTGCCAAGCTACTAACATGATCTAACTGGAGATTCCATCTCTATGTCCTACTCACAAACAAAATATGGCTGTCAAATGACACTATACTCCACAATTTAAAAAGGAGACTATAATTCTTTACAATACAAATGTAAAAGAGAAATAGAATTCCTTCTTTAATTACTGACTCTGGGATGAGTCACCCCATGTGTCAACTTAAGTAGATTACATGGAGCCCATTTAGTAAGGTCTATTATTATTGCGTAACCCATGAATTGTTTCAAGATTAATACTTGGCTGAGAAGACTGAGCAAGGCAGGTTGCTCTCTGCAATGGCTAGGAATCTTCTAACCTACCGAAGGCCTAAAAGAATAAGAAATTAGATTCAGAAAGGACAATCTTCTTCTGTAGTTATGAGGCAGAACATTCATCTTTTGTACCCTTTAGCCTCGGATAAACCATGGTCTTTAGATCTAGAGCCTTCTGGCTATGAGGCTACAATCTATATATCTGCCACCTTCATCCTCAGGCCTTTAGGCTTGTGCTGGACCACACACCGACTATTCTTACCCTAGCATCCTAGATGAATATGGGACTTCTTAGCCTTCAAATTGTGTAAACCAATATCAACTTATATCTATCATCTGTCCGTCATCTATCTTTATCTATCTATCTGTCTATCTATCTATCTATCTCTCATCTCTCCTCCATCTGTCTCTTATATGCACATACACACATTACACACAAATACACATGGATGGATGTACGTAAACATACTCCTGCTTATTCTATTTTTAGAGAACCATAATCAATATATGAATAACATTATTCAGAAGTCAGTCAACTAGCAAAATCAGAGGATATGTTGACATATTTTAGGAAAATATTAACTAACAAAAGAAGCTAGTTAAATGTTCCTTAGAATTATATATACTTTATAAGATGATGAAATATGGGGTTTCCAGGGTAAAATGCAGAATTAAAACTTCGTAGACACCAAGAAAGAAAGAAGAGTCAGAGGGAAACAGAACAAGACAAAAAAATTGGTGCTGAACTACAGCAGGCATTCTGGCCTTGAGTGTGCCTCAATGCGTGAGAGTGGTCAACTGTCGTTACAAGCTTTCAGTTAGAATGGGGTGAAATTCTACAATCTCTGTGGCTGAGCATCTCTTTGGTGTACAGAATGTGGCAAGCATCATGTTAAGAACTGAAGACGTTGGGCTTCATCTCAGCAACCCTTTCATTGAGGAAATAAAGAATAGCTGAATACGCAGGTTGACAGGCAGAATGACGGGGATGGAACCTGAGTGGGCAAGGTCTCCAGGCGGGAAAAATGCACATGATTCACTCATTTTACACCTGCCTTCAGGGTCACTACTCAACAAGGCAGAGAGGGGAAATGGCATTTCAGCTGAACCTTGGTTAGCATAATTCCCCAAGACAGAAGTTCTGGGAAGCCCTTCAAGACAGGAAAACAAACCAACATGCATTCAAAGGGAAGAGCAGCAAGCTGCAAACTCAGTTTGTGCAATGCCAACCAGCTCACTGGTCACATTTAGAATACAGGTCCCTGGAGGATGAGCAGAACCTAACCAACTGAGAGAAGAGAGACAGGAAGTAGAGGCTCGGGAGTTTCCTGCCTAATGCATCTGATTCTGAATATTTGGGCCAGGTTCTATGACATAATCAAAACATGCTTATATTTGTTAGACCTTAGTCCTAAGAATAACTTTCCAAGTTATTTTGCTTTGTTTCTTAGACTAAATTTAGAGGTAAGGCATTCTATCAAAATGGTCTCCTGTGTCCAACAATCCTGTACCACCTTACCCACTGTACCTCATCAAAAGAAACAAATACCTATTTTGGGGCACTTGATATTTGAGTTTTCTGACCTGTGCAGCCTGTAAAGACTTTTCTCTCATTTTCCTCAGTCTTAAATAACTGAAACATTATCATACACAGACCGTTTTGGGGAGTGGGAGACATAAAAAGGTTGAGAGAGAGAGATGTTTGGAAGTACAACTAGGTGATGTCAGATAGTTTCTACAACATTGCCTTGGGAGATCTGGACGTCCCAAATATTAATGCTTGTCTAGTTTTTAAATTTAGAAAGCTCTCATCTATTTTTAGTTAAAAAGAATTATTGAGTGTCAAATGTTTACACTGGAATAAACAGTTAACTTTCTAAAGCATAAAACAAAACAAAACAAAAAAAAGTGGCTGATTAGGTGATGGAATATCAGCCAGGAATTACTTTGTTTGCTCCATGAAAACACCAGGCTAGACCCAAGGACTTCCTTAGATATTCAAATGGAGCTGTGCCAAGGAGGCGGATGTGGTGCAGTCAGCAAAGAAGTTGTCCAATGGCAGCCTAACGAACTGCCTATTGCTGAACTGCATCTCTCTTTGGCGTCTCAGGTGGCCTGGAGGAAGTCTCTGGGGATGTCTCTTGCTCCATAGCAAAACTCCTCCTGCCTCCGTAAAGGCCCTCATGTACAACCTCATACCAGAAGGTCAGGGTGAAAAGTATGCTGCTTTCTCCTGTTCCAACACTTCCATCCACAGCTGGTTTCTGGTCATGCGGCTTCATTGCTGTCGCTCCATTTGACTGTGCTCTGCTGCTTCTTTCATTTCTTCTGTTATTCCTCTCTTGTCTCCTTGTCTAGTTAGTTTACTTCTTGTCTTACAAAAGCTGGCATATAAGAACTTCTTCAAGTTTCTCTAGGTTTTAAGAAATCGAATGTGTGTCCCCTTCGCACAGTTTCCCTCTGCATGTCAGAATCAGCCTTTTTCATGGTCTTTAATGGGCAGGCACCCAAACATCTCCACTACTGTCCAGTGCAATAAAAAGAGTGCATGGAATTGCTCAGTGGCAAACCCAAAGATTCTTCTGTGGGTGACCCTGGATTGCTTTCCTGAGATGTAAACTTTGAATTCTCTGATGTGCAGCTTAAAGCCCAACACATGGCACCAGGACAGAGAGTAGAGTCCAGCGCAGGGAAGGTCAGTGAGTCAATTCACAAGCACAGTGGAGGTTGCTTTGAGTCTCACAGTCATGGGCAGTTGCTGGGATCCAGTGCTCCCATCTGACACATCCAGTGCTTCTAGACCTGGTAGACATCTCATCCAAGGTCACAGGAAGTCTGCATTGATAGACGGTCTTCCACTCGCCTTCATTTTAGAAGAGATGATTGGGTTTGAGAAAAGCAGAGAGAAAGCTATACAGATCTGTGGATATCTCTGAAGTATATTTTTATGAAGCCAAAGAAAATGCCAAGAGAAGATTTATGCAAGATGCTTCTTAATATTTTCTTTGAAAGTAAAAGACACTGACTTGCATTAGGAGAAGGACAGAAGGACTTCTCTGTGGAGTCTGAACTCTTACACCAGCCTTGAATCTCATCACTGTGGGTCACAGGAGACCGGCCACAGGATTATTTCCCATCAGTCACCGATGACCAGCCCAGCTCTTGCTTCTTGTCTTATTTTTTATTTTTATTTCCTAAAATTCTGACCTTTAGAAGAAGAAAGTTAAAGCACCATTAAGACATCCAAGTCTGTGGAGAGGGAAGAAGGTTTTCCTCCTATTCTGTTGCTCTCTTGGGAAAAAATGTCAGTAAAATTCAGAATTCAGAAATGTTTCAAATGTTCTCAAAAAAAAAGGTCTCTGATCCCTCAGAGGTCTATCAATAAATCAGTGCACAGAATCTGGTAGGTTTATTTATCTGACTGGAACTAAGGAATTTGTACTAAATCACTGCGTTTTTTGAAATATTGGTTCTCAAATGAAATATCAAAACAGAGAGAGAGAAAAGAAAAAAAAATACTTTGGCCTGACATCTTAATGCACCGTTACAATAAAAACAGAAAAAGTACAAGTTCCATTTCCAGAGATAGTCAGCATGAAGGAGCGACAACAAAAAGCTGTTTCATCTTAGTTGCCCACCTCGGCAACTGGCTTGCAAGACAAGTCTTCCAAGTGCTTTGCTGGTTAAAGAAGCCTAACTTGCATGTTGAAATCTGGCATAGTTCAGTTGTACAAATGAATAATTACTGATTACGCACACTGTGTTTTTCCTTGAGTATTTAGATAGTATCTAGAAGTAGCAAGAAAAAAAATTATACAACAGGGGAAACAAAAGCAGCCTAAAGATAGACATTTAAAGTTGATGCACTAAAGGTCTGAACTTCCATTCAGGATCTATAGTTCAGTGTTATATTTGACGTCTGGAACATCCTCCAGAGTGTGGTTGTCAAAAGTGTGTAGCTGCAGAAAGTGTGGGTACTGAGTACTCTAAAATAACCGATGGAACTTAGTCATCAAAGGACACGCAGTATTTCCCAACGCTCTCCCCTGACCCAGCTCATCAGCTATGGGCCTAAAATGTCAGTGACTGGGGGATAAATCTTTCTGGAAAATTTTCCTTTAAATGGAATCAAAGGTTAAAAGACCCACTTTGGAAGCCCTGGAGCACAAAGGACCTCAATATTACCTTCAGCGATTTACAATGAGCTTTAATTTGCCCATTTAGAAAACCTGATTTCCATAGGAAAAGGTGCAGCTGTAATAAATCTTGTCTTTCTAGGAAGTCAGAGTGAGGAAAACAAAACAAAATCTCAACAACTGTGTGACTATTAACTCTTTCATGCTGCTGAGAAGCACGCTGCTATTAGGATGTTATTAATTATTTTCTTGTTATTAATTACTAGCCTAACAAATTAAAGCATTACAACACTTAAACTATTGTTATTGGTAGACACAAAGTTTTAAGTGTTTGTGTGGGCTTCCTTGAATTAAAGGATATTTAACCCATACTTTCCCAATTCCATGTCTGGATGGATTTTAATTCAGCCATTATACACTCTAGACTATACAGACTTCCAGACAAAGGCAAACTTCTAGAAATAAAGACAGGAATCGTAAGGCTTATCAATGCCTAAGATGTTAGTTTTCAGTTCCCCCGGTAACTGAACCCAATGTGTAACTTTAAACAACTGCCACTCAGTCAGCTATTTGAGATGATTAATTTGTCATCATATGTTTTTAACGTTCTTCCATATATTTTCACCATGTGGTTACCTTTTCCTTCCCCTTCATGAATTACACATTCCTTGTGGCTGATGACTCTGTGTTACCTAGATTCCCTGTAAAAAGGAGTACTAGGCCCTGAAGGCAGCGGAGACATCTGTGCTAGCATGCCATCAGGCAGTTCTCGGCAGCTCAGGCCCATGGATTAACTTCCACACCTGCCATGAAGAGGTTCCACCTATTTCCATCCTTAGCCATTAGTTGTTCCCAGACTCCCCAGCAATACCTTCTAGCAGTACGGTCAGTTTCCTTACATATCTCAGAGTAGCCTTACAATGGACATTACTGTAATGGCATTCATGGATGTGAACCATGGAATCAATTCTAGACACAAAACCCCAAGACAAAGGGACACAGTATGAAAAAGAACACCGAAGCTCAAGTTACTTAATTAAAAACATGGAACAACCTATACTTCTGCTGTCACTTAACTGTCACCTGTCAATGCTATGGGCTAGAGAACCCCACTGTGCCCCCAAGAAAACTGTCTCTCCTTTCTGAGTCACCTCTATAACTCTCAGATCATAGCCTACCAGTAGGATAGTATCATGTTTCCTAGAAAGGAAACAGGTGCTGTTATTTTACATGACTGTAAAGTAACAGGTCTGAGAGGAGGCAGAGCCCTTTGTACTACAGCTGGCCTGGTGATTAACCTGTAAGAGGCACTAAACACTCCGAACTGTTCTCCAAAGCATCAATCTTCCTGTATTGCCTCACGAGGACACTGGGCTAGGAATTAAAAATACCCACAGAGCACGGTAAGCTCTCCATAGAGCCTGGTTAGCCTGCCCCTCCCGTGGATGTTTTCCATAAGGATTTGTGTAAAAACAATGTCTTTTTGAGCTTTGAAAAAGAAAAAAAAGGTTCAAAACGTCGGTTTTACTCTGTTTCTGAGGTAAAATTGGAAGTTATACTATTATCAGGAGTATTAGGAAACCAGGGTGGTGATGGCAGGTGATGGCCATCTGGGGCTGGACACCTGAGAAAACAATGTCAGCTGAGATATAATGGCCTGGAGATAAGAAGGAAGTTACTTTCAAGTATTGTGAATTTCAGAAGAATGACAGGGTTTCCCTAAAGAAGTACTTTGTTATTTTCAATAAGCTATTGAAGCTCTATTTATAAAATTTCATGTAAACTTACATATAAATAATGCTGGGACTGGAGCTCTTCCCTTTGCTTTTCAAAGGTGTAGTAAGGAATGCATTACTCACTGCATGTACACATGCCTTTAAGTTACATGGGAACATCAGAATCTCATTTTAGTATCTTTTCCAACAACCAACATGGGTAAAATCTTGCTTTAATAGATTCTTGCAATATCTGAAATTATTTAAATACCACTAAGTTAATGTTTGACTATTAGGATAGAGTTTTTACAGTATAGTCTCCGTTGCCCTGGTATTTCCTAGATTTTTAAGCAGTGACATAAATATAAATACTGCCTAGCAGTATGCTAAATGTCACCACTTGTCTTGTCTTCCAGCTCTTTAGTCTAGAGCCATGTCTCTGAGTGGCGATGGCACTTCCTTGTATACAATATATCATAGCTCTAAAACCTTACATTTGCATGAAGGGAGAAAGAATCCGACAATGACTACATCTTATGTGAGGGATACAAAAGGAAGACACTTAGACAAATGTTCCATGTGGGAAATAAAAGTTTATTGGGAACTTATTAATATATTTACAGATCTTACATGTCTAAATCGTATATTAGAGTGAGGGTAGTCTAATTAACATGAGGGACAAGTAAAGAATAAGGGAAAAGTCAGCAGCGATGATAGAAATAAGCGAAGCATTTGGGACATTCATGTGGAATAATATTAAGTTTTCTAATGAGCACTAAAGATGGCATTAATAATGTTTTGCATAAGTTTCAAGCTATCCACCATATGGACACGGAATCCTCGTGGAGCTAGGATCCGTTCTAATTCCCTGGGCATGACAAAACATCCAGATCTATAAAGTTCACATGTACACGTTGGGAGTTCACTTATTCTTCAAAAGTTTGCCTAAGATCTTCGTTGAGCACAGACCCAGAAGAAGCAGGGCGGATGCTTGGGGATCCCGTGACTTCCCACTGCAGTGGAGAAGTCCTGCGTGGAAAAAGTGATGTTCATAGCATCCTTGCCTGTTCAATCACTATTTCTATTTTTCTATTTTGAAGTTTAAAAATCCTGGAGAGACAACAGACACGTTTCCAGTCATGAGGCATGAGTCTTCATACTCCTCGCCATTTTGCCCCACATGCTGCATTTTGAAGACTTTGCTACACGAAGCATTCACCAAGGGGAAGGCTTGTAAAATGGCGTTCTGTGTTTACAGAGGAGCAGCAGGCTTCATCAGCCACTTGCTTTAGGACCTACCTTTGAATACTCATAATCAAAAGGACAGTGATGAGGCCAAGGACAAGAGTCCCACTGCAGCCATCGAGGAAGGAGCCTGGTGTATAACTAAGGTAGCCTGGTGGGCTCTCGGGGTTTCTGTAGTCACCCGATGTGTCACACAGTAAGGGTATGAGGGTGAGGCCATAGTTCAAGATTCAAGATCCCAAAATATTTTCACATCATTTTTCAGTAATACTATCTTGGGCAAGACTACTGGGAACTACTTATAAAAATGTGGCACTACACGGTCATGAGGTGATCCCAATACCTGACACAATGCCACGTGTCAGCAACCACGATGAAGAGCTAAAGGAGAAAATGAGGAAAAAAAGAAATTCTAAAGACAAATTTATATACTTTCTGGAGGAGAGATCTGAAAAATCCAGTCAAGTGTCTCCAGGTCAGTTAAAAGCAGGGAAGAGAGCATCTGGGCGCTGACGTGATCTGTGTACGAACCAGTGGAGAGGACTCTACAGACAGGAGCTAAGCTCTCAACCACACATATAAAGCTCATTGCTTTTGTAGGAGTTGCATATAAGTTACAAATATGTCTCATTTTAATTATATTAAGTAGCTATATGAAGCCCTATCAGAAACCTACACACATGACAATGGTGGATCTTTAAAACTGTCACAAGAGCATAAAACCCATGTAGCCACTGGTCTAAAACACAGAGAGACAGTTAACTAAGATAATTGAAATGCCAGTTCTGTATAATCTCTTTTACTGCATGGGCATTTTTACTCTACAACATGGCTCCATGGACCGTGCAACAAAGTGAAAAGTTTCAGTGGGCCTTTCAGTAGTATTACATGAGATGGAGATTGTTCATCATCTTAGCTCCTGGTAATTGCAGCACTTTTGAAATGAAGAGGAAGAAATACATGGAGACACACAGTTCAAAGTCATGAGGAATGGCATGTCACAGATGCTCTGTAATGGTTGAGTCCTGTCACTCTAAGTATAAGTGATGCACTGTTTACAGACCAGGGATGAGGAGACGCACAGAAGAGCATATTGTATTCCACTATTGTTGAGAGTCATAGGCCAAGAAGTCACCTGTTTTCAATGACAGGATGGCAAAAGTACTGGGAAAGAGAGCTCAGAGAGGCAGTGGAGGGCACACAGTTGTGTCAGTCATGGAGGACAGCTGTGCCCTGTAACTTCAGGCTGGACAGCCAAAAAGGCATCAGCCAGATCCCACAGGAGCCTGGGAAACCAGGTGGCTAGCCAGTGTCCTGCACAGGTCTCAAGAGAACAGTCAGCACTATTCCACTCGGCACACAGTCATTAACACTTAAGGCACCCATAGCATCTAGTGCATAGTGTACACTTAACTATTATTAAATCAAAACTGTTCAAACTGTTGCATTAGTAAAACATTTCTAAAAAACAATCTCAGAGAATACTTCTAACCAGACATGGTTTTTTATATATAATTGTAGAACCAAACCACCAAAATTGTCATGCTATTTTCAAATAAAGATGTTAAAGCTCCACTTAACTCATCAACACACTGTAGATGCTGTGCTTTGAAGGATGTGGCTGCCGAGAAGGAAAACCTGGTTTCTACTGCATTTGCATCAGTCACATACAGGATCACGGAAGCAAGAGCAGCAACCAGAATTACTTAAAGGAAAGGACAAAATTACATCTGGATTCCTAATACATTCTCAGAAAACTGACACAAAAGATCAGAAAAATGAAAAGAAAATGTGAAGAAAATTTGGACCAGAAGGAAAGGCAATGAGACTGTGGATAAAGGTGACCAATGACACAGTATCGGGTTAATCAAACAACATAAAACAAATGAGTCATTCTAAATGAGGTCAAGAGGACAAAAATAATAAGATCTACTGGTCACCAAATTATACTTCATTATCAATAAATCTATGGTCAGCACAATTAAATCAGTCCCTTCTATTATTAAATCAATGAATTGTATATATTAGAACCAAATATAATGGGGAAACTTTGATGGATACACTCTTCAAGGTTTTTTGCCCTTCCACTAAGTATACTGAATACATACATACATACCACACACACACACACACACACACACACACACACACACACACACACACACACATATATATATATATGTATGCCTCACCCCGTTTCCCATTGCTTCAGAAGAACCAGTTGGGAGGCCACACAGGAGACCCTGTATCACATTTCCATATAAAAAGGGACAGGAAACTTTCATCACAATAAAAAAGACACTGAGACTGAGACTAAGTTATACCTTCATTTATACTTTAATGATAATATATACATGTGACCTTAATATATGTTTTAATAGTTGACTAAAAAAAGAGATTTGCTAATTAATGGACACTGAGTAAAATTTGGTAACAGACTAATAGATCATGTTTTGCTGCATTGGATACACATTTGAAAACTAAGTCAATGACTTCAAAACATACACATCACTCAAAAACTACAAGGTTGATAAAAATGTAAGTCCCCAGAATTCCTCAACTTATCAAAGTTCATTCAAAAACCATGATCCACTAAAAACTAATCTACACACTGTCACCATAAAACATCACTGTTGCCCTCACACCACATTAAACATATTTCTAAATGCTCAGAGAGTATCTGTTCCCCTTAGCTAATCTTACAGTAAAATGATATTAAGTAGTTAGCAGCATGACAATGATGGAAACAGATGTCACCAGTACAAAATTTGGAGGCAAAATCATGCAGAAGACGAAGACATGGCCCAGAATCAGGAGGCCTGGCTTCTTTCCCATCGGTGTCACTCATTATGGCTTTACCTAAGGCAAGTCATTTAACCTGGTTACACTTAAGCTTCTGTTTCTTTCAGCCATCTGCCTTCTCCTAGGAATGCTGTGACAACTAACAGGAGTGCCCATGAAAGTGCTTTGAGGTCACAAGAGAGAGACCACATAAATACAAGGTATGATTATTCTGATTATATGGAAGTAGCAAGCAGATTTTTGTGTAAGCTGCAATTATAAAGGAGAGTAATCCACCGTGGCAAAGGTAACGCTGTAAATTACAATCTGTGTCACTTCTGAGGCTTATTTTAGACAGTCCTATTAGAGGCACGCATAGAGGGGAAGTAGTTTCGAGTGAGATGCTGAGCAGAGGTGAGAGATGTGAGTAGCTGCACCGGAAAGCACGCAACGCAGAGCCATTTATTAAATGTAGGCTTGAACCAACGCCACTAAAAGATGAACTCTGCCCACTTACAAGACAGCACTGCTGCTCAGTGGCCCCTGAACAACATTAAGAGCAATCTGGGGGCTTTGCAGTCACCGCTATTACTTCTATCACAGCCCATGTTTCTGAGGAAGGAACCTAAATCCTCCAAATACCAGTTGTGAGATAACTGCTAATAACTTCTACATAGCATTTTCTAGAAGATGAACAAAACATTTAATAAAGCCACACTTCATTAGTTAAGCCTCCTCTATTTCCAATTACCAATATTCTAATCTGCCTACACTTTTATTTCTTAATTAAAGTTTCTCCGATCTATCAGAGTGTCATCAATTAAAATCAAATGTAAATTAATCGTGGCTTTGGATCCCTACACCCATATGCAATTCTCATCGGCTGGTATCATACTCCTTGAGAGTCCCTGGGTAGGTTTCATTTGTCTACAGCTCGAAAAGTAATTTCACTGCAGGCAGATACACAGGGTGTGCACAGAGCCCTCCACATTACGTTAACTTTAATGATGATAACATTTGTTGTAACTGTTCCTAACACTGTCTTTACAGACACCTTACCACAGCTGGTCTTCAAAATGAACTGTCCCTAACAGGTGTGGGACAGGGGCCACTCAGTGGTTCTCAGGGCTTCTTGAACATTGCCATGGGAGATCGAAGACGCTGGGAATTGTACCAACATACAACATTGTGCAATCTAGTTTTCACAACCCTAACAAAATGGACACAAGAATGATGGGACTGTCCTGGAGTTCATCAGGGCTGATGGTCACACATACAGGAAATGTAGCCTTTATACAAGTTGTCACTGACTGGTGTACAAATGGGAGGGACGGGAGATAAATACAGATGGCTTCCATTGTGAAACTGAGTCTGTTTTCTGTGATGAACATGCTTTCTCTTTCCCCACTGTTAATACTTCTAAGCACTACTATCTAACTCCATGCGTGCTTATTTACTCCCAGAGAATGGTCAAGTTACTAAGGGATATATTCCCTATTGACCAAATTTCTTCACATTTCTATTTGCTACCATTTGCACAAAGGAGTATTATGAATTTGCCTTTTCAGTTGACACATTTCAGAAAAGCCTGAGATGATCACACAGAGGATATGCTACATTCACAACATCATTTCATCTGACCTTCCTAAGAAAGGAGTGGTAGGTACTCATGAGACAAGTACTTCAGGAACAAAACTGAAAGGATGTCATACATGCTGGCCAGTGTGTGGAATCTCAGCACTCAGGAGACTGAGGCAGGAGGATCCCTAGTTTGAAGGATAGCCTGGGCAGCATGCTAATGCTATCTCCAAAACAAATAAGCAAACAAACACAAACCTCAGAGATCATTATTGACAGACTGGAGAGAAATTTAAGTGGAACTATTTCACTAAGAGAAAGGGGGAATTCAGAACATCATGTTAGTTTTACAGATGAAACAAATTCATATTGAGGCAATGATGCCACCATTAAGAACCCAGACAATGGCAAGAGAAATGTCCAAATTTCAAACATACCCAAGCTCTGATTGTCTTAAGGGACATAGAAAGAGCAGAAATGCACAATTTCTACATGAATGCTCTCTACTGAAATGGAAATGACATCACATGACAACCCACTGAAAGTCTGAATGAGGAAAGCCTTCTGTGGGCACCGTGCCAGAAGCTCATCTTCCAGAGTAAAAAGACAAAGACTTGATAATAAAAGTGCACAAATAGGTAAAGGGATGCTTAACACATTTTTCTTTCAAGATATATCTCTACAACAAAGAAGGCCATGAGATCTAGAAGCCGCACAATCTAATACTGCTTGCACTCTATAGTAACAAGCAAGTAGTATTTGTGAGTACCGAAGGATCATCACTCAAAGGCATCACACGCAATGTTTATGCTCCTTTTTAAATACTCACCAGCCACACTGGTATTCCCTGCCTCTTGCCCCTCCCTACCTTAGTGCACTTTGATTTGTTTTAGCGGTAACTAAGCACAAACAGGATTTGGCTAAATTTTTCAGTCACTGGGCCAGGGACAGTGGATCTGGAAGAGGAACAGATTTGTAGGATCTAAAGGCCAAAGGGAAAATAAAATGATCACAATAACCTAAGCACAGCTTCAAGTAAGTTACAACATATAATAGGCGAAAGTCAAAAGGCACTGTATGTCTTAAAGCTCACCAGACTTAAGCTGCAAAGGGAGAAGGGATATGGTTGAAGACAGAGATTTGACTGTGTTGATCAGAACAGCAAACCCAAAGCAATATGCCCTTTCAAATGATGAAAATAATACTTATTTTCATTATGAAACAATGCGTATGTTCATTTTTGCCAAGATGCCAAGGAGCCAAAACATTTATATAAATATCTCAATGAATTTAGGATGATCTAGGAAAAAAGGAAAATTTCACTTAATTCACACTTAGTGAGTATTCTTCAAAGACTGATGGGTAGCCTATTATTGTTAGAACAAAAAAAAATCTTCATAAAAATTTAAGGACAGAAGAGTATTTTTCATATTTGTAATTAAAAACTTGCCATCAGTCATTTCTAACTCACTTTATCATCAATATATTAATTTTATTTAGTCAACTATAACATGACAATATTAAATTTTCCTTTAATGTGACATCACAACAAATGAGTTTCATGGATCCAATTTTTAGCCACTAATATTGGCAAGTCCGAAGTTTAGATTAACTGGAGATCTTTAGCTTTCAATGTCAATTAACAGTTATTGTGTCCATTAGCAGAATATTTGACTAGTCAATAAAATATCTATACTGCTAAGTTTCATAAATAATAGTGTGGCTTCTTAATGACATTCACAGTGGTATGTCATTGACAAGTTGTTTACAGAAAACTATTGGAAATAAATCTAGGTAATCTGCAGAGTCAGGATGCCCAAAGCCATCCGTAAGAGGATGAGGCTGCGGTATCTCCATGTGTCCAGTTTTGCACAGAAATAAACATCTAACCATGGAACTTGAGCTACACTGGCAGCACCCTGTTCATGAACTTTTTATCTAGAAACAATATTTGCTGCCCTCAAATGAATGAGAATCGTATCATCCTTAAACACAAGCTATATTATTAAATTATCTCAGTTTTAGGCATACATTTACTACGCATTTGTGGTAGGCTGTTTACATGGTGCCATTTAGTCCTTTGCTTTTATAAAGGGAATGTAAGTGCCATAAAAGATGGCGTCCCTTTCGGTACTTCTGTACCTATAGTTTGGTAGCACTGATACTGGGCAGTTCCAAACCCAGGTGTGTAGAGGAACTCTGGCACTGCTGTAGGAACATGGCTACCCAGCTGGAGGGTAAGGATCCCAGGAGTGAGAGTCCAGGGGTCCTTCCCAAGACTGCTCAAACCATCCAACAGGCATGCAGTTCTCAGACACAGAGGAGAGCAGAGCCCAAGCCAACAGAGACATGAGTAACCCAGAATGGCTCAGACAACACACAGATTCAAGGACGGTCAACGAAACTGTTTCTTATTCTACGTCACTCAATCTTATGCTAATGTGTTTCGTAAAATTTTTGGAGTGATGGGTGACAGAGGTCCTTTTATTTCCTAACACACCTATAAAAATGAAGGTGTTACATCATCCATCTATCTACCCATCTATCTATCCATCCATCTATCTATCTACGTATCTATGTGTTCTTATTAATGCCTGCCAGAGTTTTCCAAAAGACTGAAAAGGTTATCAGCCAAAGCTTTTTCTCACAGTTCTGGAAATCGAGTTGGTGACTTAGCAGCCTTTTGCCTATCCTAGGGTTACAGGATAGTTTGTAGCGTTGAGAGGGTTGGCGGTTTGAAGTAGACAGACTAGAAACTGAGGTAAATGCAGAACTACCGAGTCCTGCTTGTTCTTGGTCCGGACAGAAAAGAGGAAAAGCTGCAGCAGAAGCTCATGTGCTGTAGGAGACTCTGCCAGAGCTCAGCATGGGGCAGAGCCATGTGAGGACTTCTGGCTGTGAGGCCCCTCGCAGCTTCGTTAACACCATTGGAATGAGACTTAATTCGTACTGTGCAGGTTCTACTCATATTAAAGGGTGTTCTATTTTCCTTGGAGACCTATTCCACCTAGAGCATTTTTAAGAAACAACTTCATAAATCCAGTAAGAGTTTGCGTACATTGAACATGCTGTTCTGACACTAAGGACTCTTAAGATAAACTACTATTGTCCAGTACTCAGTGACCAAAGGCAACAGGCTAGACCTCTATTCATAACCAGCAAGCAAAGAGCCACTGCTAATGTCTGATTTTCCCTAGACATTTCCTTTCTAAACTCCTAGTCTGGGTGATGCTTCATGCTCATTATCAAAGCTAAAGGTGCCAGATATTAGCCAGGTGGTAGTGGTACAGATCTTCAATCCCAGCACTCAGGAAACAGAGGCAAGTGGATCTCTGGGATCTCTGAGTTCCAGGCCAGCCTGGGCTACAACAAAGAAACCCTATCTCAGGGGGAAACAAAGTCCAAAATACTGTTCGCATTTATGGCCTGGTCTAATTAGAGGCCTGGTAAGACTCAAGTTTAGCCAATACATTCCAAGCCTTGGGACTTCAGAACTCACTCCAGTTAAAAAACAAGGACAGGTCATGACAATTCTGCACGGTGCAGAACTGCCCCGCCCCAGACAGGATTATCCTCCCACAGCCTTCCCACTTCCTCACCTGTCCAACGTTCCACTCTCCGTGCTCTGCTTCCTTCTGCTCCCATGAGCCCTCACGTTTTTCCAATCAATGTCTTGTTTGAGGTGGAGTTACTCTTGTTGTTTGGGATCACAGAGTTGTAACCACTGTAATTACCATGTCAAAACACATGACTGCCACATGTCAGAGGGATGGGTTGCAGGTGGAGGGAGAGGCTTTGTTTTCCTCACACCGCAAAGGCAAACAATGTATTTAATAAAATAATCAACATTGTCACCAGGAGACATCTTATAAAAAATGCCCCTTCAGTTTCAAGATTCCCTGCTGGATAACACACACAGTGAGCAGCTCCACGTGGCCTTTTTCATTTCTTACCATGATTTCCTATCTACTCAGAGAAAATCTATTACTGTTCTCGTGACTGCATCCCCTACGCTTTCCTTTGTTTACACACACACACACACACACACACACACACACACACACACACACACACAGAGAACATAGTTTCTTCATTCTGTTTCAATTTACACTCTTTTCTTCATTTAATATGGTACTCAAGATTTGGTTTCTAGGACGTTGCCTTTTAGTAACCTCATGGACAGACTATTTCATTCCTGTGAATTCAATCCAACACTTACGTATACCATTTGCATTGCATTTTCACTTATTTTAGTTCGTGAATAGTTTTGGATGTGTATGTATAGTAACTTTTTTCACTAAATGTAAAGCTTCCACAAACCTGAAACAAAGTGGTTACAGATAAGCCCAGTGTTTCTGTCGTGGAATTGCACAGACAGTGGGAGAGATGACATTATATCACCGTTCTCACAAAGATTTCCAGGAGATATTTAAGAAAACAGCCAAATCTTACAGAACAGAGATTTTTAAAAATAACTTTAGCAATTACTAATTGATATTTTATAGGCTTCTAATACACAGAATTGCTTAACATAAATGTATATGAGTTTAGCTTTCCCATTTTACTTTAATTATTAACTTAAAAAAGTATTTGTGTTTACTTATTTATTTCCATATGCCAATGTTAACTGTATGACTCCTGTGTGTGAGTGCTAGAAGAGGCCAGAGAACACAGTCTGAGTTTAATAAGCTGACTGTACTGTCACTCACCAGGTGCTATGGCCCAAAGGCAAATTACAGATTGACTACATATGCCCACAAAACTCTAGGTTACACTGATTTTTAATCCAAAGCCTCCAACTCTCAAGTAGAATTCTAGGTATTTGAGTATCTGCAATTGTGACTAGCATTTTGCAAATCAAAATTACTTCCACGTATAAATTTTAGCATTAAGTATGTATCCTCAGCAACCATTTGTGTCTCATAAATAGGCTTCATTCTTCTTGTTTGTAAAGTACCAAGGATGTATAGTATTTCACAAATATCACACATATATAGTAAATCAAAATAAAAATTAATGCTGAGAAAATATTGATTCCTCCATCACAATGTTTCACAACATTTGCCACTTTCTTCAACCCTAAAGGAACTTTTAAAGGCATTTTTGTTACTTTCACCTCCATATGAAAGTATAATATACTCTATATGTGTTTGCATATAACGTATACTGTGAGCTTATGTGCACTTTATATATAAAATATATAAATACAAGCTTTCAGTGAGTAAATAGATATTTAAAATAAAATTCAATTTAAACATTTAAAATCTATTAATATTTAACTTAGCTTTATAACTACTTACTGAACAAACATTAAAGAAACTTGTTTTTACTTTACATAAATTACAATATGCCAAATTTCATATGTAAATCAATTTACATGAGTGCATATGTGATGTAATCAAATCTTCTTAAAAAATCATTCGAAGTGCTATATTTCCAGGAGAAAAACTGAAATTAATTTTTTTATATTTAATGAGTTTAATATTTAAATTTTGCTGAATATAAGAAAATAATCTGGGCCAGTGAAGTGACTCAGTGGGTAAAGTCGCTTGCCACCAAACCTGATGACCTGGCTCTGATGCCAGGATACATGTAGTAGGAGAAAACCAACACAAACAAGGTGTCCTTTGGCCTCCACACACATGCCATGTCACATATCCACATATATCCATATGCACACACACACATACACACACACGCATGCATGCATGTACACACATATTATACATATGCATGTGCACGCACATAAATGCAATTAAGTTTAAATTAATTTTTTTTGTAAAAATTAGAAAGTGCATCTTACTGACTAGTAGATAATCATGCAGATACTGTGGCCTTTCGTTTCTACTGCTTCAATTATTTATTGATTGAACAACGTTCATAAAATTAAGCACTAACGCACTAAATATAGTCTATGCCCCATGATTTACTTGCTTCTCCTTGCTGTATATATTCTTCTGAGGTAGCTGCAACCATCCCAATAATTCCTGCTATTGACTGTACACTTATAAAACGGCCACTCCATATATCTTACTCTGGCCACTCTTTTATTGTTAACTGGATGCTTGTGAGGCCCCATACTCAGCATTTCTTCACACTGCCCATACATTTGCCGTTTTCACTTGGCAGGCGACATCACCCATAACCCATTTCACCTAGAAACACAGGGAATACTTTGTTCCCTCCTTTTCCTTTCCCTCTGCTCCTCCCTCAGCCTGCAATGCAGCACCAATTGTACAGGGCTTAGGTTTTAGCTAGTAGATGCTTTTCACACCTTACTTGTCCTTTCTGTCTATGGCCACTGTCCCCACTGCCGACCTGGCAGCTTGACAACTGCGCACCCTCTGAAGTCACACTTTGCTCTTCTTTCCACACTACTGGCAAAATTCTCTTTCTAAATCTTAGATATAACTGTGACCTCCCCCCCCCACCTCTTTGCTTTAATTACACCCCTCTGGGGCCAGTGGGCTAGCTAAGAGAGGAAAGGCACCCACTGCTAAGCCTAACAACTTGAATTCAGCTCTCAGGCCCCACAGGAAGGAGAGGACCAACTCCCTCAAGTTGTCCCCTGAGCTCCATTGCCTGCTGTGGCCCTTGTGACCCCCATACACATATGCAAAATAAATAAGTCCTTTCTGATCACATGACAAAGACGTCCCCAAACGCCTCTAAACTGCTATTCTAGTCTTATTTCCAAAACAGAAAACTGCTATTTCACCAACAAAGGACAGCCTCCTTTATTTTCATTTTTGATCTATGGGTCGTTTTTTTGTTTATTTTTTTCTTCTGTTCCTTTTTATTCCCACCTCCTTCTGCCTCTTCCCTTCCCCAGCTCACTGTCTAAGCATCTACCTTGACTGGAAAGTAAACAACAGCCCCCATCCCCCGAGGTCTTTTGTTTGTCGCATCATTTCCATCTGAGATGATCTAACCCGAGGTCTATTGTTTGTGACCCCACTTTACTAGAAAATGGCTTCTTGTTCTGTAAACAGATTTCTTTCCGTTGTTAGCTCCTTTTCTGTGTTTGATAGAGTACATGAACTCAGCAGCATTCTTCAGCATTAGAAATAACAACCTATAGCTTCCCTTTTAATGGGAAAAAGAACCCTCATCCCTTCATACATGGACAACGACTGGATGCTATTAAGAACACTGGAGGTCTAGTGAACCAGCACTGATTGCACAGTCTTGGGTTTGTAAAGAGATATTCAGAAATGAAATAAAATTCATCAGAGCTTAGGAAAGATCAGCAGTCTAGTCTCACTTATCTGTTGCACATCTGCCTGGCCATATTATCTCGGTGCTCAAGCCTCATTTCTGCATTTCAATGTGGCATTCTATCAGATTAATGCCCGAGATATCCCAGCTGCACTGCAAGTGAGTGAGTGGACATACAGGGATATTATGCACGGCTTGTATCATTGACACTGAGCAAAGGAAATGTGATTAGCACCAAATTGCATCTGACAGGGGAATCAGAAACCTGTCAAACACGATGACATGGATCCAGTGTTTGGGAGGCAAAGGGGGGAACAGAGGAGCAGGGCAGCCTGGCATGGAGACAGCAATAAAACACTGCGGCAATGATAAATTAATTCATTTACTTATGAAAAATTAGAGGCTTCCACGCACGCCTCTCATTTATAATCTTGTCAATCTGGTTGAGTAAATAAAAAAGGCTCTGCGATGTTAGTGGAAAACACAAGCAAGGAAAAGAAGAAAGAAGAAGAGGCTGGTTGTTTGCACTTGCTTTGAACCACATACTGTGAGCTGGTGTGCAGCACAGTGGCCTCTAGAAGGAATTTTTGTAAGTGGATACATTACACATATACCATTTTCACTTATGATCCTCCTTCCTGGGTTGATATTTGCAGCATAGGAGTGTGATGATGTTCACAGCTTTGAGGTGCTCGGGTGTTTAAACAAAAGGGCTCATCAATATGGCCTCCGTGCTTTACTTCTGTAAGTCTCTGAGAAGGAAAGCACAAGGCCTGTCTGGTTTCTTCTGATACCCAGTGGATACCAGCAGGTCCTACAGCCCAACTCTAAGAAAAGCGATCTAAAATCAAGCATTGCAGGTGGCACACCATCGGGAAGAAGGACAGACCTAGACCTTCTGTTTTGTTGTGTTCTGAACTGAAGGGGGCGCTAGACCTGCTGCTCTTTCAGATGCATCCAAGAAAAGCTTTCTTCCTTTACGCTGGGAAACTGAAAACTCTGTACCTGTACCTGTGCCTGTGCCTGTGCCTGTGCCTGTGCCTGTGCCTGTGCCTGTGCCTGTGCCTGTGCCTGTCTGTCTCTGTCTCTGTCTCTGTCTCTGTCTCTGTCTCTGTCTCTGTCTCTCTCTCTCTCTCTCTCTCTCTCTCTCTCTCTCTCCCACCCCCACCCCCTGCCACGTCTTACAGGGATTATGGGAACAGAAATAATCCAAGAAATAAAGTCTGCAGGAGCAATCTTGTGTCCATCTAAATGGAAGATGTAGAAAAATAAGGAACATTTGATGAAGTCTAAAAGAGGCTCAAAACTTTTGGTCAAAATTTTTTCCTTTAAAAGTTTTGTATAAATAAATAAATAAATAACTAAATAAATAAATAAATAAATAAGATATAATAAAATAAGATCTCATTTAAGTTTTGTGTGTTCATTCTCTGGTCCCCAAATAAATTTTCTAATAGCCAATTATCATGAATAGAGAATTTATTTCTTGCTTTTGGCCATTTGTCACCAAACTACAAATTGTAGGAAGGCACAATCTATTTTCTGTATAACTATCCCTTGTTCAATACCTAACACATACTAGGTTCTCAATATTTGTTCAAAATAAAATACTGGCTATCCTCAAAATTTCTGTATTATTAATTAATTAATTAATTAATTTTAAATAACGAGTTATGTGTGTCTCTGTGTGTATGCGTTTGTGCAAATGTATGTCCACATGTATGTGCAAGCATTTACAAAGGCCAAAAGAGGGCGCTAGATCCCTTGGATTTGGAGTTACAGGTGTTTGTGTGCCTTTCCAATACTTGCGCTGGCATCTGAACCCCAGCTCTCCTAATTGAGAAGCTAGTGTTCTAAATCGCTGGTTGGTCCCATCAGCCCCTCTGCATTGATGTATTCTTGTATTGTCCTGGGATTAAACCAATGGCCTCAGGCATGCAAGGTTAGTGTGTTTACCAATGGGCTAATGCCCCAGGCAGTTAGAAAACCAAACCAAACCAAACTGTTGTTGTGTATAAAAGCTTTAAGATTTTCAAACATTATTTTATATATAAATGTGTGTGCCCATATATACATATGTACATACGCATATAACTATATATATGCATATATGTATATATACATATATAATTTCTAAAAACAAGATTTAATGTCATTTTGGAAGAAAGATGGCTATTTTGGGAAAAAAATGCTTTTTTGTTTGTTTTTGAGATAGGGTTTCTCTGTTCTAGACTTGCTTTGTAGACCAGGCTAGCCTCACCTTACAGAGATTTGCCTGCCTCTGCCTCTGGGATTTAAAGGGGTGCACCACCATCACCTGGTTAAAACCTTCGGAATCTATTTTTTAATAATTGATTTAATTTCATTTTATGTACATTGGTGTGAGGATGTCAGATCCCCTAGAACTGGAGTTACAGACAGTAGGTTAGCTGCCTTGTGGGTGCTGGGAACTGAACCCAGGTTCTCTGGAAGAGCAGCCAGTCCTCTTAACCACTGAGCCATCTCTCCAGCCCTCTCTACCACCACCAGCAAATGCTGATTTTTAAAGTGCAAAGTCATACTGATTTTATTAATAACCCCAAACTGGCAACACTTAGGGTGTCTACTAGCATACCAGGTATATACTGTGGCACTTCTATACAGTTGACTATTAGCCAGCACTAGAAAAGCGCTAACTACAAACATGGCCAACAGGCAAATGTTAGGAAAAAGCATGCCAAAAGAAAGGAGCCATACCTCAGGACATACGACATTACTTTGGTCATATGAAATTCAAAGCCAGGGAAACCCAGCTCATGGAAGAGAGCTCTGAACAGTGTGGCTGCTGCCAGGCCTGCAAGGGTGATTGTAGAAATGATCTTCCGAGGCGGTGGTGGCAATTCTTCTTGTCTCTATGTGGCTCAGTGTGTTACAGACGTATACATTTGTCAAGCCCTACAAATGAGTCCCTTGAGATTTTTTCATATTTTATAGTATGGAAATTTCACTCCAGAAAAATCCATAAACAATACAGAACTCCACATAATGTTATGCACATGCAGGCTAAATTGTTTCTGGGTGATGTGTAGTGATGGCTTCAAATACGTGGAAATGCGTTAAAAAAAAATAAAGAGATTAAAAGACAGCGACAGAAATACATGAATAGATATGTGATAAATAAAACAGAGTGATGTGTTAACTACAAAGCCGGGGTGTTAAAGAAAGAAGATTTCACAGAATAATTATTGCAACTTTATGGTATATTTGAAAAGTTTCACAATAAAATTGAAATGAGTATATGTTTATACGGAGACAGAAGCCAACAAGGCCGTGGATGGCGCACAGGGAGGAGAGAAGCAAGGGGCAGACCCAGGGATGTGGAGCAAGTGTGGAGAATGTGGCCTCGAAGCAGATCACACAGGATGCCCAGTCACCCTGAAATAGATAAGTGAATCCGGAACACAGGAAAATGAGCACGTCCTTCAGAAAGGACAGTTGCTACGTCCATTGCTAAGTGTCTAGATTAGACACTTAGCATGTGTGTGACTTTTACCTCAGCAAAAGACAAAGTAAAAGAAAAAAAAATTCCATGCAGAGTTTTAAGAGAAGCCTGGAAGAAAATGCCTCCCTTAGGACAGAACTTGGTGAAGCACTACAGTGTTTAATAAACACGTTGACTGCTTGCAATGTTTAAAATCCAACAGATTTCACCTCTCATTAGGAAGGTTCTCAGAGGAGACATTCTGAAGTGCACATTTTCCATTTTATCCCATCATTTAGGTACTCCTCTCTTCTTAGCTAAGCTCTCTCCATGCCAATATGTTGACCCAATTTTAATAAAACAAAACAAAATAAAACAAAACAAATAAAACCCCCAAAGCAAAAACAACACAACAGCAAAACACGCTATATAGAACTACAAGCCTTTCCTAATTCTACAAACTTTATTTTAATTTCTTTAGCCATCAAGGCAAGGACTTGTAAACTAATCTATGGGAAAAGCTTTCATAATTCAAACTGTAGATTCTAATATTTAATTGGATTAAGAGAATGAAAATACAATCACTGTCAGCGCTACTGTTGCCAAAGTTCACCATTAAGGAGAATTATACCTTGTATTAGCCAGCTTGAAAAATCACTATAACTATAATCCCCAATGGGTTCCTGGCACCTAAAACAATTAGCTTCTGTTTGAACAACAAATGAAATGCCCTGATGGAAATGGAAATACCTGTAGTTGGCTACATTCTGGGTTATGCCCCCCGAAACATAATCAGAAACAAAAACCATATGCGTGTGGTACTCGGCTCACAGATTATTAAGA
Source organism: Acomys minous (assembly GCF_964271855.1). Lineage (NCBI taxonomy): Eukaryota > Metazoa > Chordata > Mammalia > Rodentia > Muridae > Acomys > Acomys minous. Next base: position 89,050,524 of record NC_140486.1, on the reverse strand, counting down.
AATGGGCTCTGCATCAGCTCCTGCCTCCAGGCTCCTGCCCTGTTTGAGTTCCTGTCCTGACTTCCTCTCATGATAAACAGTGATGTGGAAGTGTGAGCCAAATTAACCCTTTCCTCCTCAGGCTGCTTTTGATTATAGTGTTTTACCATAGCAATAGTAACCTTAGCTAAGACAAGATGATAAAAGTAGAGAAAATAGTGATATTATCATAACCCCTAACTATATGCTAAAAGGACAACTAATGCCAGTGGTCTAAAATTACAAATGGGCACATGTGATATTCTTACACATTAAGAGAACTCCATAAACAAATGGATAAATTAGTTGTAATTACAATCTCTCCACATAGAATCTTTTTATTGGAAAAAACATTTACAATTTAGATAGTGAAAATATTTTCTAATTTAGCTTTTAAAATTATTTTTTCTAGACTATTTATCACACAAAATGAGATTATGCAAACATAGATTTTTAATCACATAAAATACAATTATATATATGGGAAAATAATGTGAATTTTAATAAATCTCCAATTTATTTTAAATGCAATATGCTACCATAGAAACGGGGTTGCTCTTACTTTAGTCATTCTTAAGTTAACCAAGGAAATTTTGAATATTTACATGTTCCAACATAACCTTTTTACTAGTCTACGAATGTGTTACCTCTCCTAGGTATAAATAGAAGTTAGTAAGGAGTGACTCTAAAGGGGATCTAGAAAGTTCCATGTACTTCCCTGCCTCTTAATGTAATTTGTTTGTTTGTTTGTTTGTTTTGAGGCAGAGACATATATCTCGGACTGACTTTCACCTTGGGGATTAAGCCCATGGTTTCCTGTACACCAGGCAAGCACTCGTCCAACTAAGCAATATCCGCAGTCTTACTGTAAATATCTAACAAAAGTAAGATGGCCATACAAAATAAGGTTTTCTGTCTCACAAAATGGACAAAGCACTCTTACCTGTAAGTGTTCCCTCATATATAGTGAAAATATGTAAGCATGACCATAATTTTTAATCTTAAAAAACAGTCAACTGTCTTTGCTTCCCCCCCCCCCCCCAGTTATTCCAACAGCTATTTTCCACAGCTAATTTGATCATACAATATTTTAAACCCTTTACCTCACTCTGACCCAGGCATCTGGAAGTATGACGAAGGCAGCTACTGGACTTTTAACCAACCATGCAATCCCATCAAGGACACTTATGGGCCCAGCGCTCAACCTTGCAACAATCAAATTCATGGCCACAAACCACAAATGAATTTTTAATTATTCCATATTTGATTTTTACAATGCTTTGAGACAAGCAATTATGAAAGGCACTTTATTTGTCTGATGTCATTAATATGCATCAGTGAGAATGAAACCACAGTAAAAACTAGTAAATATAGTATCATGAGTATTAATTATAGACTTCCTAAAAATCTCTGAAAATGGAGTCTAATGGAAGCCTTAGTTAGCACAATTTCAAACACGTGATTCTTAGAAAATTAAGTTCAGAAGGATTCTTATGTTTATTGGTAGCTTTTTCCATATCAGAAATCACATTTTATTTGATTCAATTTTAGTGATATTTCCCCTGTATAATTCTTAAAATCTAACATATTTTAGTATACATCTTAAATGCATACATTAAATTACAACATTAAATAGCAAAGCATTATTCAAATAACCATATTCAAAAATGCCTTTAAATGGTGCATAACAAAGTTCAGAATCATAATTATTACCAATGGAATAATAGAAATTAATCTTAAACTTAAAATGAAATAGCTTAATTTGTGAAGAAGAAGTTTTTCTAGAGAGGATAAATTTTCAAAATTAAAATTAATATTATTAAACTAGACCATTTATAGAGTATATCGTGAAGAGAAAGTGGCATAAATCAAAATTAAAATGGCTGAGACAAGGGAGCCAAAATAATATATATTCATATAGGAATATTTAAATGGAATCAGCAGGCAATGTTTCCTACTTCCTCCATTAATTCAGAGTTTCCTAGATGTGGGTGGTTCCTCTGATCATGCACAGAGAAATACAGCAAAGGGGCACATTGCCCTCAGAACAATCCCACGGTACCTTAGCCCTCTCCATCCTCTCCATGACCCTAACATGGTGACAAGTGGCATGCTCATAGGAGTTTCTCTCCTTTGTCTGTCCTGGCTGTGTGTCTGTCTCTTCTTGGTGGAACACAGCCCCATCTGAGGTTGCATTGGCTTTCAGAACTCCTCAGCCTTGAGCTAAGGCTACAGCAGCCTTAGCATATTTGGCCCCCTGCCCCTGGATACCTCTGAGGGGCCAAGCCTCATCTCTGCCTCAAACTCTTTTCTCTCCTTACTGTCCCCTCCTTCTACTTTACTCAGTTTCTTGCTTTTCCTCTGCCCATCTGTTCCTGAGCCTGGCAGAAATGGGTGGTGCTTCTAGAGCTCCACGCTGGTCTCATTGGCAGGAGACACCTGCAGAGGAGTCTTATGGTTTTTGCGCCATTCCTACGTGATAAAGTATCCTTGTTTGTTCTGCAAGAAAGAGCGATTACTATTTTTCCTTTCTACCCTTCTACTCAGACAGTTCAATTTCTAATGTCATTTTCATTTTTTTTCTTCCATTCTTTCTTTCCCACTTTGGCTGCCCAATTAAATAGAAGAAAGAACTAAATCATAGTTGAAGGATTTGGCTAAACTTGAGAAAATGGCTTCTCACTTCCTAATAGTCACCACGAACAAAAGTTAGTACCTATCTGCTTGCATACAAGCTAGTGTGGAGCTAGATGTTCCACACTTCTTTGAGTTCATGGAGATGTCTTGTCTTAATAGCTTTTTCATGATTTCCTTAGGCCAAATTATATACAGAACAGTTTTATTCAATAAGTGTGCCTGCATCCAAACGATTTATGTTCTAAAAACTTGTAAGTACTTGAAAAAAAAATGAGACACATGCATTGAACAAAATTATATTTCCAACGGATTTAAGCCATGATTACTAGCAATTATTACTAACAATTATTGTTCAGTACCCCTCTGTGTTTTCCGCAGCATTCTCGGTTATCTCAGTTGACAGTTTGGGAACCAAACACGAGTGGTTCGGAGCACTTGCAAATGCATTGCCTCATAATCTTGATGGTCAGATGGCAAGTGTGACCATCAGAAGGAGAGAGACAACCCTACAGCAACATGGCTGGGATTCAAGCCCAGGGTTACCAGCACGCTGCAATGCAGAAAACATGTACATTTGAGGGATACAACAGAACCAGCTTCACAGAGCAGAGTATCTGGAGCTGCTGCAAAGGCCTCAACTTGATTAGATTGACAATTACCCAGGAGATTAATAAAGCCCACACCTTTGGGGTGTCTGAAGAGGGTTTTAACAGTCACTCAGAGCTCTAGCGCTTGACCATAACATGATGATTATTGGGAAGTACTGAAAAGAAGTAAGAGGGGCCTCATTGGGCAGGGTGAGATGCTGTGGGAGTGTCCTTGGGAGGCTTTATTTGGTCCTAGCCCCTTCCTCCCTGCTTCCTGACTTCCCTGGTGAGAACTGCATGCTATTGCCATGGCGACTGAGCCATCTGTAGCCAGGTTCAGTGCAGATCATGCTTCCTTTAAGTTTTCTCCTGATAACAAGTCCAGGAACTAACATGGAAACTGTCAGTGATCTATGGTTGCCAAGCGGAGGATTTGTGGAGTGATGAGGTAAAGCCTCTCCTGTGATCACAATATTAAATGTAATATTGCATCTTTAGAAAATATTATTTTGAGAAAGTTAAACATTTGAAAAATTCATTTTATAAACATATGATGCTCATTTTACCTGTCAGCTAAATTACCATCAGTGGGCTGAATTCATTTCCATGATAAATGATAATAGCCCCTTTGAAAGTCATCACTCTAATGCTTCCAAACACCCATTTGTTATGGTTAGTATTCAGATTAGCCAGGTGAGCTGGGGGGGATCCTGATAAATGCAGACAGAACGGGAACAAACAAGGCCTGAAATAAAACGGGGCCTAAAATAACGCTGGAGAACAAAAAAAGGCCTGAAATAAAATAATGTTAGAGAAACATAAAAAACTCAAACATGCCTCAGTAGAGAGAGTGTGTGTGTGTGTGTGTGTGTGTGTGTGTGTGTGCGCGCGTGTGCGCGCGCGCACGCATTACCTATTTCTAGAAGTATTCAAACCTTCTCCCCATGGCTGGTCAGTAATGTGATGGACTTGCCACGGTTCAATAGCAAAGACACCACAAGCATCTTACAAGGTTAAGTTTTAATTGTTCTACAAGTTCAACTCTCTTAAAACAACTTTTCCTCAAACAACTTCTCCTAAAATGGATTTAATATGTATTTTTAAAATTTGGTGAAATGATCGCTAAAGTATATGCTTCTGATCAAAGATACCTTCCTGCAATACAAAGTCACCATGAAAATCAAGACAGAAATACTCATGACCTATGAATATTTAATATAACCACAAATTCAAATTTAAAATCAGTTTATCTTGTCAGTCTCTTTTAAAGAATTTTTAATTGACACAAAATTGATGCATATTTATGAGGTTCCCGATAGGTTTCGATATGTATACATTGTGTGTGACGTTTTTCACTCTTGTCCTTTCTCTGTGATGAGAAGGTCAGACAACCTTCCTTGTAACATTTATGAACTGCATGCAGTTACTCCTGGTCACTCCGCTGTGCAGCGGCACATTGGGGCAGTGTCTTTCTTGGGGTTGCAAAGACTTATCACAGTCACCCTCCACTCCCCTCTACTTTCCTCAGCCGCTGGTAACCACTATTCTATTCTCAACTTCTATGAAGCCAACTTAAAAAAAAACCCAGTATGCATGAAGTAATGACATCTGTCTAGAAAAGCACAGATGCGTCTTGGCCATTTCACTTAACCCATGACTTCAGTTGCGTCCATGCCGTCCCAGGTGATCAGAGTTCGTCTTTTAAGAGTGAGTAGGTTTTGTTAGACTGCTTAGATGCAGCAGTTTCTTTACCTATTCATCTGTTGATGGGCCCTGAAGTTGTTCCAATTCATCACCAGTAAGAGCGGTGCTGCAGTAAACGTGAAAGGAAAGGCATATTTTATAACACAGTGACTTCAGCTTCTCTGGATAAACACCCAGGAGTATGATTATTGAATCAGATGGTAGTTCTATGTAAGAGCACATGAAATAGCTTTGAAGTCTCCTTATCAGTTAGTCTTCTGAAGCATTATATGGAAGATCCAAAAAATTATGAAAAAGTGACTAAAGGCTTTGATAATATAACCCTAAACTATATAAATTAAGAACCAGTGTCATATCTGAACAGCTATCCTGCTTTCTGTTTGGTTGATTTTGGTTTGGTTTTTCCAGTTAGGGTTTCTCTGCATAGCCTTGGCTGTCCTGCATGCACTTTGCAGACCAGACTGATGCTCTTATCTCTTAAAGTTCTGTGTGTGTACAGATTCAAGATGTCACCTAAATACATTTGATATATTGATTTTTTTCATTTTAATTTTCTTGGCATATAAAAAATTGTAAACATTTAGAGTTTCAGGAACTGCATCAGTGGGTAAACTGTTTGCTGCACAATTGGGGTCCAGGGACATATATAAAATCTGAGCCATGTGATACACATTTGTAATACAAGCACCAGGAAAAAAGACGCAGGAGGATCCCTGGAGCCTATTCACCAGCTGGTCTCACTGAACCCTAAGTTTGCCGAGAGACCCTGTCTCAAAAAGTACTGTAGAGACATACATAAAGGAAAAGATGCAAAGTCAAACACACACACACACACACACACACACACACACACACACACACACACACACATTCACACCCTAGACACACAAAAGCTGTACTCATTTAAGGTATACAATATGCTTGGTAGAGGCATAAACGTGAAATAGTTATCATTGTCGAGCTAATAAATTCGTCTATCACTACTCAGAGTTAAACTTTCAGTTCTCTCATTTTAATTCTCCAGGTAGATTATTGATATGTGCTGAGGTCCTTGTATCCAGTTGTGAACTTCTTCTGTTGGACTTGGCAAACAGCCCCTGTACCCTACAATTCAAATACCAGGAGTTGAGCTTCATTATTAGTGGGTCATGAAAGAGTAGCACAAGTATGGAGGCAGACAGAAGTGAAGGCTTCTCAGTCCGGAAGCAAATCTTGGTCAAAAGTTTCCCTGATGAAACGGAAAACTATTTGGAAATTCAACCAATAACTAGAAAGGGTTCTCCAGTTTTGAGAATTCTACTGATGAGCTTTTGGCTCTCAAAAGGACTCATGGACTAAAACCTACAAGCACTATCATGGTTTCTGGCCCCTGCTGTTTTCCATAGTTCCTTGTAGGTAAGTAAAATCACTTCAGCAGTGTACCCTGGCTCAGGTTGGGTTTTTCACAAATGGGATGAAAATGGATTTTTTAGGCTTTCTGCTTAACTTGGAGCCATGAAGGGTCTTCTCTCCACATTTCGGCACAGCTAAGAAGCTGTGTCCCATACTTCATCTTATTTGTTCTTTGGATCATGGGTTATTGGCCATGTAGAAGCTTAATGATTAAATAGCTATTGACAGAAATAAACAACAAAAATGAATGCAAAGATTCCATGAAACAGAGAGGGCCTAAACATAGTGTAATATTGCAATTAAAATTGTTGATAAACTATTAGATCTATATTCCTTTTGGGAACCCCTTTCTTAATTGAAAACATTTTTTATTCATAGCCTCAGAGAAAACATTAATATAATCTCTTGGGAGTGAAACATCTCAAGGACATTCTGATTCATCAACATATTTTTATTATCTGTTTTCAAAAATTTCTTCTGATATTTAATCGCATTTTTTTTTCATTCAAACGATGACTCCCATAGCTTTAAAGTAAAGGGTTAAAAGTACAGGATTTTTCTTCTTGATATTTCATAGTTTTTGATTCCCAAACTTTCTTCTTTAGATAAGCCATCTTTATTCCTCCTAAGAAAAATATGTTCTAAAATAAAAACAGAATAGGAATCACCAAGATCTAGGTTTTAAAATAGAGTAGTTAATCTGTGTACTACATTTATGAACAAAATAAAAATTCTCAGTGCACTTTCTAAGATACAGGCAAACAATAATCCTTCAACCCTTGACAAGCTTGCTTCTCTTTATAATATCTCACCATGACTATTGTCCAACCACTTTCTCTTCATCACAGGCAACTGTTAAAAAACATTTTTCTCCTCGTCTCCATTTATTCTCTCCACAAACAATCCACACATAATGCCTCATTGATCTGATTCTAGAAGCCATCTACTCATCTACCCTACTTTATGCTCCGTCACCTTCTACCACATTTCCACCCATCCAAGGGGAGATAAGGACAGATCAGGTAGCTCTCTCCTCTCTGGACACTTGACTGATACTATTTGTCCATTCTGTTTGACACATCCTCCCTTCCATTACATGGGGGGGGGCATAGTTTTAAAGATTCTAGATGCCTTACAATATGCTAGTTTTTGCTAGAGAGTGGAGGATTTTAGTGGGGGAAAGGCTTGTTTTGGCTCACAGTTTTTGAGGAACCAGCTCATCCTTACATGGAGGTTGTGATGAAGCACAGAGTCCAAGTACTAGAGAGAATCATAGCTAGATTTTGCTTTATGTGGTTTCTTCTTTTTCCAACTTTTTATTCCTCTGGTTTCATCTCTATCACTAGATAGGTGAGAAAGAAGAAGAGAGGAGAGGAGAGGAGAGGAGAGGAGAGGAGAGGAGAGGAGAGGAGAGAGGGACAGAGGGAGGAGAAGGGAGAGAGGGAGGGAGGGAAGGAGGGAGGGAGGGAGGGGGCGGGAGACAGACAGACAGACAGACAGACAGACAGACAGACAGATCCTTAAATCTAATTTCTTTCTTGTAACTGGTCTTTGCTACTTTGTGGCTTTTTCTTTTTCCCATCCCCCGCCCTTCATCCCCTATCACTAGATAGGAGAGAAAGAATGGTAGGGGTGAAAGAGAGAGAGAGAGAGAAAGAGAGAGATCCTTGAATCTAATTTCTTTCTTCTTGTTTCTTCTTTGAGCACGACTACTAACAAACTGCAAACAACCTCCCTAAACAACAAACAACCATCAACCCTGCCTCTCAGGGCCCTAGCATTTATATAGCCTCTGAGAAGTTCCCAGAATTCCAAAGGCCGCATAATCTCAGAATATCTGCAGCTGGCAAAACGATGCCTCTACTAGAGCATGAGGCAAATCATAGTCACCTGCTGCAGACAGTCCAGAGCAGCCCCATATCCCTAGACCTGAATTAAAATGTAAACATACTCTTATAATATTTATGTGTGTTTTTTTTAAAGAAACGAATATTCCAGAATTGTCACTACAGAGCATGACTGAGTAAACTGTTTTCCATCTCTTTCCTTTTACCCATCCGGGCTCACAGATTTTAGATGGTACCACCCATCTGGCCGGACTTATAGTTACATCTCTCTGGAACGTCATGTGAGACATGCCCAGAGGTATGCCTGACTATTCTAGGCATTTCTTACTTCAGTCAAGTTGACAATCAATATTAGTGTGTATGTGTTTGAAATTTTCTTTATTCACTTTACATCCTGGTCATGGTCCACTCCCTCCTCTCCTCCCGGTCCCATCCTTCCTTCCTCTTCCCCTTATCCCCGCTCCTCTACTCTTCAGAAAAGGGGAGCCCCAAAACACACCAACCTACACTGGCACATCATGTTGCATCAGGACTGAGTACATCCTCTCCCCCTTGGCCTGGTGAAGCAGCTTCACCAGGGGAAAGTGATAAAAAAAAAAAAAGATAAAAAAAAAAAAGCAGGCAATGGAGCCTATGTCAGAGACAGCCTCTGTTCCCCTTACTAGGGGATCCATATGAAGACCAAGCTGCCCATCGGTTACATCTGTGTGGGGGGCCAAGGCCCAGACCATGAATGGCCTGTGGTTGGTGCTTCAGTCTCCATGGGCCCCTCTGGGCCCTGGTTAATTGGCTTTGTTGGTCTTCTTGTGGAGCTCTTGTACCCTCCAGATTTCTTTATGCTTCCCCCCCACTTTTCTACAAGACACCTTACACTTCACCCAATATTTGGCTGTAGTCTCAGCAGCTGTAGAGAGGGAGCATGGAAAGAAATGAGGGTAGAGATCAGACCAGGGGAGAGAGGGGCCTGGAGGACAGAAAGCATGCAGAGAGAAGAGAAGCCATGGGCAGAGGACCTCTGTGACAAACTGGAGACTTAGGCCAGGGTAGGCTTCTGGGAGGATATGAGGGTGACTCTAGCTGAGACTCCTAGTAGCAGGGGTCATAGTGACTGAAGGCTGAAGTCATATCTAACTAGACAGGACTCCTGGTGGCGGGCGAGGAACACCAACCCACTTACAAAAACGTTGACTCAAAATTTACCCTGCCTACAAGATGTTCAGGGATAAAGATAGAGCAGAGATTGAGGGCCAACCAATGCCCAACCGGACACCCACCCCATGGGAGAGAGCCAACCCCTGATCCTATTAGTGATACTTTGCCAGTATGCCTGCAGAGCCTAGCTGACATTGCCTCTGGTCCCAAATTCTGGAATTAAAGGAGTGAACCACCACTGCCCAGCCACTTTCCCAACTTATAACATAAATGTATAGGAGTGTTCATCCTCGGTTTTTAAGTAACTGCATAAGCTATAACCATTCCATCAGATGATGGTAGTAAATTCTCTTTCGCTTTCATTAATTCACATGCAAAAGAATTCAGTTCTCATGAAGGACATGGTGATAACGTGAATGCAACTGGTGTGTCATCCCTGGATGCGTTCATCCAGGTCACATGGTCTCTTTAGAATCTACTAATTATTTATCTTACTATACTTTACTCAAGTCAAATATACTATTTTCAGAGAAATCCCTTGTAGAGTAAATGTACAGGAAAGGATAACTAATAACTGGTAGTTATTAGTGGACAGCTACTGTTTTAAATTAATATTATAGGTAAGGATGGAAGTGAGACCAGCACAGTTTAGGCTAGAGTACATTTTCTGTTTTCACACTTTGGCACCTTACCTACACTATTGATCTGCTTCATGTACTTGGATTTTCATTGTTTGTCTTATTGTGTTTATTGTTACAAAGCTGATGTAACTTGTTTTAGTAAATAAAAAGAGTTTTTCAATGGTTTGCCCTCAATGTAAAACTTCAAGTGCCATTTAAATAGCTGTATTACTTTCTCTTGGTTGGCAAGGTTAAGTATATTGCAAATGTTTTATTACCCTGGAAGTCTGGTGAGGAAGAACAGTAGTCAGGGAAGTGATTCAGTTGATTGCTGTTCAGTTCAGTTCATTTTCTTCCATTCACTTTTGGTATGAACTTGAAAAACTCACTTATATGGAATTCAATTTCATTTTCTCAAGTATGATAATTATACTTACGTCAACCTAAATTTCCTTTTACCTCAAAACTTTTATGATTCAATTATTAAGAAGTCTTAACAATATATTCATCTGTCTAAATTTCCTCAGAAATTATTATATTCTTAAATTAAAAGCTCACAGAAAGAGACTCACCTGTTTCATTTGTTTGGAAAGGATATTACCAAGGGACTAAGAAGATGTCTTAGATTGCTATGATGGACAGGCTAGTAACATAGTAATTTTCCAAGTCCAATAAGGGTCAAAACCAGAAGAAAATATTAAAAATTATTTAAAGAAACAAGTGTGGAAAATAATATGTCAATACAGTCTTACCATATAAATATAAGGCTTATTCCTATAACCAGATATTGAGTGAAGCTGAATATATGTAAATAAAGCCTTGGCCAATCCCAAATTATCTCTTGTTTTATGACCAAGAGTGATATAGTAAAATTCTCTGAAGGAAAAATTTCTCTGCATTAGTAGCAGGTGCTTTAGAGAAATTAACTGCCCTGGGGATTCTCTTCTGAGAGAGCTTATGACATAATGTGATTTACATTCAAATGAAAATGTGGAAGTTGCAGGTACACCTAATCAAAGCTTCTGAAGACTGATGAGCGTGGTCCTGTGCAACCATATGACCTGTAAGGGACCTCACTGTGTCTTCCACAGACACTCTCTTTTAAAAAGTTATTTAAAAACTTAAAACTTTCACTCTTTAAAAGAGTAGCATCTTTGCTTCTACATATTTTAGCCTATAATGTCATGTGTTTTCCAGGGTTCCATCCTAGGGCCCCAATTCAAATGATTCAACCAAGCCAATTAAAGATGCAGTGTAACGTCATCACATAAAATAAATACTGGAGGAAACACAATTGGGTAACTGCATTATAGAGTAAGGTTCCTCCATGGTGAAAAGTAAGTTAAATAGGATAACACACACTGAATTCTCTCCTCTTACAAATACTAGTCAGGCAGTTAATACAACTGCCAAACTGTGGTTATTAAACAGAACAATGGTTTCTAAACTACCAATATCAAGCAAGGGCACTAAAACGACAGCTTAGATGTCACACTGAGCAAAAGGAATAATTATAATAACAATCAAAATACCATGTGTTTTCTGGATAACAAGGTCAGCTTCCCATATAAATAACTGGCATGGAAGAAGTTTTTCTCCCACTCATCCATGCATTTATACACACACACGCGCACGCACGCACGCACGCACACACACGCATGCACATATGCATATGGACTCGCACACATACACACATGTACATATGCACAAAGGCACTCATGTGCACACATACTCATGCGTGCACACACACACACAGAAGCACAAGAAGAAGACATATTTATAGGTTCTGTCATTTTTATTTCGAATGAGAAAATGTAGATAGTAAAAGTACGTCAAGACATGAAAAGTCTAAGTCTAAATTAGTGGAATCAATGGGCCACCAACTCCTCTTTGGTTCAGTGTTCTCCTAGAATTGTCCCATTATGTGAGGACAGACAACCTGTCCCTGCGGCAAAGGTTGGCTGTTCACTCTTGAGAAACCATTAAAGTGGGTAACACCCCTTCCCAAAGGATTAATGCATCTTTATGAGGTTTATAAAATAGTTACACATAATAAACCATTTTGTTTAGATATTCAAGTAGTCTGCCTTTAAGTGTTGGAGACATTTTTCAATAGAAAGTCTAGGATTAACCTTAACTTAGCAAGGTATTCCAAACCCCTGAGCCTGTGTAGGGAGAGAGAGGTCATGACACACAAGTAACACCAGTAAACTTGTGAAGGATGCTGGGAAGCCCAATGTTCTGTTCCTTTCTCCTATCCCACCATGGTCCTATCATACCTGAAGGACCATCTAGATACACATTCTTCAACACAGCTTAATTGTTGCTGCTGGAAACATCACACTTGTTAAGTCCTGGGAAAGGTAGGGCTGCCACTCTCACATTTACCTGCCCCCACCACTTAGCTAATGTGTGGGAAGAAGAGAAATTCAAGTACTGGTATATATTGGGGTTTCTTTAAACTGTTTCAATTAATTCCCCTGCAATTATGCAGCAACTCAGGGTTTCCATGATCTTTCTAAGGGGACATAGAAAAAATGACGAGCCAGGATTCAATGCTGTTTGTCTCATTAAAAAGCCCACGCACATCTCACTGTGCTCCACTACCTCTGTAGACTTTATGCAAAACATACAGGCTGCAAATCACATCCCTATTGATTCAGTGACACACACACACACAAGCTTAGAGCAAATTTTTTCAAAAATTCTCAAGATTTTAACATGTGTGGACCATACATTGATAATGAATATCATAAATGTTAAGAACATAAATAGCATGAAACATTTAAAATTGTCATCAAATGGAGTGGCATTTTTTTAAAAAAATGAAAAGTGATATATTTAACACTCAGATGTTGATTTTTTTAAAATGTAGCATTTTAAGATCTCTAAAATAATGAGTTGATATTGAAGATATTGTCATATATTGACACACACATAAAATCTGATATCATAAAACTTAATCCTAATAAATGAGAACAAAATAGAAGGCTAAACAATGAAATTAAAATTATTCAGGTGTCCCATGGTCCATAGATACTTAACACGGTATCTTGGAAAAGGACAAAAAAGGGGGTAGGGTGGGCAGTAACCCTAAGTTTGGTGATACACTAGAATGTACAACCAACGGATTAAATTTTTTATTCTTAGAAGCAAATTTCAGGACCATTACCAAGGCTCCATCATGGCATAGTTAAAATGGTGAAAAGCGGAATGTTCTTGAGGCTTCACGACAGAACCAACAGGTGAGCCCACCAGGCGTCAGTAGACAGTTCCACACCGTGGGCACAGAGAACCTCAGTTACCCTATTAGATCATGAAACAGAACAAAAGACAAACAACAGAAACAGAAAATGGAGCACTGACAGAAGTTGGAGGAAGATAGAAGGTGGAGGTGGAAGTGACCACATGTATGAAATTCTCAAAGACCATATTTAATAACAATAAAAACAGCAAAGAACAATATTTAAGTTAGCAGTCTCCTCAATTGTTACTAGTTGAATAGCAACAATAAATCTATTTTAAATTGGTATAATAATCATCTAGATTATGTGAAAATATTGAAATAGTTTCCCCAAACAGAGCAAAAAAAGTTATTAAAAGCTGAACAAAGAACAGTATTAAACTTAAGAGAGTAGGAAACAGTTATTTACAAAAAAATAAGTAAATAAAATTATAAATAATAATAAGAAAAAAATCTGTCTATTTTACTCCAAAGGTACAATATTGTCGGAAGGGAAGATTCCCTCCACGTGCAGTGTAGATCAATGATTCTCTTTCATGTAACATTCAATAGTAAATGGGATGCTGAAGCACAAAGGAATTACAAATGGTAGGCAAAGTGGGTGTGTGATTATCGACGGACAGCATAATGAATAACCTGAGCATTGCATGGAGCTTGGCCACCTGACTGTAGGAAACGTGTTACAGAAAATGAAAATACAGCCCTGTAAATTTCCATCTGCTATAGTTCCTTAAAGCTTTAGCTTCTATACAACTAAATGATGGTTTGGGGCACAATCAAATTTACATATAAAAGGCCACTTCAGTGACTGCCTTTTTAAATGAAAAGGAAGAGAGGGAGCGATGCAGACATTAAGAACCATATTAACTCTTCATTTCATTAGAGATCAATAATAAGGAAACCAGGAAATTAAAGAACAGAAAAAACTGTGAAGCGATTAGGAAGGCCTCTCTCTGGCAGCATTTATAGTATCCTTGGGTTATGGGAGTCACAATGTCAAGAAGTTATCAATATGAACAGTGTTGTTAGACTTCCAAGACCAGGCCACTATTTTCTTCATTTGTTAATTTATATGGTGTGGGACATACATACACAAGTCCAAAGGCAGACGCCTTTACGGGATAAGCCATTTATTTCACTGGCCCAGTTTTAATAGATTATAATAATTTTAACCAATCTATGATTATATAAAACAAGATACACTTGCATGTATCAAGTGGCATTGTCTTAAGGCCTACAGTTGGAACCTACAAGGGCAGAAATCCATGGACTTAGTAATGTCCTAAGAACCTTGCAACTGTGACGACAAATCTTGGTCACTCAATGTCTCTTCATCTGTATTTTTGTCACTGGATAAGAAAGAAGACCCAACTAAATTTAAGAAGTTGCACTTGCTACTTGTTTACAAGTTTAAATTTCTCAAGTGTCTTTACCAGCGTGTTTATTCAGCTCTCCAAGACAAGAGGAATGTAAAAGGCCTCCTCAGCTTTGATGGCAGAACTCAGGGCCCTTAAGCATCCAAACATGGGTCACCTCCTAGGCTTACTGTGCCACTAGATTCACCAAACAGGACTCAGGGAGCTGAACACACCCGTGGGGAGTTGACCTCACCTGGTCCAAGACATGTTCATGTTCCTAATGAGGAGGTGGAAAATGTCATTCCCTTTAAAGGAATGCTTGGGAGACAGCTGTAGGAACACACAGAAACTTGACTGTGTAACTTGAAAGCATCTAGCTATGCAGATATTATCACTGGGCCTTCTAACCCATATTTATAACTTCAGCCTAGAGTTTCAATTCTAATCATGGGTGAAGAGCATTGATCAGTCAATTACAGTACAGAACCCCTTGATGCGCATCTTAACTTTCCCACACCTTATAGGGAAACATGAACTAATGAACTTAAACACTACTTGAAATATGGCTTCTGAATTGAGGTTAAATGACACAAATAATTTACATGTTTTTTTTTCTTTAGTGCTTTTTGTTGTGAAATAAAATACACTTAACATACAGTGCACTGCCTCGCCCTTGTTTAAGCACAAAATCCCGAGACATTAAGCATCTCTAAAGTGTTCTGAAGCTGTCCCAAGTATTCTTCTTTCTACTACTTCACATCATTCCGAACTGGTTGGGGTTTTCTTATTAATCGAGTCCTTCACTTGGAGTTTCATTGTCTATAGAAACATTTTCCTGGTTGACTAATCCACGGTCTGTTAGATCTCAAGGGTTTGTCACTTGAAAGGGAGGATGGAAGCACACTCTTCTGCTCCCCATTCATGGGTGCAGCTTGAGTGACTACCACAACATTCCAATTACCATGCAGAAAGCAATGATCAATGCTGGCTTGATACGGGCCTGCCATGCTTCTTTGGGCTGATCTCAGGATTAACCCAATCCCTTTGAGATTACTTAGACATCAAAACATTAACAACAAATGCTTACAGTAAGGGGACTGTTTCTTAGTTTGCCTTTATCAGTGTAAATACACTAATATTGCCACAAAGTTTTAAAAAGTATCACTATTCCAGAAAACTGGATTAAAAAAATACACAAAAATCTTCTATTATTTCTTAGAGTCAGGGTCATTTCCATAGGATTTAAATGAGAAGCTACTTACAAAATAGAAACCCCTGTTTGAGCTCCTTAAACATCTAATAATTCTAGTAAATCTAATATATTATGCCTAAGAGTTCATTTAATGTACTAACATTTAATAAACTTGTGAAGACCTTATAAAGCAGTGGTTCTCAACCTTCTTAATGATGCGACCCTTTAATACAGTTCCTCATTTTGTGGTGACTCCCGACCATAAAATTACTTTCATTTCTCCTTCAGAAGTATAATTTTGCCATTGTTATGAATCATAGTGTAAATATCTACATTTTCCGATGGTCTTAGGTGACCCAACTGAAAGGTTTGCTTGCCCTCCTCTGAGGGGTCACAACCAACTGATTGAAAAATCTCAGTTATAAAGTTCTGTGTTAAAATAATTTAAAAAAAAGTGACAAAAGTTTTTAAAAGCATGACCATAACATTGTACATGTATTAATATTGTAATGTAATATTTTTTCTTAAATATTATTTACTTGTTAAAAATCTACTCGATCTCTGTCTTTATATGTGCAGTTATTCGTAGTGCAAGCATCCCTTGGTATACTGGGAGACATTTTTTTCTAAAACCTCATGGATTCCAAAATCTGCTGTTACTCATGTCTCTTATGTAAAATGTTGTAATATTGCTGCATGACCTTTGCACATCTTCCTGCATACTCTGAGCCATCACTAGAGGGCCTGCAATACCTCGAATGAATAGAACACTCTGCAAATTGTTTTATACTGCACTGTCCAGGACACAGTGTCAAGAAAATGGTCTGTTTATGTTCGATTCAGACAGCTTTTCTCAAATACTCTTCATCATATGCATCGGCTGAATCCAAGGCTGTGAAACCAGTGGAAACAGCATGCTGCTGCCTCCATTTCCATGGCCTGCAAATCATACGCATGCGGGGAAGCAATCTCTACACGTAGGTAAGAGGTAGCGTCCGGCTAATTGTTTGGCTCGCCAGTAAACAGGCTTTGCTTTAATCTCAGATGTTCTGAGTAAAAGACTACAGCATTGTAAACCCATGCCTAATGTGCTAAACCTGGGAGAACAGATGTTTTTCAACTTCCTTCCTAACAAATTACTAATTAATAGCGTTTTATATATGTCCACAGTAATTTCCTGCCACATTGTCTTGCAATTCATCTCTCTTTCCAAATACAAACATTAATAAAAACAATATTGAAGTTGCACGTAAATGCTTTCAATTTGTCCTTTCAAATAAATAGCATGGTTAGGTCTAAGAGCTACCTTTATTCTGTGTCTGCATAATGAAAGTTCAGATAGAAGGGACAGACATGGCCAAGGTGCACGCGTTACACTTGTGCTGCCTATTCTGGGCCAGGTACCTGGCTCCACAGCCCCAAGCTGCCCTTCCTCACAGAAGCATCAGTTAGTTAACACCCAGACACCCTGTGAGGCTAAGATCGCTCCCCTCTTTATTACGTTTCTACCTGTTCAATGCAATATTCCTTCCGCTGTAGACGTCTACCTCACCCTCCTTTAGGAAACCTAGTTCTATCTGTCTTATTTGTTGGATACTTACTCCAAGTACAGTTTTAACAGTAACACTGGCTACCGTCCCAATGATCCTATTTCACAGACGATACAACCATCCAAACTACAATGTCAAAGGCTAAGCAGCAGCAAACTGCTGTAGGCAGTCAGAGTGGCACAGAACCAAAGTGCTCATCAAGGAAAAACTTCACAGAGAATTATTTACGCTCAAACTTGATTTAAAGGACTATTCACTGCTCAGTGGTATCAGTAGTGCTATTCCTCCCTATGTATTTTACAAAAATTAGTACTGCTGTTGGTGGCCCCTTTAGTGAGAAAAACTTGTTACCTTATTTATTTTTAAACTTTAAAAAATACTTGATTTTTTTTCCTTGTGGAATGTCAGACTTGTATATGTGCATTTTAATCATTTTCACTGTAGATCTCAATCTGTCTCTTGTATACACTGTCCACACCCCTTTCCAGCATTTGTTTTTATTAATAACATACTGAGTTAATTAGTGCCCACTACATGTGCCTGGGTATGGGCCTTGCACTAGGGCAAAATCAACTTATCAGGAGCCTTGAAGAAAACTGGCCCCCCTTCCCAGAAACCATCAGTTTTCAATAGTTTCTCAGCTAAGGGTGGAGCCTTGTGTCTCATGCTTAATGCTGACTGCTTCATCTTGTGCAGATCTCGGGCCCTGTTATGTCTGCAAGGCTCTGTTTTACAGCATTCCTTGCCAACCATGGGTTCTTACAATTGTTCCATCCTCTCTCTGCAGTGTTCTCTGAGCTTTGTGGGGAGTGTGATATAGATGCTCCTTTTGTGGCTGAACCCTCCATAGCCACTTACCTTCTGAAGTCTTTTTTGTTTTGTTTTGTTTTGTTTTGTTTTTGAGACAACATCTCTATGGAGGCCTGGCTGTCCTGAAATTGGCTGTGTAGAACAGGCTGGCCTCGAACTCACACACACTCCTTGTTTCTGCCCCCTGAGTGCGGGATTCAAAGTATGGCCACCATGTTCAGCTCTAATATACTTTTAATTCCTTTCTTGTTGATAGATTTCATTCACACAGGCTTTTGGTTCTTCCATTAAAATTGGCTTTCAGGGGCTGGGGAGGGGGAGTGAGTTACCATGAAATCATCAAGTTCTAGCTACAAATAAATTGGTTAAGGAGAATAAAATATTTGGAAGATAAAACGTAATGAAGCAAAGTTAATATTGGTGTTTTTCTTTTAAGAGCCACTAGATTTGCATGTTTATTTCTATAAAATAGCAATCTTTTATCTAAGGACTTAATACAAGAATAGCATACTTCCTTAGCCTCTTACAATATACTCTGATAATATGTTATTAACATTTATAAAACAATAAACATAAATTTAAGATATAACAATGATACATTGTATTTATTACATAGTGATTTATAGAGTAGGTTAAAGATGACTAACTTTGGCTGGGTTATAACATCATATTTTCAAGAATTATCTAAATTACATTCTGAATTTTTTTTTAAAGACCCAGGAAATGTCAAACTCTGAAGACATTTATGGCTATAGAACCATATAAACACATTTTTTTCTTTAGTTTCACAAAAATGGTTTGGTTTAAAATTGCAAAGACATTTTACATTATTCTTTAAAGATGATTTCATATACAGTTTATAAAGGAAAAAATAAACTGCTTTAATCACATGACCTAGCACCTTCTGATCCTCATCTTCTTTCTTTAAATAAAAAGAAGTCATTTTCAAAGGCATTCCTTCATTCGGCCCAGCATGCATGCGTGTCTCCTCCTCCTCCCCTCTACCCTTCGCTGAAGCCCTGGGACGCTAGGGCTGGGTTCCTCGGTGCTTCTTTATGGAGTCTTCATTATTAGATGTAAAACTTCTGCATCTAATTCGACAGAAAATTCCCCTTCGGCATTTCAGAGTGTCACAATGTCTGTGAATGTGATGTTTAGTCCAGCGCCTCTCTTTTCCGTGAAGAGACAAGTCAGGCAAAGGTGTTTGACATGGGCACTGACGGCGAGTGAAGGAAAAAACAGGCCTGTGACCCCTGCATGGTGACAGCGATCTTTCCCCGGTTGCCCTAAAACTGGGCTTCTACACATCTCTCCCTGTGCTTCGCACTCCTTTTTCTGCTTTTCATCACCTCAAACTGTTTGTTTAAAGGAAATGTCCACATAACATACTACCTTGCGAACATGCAGTCCCATTACCTCAGTTTCAATGGATTCAAACAGAATACACATTCTTTTCAAAGGACGCCATTAATCTCTGAGCACCAACATGTATAATTCATCAAAAAGCCCTTAATGTCCTTTAAATCACCC
Organism: Acomys minous; assembly: GCF_964271855.1. NCBI lineage: Eukaryota > Metazoa > Chordata > Mammalia > Rodentia > Muridae > Acomys > Acomys minous. The sequence continues at coordinate 89,030,883 of NC_140486.1, read as the reverse complement.
AAAACTTTATAAATAACATTAAACCCATTTTGAATTTTACCTTCTAACCACATAGTCAAAATGGCAACTAGCATTTTTAAAACTGCAATGGAGTTTAAGATAAAATCTTAGTCTCTTTGAATGGAACACAGCCAGGTTTTGAAGTGTATTTTTGATACGATCATATAAATACAACACATTAATTATGGAACCTTAGCTTCTCATTCATTTAGCATTCAATCTCATGTATCCTTAAAATTGTATGATTTGCTAGGATATTCTAGTTTATTCTGGAACCAGCTCTTTTCCATGATGTTTCAGAGGAACCCCTCAAGAGCTAAACTATCCATTGTGGCAGCTACTAGCCACGCATAGCTGTTGGACATGTAACATGGCTAACACAGACTGGCATTTAAAAAAAGAGATTTTCATCTTGGTAGCCTGCTTATTCTGATAGCCTATGACCATATAGTGGGGGAGGAGGTCCCCCTGGTCTTAGGCCTAGGGGAGGGGAATAGGGTGAAAGCGGAAGGGAGGGAGGAACGGGAGGATACAAGTGATGGGATAACAACTGAGTTGTAATCTGAATAAATTAATTAAACAATAAAAACATTTTTAAAAGATATTTTCAAGTCAGTCTGAAAAGGAGCACACATCATCTCACCGAATCTTGTAATGACTATAAGTGAGTCTCTGTATGTCGAGTTAATGTATTATTATCATAAATAACTTGACCTAATTCTTTCTGCATTTTCTTGAGGCTCATAGAAAAATTTTAGTTACAGAGGACTCATGCCATTTCTTCCAAAGAGCGCATGTTGGGTCTTTGGGTCTTTTTATCTGCTTGCTTATTGACTCATCCCACAGACGGCAATCATTCCGTTGCCTTGGCTACATTCTGTCTTCCAGGAACTTCCCAATTCTCTGTCTTACCTAAGGTCCTGGATTACCTTTGACAAAGGGCAGGCTATACACAATGCCCCCACTTTCATCGTCACATTTCACTGAAACAGCTGTTCTGGGGGTGACCAGGGATCTGATCTGTAAACCCAAGTCCTCATCTTACACGGTCATCCTTTTTCCTCCTTGGGCTATCAGAATGCCTCTCTCTTCCCTTCTTCTTCGCCACTCAAGCTTGCATCTCCTACTTAAACATAACAGACATCTGAAGGATCTGAAACCCACTCTTGCCTAACCAAGGGTCACTCTCCTGAAATACCAGTGAAGAGTAGAGAACATTCATGACAGGAAGAAACTAGATGCGTAGCAACCTAGAGGGATATGGGACAAGAGCATCAACACAACACGTGAGCAATTGTGCTTGGTTCTGGTCCTGGATGGATATGGTGGAGATACAGGAGGAATGGGGGAGAGACAGAGGAAGGACTGAGGAAAAACACGACATGCTCACGTAGGGGTGCAATCATATACACACATATGTACAATGCATTGTGTAAACATAGAATGTGCACATGCATACCTAAGTACAAGTGCATATACATACATACATACACACATACATACATACATACATACATATATGAGGATGCCAGCACCACTTTCCAGAACACGTTCAAGTTCTACTTTGACTTTCTATTTTTCTGTTACACATTCTAATCTATTTGTTTGTTTGTTGCTGTTGTTTTAGATAAGTTTCTTTGTGTAGCCTTGCTGCTCTGGAACTCAACTCTGTAAACCAGGCATGCCTGACACTCAGTGAATCACCAGCCGCTGGAATGCTGGGATTAAATGTGTGTGCCACTACACCCAGTTTATAATCTAATATAAATAGAAAAAAAAGTCTCAAAAACTGCATTAAACTGGTGTCATTTTAAATTTCTACTTGTTTTTTCCCCCCTTTGACCTCAGTTTGGATACTTTATAAGAACTGTTGGTGTGTCTCTGGATACATGAAAACCAGGACAAACATGGAGGCTGCCCTGCTCCTGGGAGAGTCTTCCCTTCTTGGAGCCCAGCTAAAGGTTTCTATCAATTGGCACAAACTCCCCTTGGCAGAGACCCCCCCTTCTGTTCATCACAGGTTGCCAGGAGCCAGTTCCCACATGGTGCGTATCTCCCCCTTCACCTGTCAGATTCCCATCAATACATGCTCTCTAGCCAAACCAGTAAATCTTAAGTGAACTTGGACATGATAGCCTCCTCGCTTTAACCTTGACTACATGGTATGGAGGGAAAGGTGAGTCACACAAAGATTCCATCAGGCCTTTAAAGACGATGGGAGGTGTTGCAGTGATAAAGTACTCTGGGGGTGTGGTTCTGAGAAGTATGTGGCTGGGTTACTATGAGATCACAGGAAGCTTTTCTTACTGCACTGTGCAAGTATCTCTTAATAAAGCAATATTAGAATCTGTCCGCTGAAAATATTTGTGTTATTTTGAGCACTGATTAAAACATTTTGTGCAGGCTCCAGCACAGGAGCGCCATATACTATCCAGGACCTGCCGTGGCACTTGGCAGAAAATAAATCATCAAGCTCTAAAATCTGCTGTGGTTGCTGTCTTCATTACAGAGACCTTGCGCACAGCATACAAAAACATCTATAATGTTTACGGCACCTGGATGCCTGCACTATTAAACATCAATACAATCTGTGTTCATATCATCTCCATGCTAATCAGATCGATTACTACTGATATAGTGTCTTGTCACAGTATCGCAATGCTAATCAAACAAACGGAACCATGCAGAGATGATTCGGATATATAGGTATTTAATAGCACACTGTAAAAAAAGGGAAGGGACTCAACACAACACACACAGGAGCAACTGTGTCATGGGCCTGTTGACTTCTCATCAGTCCTGGGTGGTAATGCTGTAATTTTGTCAGCAGCCATTAGGAGAGGGAATATAATACAGTCTGATGCCATAAAATGGACTTGAAAGGGAAATGAGATTACTGCAGCCACTTAACATGGAAGAGGTAATTAGCTGCACAGGTAATTAGATACAGATTCGTAGAATACCCTGGTGGAGGCCAGGGAAGATGGCAAGAGATGTTATCTCTTGCCTGTTGAAAAGGATCAGTGTCACAGTGTTATTTTCCATACAAGACAACATCCCTAACCAAAACAATATCCCCCAACGGCAAAGATTCTCGAATAGCAGCTTTACAGAACACTGCCACTTAATAATAATGAACAAGCGGGGGGGGGGGGGGGGAGATGGGTGGTGGGGGGGGGCAGGGCCATATATCAGCTTCACGTAGGTAGCTAGCAGGCCTGAGGCCATGCACATACCTGATCCCACTGTCCTTAGTTGGGCACAACTCCTGATTTTTTTTTTCCGGCTAATTTCATGTATAGCCAAATTCTCAGACTATAATTAGGAGGTAAAACCATTGCCAGGACCCTACTCATGGAAAACCCATTAAAATTCTTTAAATATGACCCAATGGGCTTAATATGTGTCTACTGTACACATTTTGTCTACGAGTTGAGATATCCCACCACTGGATGAGTGAGGAAGCAAACAAAAATATCGACTACAGATTGAAAATTATTTTCTCCTAATGCTAGGAAGGCAGGCAAGTTCTCCATATTACCTTTGTTGGCCTGAGCAGTCATCTTCCACTTTAATATCTGATTAATATCTGTGAAATGCCAACTGTGTGTACAGTTCTGAACAAAGGTCTGCCTGCCTGCACAATCCTGTGCCACCACAGCAGGGCATGGGTCTAGGCTGGCAGCTGGGAGGTATGTGGACTGAGTCTGCCCACCAGCACAGGAAAAAGGTAGTGGCAACAGTCATTCCTGGTTCAACTGCAGTAAAAACAGCAGAAGCAAAATTGGACTTCCAGAAGGATGCACGGTGTACCTCTTTCCACAGACATTAAGAAAAAAGAAAACTAACCACCCCATCACCTGATCCAGAGGACTTTCAGATCAGCAATTTGGGCTAAGTTATCAGAATGTCTCCCACTGAGACCGAATGTGGCTGTTAGAAAATCAATGTGTACGTTCAATGAGAAGTGATTTTCGGTTGTGTTAATGCTGGAGTTTTAACATCTTCCACTTTCCCTCACCACCTCTGCCGAGTCTGTGGGATCAGAAGTGGGTTGGTTGGGAAATAGCTTCAGGATTCTGATGCTGTGAAGGACCATTCCAGGAATTCCCAGCTAGGCCAGCTTACCTCTGGAAATCATTAGACACAAGGGATGACTGTTAGTCAAGAGATACTCAGTTTTTGATCACATTGTTCATAATATTCCTGTCTATTCTATTTCTTCATAAGAGGGCAGGGTATGATTTCTATCTCTGTGGCCTTGAATTGTTACGCTGACAAGAATGACGTCATGGATAATGACAAGTCCCAGAGTGCCCATGCTCGGTTTGCCTTGATGGCTGTACTTAGACAACAGCTACACACTGCTACTGTGTTCTGGCCCCTGCACATTATGCAGCTGCCGTCGATCATGAAGGGAGGTAGAAAACATTTACGTCATTTCATATAGGGGTAGAAAGAATACTATCGCCTCCCTCAGTGCCTGGCAGTCTCTCAAACCCTTGAGTTCTCACGAACACAGAAACTGTTAGATGGTAAAGGAGAAGAGCAGACTTTAAAAGGAGCCAAACTCTATCGGTGGAAAGGGTGTGGAACAATAGATCGCTGTGGCCAGCTCTGGACTACATGGTCCCAAAGAGCAGGAATCTCTGGGAAAGCAAACCTCCAGTAGCTGAGGGTAAAACTGGAGAGAAACACGGCTGACTCAGGCTTTCTCTAAATATGAGAACATCTCTGGAAGCGGAAGTGTTGATCTCTAGGAGCCGAGAGTTGCGCCATACGCTGCCCACTCTCACTGGCACGACCTTCTTCTCCTGGTTTTCTTACCCAAGGAATAAAGTATTAATATGCCATGTGCGTTTCTTTACTTGATTGTAATTGAACCCAGCAGCCTCAAAGCTTCAGAAAGGGACTGCACGGTGTTTATCCCATCCTTCTTTTGTTTCCTCACTATCCTTCCAGACGCTTCGAAGGTTTCCACCATGACTAACGAGATGCTCTCAGTATCCATCTGGCTCCTCCACACCTGACTCACGGTCTCTGAAACTGATTTCAAGGCCTTGCTTGTACCTTTCCTCTGTTCTCCTCTAGAACACAGTGGGCCACCACACTTCCTACTCTGCATCACCACTCCTGTCCTAACCACCCAGTGGCCTTGCCAGGTCCATCTCTCGTCCACCTTCTCCAGCTTCACTGTCTTAGGTTACATTACACTTTCTTACACAGCTAACAAGGATTTCTGCCTTACCCAGGAAAGCTATTGTCAACACTTCTGACTCTATCCTCCCTGAAAACCCAGTGCTTGTTCCAGTCTGTCACCGGCCTCCTACGTTCCTCCTTGCCTGTGTCATTGTTCATCTGGCCCCATCCCATGCCATCATCCCAGGTAGAACTTTGGGCTCTGAGTACTTAGGAGTTCTCACACATTTCTCACATCCAGCTCAAACACTGTATTTTCTATGAGAAAAAAAATTCTGGCTACTCAACCGTCCTATGTGCATCTTTGCCACTTTGCATCAACCACTGAATTCATGGCTGTGTCTACTTTTGGTGTGTCACACATTGCCTTGCCTTATTCCTCCTTCAGAGTCTAGAGTTCTTAATTTCTCTGTGTGTGTGTGTTCATCTTGTAGGTCCAGCTATATTATGTTCTCCTTGAGGACAAGAAAATAATTTTAATATGCTGTAATTCCCAAAAACACAAAATGGAGCCTTCTATAGAATAGTGGCCTGTACATACGGTGAAATCCAAGGAAACTAGCTTCTCATATATGGCAGTCATGCATGCTTTTTGCTTTGCAGTTACAGTCATTCTCAAATAAAGAAATTTTATATTTTGTAATTCTTTGAGTGCTTTGCTTTCAAAAGTTGCAATTACTAGCTAGCATGCACAAAGGGCATCCCAGGAGTGACCAGCCTATGTTCAGATGAACAGCTAGCACCAGTTTCCTGCACAAATTGCACACAAACAAGTAATGGCTCCAGCTTCAGTAATACTTCACTAATGCATTTTAAACAAAGATATATGCAGGCGGCGAGTGACTCAGCCTCTAAAATAGGCTTAAATAAAAATAATCGCATTGTTTTAGAGTAGAAGATTGTGTTTAATTGGTAATTTGTGGGTTCTAAGATGGAAACACACCACTGTGGATTCTAATGCTCCGTTAATAAATGAATTACAGTAATATAATCCAATTACTATTCATCTCAATTGAACAGATAACTTTCTCTAAACAAAACAAAGGAAGCAAAGAGCTTCAGTTTACCTATTCTCGAACAGATGGAACTGAAAACTGGATTGGAAAAATAATGCCACTCAGCTCCAATGGATTTGATACATAATAATGATCCACACCCCATGGGCCTCTGAAAATACCTCAACTGCCTGCCAGACACCAGTAGTGACTGTTAGGCAGTCACAGTCATTAGGCTAAATCCTCATCTAGGAAACATTGCCTTTGTATGCCACCCCGATGGTAAACAGACCAACTGTCTACAATCCCTCAAAGGACAAGAATATGTGAGTGCCCTCATCTCAGACTGTCCCCAGCCTTAGAGGAACATTTTACTCCTCAGCTGTTCCAGCTAGTCTGCAATGAACTGACTTTAAAGAGCTCACTCAGCACTGCAGAAATAGGACTGATTGTATTTATTTGCTTGATTTTATATGCAGCATAGACATCCATCTTGAATCCGTTTAATGGCTATATCCTGCACATGGAGCAGAACCAAGCTGGTCCTTCTCAGTCTTGAGTGCATTCTTTTGTTAAATGCAGCATTCGGTACGAAGGCCATTAGTCAGGAACAGGCAGGAGGGAGGGAAGTGGGCAGTCAAGCAGGACTCATCGCGCATGGGGGCCAGAGCTCTAGCATGCCATACTCAGAATGGCTCTAAAGGAGACCTCAGGATTTCCAAGTCTAACTGGGGGCACAGGCGCTAGAGCGATGGTGACAGTCACTTGATGTTCCTTAATAGGAGTCACATGCCTTTTCTGTGGTGGATGACAGGACCTAGGATGGGAATTCATAAAATGGGCTAAGAACATATGACCTAATGCTTGTCTCTTGTTTATGGAAGAGCCCGAGCAGCTTTGTTCCCTCCTAGGCCTCTGTGGAGGCAGAACCCAAGCAAGACTTAATTGAAGACTCTTATTTCTTTGATCACTGGCTCAGGTTGGGATATGTTTTGTGGGCTTTATACACAACATTAAGGCTTTCCAAACTGTGGACAAAAAGAAAGTTATAGACAACGAGTGTGCACCGCAGCTAAGCCCGCTTAGGAACCGAAGCACTGGGGAGGGGAGCTGGCTGTGGCTGCCATCATCACCCTGAAAAGCTGTTTCAGCACACGGCAGGCAGTTCAGAGGCGCTCAGGCAGGCCTCTCCCACACCAGTCATTTCCTGAACAGCCACAAAGCTTGCTATCTTCCACTGAGGGTGTGAAACGATAGTCCTGGGGTAGCTGTTGCTTCACAAAATTTAACTTTAAAATCGGACACAGATGAAAGCAATTAGATACAGAAGAGATACTATAATATGTCCAGTAAAATAATAACCGGAGTCACCAAACGTTCTGGCCTCCGCATCCTTTAGGAAACCCAATCGCTGAGTTTCAAAAGTCCAGTTGCACCCATTCTCCCTGAGAGCAGGTGTGATTTTTAATCTGCTACAATTTGCAATGCCTGGGCCCTGGGCCTACCTCTGCCTCTCGCAGAACAGGGAGCAGAGCAGTCAGAGACAGAGGAGAGACACTCATTGGCAGCTGCAGGGCAGGGACAGAGACAGTAATGATGGACATCTCCGTGAAGTCCCAACTTACTAACGGTGACTATTTTATTATTCTCTAAAATATAAACAATAAATTCTACCTTGCAGGACTTTCATGAAGAGGAAACAAGCATAGGCCAAGACCAGAACAAACAGTGTTAATAAACACCTCTTTCTAAGAATCCACATATAAACAGCCCTATTGCTTAAAGAAGGCACGTGTTTCCAGAGGGAAGTCTCCTTTTCTGTTTATAATATTACTAATTCTTAGGAAAGTCTGTATATTAAAAAAAAAACTCCTCCAATGCTCACAAAGTCCTCATTCTTCTAAAAAGAAATAAAATGACTAAATGTCCGCTTCACGGTTTCTTAGTAAGGTATGTGTTTTTCACTCATTTTAATAGTTGCATCTCAAAACCAGGCATGATCTATTAATATTTTTCACCCCATTGGGTTTTCTCTCATTAGCAATAATCTCATTTGCAGTGGTCTTCTAAGATTAAGTGGATGTTCACTGCCTATGGTAAGAAGCCTTAGTTTAAAACTTTTCAAAACTACCACTTAAGATGATACATACATATGAAAACATGTGACGTTCTGACAATGCACACACACAGCGTAATGTCCAAATTGGGAGAGGCATATCCATATCCTCAAACAGTTGCCATTTCTTTGCTATGAAACTTTCAAAATGCTCGCACGTTTTTGTTTTTGTTTTTGTTTTGTTTTGTTTTTTTGAGGTATACTAAAAGTTCCGCATCTAAAATACCTCCACCATCACCCCCGCCACGCAAAAGGCCCATGTGTTAAAGGCCCAGTACCAGTTTGGCATGATTGGGAGGTAGAGGAAACTAAGATGAGACATAGTAGGAAGCCTTCTGGGATTGTATCCTTGAAGGAGACTTAAGAAGCCCGCCTCTCCCTTCTCTCTTTATTTGCTTCTTGGTTGACATAAGGTCAGCAGCTGTGCTCCACATCAGGGTTTAATAAGATGAACTTTCCCTCTATTTACATTGGTTATCTCGGATATTTTGTTATAGTAACAGATACATATGTATTACATTGTTAGTATTTATGCTCAGCACATTGTTCAAAACAAAGCTAGAACTAATTTCTCCTGTTTTACAAGTCTCAGTTTATGCTTAGGAGAGATGGAAGACTTAGTAATTATCTTCTATTTATTGTCACAAAGAAAATGTAGTTCATGTATATGAACACAACATGCATTTCTGTCCAAACTGAAACAATGTGGTACAACCTAGGTCTTAATAGTACTTTGGAAGATACACAGTGATGGATATGAGACTCTATTGGTGAGGAAGATGAGAGGAGCAGGCAGACATGATAGTGATGTGATTGTTTTCAGCATTTACTGGATCCTTGCTACATATGATTTGCACATCTTCTCAAATACTTCTTTGATAAAGCCTTAAAGCAAAATGGAGCAAAGATATTGTACAGGGTTGGTTCTACAGACCCTCTTACACATGAAAACAAAAAGAGACATTAAAGCTAGCTATGCCGTTCTCAGCTGAAACTGGATTTAAACCTATTTTCCTACTGATTGCAAAGCATTATGTTTTGTTGCCAGTAAAAGAGAGGTTCCAATGACAAGTGACAATTAACAACCCTTTGTAGAATCGTATTGTAACCAGGCCTTCTGGAGATAGTGAGAAAAATCTATGAATTCTTATTTTCATGTTAATCATAAACAAATCAGAGAAACTTATAGAATGCTTTCTAGACATGGTAAACTGTCTTTACAAGAGCAAGGGAGTTCATTATGCACAGAGGAGGATGTAGAACCACCCTTTTCCAGCAAGGAGTATGTTGGAAAAGATCTCCCAAATTCCACCATACCATCTAACACCGCAAGAGGTACTTTTCCATCTTCTTAACTCTGAGTCTCTGCTGTAACAGTTTAGGATGTGGAAATCCGCAACCACCTGCCCTCCCTCAAAAGCTTCCTAAGTCAGTGCAAAAGGCAAGGTTCTGCATTTGGAATCATTCATGCTTTTCATATACTCCAATGAGGGTTAGCAGCCTCTAAACCAAATCAGTGATATCAAAGATCCCTCAACGGGACCCCTAGTTTGTACCCTGTCAGCTCAGTCTGTCCCCTTCTACGTGGACAGACAGTGACACACAAGCCCTCCTTTGTGAAGACTGAGAAAGAGAGGTACATTCAGAAGCAGTCTAAAGAGAAAGCTTTTGGGCAGCCATTTGCTGAAAAACAAACACTTGTGATAATACATTTTATCAACATCTCAAGATTATCCAGCACCGTTCTAAATATTTTGGAGGACTATACAGCATTGTCTAGTTGTTTTCCTCATGAAAGATGCTGTCTAGAAAAGATGTTTACAGGAACTCATCACTAAACTAAGCAATATTATCTTCACATAAAGGAACCCAAGTGCTGTCAGGCAACGGAGACCTCCTGTTGAATTTATACTTCCAGGAAGCAGAGGAATTGCAAGGGAGTTTAACATGGATTATCTAGAATTTTGCTTCTCTGGACTACAAAAAGGCTTGAAACTAAAACCCACACAATCACTGTATTCCTTCCACACACATGGAAAGTAGATATTTGCCTTCATGCTGCACTGTAGGCCAAGCCTTGCTCTCTGCCTTGCTAGAGGTATCTATGAGGCTGTTGGCTTTATGCAGGATGTATGTGTCAGTCAGTACCACCAGCCATCTACAGGACTCTTAAAAGAGTGAAAGCCACAGGTGGCAATAATGCTTGGGTCTTAAGAATTCAGAGCTAATAGGGCAAACGTGCCATGTAAAACTCCAGGAAAAGAAGAAAGTCAGGAAAAACTAAGTATGTTCCAGAACCCTACAGCTCCAAACTCAGGAACGAACTCATGCACTGACAATCTATTCTTCTTTTCCCACTACCCAGAGACAAGGTCCTTTTGAAAGATGCACACAGTCCCAGGATTTCTTTCATTCATCTTGCTTGTAAGCCACTGCGAACTTCTCTTTTCAAAGAAACTTGCACAGTGTCAACGAGCCATTGTTGAGCCAGTCTATAAAGTTCAACACTTTTCCTTAATTAAAAGATCAAGACACACACAACTGATTCCCTCAACTACTGGAGATGGCAATGGTGAGACTTGAAAGCTAAAAAGAAAGGGAGGTAGGGCAGAGAAGAAAGCTTAAATCTTTCTCATTGTCTAATCTTGCCAATGTATCAACAAAATTATGTATAGAATATATGACCATCTGTGAAGAAATAGCTGCCAAATTAAAATTTATCAACTTATAGATGTTGAGTTGCTAATCTGTTCCACAAATACACAAACAGATAGATGCGCACATATGGAGTGACCAACCAAAACCAAAGTACTCACCATATTGACAACTGAAATAGGAATAATAATAAATTTTCAATTAAGTAGCTAGCTAAAAGTTAATATTGAAAGTCATATTTACCTATACTACATATGCGTCTGTTTAAGTATGAGGTAAGCTGGGCCTGGTGATGCAGGGATATCACTGATCCCAGCACTCAGGGAGGCAGAGGCAGACAGATCACTGTGAGTTCAAGGCCAGTCTGGTCTACAAACTGAGTCCAGGACAGCCAAGGCTACACAGAGAAACCCTGACTCAAGAAGCGAAAAACCAAACCAAACCAAACAAGTATGAGGTATTCCTCAATTCATTCAAATTATTTTTTAAGATGAAAAAAAAAAACTTTACAGAAACAACCTGACCATATACCACAGGTAATCCCAGTGATTTTCATTAGAAGGATTCTTCAATTTTTTTCTTAATAAAATATTGAATCAAGATGCAAAGAAGTATACATCAGCCAAAATGTTGCAGTATGTTTGTTCTAATATAATCACAGGATGTTGGCTTGACTCCTAGATAATTATTGCATTAGTTAGCCAGGGCTCCCTGTAGGGTTATGCAATTTTTAAAAGTAGTTAGACCAGATATCCTGTTCATGGGAAAGTCATTTGTGTGCAACCCCATGTCAGCTATATCTTTCTGGGTGATAACAATCCTTTGGCATACTCGGTTGTATTCAAAACTGTTTATGTACTTGGTCATTTTGTCTACTGCCCTCACTCTCCATATGTATGACATACATATACGCCATATATAATCTCACACATTATATGTAAACTAAGAGAGAGAGAGAGAGAGAGAGAGAGAGAGAGAGAGAGAGAGAGAGACTTTGTTAGCAACCAGTGATAAAGGCAGAGTTGGCAAGCAGCTGATAAGTCCAACATACTAAACAATGCTAAGTCACAAACAGTTCTTTGAGTCTCTAGCAAACTGTTCTTTGCATGAGCTATGACAGTCCCTCTGAAAACACTGCAAGGCATTCTTTTAGAAAGGAAGGTTATTTGGTAGAGCAGTCTCCATGTATTAAAAGTTGGCAGTGTGGAAAAGAAAACCACAGATCAAATCTTTCCCTTTCAAGAAGCACAGTCCATGTACATCAAAGGAATGCATCCCTCAGAACAGTCACACTTTGTCTGATCAATATAGAAGATGTGTGGCTATTTCACACTTAATAAAACAATCAAAGTAAAAGAGCTCCGCCTTTCTTTTCCATAGAAATTCCACGAGTGATCAGTTAGAGCCTGTTTGTTTCAAACTGACTGGAGCCTGGCCCCTGGCTTTGGTTGGCCAGTCAACTCAACGTTGGCAGAAAGCATAAGCCTAGTGATATCCAGGCTCTGCAAACCTAATTTCACAATTAAGCTATGAGCTGTAAGTACACAAATTGATTCGGCACAAGTAAGTATACAACAAGCATGCTGCCACGAAGCCAAAACCCAATTCCCCGAATGTTTAAATGATGATAATGGAAAAAGTTTGTTAGCTTTTCGAAAGGATGCAATGGGGACCTGGGAGAAGTACTTGGAAATCCTGTACCACACTCGCAAACCATTAAAGCATCTGAACTGTGGAAATAACCTGCAAAACATCAATCTGATACTGCTTTTCTAAATGCCATAGTAGTGCTATGTCGAAGCTCTGAGGGCCAAGGTGGTTTGCCCAGTGTCGCTGATCATAAGACAGAGACTAACACAAGAAACTAACTCCCTCACTCACAATCTGGAGCCCAGTGAATCGGCCTCAGTCAACTCCATAAAGGGTCACATTGATCCATACGGCCTTAAGCACCTTGAGAAGTTTCCTTCTTCCAAGCACTGAAAGTCAACTCTCTTCACAGTTTGTCCTGACGTGGAGATGCAGACACAAAGGACTTCAGGAGCCTAGGCAACACTCAGTAACAAAAACTGGGTGCACTTCTTTCACACTGGTGGGTTTCTTAAAAACAGAACTGCCATCATGAGAGAACGCTGGCAGTAAATCATTTCTTCATGAATCTTTCCTACAAAGCATTTATAATTGAACTATTTCAGAAGTGACGACAATTATAGGAGTAAAACATTTATAGCATACATTTTCCACATCCCAAGTAGCTAAGGGCATCCGAAACAACCAACAATTACAGCTTTCTGCTTTAAGTACTGAACCTTCTGCAAAGGGGGAGAATCTTGTCAATCTTGTAAACCCTAAATAACCACTGCATGCTTCATTTCTTTCTTCCTGAGTAGCATTCCTGTAATTTGCAATTTTCTAAAAAAGACATCACTAATAATCACATACATTCCGTCAAAGCTAACAATAAAAGTTCTGCTCTTAATCCTGGTATAACAAACAGCGGGACTCCCTTCATGTTTCTCCTGGATATGGCTCCTCATAAGAAATAAATATTAATTCACATATGGGCATGCATATGTCATAGACACACAGACAAATCCACATATCCATATATGTATATATTAGTAGACATGAAGAGATGTGAGCAATAAATCATTATTGGAAGAAATGTGTATTTTATTTTAATGTGTTTATATATTATTAAGAGGCAATTCTTATCAACATTTGTTATATCCTTGTGTTCACATGAAATAACAATGTACATGATCATAAATAATAAAAGAAAAAGAGCCAGTGAGATGTCTTGGTGAGTAATGGTGTTAGCCACTAAGTCTGATGACCTGAATTCAATTCTCAGACTGTAGAAGGCAAAAACTGACTTCAACAAGTTAGTAGATGACCTCTATATGCATGCTATGGCACACATGTAAACACATATACATACAGATACACATACAACAAATAAACAAATATAATTTTAAAAAACGAATGCTAGGACAAAACTGAGACTATATTTCGAAGGAAAAATAAAGAGACTCAAATTAAACTTTCACTGTGTTTCTGTAGCCTTAAACCTCTGTTTCAGTTTTTTATGTTCAACATTTTTTTCTGTATTATTGGACAGTAACATGTCAATTAACAAAGTCTAATAAGAATTTAAAGAATTTATATAATTATACACCTAAGTTTTACTACATTGCCTAAGATCGTTGTCAGCTCCTATAAAAACTTTTCATTAAAAAAGGCAATTTCTTCAGTCCTTTGATGGGGCGTAATTAGCTTTTCTGACATATCAAAGTCACCTTGCAACACTAACTCTATGCTGTAACACAGAGCCAGGTGTGCTGGCACATGACATTTGCTTTACGGTGCCAACAGAACCGTTGATGGATGCCTCTGTAGTTTTATATCTGACAGTAGGTGCAAGTAAATAACATTTTTATTTAAAAAAACTATAATGCACAGTGATAATGAAGAGCAGAGGCAGCTTTTTCATTTACAACCTGTCTATAAATTTCGGCAGGAAATTGAAACTAATTTAATATGCTCAGTCTGAGGAAGTTACCCAGTTCTAAGAATGTACACGCCACAGTTAAATTGCTGTAGCCAGGGTAACTCTCGAAAAAACCAACAAAATGGCAAGGGAGGGCTCCTACCTGGCGCCTCTGAACTGACACGTAGTATTTTCAAGACATGGGTAGCAGCGAAGAGCTTTTCTGTCTGTATACTGAGTATAGTTATCCCATTTCTAAGCATATGCTCAACTGCTGCCCCTGTCTTTAAGGGAAAAAAAATACCATTGTTTATTCTGTGTCCATTCAGAAACTCGGTGCAGATTGAGCCTTCACAACACACTAGCATTGTGGGTGACAGTACTGAGGGTGGTGTGTTTCCCTTAAATAAACTCAGTGTGCAGAACTTCTATAGTAGAGAGCTTTGATTTTTCATACTTGGGTCTACAAATTAAGGACATCTCAGTTAAGTCTTCACACAACATCAGGCAGGGGCCTCTATGGGTAATACAATTTTTAATACAATTTAAACTTTAATAAGAGCTGGACACTATGGGGGGGGACCACATAGAGGATGTCAGACTCCCAGTGACCAAAGGCCACTGGCCTTGAGTGGACTTGACCTAGATGTGAGGAAACATTTCCCCTGAGGCGAAGCTGAAGCTTGGGAAAGGAAGTAAACCAGTAGATGGATGGGCTAGCCTGCTCCTTACCCTTTAAGCCTGTGTCTGCTGAGGCTTAGTGTGGCATTTGGTGGAGGAGATAGAGGACAATCAGGTTTCCATATGAAAGCAGAAACCTTCACTCCTTCAATGATTACTTCATCTACAGAAACACACTTTAAACTCCATTAGGAAAAGCAGAAGAAGAAGAAAAAAAATGGTTTACACCACAAAATGTTCTCTACAGTCTACTTTTAGAAAATATTTGCATTTAAGCTGGCTGAATACCATATTTACCAACTGGATTCAGTTGTAACCATTATGTATGTTCAGAGGGCTGGGTAAAAGATCCCCTGGGTTATTGTATGTCAGGAGACAAAAGACTGAAGCCGCGTTTAATGTCTTTAATGTAATTATTCAGTGAGCCCTGCACTGGCTTCCCTTCAGAAGGCCTGCCTGACAGAGGCAGGAGTGTACCCACTGCCTCTGAGGCTTGAGCCAGCGTCTCACAACCAGCCCGACCGCAGCTGTCCCTAAGCTAGAGAGGGCAATTGCCTCTTAGCTTTAGGCCTCAGAAGCTATGCAGGCCAACGAAAGGCTGGTTTAGAAACAGAATGACAACCCTGTAAAGGGCCCTGAAGAAACTGTAGCTGCTCACCCATCCTCAGTGAGACCCTGGAGGATTCCCTCTCCACAGGCATTTCCTGGTCACTCTTCAGTGCAGTCCTTGGAGAACTATGTCCCCAGAAGCTAAAGATGTGCTCAGGGGCTCATGTAGGCTTTCCCTCTTGTAAGGGGAGCTGGACTCGGTTGCGTGTATTTTGATCACTCCCTGCAGCGGGCTGCCTTGCCAGGCCACAGGGGAAGAGGACGAACTCAGTCCTGATAAGACTCAGTGAGATAGAGTGGGTGGGTGGGGGTGGGGGGAGTGAGGCCCCCTTTTCTGAAGAATTGGTGAGGGAGATGGGGGAAGAAGGACGGAGGCTGGGAATGAGAGGAGAGGAGGGAAGGGGCTATGGCTGGGATGAATAAATAAATTAATTAATTTTAAAAACTGTCAGAGTCAATCTCTTTATATACCTTTCATACGATGTGATCAAATTTGTACAAATTATAATGGGGGCCGGGGGTGAGATGTAGCCTGGCAGTAAAGCACTTGTTTAGCATGGAGGAGGCCCTGGGTTCCACACAAACGCTGTCAAAACCAAACCAAGCCAAACCAATGCTCTTCTAGATGGATCAAGAATTTTTCTGTGTACCAAACTGCCACGTGCATATAAAACACCAGGTAACATTATACAAGTGACTAAATAAATGCACCCTTTATTTTCACTGCCTCCTTTCAAGGTCTCGCACTATACTCTCCTGAGGGTCCCACAGCACCCACAAGCAGGAGCCCCCACCCTTCCTAATCACAACCTGATGCCTGGATTCGACTCCATGACTTGAAAAGCACTGACCCAACAGCTTCACCAGGAGACTTCCTTCCCCAAGAGAGCATTTGGAAAGCAAGACCAGAAGGACACATCCTTTCTATAAGCCCAGTGTGCACAGACAGAAAGCCAACATAGAACACACACGATTCTACAGCGTTTAAAAACATATGTACAGGAACAGGGAATGATGCTGGTAGACTTGAGGCTCCTGTTTGTGGTGATACAGTTGCCTGAGCGTTAGCTTACAGCGAGGGTTTACTGCTCAGCAGTTTAAAGTGGGTCTGGAGCGACATAGGTTCTTCAGACCGGCCTGCAATGGCTAGAAAAATGGCTCACTGAATTAAGATACTAGCTGCCAAGTGTGGTGATCTGAGTTTGATTTCAGGCTCTATTTGGTAGGAGGAGAGAACCAACTTCCACAACCTGTCTTCTGTCATGGACATGCACTCACACATGCATGCCCACGTGCACACATATACACACACACACAGACACACACACACTCACACTAAATAAATAAGTAAACAAACAAATTCATAACTGGAGTCTTTAAAGAGAAAAAAGAAAATCAGTGTGCACAGGCAGTGAGGTACTCTGAACAGTGAATAGTGAATAAAAACACAAACTTGAACCCAGCTTCCCCATTTTACTAGCTGCGTGATCTCAGACCAGGGGCCCTGGCCCTCTGAGCCAGTTTCCTTGTCTGCTAAAATGGGTCTAACAGCTTGTAACTGTATTTTATTGCTGCGAGGATGGAATGTCATCCAAGTGTTCTTTAGGGAAAGAGTCGGAGCCTGAAGCCTAGTCAAACTGCGCGTGACGACAGAGCGGGCCAGCTTCAGTGAGAGCTGGGCTGCGAAGCATGTAAGCTCGGGCATGTGTCCTCCTTGTCCGGATCTCATCCACTCAGTCTTCTGTAAGCACAATCTCTGCTTATCAAGGTCATCGTTACACAAGTCCTGTAAATGTACCACAATGAGTTTCTCAAAGTCAGCACAAGTGACAACAGTCGGTCATATTCCACAGAATGCAAACACACGGAAAGACAGAGGACCAGACTGCACAGCCGGCTCGATGCTGAGCTGAGAGAAAAATAAGACAACCATCCACAAAACCAAAAATGGCATTTCCTCTCAGAGCATTCTGAAGGCATGAGTAAGACTCAAGGAAGAGACTCACAGAAGGAACATCCCTACGAGGACAGTTGAAAGCCGCCTTCCTGTAAGCTCTAACCAAAACCTTCCAGGCAATCTTCAGATCTTTGTGATATATTTCCTACATTGCTACATACATACTCTGTACATACATTTTATGTATATATTTCCTACATTGCTACATACATACTCTGTACATACATTTTATGTATATAACTGAACCTACCTATAAAATATATATGTATAAAATATTGCAGGTGATTTTGAAGCAATTGCCATGTATTCCTTTTTTAAATCATTTTCTGTGTTGTCTAGATGTCTCTACTATTAGAAAAACAAAACAAAAATACCTACAATTCTAATGACAAAATATTTAACCTGGTTTTGAGTCAACACTGTTTTATGGTTTTGTTTTGGTCTGAGGAGTTTTTATTTTCATTTCTTTTTTCTTTTATTTGAGCAGATCTGAAACAAATGATAATTATAGAACTATAATTATCTGTCCATTTTAATGACTGTGTTTTAAAAGTCCACACGTTCTTGAAGAAGAAAGGGCAAGAAGGCATTTGCTATGGTATTTGCCTCCCAACACCACAGGAAGACCTTCTGTGCATTTACAGAAGATCTCGTAGCTCCATCTAGCTCCAGAAGAGGGAACTCGGGGAATATAGATTTACACCCACAGGGTGAACACAACAGACAAGGGAAATCAGGATGAGCCAGGGGGAAACTACACAAGCACTGAGCCTGTGAGTGTGGGAAATTTGTCAATTAACACTGATTAAAAAGAATACTCATTAGTTAATTGACAGTTGATTTTTCTAAATAAAGAAATCATTCCTGTCATTATTATTTGCCTTTTTAGCATCTCATATTTTAAAAATAGGCCCCATAATATGAGAAGGGATTCAAACTGAACATATTCCTTTCACTGAAAATGTTCTTCAGCCTCACACATTGTTTTAAGCTTGAGTTCTGCCTGAAGCCCATGAAAACCAAGAAAGAGAAGCACCTTCTCAGAGTGAAAGTGATTGATAAGCCAGGGGATGACACAGAAATAGGACAGGATGAGTTTTTAAAAACCTGAACAATGTTTTGCTTTGCTTTGAGTTGTTCACAGCCTACAGTAAATCAAATGGAATGTCTCACAAATCACCCTGAAGGGGTCTATTTTAAAATTTAATTACAATTCATGAGAAAATCTACAAGTATATCTTTAATCTGAAAACACAAAATAAGCAGTAAGATACTAAATGATTAATGAAAATCCAGCTAGGAAAAGAACCATGGACCCCCAAATTAAGATACACAGGAAGCATATATGCTTACAAGAGAAAATTTATCAAGATCAGTCAAGTCGAAATTTGCATCAGTGCATTAAGCATTGGGATTTACAGTTGATAGTATGAAATTAAGCAACAACATAATTCCTGTGTTGTATTACTATGTCTTCAAACATGTTTAAGTGTTTTAATAATAGAAATTCAATCTCACACTTCTATAAATGTCGTTTGATGGTGGAAAGATCAAAACAAAACCCCATATCCCTGTAACCAAAAGTAATGGGTATTTAATTCTATTTAGCTAGATTCCGCTAAATATTAAGACAGCATTATGCACATGTCCTCCCTTACTTTGGGGCCTACATTTTGAGCATTACTTCACTCAGCTGGAGGGCAGTACCACACTGCTCTCAGACAGCACAGGAGGATGCTGCCTGTTTCCTTGTTCTTGCAAAGGCTTTAACTTAATAGTTCATCCGCCAGACTTAGCCACCAAATGACTCCAACCAGGACCGCTCTGGCGCCAAGTTCCTACACTGAGCACTTCCCTCATCTGTGGGGCCACATGACCCCTGGCTTACTGAGAGGATCAAATTTCTAGTGCCCAGCTAGATCTTCACTGAGTGTCAGCCCCTCCCTGGCCCTGCAGTGCCAAAGCCTACCTTGCAAGCCCTGCAGCTGCATCCACTAGAGCTCTGGGAAGCATTCAGAGGAATTAAGCAGCACCATCTTTAAACTTTGGCCAGGGATATTCTGAGTTATAGTTACCGTAAGAGGTATTTTGGTAGTTATCCAATTAATTGTCATTCTTTACACTTTATTTGGCCTGGAGCCTGGCAGTATGCTTCCTTGCTTCACAAAGTAAGAGAGCATTCTTTGCCCCTCCCCCAGCCAAGGTGCTTATCTGAAGGGACTTGTAAGTGGGAACATGAAAGAGGGAGAGAAAGGGAAATAAGGAGGTACCACCTGCAGAAAACAAAAGCCTTGTTCCAACAGTGTGACAAGGAAATTATGGGAAAACCTGGAATAGTGAGGTCTGGGGCTCTATACATCACTCTCATCTGAACTGTATCTTCTCAGCAAATATTCTGCTGAGTAATGACAATTGGAACAGAGAAAAGGGACATGAGGCTTATCCATAGCCCTCATGGAGATGGGAACATCCTGGAGTTTATACTGAAAGTAACACACACACACACACACACACACACACACACACACACACACACACTCACACACACACTCACACACACACTCACACACACACTCACACAAACACACACATACACACACACTCACACACACACTCACACAAACACACACACACACACACACGCACACACACACACCTACCTTTCAACATCATTCCATAGACTCGTATATCAGGGAGGAACTAGAAAGTTCAGGGCAGAGATAAGATCCAATATCTACATAGGTTTTGTTTTTTCTCACTCTTTTCAGATTTCTTTGACCCCAGGGAAGGAAAATGTTAATTGCCTCCATGCTCAGTCCAATGTCACATGACTGGATAAAAACAATCAGAGCCAAGATAAGCAAACCCTCTACATTAAAAGGAAACTCTCAAACTATATCAAAGAAGTTATCAGATTGTTTTGTTGTCTTGTGTCTGTAGACACCCCTAAATATAGCCCCTTTGCAGACAAAGATATTCAGCCTTAAGTTTCCAAATTATATATGGGGAGAGAGAAGGAACTACTAGTGTCCGAAATTATTCCAGTAAAATCAGAATCTCAGCTATAAGATTATAGCTTGGAAAACAATGAAAGGAATCAAAGACAACAAAAGGCCTCATCTCCATCCAAGTGGCAGAATCCTGGTGGGAATCGCCTCTCCTCGCTTTCACAAATCACATTTGATCACGTAGAACTAGGTAAACAGTGGCAGTGACAGCCCTCGCCAGAAAGACAGACACTCACGTCAAGAAGCCTATAAGGTGTGCAGGGCAGTTATCAGACAGAGCAAAGCCTCGTTTTCCCTCTCTTGTGGTAAGGTACACTGTCTGACCCTTTGTTTCTGGCTTTAAACACTGCCAACCATCTTTCTATTGAGTCGTTATGATGAGAGCTCACTCTCGTGGATAGAGATCACCCTGAATCTCCTAGCCTGCCACATTTCCTGTCCCATGCAACCTTCCCCGCATCAAGAGGTAAGAAACTCAAAGTTATAAGGTGTAAATGAGCTCCATTTGTGATCATGTGTAAATTCCACACTATAATAAAGTGGTATTGATATGAAATTCAATGAAGGGCCTCTCTGGAAGTGGCTGGAGTGACTGAGCCTGAACACCGTGTTTTGTAAACTGACAGTCTCAGAATTCCAGGGTTCCCAGCTGAAATACTGGTAGTCACGAAGAAAGATAGGCCGACGTCCTATGACCATGGCATGAAGGCAGGCAGTTTTTAAGCCTCATGTATAATGTACCACAGCCTTCTACCAAAGTGTCACTATTTACAGGCACTGAGACGGTGTGTAAATTATTTAACCCCCATAAACCTGTCCCTTCATTTATAAAGTGAAGAAAATAATGGCACTAATATTAATCTAGTAGAATTGTTGTGAAGGTAAAATGAAATAAACCTTTAAAGCACCGGGTCTCTCTCAAACCCTTAATAAATAATATGTGTCATTTATATATAGGTTCATTTGACCTTTTCCTCAACCAAATAGATTTACTGGTAGTTAATTCCCAATCGGAGAGCTCTGTTTTACCATGAAAAGACCCATGACTCCCCTGGAACAACATGAAGTCATCACGTAAGTTCACCTAACACCCAAGAAAAGAATGAGATATAGGGACATTTTTTTCAAAGTTCCCAGTGCTTCAGGCAGCGTGACACCTGGGATGCCCTTCTCAGGGATGGCTCAGCCCACAGACATGGTACATAAGCTACCTGGCTGTGCAGGACAACCCTCCCCTCCTATGCTTGTGATGGCACAGGAGAAGGTAGGTTGGCTCAAATGTTTCAGTCAGTTCCCTTCTGGCTTGTGACAACAAAACAGTCAGGGAACAATTAAAGATTATTAGAGTAGTGGTGGAATTATTATTTTTTTAAACAATGCAGTAACACCCATTCAAAAGAGACCAATGTCTGTTACACACATCCCTGGGAAAGGAAAGGCACTGTGTGAAATGAAGTGTCAAAACATATAAAATGGTCAGGGATTTCTTTTTCATTACTGTTATCAAATTCCAAAATTAAAAAGTCAATAGGGGTATATTATTTATTCAAGGGACACAAAGCACACAAAACAATACTCAAAGGTGCATTTTAAAGACCTTCAAACACGTTAAGGGAGCTAAAGTTATAAGATAATAAAAATACTATTACGGCCCATTAAGCATGTTGTAACGGTGCTGAGGGGAAAGGCAGCCATGTTTGTGAAAACTTATTTTCACCCATCTCCCTTAGAGGGAGTTCAGTCCAATGTAGATATGCTCAGCCTGCAACACACACAAAAGACTGTTAAACAGAGGTGCAGCAACACACACAAAAGACTGTTAAACAATGCAGAAGTGCAGCTCTCCAATTTGAAAGTACAAGGTGGTTACAAGGGCAGTAAACTGAAAAAAGAGAACTAGAGTAAAAATAAGTTGTGCTCATGTGCCTCTGTGTGTGCATATGTGTGTGTGTGTGTTTGAATGTGTTTGTATGCACATGTGTAATCCTGAAATCATTCTTATTTGTTGGGGTCAAAAGCATAAAAATAATTAAATCAAAGTTTTAAGGTTTCAATAATTTGAATTTTAGAAAAATCAACAAATCTATTAACAACTTGTGGAGCAACACTGTTTTGACAGGGCAAGATTCCTGTTTCTAATGATAAAATAATTCAAATGCTTATGCCCCTGAATTGTTTACAGCATACCTTTCACATGAACAAATATTAATGATCCCTAGCTATACAAAATATACTTATATATCATAGATAAGTGTTATATATGTACACACACACATATATATACCTACATCTCAAACACCTACTCCTCAAAAAATATCTAAAATTATCATTGCTAACGGTTGTAGGCTGTGCTATTTTTAATCTATTCTAATTCCAGCTTCAAGAAAATGGTGGTCCTAATCAAACTGGTAGCCAATAAATATTTTAGTAGGCATATTAATTATTGAATGACTATCCAGATAGGTGTAAACACACACACATACACACACACACACACACACACACACACACACACACACACATACACACACTGTACCTATGTCTTAGGAATTTAAAGAAATAAAGCAAAGGGGGTTCAAATATGTTAACTATTAACTTATTAACTTCATGGCCAACTCTTGACATTTCACAAATAATCCCATTTAATCATTACAATAATTCACTTCCAAAGTTCAGAGAATAAGGGATCAGCATACAGTTATATAAATAATTAATAGTGGAAATGGTTTCTGAATTCCCTGGATCAGTGTGACTGTTAACAGTTCACTATGCTACTTCTTGGGAATCATTCTTCTTCCACTGGATTTAAGATATAACTAGTCACTCAAGAGTGAAATAAAGCAAAAATGTTTAATAGTATATATATGCTGAGCATCTCAAACCACCCACAGTGATCTGGAACACACCCTCAGTGAAGATGCATGATGAGGACCAGCGGAAAGCCTGGTAGGTTACAAGCATAGCTCTGATGTACATAAGGTTTGCCCTAAAAGCAAAGGCTGTGTTTAATCTTCGTAATTCACAACCATGGCTCAAAGACCCAGCAACAAGAGTGCTGGGTCACAAGCTCATAATCCCAGACTCACTGTGTGTTTTCTTCCAAACACATCTGACACACTAATATAGATGTCACTCTTCTTTTATATTAGTTCTCCATTAGAATTGCAGTCTTTAAATGATCACATTAAGGGAGTGTTACTAACACTCAGTAGGCAGAAGCCAGGAGCCTAAAAATATCCCACAATGCATCAGGGCACCTCACTACCACAAAACACATGTTAGTAGAGCCGGGGTTGAAAAGTACTTACTAATTTATCAATATTCCATAACCAAAGCAATCACTGTTTTGGTTTTCTTCTTTTGCTTTTCGCTTGTTTGTTTGTTCTTGAGGATCACTCTAGAGCCTTGGCTGGTCTCAAACTCACAGAGATATGCCTGCCTCTGCCTCCTAAGTGCTGGGATTGAACATGGGTTCTACAATACCCAGCTCACTTACCAGACACTGCACCCTCTTCTAAGTACCAAGGTTCTGATGGGAAGCAAGTCATTCTCCCATTTCATTGTTTTTATTCAACAGTGGAAGACAGACCTTAGGCACACAAAGGGATGTGATTATCTAGATAGTAACACAAGTGAACAAGATAAGAGAAGAAGAAGCTCCTCTGAAGACCAGGAGGAATTCTGTACTAAGGCTTTAACTCGGAAAGTGCTGCCTTCCAAGAGAAGGTGCTGTCAGAGAGCCAAGCAGAGAGAGGAAACGGCCAAGGTGTATATTCCATGGCAAGAAGGAACTTCAGGGGCTCTAGGAGTAGAAGGCAGGAAACGGGGAGCATGCTGGGTCAGAAGGGGTCTTGGCTCAAGTTAAATTATAGCCATCTGTAGAATGTTAGCATCGAAGTCCTGTCCAGTCCCTGGAAGATCATTATATCTCACTCTAAGCCAACCAGTTTGACTACAATGTTTAAGCTTGAAAACACAAAATGGGATGCGCCGTAAAGGTACCTCTGACTTTCACAGACATATTTGACAGGGCTTAGGGCAGGGACAGAAGCAGCGACAATCTGGAGCTCCTTGCAGAGGATGAAAGACACTCCTGGATACATACAGTACAGGTATAGCAACAGAAAAGCCAACCATTTGCTGTCAGACAGTTCCACAGTGAAACACTACCAAGATGAAAGCAACAACCCATGGAAAATCAAAGCAAGGTGACAGCTGAAATTGGAATCTTCCACTTAAGATTTATTTGGTGCTATAAACAGTAGGGAGTGGCAGGATTTATAATAATGAAACCCTCGTTTGGCTTCAATTTTCATAAAATTCAGCTTCCCCCTTTCGGTAGACATGATATGAAAAGGTTTTGTTTAATATGAAAGGCTGTGTACACAGGAAAAGCTAGAGGCTAATATAGGAGCAGTCTATTTTGATTACATGCTAAAACCCTGTCTTCAAGAAACTATGAATTCTAGGTCTGTCTATATGCCTATTCCTTTCAGCATACTTTTATAGACATATGACCTAAAAGCCAGTCTCAAAGCTGTAAGTGGCCTTAGAAATGTTTATTTACCAGTTAGTGATTAGGAACTGAAATATATATTTTCAAAGGAACAATACTAAGTTGTAAGTACTGGTTACTTATAGATTCTTTAACAGGCTAGGAGAGTTTATTGAATTCATGTGACAAGTATATTAAATCCTATAGCTGACAAGGTTAAACACAGCTTCTATGAGAAAACAGATGGAAACACCAATTTATACCAACTATTGTCAGACAATGGAAGTGAAAGGTTTGCACATCCACAGGCCCACTCTGATGGTCCTGTGGAGCCACCCATGTATGTGGTGGAGAAACACAAATCTTATCCAGAGAGAATGGTGACAGAGGAAAGAGTGCTGAACAGAGAAGGCCCTGGGAATCAGGTGTACCTAGAGCTATTTGCTGTGAGTCTTTTGGAAAGAATTTGGCTGAAAGTTGAAAATTACATTGATGGAATAAAAACCTGTCTCTCATTGCAGGGTAAGAAGGCTTAAAGTTGGTCCCAATGGTAAAGGAAGGAAATGGCAAAAGCAAAACTAGGATGATGACAGAGAGTTGTGGTAACTAGCACAGATAAGAATATCCCAAGCTTAGGTATAGAGATAGGGATTGAAAAAGAAGAAGAGGGAACATAGAAAATATAGAGATTATAGGACAAAAAGTAGATTATTGAATCTACTCCTCAGTTTAAGACTTTAATACATATTAACCCAAAAGTTAGTTTATGTTTGATACATTGGTATAGAATTCAAATTTAAGGTTATCTCTCTCTCTCTGTCTCTCTGTCTCTCTGTCTCTCTCTCTCTCTGTCTCTCTCTGTCTCTGTCTCTCTCTGTGTCTCTCTCTCTCTCTCTCTCTCTCTCTCTCTCTCTCTCTCTCTCTCTCTCTCTCTCCCTCCCTCCCTCTTTCTTTCTCTAGCATGAGATATTGTACCCATACAATTCATTTAAACTACAAGGTTTACTTCCAGTATTTTAAAATTACTATTGCTGACTGTTTAGGATAATTAAATAATACAATGGTCAATCAGATTCATGTTCATGCCAAATATTAGTCTTATTTAACACTGGAATATACATCCTAGGTTTAACATAGAGGTAAGATTCTATAGATAGAGTATATAAAAATAATAGATAGAAGGTATTAAAAACCTCAGAGACCTACAGAATATGGTATTTTAAAACATTATTTTAAGGATTCTTTGACAAGAAGACATGTCATCTCCTGACAGCACCCAGCCTACCTCAAAGAAGATAATGAGCATTGAAGAACCTCCTTATGGAGATGGCTTCAAATATGGCGAATAAACCACTGGGCAAAATGTCCTCATTTCTGCCACAGACAGTAATAGGCAAGTTGAATGCAGCTGGAGGCTATGGTAAAACTCTATCAAGACAGAGTAAGCAAGTCCTCAATAGTTCCTGCTTCCCAAATATGTCTGTCAGATAATCTGGGCCAGAAGGCTGAAGATTCTAATGCTATAAAAAAAATTGTGGGTGGCTGGCTGTCCAGATAGCAAGCTGTCTCTGTCATTTTCTCATTGGGGAAGCTGCTGACCTGCACTTCCTGTTTACTCGGGTAATTCATTTTATTCCTTCTCAAGGCTCAGATGGGGGTTGAAGACCAGATAGGTTAGTTTCACAATTAAGCTTAGTTGTTTAGGGGTTAAGAAGATGCTTTTAGATCTAGATAGATGTTTTTAGGTTGATAGTTATGAGATATGATAGAGATCGATTTAGGTTCAGAACTTTAAACTCACTAAAATAGGATAGATAATATTTTCTTCAAGGTCACCAAATACCTTTTGACTAGACAATATATATGTAAGTCTTACCTATTGCTTTTTATAATTTTTCATTAATGTTATTACTGTATATTATTAATAATGGCCTTTTTATTTAGACAGAAAAGGGGAATTGTTGGAGGTGGGTCTGATGTATTTTGATGCTAATTTACTGCTTGCTGTCTCTGTGCCTCAAGATTGCTATGTAACTTTGCCTAAAAACTTATTCTTATTTGACCAATAAGAAGCCGACACACCTGGGCAGGCAAATGGGATAGGCATGGCTAAATGCCCAGGACTTGGTAGACAGAGAGAATCTTGGGAGAGAAGGAGATGGGAGGGAGAAAGAGCAAGAGGAGGATTGCCATTGGGTAGAGTAGAGCCTTGTGGCCCAGAGGCGGGACTCTGAAGTTCCGCAGAGAAAGAGATGGCCAAAGGAGAACAACAATAAGTATTTTGGGATTATGGATGGAAGGTAGCCCGAACAGAAATTACTAGAAGCAGATGGAATGGGATGGAGAGTGGGAGTTCCTGGAGGATAGCTTAGGAGGTAACATCTGCCTTGCCCCAGGGGAAGGCTCATTTTAAAGTATGTCAAGTGTCTGTGTTCTTAAACCACAGTAATAATAATTATACAGCTAATAACAAACATTTATTATGTCCTATTTCTAAATTAACTACAACACCCAAGGACAGGTTCTTAGGAACAGAAGGAAAGGAACTGTGATTTTAGTGAAAAAAAATCCACCTTGAGACAGTACACACTTTATAGAAGGCACCTGCCTGAAGCAGCTTCCACAGATCACAGAGGTGGCTATGCATGAAAGGCAGAGTGTGGGCGCTACTGTGGAATAAGACAGGAATAGGTCTTCAATCAGGCTAATTAATGCCAAGTCTCCTTTCTTTCTTTCTTTCTTTCTTTCTTTCTTTCTTTCTTTCCTTCTTATTTTTTTACTTCTGTTTATTTATTTATTTATTTATTTATAACCTCTATTTATTTATTTGTTTGTTTATTTATTTATTGGTTTTTGGAGACAGGGTTTCTCTATGTAACCCTGGCTGTCCTGGACTCTCTTTGTAGACCAGGCTGGCATCAAACTCACAGAAGATTCCAAAAACATCTTCAGAGATTAATGAGAGACATTGAAAGTCCTCTCCCCTCCCCCCCTCTCTCTCTCCCACAGGCTTAGAAGGAATGAGAGTTGCCTAGCTTGAGGGATCAGGTGGTTCCAAGAATAGTGTCTTGGGGAAAGAACAGCTGAGTCCGACTATAAAGACATAGCATAAGCAAAGACAATCATATTATTTAGATATTGCATCTAATAGTACAGTAGTATCTGAAGGTCTCAAAAGACAAGGTCAGTCCAACTATCCGTTGTGCAACTGGCCCATCTAAGTCTCAAAATACATGATCTTCTCGGAAAAATTAACATTTGTCCTTTAAGTCCTAAAACTTTTATCTATTTATTGAGAATTTGTTTAAGACATTATTTTTAATTATTTGTACATGTGTGCCTGTGTATAGATAAGTGCATATGACTGAGGTGCCCATAAAAGTTAAAAGAGGGTGTTGGGCCCTCAGCATTATATCTACAGGCATTTGAGAGCTGTCAAGTGTGTGTGTTGGGACCCAGACCCAGGCACTCTGCAAGAGCAGGATACTTTACTAACCACCACAGTGTGTTTCCAACCCCCCCAAAATTTGAATGCTACAATTATTTTCTACTAAGACACATTTTTTCCTATTAAGGTGTCATCCACCCTACTAAGTAAGTTTTTGTGGGTTCCCCTTTATCTTGCTATTTCTACACTTTTATCACCACCTTGCCATTGTTGCTTTGTATTTCTAGTCAGATTCCTCTAATTTCTAGTACGTGAGAATAACTAAAAGCGAAAGAATCGTGTGTAATGTAGGAGCGGAGGCACTCTAAGAAAAGACATTCCTGAAGCCAAATAATCATCAGAACGGTGATTTTGATGGCTCAGAGGCAATTACACTGACACTCTTGTGAATATATTTCACTTACCAATTTAATAGCATTTTCAGTTACATCTGAAAATCTCTGAGTTTTCTGAGATGCCAAAAATATTAAGTTCGATGAACTAGAGGAAAACGATTATTGAGGATATATCACATTGGGGGCTGGAGGGTGGGTAAGAACACTTGCTGCTCTTGCAGAGCACACAGGTTCAGTTCTCAGCACATACATGGAGTCTCACATACATGACTCCAGTTCCAGCAGAATCCAAAACCTCCTCCCCCCATACGCACTGCATGTACGGACACTTATTTGCATGCAGGCAAAATACTCATGTACCTAAGGCAGTAAATAAAGAATACATGGAATTGTTTTTCATATTCCTGGTAATATACATCTCCTTTAGATGTCATTTTAATATCCCAACCATTTTTGTTAACACTATCCTTGATATATATTTTTTCTGAACAACTTTATAAATTCTAATTTCCAGTGCTACTCATAGGTAAAAATTAAACTAATTAATTAAGCTTGGAAACAAGTCATCTTACATAGAAATATTTGAGGAAGATATAGTGTGCAGAATATGGAACAGCAATGAGTAAAACATTGCAGTCACTCTTGAACCCAGAAAATCACTAGAAAACCAAAGGATTCCTTGCTACAGGGGTGTCATGGGCTCCAGAAACCAAATGGAATCCCTGAAATTATGGCTATAGGTCCACAGATTTTAGTGAGTCCAGCATATGTACCCTCTGCCAGCAAAATGTTAGCATCGTGTTACAAAGCCTGCCTCCAGTGCATAACACTGTAGTGCACCAACCACTGAGGAAGGACACCAAGCCACACTGTGGCTCCACAATGTAAAGCTATGTCTTACTATACAGTGCCAGGGAAACACAGCCACCAACAAAGTGTTTGTTTTTTCAAACATTGTAATCAGGAAAGCATGGAACACTTCTTTCAAGTAAAGGTTTGAACTTGTATCCTTTCCATCATAAAAGACAATACAAGAGCATCCGAGCATTCCAGCAGGAGGGCCTTTTACAGAGAAGAGTTCCAACCACAGCTCCCGGAGCACGCTTTAAGAAACTTAACAACATCTTGCCTCTTTCCTTGTAGTTAACAATTGAGTATCTTTCCGTAGGTCTCCATTCTGCCAAAACATTTTCTGAATACAAGCTGGCAGTGCCAGAGAAGTTGTCTTCTTTCTTTCCAAGTCTTAGCATTGGTAGCCAAAGTGCCTTTGTTGCTCAAATAATCTATGCCATCTGCCAGCAGTCCCTATCCTGAGGGCCATCTGCCAGCCTCTCTGCTTCAAGCCCAGGCTGTGTTGCCTCTGTGCTGTTTAAATGGCTCTTCCACCAGAGGAGAGAAGATAACACAGAAAACAACCGCTTCCCATGGTAACCACTCTTGGTCATCATCACTGGCCTCTAGTGAGATTGGTTCCAAGGATGGAAAAAGACTCCACAATTTGAATGAAGTAACTAGGTAACTGCGTTCAATTTTTCCTTTCCTATTAAAATAGGTTAATAGACACCCATAGAATCGTAATCCAATCAGTTATTAATATAGCACATCTGTAGACCTGTCTTTCCATTTTGCTTTTATGGGGTGTTCTCCATTATAATGAATTATTCTCTGGATAAAGAATCAAAGAGGAGAAAACAATCCTTATTTCTTCAGCTAATCCCGGTTATTTTAAAAAGCAACTTCTGGCAGAAATTACTAATTCAGTTGAATGTTATTAACAGTATAATGCTAACTTTACACTGCACTGCACTGTGCTGCACCGTAATCTACTTAAGATTCCTGACTTTAAAGTAGCAACAGCCAGGGCTACTGAACAGTCTCCTAACGAGGTTAAGCCTAAAGAGTCCCATTAATGTCTCCCTAAGGCCACCAGGAAACTCCTTAAAGCAAAGGAGTGCCAGGCCTTTCGGTGGGATTATGCTTGGAGCCTTTTTTCTTTCTAGAGTGTGACTACTGGGATTTATTTTATGTCTCCATCACTGCCAGCCTGCAGGGGGAAGCCCCTTCTTACTCCCAATCACTCATCAGAAATCCCAGGATACGCAAGTACCATGAATTCTGAAAGCCTTTGCTATCCCAGTATCAAAATTAAATTAGCATTTAAGTGGATGTCAGGAATCAAGTTCACACAGAAGAAATGACATTGTCCTTCCCAAATGTCAGAAAATATTCCTACTTTAAGTGGCAACAACTAAATGTATCTCATTCTCTTGTCAATTCTCTCCAAAGGCGGGTGTGATCTTTATATGGGTGGAGAGCCAACTTACTATATTACTCCATGGAATTTATTTAAATCAGTTAGCATTGTAAACCACATATCTTGACCCAGGGGCATATGGTTATTTCCATCAGTTAGTAAAAAGGTAACAACTATTCTGACACTAAAATATATATGATCAAAAGCTTCTAACATTTATTTCCCAAATTTCTATTCATAATGGAACAGTATGTACTTGGTACAGGAATATCACTAAGTATATTTACACAATAATTGTCATTATCTCTATTATGCATACCTGTATAAAAAGAAGGATGAGACTATTAATCCTCATTCTTTGGTGTCACTTTTTGCCTCTAAATATATAATTCACAAAGTAACTTATTTAAGAAGAGTATTTTAGTTACACATACAGTTTTATATTAAATGGCCAGTGAGATGTCTTAGTCTTACCTCCAAGGCTGGCAACCTCGGGTTCATCTCTGGGACCAATATAGTGGAGGAACAAACTCACTCTCAGCAGTTTTTCTCTGGCCTCCACACTGTGCGTCAGTGTACACACACACACACACACACACACACACACACACACACACATACACACACACACACACACACACACACACACGTATGCACACATGCGCACCCCCCCCAAATGAATAAATAATTAAATAAATGTGAAAGAAAAATGAGATGTTTTTCTTACAACTCAATGGATTTTAGAGTTTAAAAAGTCCTTAACGAACAGCACCCACCAGAACTACCCATGTATTCCCAAGATAGCGCTAAGTCAAGCGCCTCCTGTACAGACCCAGGCTAATAAATGTAGCTCCACCACGCGTCGGAGAAGCTTCTTTCGGCAACAGATAAAGTCAAGTACAGAAATTTCCACTGGTCAAAGGTAGAGAATCTATGGCTATGGGGGCTCAGATCCGGTTGATACTTATCTACGGAGCCAGGCTCAGGGGAAAATCTTAGAGAATTTCTAGGAGGCAGAGGACCAGGCCACCTGCTGCTAGAAAATGGCCTTTAGACCTGACAGGGAAGGTGTAGTCAGGAAATTTCAAAAATATAGTTACCTAAAGAAGACCCGGCTAGCGACGACAACAACAATTGATATGCCAGTGGGTGGGTGGGAAATACACAAGGTCCGAGACCAACATGAAGGCAGCAGGCAATGCCTGGCTGCTGAGAGAGGAAGGACCAGTCCCTTTTAAGAATTAGCTATTCCAATCTGATGTAATGCTGGCATGTGATAATGTAGCTGATGTTAAACTCAGGTTTCAAATTAATATGGATGACTTAATTACTTTCTACGATTTCTAACAGTTTTGATTATATTAAGCCTTACCAATGAGAGATAGTGAATGAAAATAATATTTGTATAAAATAATTTATGAAAAATCAAATCATTTGTGAGAATTTTTTCCCAAATTATGAAGGCCTACATGAAATAAAAGATTTTTAAATTTTTTTTTTAAAAGAAGAATTAGCTTTTTCATACATTAACAATTCCCAGTGGTCAGCTATTCACTCATCTACATTTGAGAAACACTAAAGGTACTTGGTAGGTTGTGTATTATTTAACAATTACATTTAACAATAAAATAAAAGGAGATGAGGCTGTGAGTTTGCGGGGGAGTGAGGGTGACAGGGGGAGTTAGAGCAGTGGTTTTCAACCTCCCTATGTTGTGACCCTTTAATAGTTTCCTGTGTTGTTAGGAACCTCAACCATAAAATTATTCCATTGCTACTTCATGATTGCAATTTTGCTACTGTTACAAGTCTTAAATAGTTGATATGCTGCCCCTGAAAGGGTTGTGACCCACACACAGGTTGAGAATCCTTGATTTAGAGGGACCATAAGGAGAGGGGGGGTGATATAAACACAGGATCAATGTATGAAATCATCAAATATATAAAAATAAAAATGAAGAACTCAGTTAAGAGGCTACCAGGAAAGCAGGTGTACACCATTATTCCCAGCACTCATGAGGCAAATCTGTGTGTTCAAAGCAAGCCTGGTTTATACAGGGACTTCCAGGCCAACCAGAGAAGAGTCTCATGGCTATTTTAAAATGTGATTAAGCACATTGCTTTGACATGTTTTCACATGTCTATGAGCACCCTCCCACATATATATGTTTATATATACATATATACTATATAGTTTGTAGTCTCATTTTCTATTATTTTCCTTCAAACTCTCATGCTCCTATATTTTGCTAATTCCAATATCCATCTTTTTCTCTTTCTTTTTTAAAAATATATTTTATTAATTTATTCATATTACATCTCAATTGATCCCATCCCTTGTATCCTCCCATTCCTCCCTCCCTCCCACTTTTCCCCTACTCCTCTCCCCTATGACTATGACTGAGGGGGACCTTCTCCCCCTGTATATGATCATAGGGTATCAAGTCTCTTCTTGGTAGCATGCTATCCTTCCTCTGAGTGCTGCCAGGCCTCCCCATCCCGGGGACGTGGTCAAATATGGCGCACCAGAGTTCGTGTGAAAGTCAGACCCCACTCTCTACTCAGCTGTCCAGAGCCAGCTCAGGGTCATTCAAGGCTAAAAGAATCTACTGGCTGAGGCAAAATTCTGATGCCCCATTCCAAAGCTAAACTTCCTCATTTCAGCCTCTGCACAACCTCCTCCTTTCGACCTCTGCGGATGTTGTTTAGCAGGTTAGCTAACTTCCTCCTTTTACCCCCTGCAGATGTTGTTTAGCTGGGTTGGCTCGGGACTTTCCAAGAGATAGTTAGCTAAAATAAGATAGGATTTGTTTCAAGATGAACCACAGGATGTTCCCCTGCTGAGATCACCTGGAGGCATTCTCAGACCCCTCCCCTACTGCTTGGCTCCTGCTTCCACCCTATATAAGCTTTTGCTTTCGATTCAATAAACAGACCTTGATAGGAGTTCTACTTGGTCTCACCTCCTTCTTTCTCGTCCCATCTTTTGGGGTATGGCTCCCCTCGTGACTCCGTAATTACTGGTCCTGCTGGATGGGACACTCAGCTGTGGAGAATGTCCTGTTTATTGGCTAGATCTGGGTAGGGATTCAAAGTTTATTGCATGTATTGTCCTTGGCTGGGGCCATAGTTTGAGCAGGACCCCTGGGCCCAGACCCGCCCATCATACTTGTATGTTTCTAGGACCCTCTGGATCCTTCTATTTCCCTATTCTCCCATGCTTCTCTCACCTAGAGACCCAATAGGAAGTCTTCCCCTCTGTCCCACTTTCCTGATAAGACTTTCATGGGACATGCCCCTTGGGCTAGTGTCCAGATATAAGTGAGTATATACCATTTGACTCTTTCTGCTTCTGGGTTAACTCATTCATTATGATCATTTCTAGCTCAATCCATTTGTCCACACATTTTGGGAATTCCTTGTTTTTAATGGCTGAGTAATATTCCATAGTGTAAATATACCACAGTTTCTTTATCCATTCTTCTACTGAGGGACACTTAGGCTGTTTCCAGGTTCTGGCTGTTATGAATAAGGCTGCGATGAACATGGTTCAGCAAATGTTCTTGTTGTGTGTTGGAGTATCTTCTGGGTATATTCCAAGGAGTGGAATATCTGGGTCTTGAAGAAGCCTTATTCCCAGTTTTCTGAGATAGTGCCAGATAGCTTTCCAAAGTGGCTGTACTAGTTTGCATTCCCACCAGCAATGAAGGAGTGTTCCTCTCTCCCCACATCCTCAGCAGCATGTGGTGTCACTTGAGTTTTTGATCTTAGCCATTCTGATGGGTGTAAGATGGAATCTCAGAGTTGTTTGGATTGGCATTTCCCTGATGACTAAGCACGGTGAACATTTCTTTATGAGTTTCTCATCCATTTGATAGTCCTCTGTTGAGGAATGCTTTTTTTATTTCTTAAGAAGCATGGACACAAGGCTAGCTTAGAACAAGCCAGGCCTGCTGCACAGATCCCTCACCGGGGTTGTTAGCTTTGCATCACAACATTTGTCCAGTTGTGTCTCTCCACAACTATACAGCTCTTGATCAATCTGAGCAGCAGAACCACTTAGGTTCCCTGCTTCTTGGAGACTTTGTGTCTTTATAAATAGCACTGTGTCAAGCATGCTTAAGTGAGATCTATTTGTAGACATTCTTTCCGACAGTTTCTTCATACAGTAAGACTAAAAGTTACTAATGCTAAAGAACCTAATGTATTAGTCTTCATTCTCAAGAAAAGGATGGAGGGGAGGGCGCTCATGAAATGCATGGTATTTGCTCATGAACTGGTAGGAGATGTTCCCGTGAATCCTGACAATGGCATTAACTGAAGGGACTAAGAGAAAACACGTTGGAAGTTCACCGTGCAAAAATGGATAGTAGCGAAGTTTTGCACTCTGCAGCAGTGACTGGCAATGGATCAGGCAGTCTTTCTTAAATTTAAAAGGGGGAGTAAGTAAAAAAAAAATTGTCAAAATTAAACATCTGATTGTAGCATCACAGATACGCTGCTCTGCATCTACTTGAGTGGATTTGAAATGTTAGGGAGGCAGACATTTTTTCAGAATAACATCCCTCATTTTAAAACTCAGCTTCTTTTGAATTTAACTCCGCACTGCGGTCTGTGCAAGAGAAACTGAGTATTGCAACCCAATATGCCTATCATTCTTGAACTCCTGGATGTCTGCTGCGTATGAGTGTCCTGCTCAGGTGGAGCAGTCATTACAAACACCTTCCACCTGTCTTGGATGGAAACAGTGGTCCAGCCCACCCTCATCACGACAGTCCTCCAGAATCCTCAGTGAGAGGCACACAGGTCGGTTTTGTGACCATTGTCTTTCGAATTATCTTCAGTGAGGTACTTCCTGCTGTCTTCTTTACTTCAGGGAAGACTCCGTCATAAATCCTCTTGTTGTTGTTGTTAAGACAGGTTCTTTCCATACAGCCTTGGCTATCAGGAGCTAGCTATGTCAACCGGGCTGCTTCTGAGAGATCTGTCCGCCTCTGCTTTCCCAGTGCAGGGATGAAAGGTGTGTGACACCATACCCAAGGGGAAAACATTGATTGACTCTTCTAACTTGTACTCAGTGTGGTCATTCTGTCTTTCTTCCATGTTCCCCGTTCTTCTTCCCTCAGTACCACTGAAGCTTAGCTGTATTCCATTTCAGGGTCTTCTCAGCTCCCTCCCGAGAATGCTGTAGCATTTGCTGTTTCCAGGCTCAGCAGGGTTTCCTTCCTTGGCTCTCCACTTCTACTTAATTAAAACTGGTCCATCCCATCTCCTTGGAATCCTTTACTTTATCTTCCTCGCATTTACCAAAACTTATTGTCACATTTATTTGTGGAACAACTCATCAAAAATCTATCTGTTAAAATGTGATTCTCTTCCTAGATTTGAGTGGTATCACCTTCCATGGCATCTAGCACCATGATTCATATATAAAGTAGCCAGTAATGACAAATATGATGAGCATATCCTCAAACTGTTTTTATTTCTTTGCTACTCAGCGGAGTCCACTCATCACTTGCTTAGACATTTGCTACGGTTGTCAGCATGTCCTTCTGCGGCTGAGTTTGGGTATGAAAGGCATTCCAATGGCGATTCTCACTGCCAGCTTCCATAAGCCAGACTTATCCTGTGCAGTGCAAGTAGAGAACCGAATGAAGGACCAAATGATGCCCGCAGCTTGCAGAGCCCTTGGCCACAAATGTCTGACCCTGCCTGCCACCGCGTCTCTACTTTCACACACCAGGCTGCAACTGGTCTGCACTACACTGTTACTAAAGACACAGCCCAGCGTATGGCATCTAAGGGGACTTTTCTAACTCCTTAGGGTGAATATGGTCTCTGCTTTGATTGCAAACCTATTTACTAGCTTGTTGCTACGGAGGTTTGACATGGTCCTGCAATCCCTAACTGGTGTTGCCCAAAGCTATAGCACTCCTCACAGACTCTTACTGCTACCCACATACATTTGTCAAGTCACACTTAGTACAAAGTAATATTCAGTGAAATTCTGTAAGTGACTTGATATCGACAAGGATAGTAGTGGGCTAAACATTTTTACACAGAAAAGTGGAGACAGACAATGATGCCAAAAAGCAGAAAAAAAGCGTTTGATGGGAAATTCTTGTATACTATGATAATGAAGTAAACTCCGACATATGAATACCTGGTAATGATGAAGACTAGCAGTCAAGACACAGGATAAAAAGACGTAGGCCCTGAACACCTTTCTTTCTTCCTTCCTTCCTTTCTTTCTTTCTTTCTTTCTTTCTTTTTTTGAAAATGACCATTAAATTGAAATTGTTCCATTGAATATTGTATATGAATTTATTGGGAGAAAATGTGAACATAAGGACCAATATGAAAATGAAAGTACATATAAATTGTATATACAGATAGATAGATAGATGATATACGATAGATTTTGTATGTATGTGAGTGTGTGTATGTGTGAGCGTGTGTGTGCATATGCATGCGTGTCTGGTGTATACATTGTTTGGTTTACCATACAGGGAACTGAGTCTCAACTAGGGGCTGATACATATTAATACTCTGTATCTGAACACCTTTCTTGGTGCTAGCTTTTATTACTAAGACAACAAATCAGACTGTGATAGGACTCCTTATGGTATGTATCTTCTCGGTGACAGCCGAGTATTAAACAGTCTCCACATTCTATCTTAATTAAAGAACACTTAGCTGACACACTACAGCTGTCAAACACAAGCCCTTCAGAATTCAAAGCAGAAGCAGAGACACTTCCGCAAGGTCTAGAGCACCGTGAGTGATGTCATCCTTGCAGCATCAGGGCACAACCCGGGTACCTGAAGACTCAGATGCAGGCACTGTGCACCAGTCTCCTAGCAAACATGCTGTGTGCTAGAATCCATTCCATCCCTTAAAGCAGCTTGCTATGGATGCAAACCCTTTTCAATATTTAAATGTCAATCATAGGTTTGGCATCTGATGATCATATTCTTCCCAATTATAGGTGAGGCAGGCATGAAAAATCTCTCTTAATACGAAACTCAAATA
Organism: Acomys minous; assembly: GCF_964271855.1. Taxonomy (NCBI): domain Eukaryota; kingdom Metazoa; phylum Chordata; class Mammalia; order Rodentia; family Muridae; genus Acomys; species Acomys minous. The sequence continues at coordinate 88,992,612 of NC_140486.1, read as the reverse complement.
ATGGACAAAGAGCATATAACTACCACCATATTCTTTTTTTAATATTTTAGTAATATATTCATATTACATCTCAATTGTTATCCCATCCCTTGTATCCTCCCATTTCGCCCTCCCTCCCATTTCCCCCTACTCCACTCCCCTATGACTGTGACTGAGGGGGACCTCCTCCCTCTGTATATGATCATAGGGTATCAAGTCTCTCCTTGGTAGCATGCTATCCTTCCTCTGAGTGCTGCCAGGCCTCACCAACAAGGGGATGTGGTCAAATATAGGGCACCAGAGTTCGTGTGAAGATCAGTCTCCACTCTACTCAGCTGTCCTGTCCATTGGAGAGATCTGGGTAGGGGTTTAAAGTTTACTGCACATATTATCCTTGGCTGGGGCCATAATTTGAGCAGGACCCCTGGGCCCAGACCCGCCTGTCATAATGTTCTTGTAGGTTTCTAGGACTCTCTGGATCCTTCTATTTCCCCATTCTCCCATGCTTCTCTCACCTAGAGACCCAATAGGAAGTCTTTCCCTCTGTCCCACTTTCCTGGTAAGTGGAGACTTTCATGGGACATGCCCCTTGGGCTAGTGTCCAGATATAAGTGAGTATATACCATTTGACTCTTTCTGCTTCTGGGTTAACTCACTCATTATGATCATTTCTAGTTCAATCCATTTGTCCATATATTTCTGGAATTCTTTGTTTTTAATCGCTGAGTAGTATTCCATAGTGCAAATGAACCACAGTTTCTTTATCCAATCTTCTACTGAGGGACACTTAGGCTGTTTCCAGGTTCTGGCTATTATGGCTGCTATGAACATGATTGAGCAAATGTTCCTGTTGTGTACCACCACATTCTTTACTATAAATCTACATCCTTTATTTATCAATCTGGTAAGCTGTAACTAGCTTTAACAATGCTCTCACATGTATGTGCATATTCACATATGCATGGATGGGTACCTATAAAGACATATATAATATTTTATATGCTGTCGAAAAACTTAAATGCCTGTGATAATAGTAGACATTTCTTTGCAATGTGTCCGTTTATCAACAAAACCATAGGGACAAGCTTTCTAATATATTTAACCCTTATAATACACACGTGGCAAACGCAAACATATTTTGATAGTCATAGAAAAATAACTAATATCAAGAAATGTCATTTTAAATGCTAATTTTAGAATAAAAAGCTGGAAAGTAATCATTTTACATCCTCAGGATCTAGCTTGGTGCACATCTCTGCCTACAACTCCTGCTAAGAATTTAATTTAATTACATTTTACTCTCCTAGCATCCTAATATTCTCTATGTAGTCCACTCTTTCTCCACAGTTGGAGAAAGTCCCACGGATTAGCATAGGAATGGGTAAGGGTAAGGAGAGATGCATCCTACCAGAGCTTACAGACAGCAAGGTTACAGGAGAGGTAGAGTTCAAATGGTTTCTACTGTGATTTATTACTTTCATCAGTGATGAGAAAGAATGAGAGAATCCTAGGAGTTCACTTCATGAGAAGCAGTCAAAGTGAATACACCACAGAAAGCAGGGCGCATCACTGGGCTGCCTCCTCTGGTTCTCAGGCCACTGACTGCCAGCGCAGTACTCCTGGGGACTCATGGGAACATCTTCCCTGTTCACAGAAGACTATTCCCTAAGTAAATGTACTAAAGTAAGTTTAGATTAGTATCTAAACACAAGCCCCTTTAGATTCTTTGGTTCAGAAGTCAGGAAGCCAGGAGTCCTCTGCACTGCTGCCTCCTGCTTCACCAGATGGGAACAGTGTGATTCCTTGTACAGCACTCAACACATCTTGCCCAACAGTCATAATGATCAAGCCACCAACACCAAGATAGTGTATACCATGTGTGGAATGCCACATGTAAGACATTATGTAGAAACATAGAAGACGCATTAGCACAGACCCTGCCCTGGCTTGCGAGCACATGGACTCACAGGCAGTCCTGCAGCCCTGAGCTTCAGCATTCCATGTTTGAATTGTTCGAGAAAGCATGAAAGAGTAGCAGCTCCGAGCAGGCATCAGAGGCTAGGGAAACAAACCCTGGCTCTACCCGCTGAAGCACATGATACAACACAGTGTACCAAATGCCCTGAGCTGGTGACACAGCACTCATGTGTCAGCAGTCTTACTGACAGAGGTTCCACAGAGGCATGGCCACCTGCTTCCTAAAATTGGACCCTGTTAATATGCATATCCACAAGACTCTGACTGATGGAGAAAATTCACCCAGGTTCATACCTGAAAACGTATAAATCCCAACTACAATAAGTAGAAAACCTCAGCTGTCACAGAAAGGCTTACTTTCTGCAAAGTAGCAATGTGAACCCATGACTTCTACTACTCCCTTTCTTCTGAAAGAATAGGTATCCTAATCCCAAGTGGTCCTCCCTAAATACATATACACCCGAGCAACACTAAATGGGCTTATCAGGATACATACATTCATACATACATACATACATACATACATATGCATGTACATACTTGTATGTGTGTGTGCATGTGTGTGTGAGTAACATTAATAACAATTTAAGAAAGAGGTTGTGGAGCTAGAGAGATGTCTCAGAGGTTAAGAGCACTGGCTGCTCTTCCATAGGTCCTGAGTTCAATTCCCAGCAATCTCATGGTGGCTCCCAACCATTTATAATGAGACCTGGTGCCCTCTTCTTGTGTGCAGGTGTACATGCAGACATAACACTGGATACATAATTTTTTTTAAAAAAAGGAAGAAAAGAAAAGAGGTCATGAAGTTGAACAAACATAGAAGGGGCTGGAAAGGGAAAGAGATGGAAATGACATAAGTAAATTATTTATGTATGAACATCTCAAAAATAGCTTAAAAAAAAAACATGGATTCAACCGATCTCCATGTAAATTTGCTTATAACAGGAAAACCAGTAAGAGGCAAGTGAAGAACAAATATAGGAATAGCAAACGATTAAATCTCACAGTGCTTTCAGAGAAGCAGAATAAAGACAAAATGTGAAGTACGCTTCAAGTGATCAATCAACAAACACCAAACACTGAGCTGTTGCTACGGTGAACCAAACAAGTCGTTTGACAAGACTCGGGCCATGCAGACCAGGACAAATGTAGGCCAACTCGAGAACAGTAAATATCCACGGCCATTGACAGACAGGTGCACCAGACTCCTTAGAAAGAAGGGCGCTTGTAGGTAGCGCACACACTTCTTATTCAAAGCTAATGAAGAGCTGGAAGGTGCTTCTCTTCTGCTTCACTCATGAGGTACAATTTCTCTGTCTCCTCTGTCTCTGTCTCTGTCTCTGTCTCTCTCTCTCTCTGTCTCTCTCTTTTCTCTCTGTGTCTCTGTCTCTGTTTCTGTCTCTGTCTCTCTCTCTGTCTCTGTCTCTCTCTCTCTGTCTCTCTCTCTCTTTCTCTCTCTCTCTCCCCAAACTATTATTTCTTCCAAAACATTAAACATCTCCTTGCCTTTCCATAAAGAACTACGTTTATCTTACACCCAGTACTTGATGACTATTTTAGTCAGCGGAAATGAGAGTTTTTATGTGGTAATTAAACCCAAGTTCTACCTGTAAATAAACACATACTATTGGGTATATTTTTTTAAAGACAGCATTGTTTTTAAAATTACTATTTTCTTGTTTCTATACTGACAAATGTTATGTGTCACTAAACTGCCATTAATCAGCCGACTGTGAACATCTTACTGTGTGGAGCTGCTGTTGTTAAAGGACTCTGGAAGTTGATGTTGGAAGATGATGACATTGCACTAACATTTAAATTTCATAAAAAGGTTCAGAAGTTAGATTACAGAGATGCCAGGACTTCACTATTCCCTGAATGCAAGATGCATTGCACACTACTTAAAATTCAGTACTGCAAACTACACTCATTTAAAAGGTAGCAAGAAGGTCATCAGGCCCAGGCACGTGCTGAGGCAGCAAGGTAGAGCGGTGCCTTCAGAAGTCCTGATTACAAACATATTTACAAAGACTGTCTAGTTGTAAAGAATACACATATAGTAATTTATGAATTAGAAATAATTGTAGTTCTCTGGAGATCCTGTGTGTCCTGGGTGTCCTATGGAGTGTTCTTTTTTCCCTCTGCTTGAAAATGACAGCATGCTAATTATTCTGTCAAGGTTAACAGACCCCAAATTTGACTTTTAAATCTTAGTGGATGTCTTTTTCCAATCACCAATAACTTGGCATTTCTGATACCCTCCTCCTCAAAATTATGTGTTGCGGGAATTCTCATAAAGTCAATTCATACAGCAAAAATCTGTAAATCAAAGAACGTACACGATACAATCATGAGATAAATTAGAAAACCGCAGAGAATCTTAACAAGTGCTTTGAAAAGAACCTTAGAGATGGATTTTTAAGAATTGTTAATGATGAGCTGCAATCTTTGGCTTCTGTCAAGATCAAAGCAGCACTCAGTGAGGACCCAACAAAGCCAGACAACAGTTCCCATTAAAAAATAAAGTCACGAATCAAACACGATGAAGAGCCTACTAAAATCAAAGTAGAAGAAGGAGCAAAGAGTTAGCACTAGCAAGCTAGCATCTACTCAGAGACTACTTGACAAAATTTAGTAATCTTGACATCATCCCTCTGTACTGAAGTATAGAAGAAAAGACACAGTCTCTATAGCATACTAAGGTGAAGAGTATATTCTAGAAATTTGTAGAAGATATTTACAAAGAGTTAAGAAATAACAAATAGGGTATCAAGTCTCTTCTTGGTAACCTGCTGTCCTTCCTCTGAGTGCCACCAGGTCTCCCCCTCCAGGGGACATGGTCAAAGGTGAGGCACCAGAGTACGTGAGAAAGTAATATCCCACTCTCCACTCTACTGTGGAGAGTGTTCTGTTCATTGTCTAGAGAGACTTGATACCCTATGAGCATATACAGGGGGAGGTAATCCCCCTCAGGAACAGTCATAGGGGAGGGGAATAAGGGGAAAATGGGAGGGAGGGAAGAATGGAAGGATACAAGGGATGGGATAACCATTGAGATGTAACAAGAATAAATTAATAAAGGAGGAAAAAAAAGTAAAAAAAAAAATCCTAAAAAAAAAAAAAGAAAAGAAAAAAAGAAATAACAAATACCTGTATTCTCTAAGCAACAGTGATGAGAAATGAAACCACTACAGGGGAGACCAAAAAGGACACCTGGATATCCTGACACTGGCAAGGGGGTGAAAGTGTGGAAAGACGGAAAGTTGGAGAGGAGAGTACAAAACCAGCTGGTTGTATGTTTTTAAAAACTATATTGGGGATGGGGCTCCCAGAGAGATAGATGAATGATTAAGAGCACGTATTCTTTCAGGGAACCCAGTTTTAATTTCCAGTACCCATATGGGTGGTTCAAAATTATAACTCCAGTTCCAGGGGATCTGATGACCTCTATTGACCTCCAAGGACACCAGGCACACAAATGATGCACAGAGACATGTGTGAAAAGCGCTCATACACAGAAACTAAATTGAAAATGAAGAAGAAGAAGACGATGAAGAAGAAGACGAAGAAGAAGAAGAAGAAGAAGAAGAAGAAGAAGAAGAAGAAGAAGAAGAAGAAGAAGAAGTAATACTAGTAGTAGTGGTGGTGGTGATGGTGCTGGTTTGAATGTCCATAAGCTCCTATACTTGAATGCTTGGTTCCCAGTCTGTGAACTGCTGGAAAGGATGGGAGGTGTGGCCTTATTGGAGAAGGTGTGTCATTAGGGATGAGCTTTGAGGTTTCAAAAGCTCATGCTAGGTCCTGTGGCTCTGGATGTAGCTCTCAGCTACTCCTCCAGCACCATGCCTGCCTGTGTTCAGCCAGCCTCCCTACCATGATGACAATGGACTAAGCCTCTGAAACTAAGCCAGCTCCCAGTTAAATGCTTTCCTTTATAAGAGGTGCCTTGGTCAAAGTGTCTCTTCATGGCAATCGAACAGTGACTGGAACAGAAAAGCAATAAAGATGGAAAAATAATGAATAAGAAGGAATAAATATAACCAAGCAGATCTTAAGGAGAACAAGGAAAATAACTGAACTGAAAAAATAGGATAAATACATTGGTTACTTTTAGATACTACTGAAAAAAATTAATGAAATAAAACTATATCTTAAATAATAATTCAGACAAACTCAGTTATGGATCATGAAAATATATTATTAAAAATCACTTTTTTCCAGTGTACTGTTGGTGTCTACTTAAAACCTGGCACGTACTGTAACAAGTCTCTAAATACAAAAGTAAAGTAGATTTACCATAGAGGACTCACTGTTTAAGATTTCTCAACCTATGCATGTTAAAACTACTCAGCTTTTTTAGGAATACAAACACGTTAACTTTCAAGTTTTACTTTTGCATCAGCGGTGAATGCTTGCCATATGCTGATGTGTAACTACAGTACTTCACACAGTGGCTTTCATCAAGGTCATGTGGAAACCACTGCTAGACAGTAACGAGAATAGATGGTCCACAGTTCCTCTTCTCAACATGATTGAGTTAAAAACATACTGTCAGTGAACAATGCAAACTACAAAAGGAAAGGAAGGAAGGAAGAAAAGCTACTGAAAATTACCCCCAGGAAACAAAATATATAAGCAACATCTTGTGTAGAGGCATAGCCATGGGATGATAGTGTATTTCTTAATCTTTCTGGTCATGGCTCTAATAATAAAAATGACAGCCTTGAAGTATGATTACTATATACAATTGAACTAATCCCAGAATGTGAGTCCTGCAGTTTATTTTCCTGAAGCAACAGGATGAGTAGGGAAGGAAGCTGGCACATGCTCGGTAGTTCAGAAAACCGAACACACTTTAGGCAGCCAGAATCTGTGGTGTAAGAATTATTTCTTATCAACAAGGTGAAAATGCATTCATCCAAAGGGACATAGAGGGAAATGGGTAAGAAATAATGCCTGTGCATACAGCCTTAGTGCCACTTTTAACTACTGCCTTTTACTCTACAATATGACCATCATAAAATATTAAACATTTTAATGGGTGCCTTAGCTCAGGCTGCCATGAAAACTCCCATGGACTCACTGGCCTGAAGAACAGACATTTCCTTTACCACAGAGGCTGCAAGCCCCAGGTCTGGGTTCCAGCCTGTCTGTCTGGCATGCAGGCAGTGGTCAGTTCGCTGTGAACATCTTGTCTCTTTTCTGCTGCAGATTGAAAACCCTTTGTGCTGGTGTGGGTATGGAAACAGATAGAGAGCGCACATGCAAAAGAGGATGGCAGACCCCTGGCACTGATGATGACAAGGACACCACCCCATATTACTAGGGCCCCATTCTTATGACTTTGCTTTACCTCAGTTACCTTCTCTTTCCAAATATAACGTACTGGGAGACAGACAGGTGGGGGAATACGATCTTTCTCCAGCAATGACCAGCACTGATTTTTTTCTTTTAGCTATTATAGTTTGAAATGTATGTGACTGTCCATTTCCGTACACAGATACTTAGCATTTGAGTACAGGACCAAAAGTTACTTTTTTTTTTTTTTTTTGGTTTTTCAAAAAGTATTTTTAATTAGATCACTCCTCCCATGCCTTTCCTCCCTCCAAACCTTCCCATATACCCTGGAACCAATTTTTGCTACTTTTTCCCACCCTTATCCCCCGTACCGTTTCAGCCCCTATCACTAGATAGGAGAGAAAGAAAGAGAGAGGAGACGGGCCTTGTTTCTTCTTTGAGCATGACTATTAACCAACTGCAGCCAACCTCCCTGAACAATCAACAACCACCTGGCACTCTACCATTTATAGACCCTCTGAAAAGTTGCCAAAATCTCAGACATTAAACATTTGCAGAAACTATCTGCAGCTGGCAAAACCATGCCTCTGCTAAAGCACGAGGTAAGCCATAGTCAGCTGCTGCAAAGCAGCCCCATACCCCACACCTGGGAATAAAATGAAAACATAATCTTATAGCATTTCTGTGTTTTTTAAGAAAACCAAAATTCTGGAATTCTAACTACATTACACCTCCTTGCTCTTTAAAATCCATGACCTCTTTTTCTTTGTTATTGTAATGTGAATCTGCCTCTTAATCTGCCATAGTAGAAAGGCTTTGTCTTTAGTCCCAGGCACACAGATGTTCAGTGGGTAACGCCATTTCCCATGTAAGCCTGACAGAACCTGAGCTCAGTGCCTGACAAAAATGTAAAAAGCCAGATGCAGTAGCTAGCATCCCTAACGGGAGATGGGAGGAAGAGACACAAAAATCCTGCACCTAGAAATGTGACCTCAAGTGAGAAGAGGAAAGAAATGGGGGCCAAACTCCAGCAAAATAACACCTAAAAATAAGAACATTGTCATATTTCAGAAAATGACCTAAAGGGACAAGTCAATAATATAGGTTGTCAATAAATTTTCAAATAAAATAAAATTTACCATATGTTCACCAAAGGCCTTATAATTTTGTATATGTGACGTAAAATATCAAGGGGCTGGTGCACACTGAGTGAAAGGCTTGTGCATCACCAAGGTCATTGTTCATTCCTGCTGTAGGAGTTTGCTGGACCCGCCATCATGAAGGACTATGCACCTAAAGTACACCGTGTGTGGCACAGCCCTGTCACTCACATGCTCACAAGCTAACTGCATAGCTCTTCCTTGAATTTAGTACAATAGCTCATCTCACTGAAACGAAATGTTGCCGCGAATTCTTCATATTTCATAAGGCTGTATTTCTATGAATTTTGCAAATTAAAATGCATTAAAAATTAAATTTAACATCTTTCTACTTTAGACTAATTGACCTTAAATGGCTATAATACATGGCTCATAAGACATCTCTCAAATGTTTCTTTTTCTACCTGAGATTCACTTGTGTGACTATTTAGTTACTTTGAAAAGGCTAAATGACTTGTGCAGAAATGTTTACACAATTGCTCTACACCAGTTTGCATTAGACACAATTAAGTGTGCAGAGAGGGTTCTTCTGGAAAAGGCTTGTTTGCAATGAGATATAAGTGCCGTGGGCCACTACATCTTCCCAGTCTCTGACAGTTCTGTTCCCACCCCGTGAGTTTGCAAAAGGCATTTGGTGTAACTACCTCTTTTTATTGTCTTTGTGTCTGCCACTGCACACACAGAAAGTTGTGATTAAAAGAGATACTGTGGCACAAAGCGGAGGCTGACATGTCAGAGCACAGTCTGAAAAACAAATATCTTTGGTAAAACTATAAGGAATTTTATAGCCTTGGAATTCCATACATGAATTTAAAAGGAAGAAAAATAGCACTTCTTTGCAAACAAGCAGAACACTATGCCTTGGTACAAAGAGGCGAAGCTTCCTATCCAATGGCTGACACTCAAACACAATCATTCTCTGGGTTTTAAACACTGAACAAATTAACTTAAAAAAAAAACCTGAATTTGGTATAAGTGATTTTGCAGTGCATACCTAACATACATTCACCATAGAGCTGGATAAGTGTTTGAAGACGAAGGCTTGGGACCTTATCTAATCACTAATGGAGGGTAGTCCACATATCTGCTGGGCTAGGAGCTTACTGCTCAACTTTTGCCACGGTGTAAATTTCTACAAATTAGCACTAGCACCACGCTTATCAAAGAGTGGGCCCAGGACCCACAGCAGCAGCCCTGCACGGGGAATACTCAAAAGTGTGCACTATCAAGCTTCGCTCAAACACAAGGCAGCAGAAAGTGCCAGTAAGGCCTTCCTCGGGGTGATAAGGAGGAAGCTTTCAGTTTGACCTCTGTGGTTCTCACCCTTGGAGGCCAGCGAAAACGCAGAGAAGAACAGTCTAATGGCCGACTTCCAGTCTTAGAGTACAGCGCTTGCGCATACTCTCTGTGCCTGTGAGGAATGGTTTTGAGCCACCAAGGCCAACTCCTCCAGTGAACCATCTCCAAGCAGGAATGCCATCTGGCTGCGGAAAGTGCCTGCTTCCTCAGAAGTGTGCTTTAAAACAAAGATCTAAGCCACATTCAAGTCACAGACACATTGTTTCAAAATCTTCTCTCCCAGACCTTTGTTCAGGAAGCCTAACCAGCTGTAACAGAAATCCTTCTCTAGGGAAGTTCTCAAAGGTACGTTTAAATGAGGAAAGCCCCATAATTTTTTCAGGTGCATTTAAACAAAATTTAATTACTAGATTTTTCCAGCTTCATCCTTTTCTTCGGGCTGATCCTCTTATCTTTTATAATAACTCTTCATACCAGATGCTGTCAATATATTGCTTCTCTTTCTCAGAGAGACTTAATCCCCCCTCATTTGAGAAAGTATTAGTCTTTAAAGGGAACGAAAGCAGTCATGGCCATTTTAATTCAGCAGCATACAAATTCTGTATAATCATAATAATTTTCTTCTCCCCACCTTCACCTATACACCCATGTAGTGTCAGCAAACCTAATATTTAGTAGCCTCTGGAGAGTTTTATATACCCTTATTTTAGATGCTAGAGAGATAAGAGAAGGGCGTGAAAAAAAAACCCATCATTTGAAAAATAACTGCTCTTAGGTATTCACACAAGCATGCACATTTATATGAACACATACATATACATGCACATAATTGCACACAGTCACACATAAAGCCACAAATGCAGAAACTTGACATGTAATGAACCCTAGTACAAGTGAGCCAATATAGAAAAGTTATCATATTTCAGGGGCTTTTAGTTTATTTAAGGGTTTTCAGACATTTTTTAAAAGAGAGATGCTGGGATTCCTGTGGTATTACCAACCTGAATTATATTACAGGGTGAGACTCATCCACACTGAACTTTGGATTTCACTTTACATACTCTGTCCATGTTTTTTTTTTTTTTATTTTTATATCTAACTTCTTCTTATATGACACTCACTTTTTACAAAACTGCCACTGGTTATTACCAGAACATAATAGTGATAATATACATTTTACATAATGATCTATGTAAAAGCCACAAGGATCTTGATAAAGAAATTATCAGAGAAATTTCCCTATTCTCGGTGAAGTAGAAAAAGAAAATGTACCAGCCAAAATGGAGAAATAAACCAGAGGGAATCTGTTTTCATCATAATGTATAGTATTCCAGACACAATATAAAATATGTATGCATTTGAATAACAGCATGGTCAGGAACTAACATGATTTAAATAGTAAACAAAGGGACAGTTTCAGTCTGAGTGGGCCCCAAAGTTAATCAACTTCCTTTCTAGAGGGCTGCCCAATGTATCTGTGAATGAACCAAAGCCCATTGGTAGCGTTTGCCCAGCTTTACCAGTAGGTAAAATTAAAAAAGAAGTAGTGACCATTTTTGGATAGACACATTCTGCCCATGACAGGTGGACGAAGACAGTGCCAATGCCCTCGCTTTCAGCTCTGATTTGTTCATGTTCCGGTGATTCGTGGCTTTTTTTTTTAAGCTACACTTGGGATGTCTCCTTCCTTCTTCTGTGGAAGACTAAAGGCTGGTGGCGAACACACTGGAACTTTACAGCTCCCAAACATGTCATCCAAGGATACTCACAAGGAGGAAGCCATAGGAAAGGCCCCTACCAAAGCTATCAGAACAAGCACTGAGACAAAAACAGCACATGCAGACAAGAGGGGCGTGCCATCCTGACTCCGGGCCCAGCTACGCTTTTTTCATTTAGAGTGAGGTGGTGCAGGCCACGGTTTCCTTGTCTGATACATGTTGTGCTGTCCTTTCATTTCCATTCAACATTGTCTGAGGCAGTTCATTTCTCCTGTGAGCAGGAAGTGTTCCCTAAGGGCCAGAACACCTATCCCTCAAAATCAAATTCAACTATTTTCATCACTTGTCTTAAAAAAAAAAAGTCAGTGTCCATATATGCTACATTAAGACAGGCAAGTTGGAAGGGTAAGCCAGGCTTGACCCTTACACTAGGTCTGGCTGAGTCTCATCCAGAACAGCTGGGGCTAAACAGTGAGCTATTTCATGCATGCTTACAATAAAAAACAAACAGAACACCTTTGGAGACTGTGCCATTATAATTTTGCAGCATTACATAAACTTTTGGTGAGTGTGAAAAATAGAACTTTCAATATTATCACACTTCCAGAATAGGCATTAAATGTCACCTCTGCATTCAGGTGATTAGCAGGGCTGTTCAGTGCAGAACAATGGCAGGGCATGACAAAGTTTCTACCATACAAAAACATTTCATCATGCATGACTTCATCTTTAGTAAATCTTAGACAGCTATGTGTTCATGTGGCTTTAGGAAATGGTATGCTCTTCACAATGAAACTTGAAATGTCTTCATTTTTACTTATATTAAAAAATATAAGCAAACTGTGGCCTTTTTAGAGACCTGAGTTTACATATTGGACATGGGGAAAATCTGGAAGAACAAAATCAGTGAGATAAAATATTGAAAGCAAATTACACTAATGGGCTTGCTTGACTAATCCTTCAGCTTCACTGATGGTATATTGCATGGTAGGTCAATCTGAGCCTTAGAGCTTTGCATATTAACTCAATAAACACATCCAGCTCTTCCAAACAACAGAATGACTAAAGTAGGACTAAACCCACTTCCTAAACATGGAACAACAAAAGCTCGGCAAGCTTCATGCATGGTCTGAAGGGTCCTCCTGTGCTGGTAACCCAAGAATGTGCCAGCTGCAATTATGGGGACATTCCAGCTGCAATGTTTAGGGAAAGGGTGAGTGTAAACTAGATGTAAAGGTATTGGTTATCTTATGAAGAAGAAGAAGAAGAAGAAGAAGAAGAAGAAGAAGGAGAAGGAGAAGGAGAAGGAGAAGGAGAAGGAGAAGGAGAAGGAGAAGGAGAAGGAGAAGGAGAAGGAGAAGGAGAAGACGGGGAAAGGGTAGGGGAAGGGGAAGAGGAAGACAAAGAAGAAGATGACGATGAAGAGGAAGAAAATGAGGAGGAGGGGGTGGAGAAGGAGGTGGAGGAGAGGAAGAGGAGGAGGAAGAGGAGGAGGAAGAAGGAAGAGGACATTTTCATTAGGAAATGTTTTTACTGTAAGTACCGTTAAGATTATTAAATATATCTCTAGGGACACAACAGAAAATTTGGAACTGGAAATGTTCTACATCTTCTAACTTGTTTTTGACTTTCATATAGGATCCTGTAGTTTTTATCCAGATATATTTTCTTTGACCAAAAGCACCTAGCATTTGAATTGCACTGCCATTAAATGAATTGACTTGTCTATGTTCTGATGTGGAGAAAGAAAATCAATTTTTTATACTTTAACTCCCTTCATGTATAATTTGCGGGAGGAGGAAGAGAACATCATCACAGGGAAGGGATCTGCTTTCAGGAGAACTAGATAAGTCCATTTTTAGAAACACAGAATATTGTTGGTTACATGAATTAGGCCTCTTCTGAATTAAACCAATCATAACAAGCATTTATTTTGCTAAATTGTAACCTCTTTTAGAGGTTCCTTCTCAAGATATAATCCTGAATATACACTGTTGTACTCTATAAAGACTTTTTAATTAATGTTTTATCTATCTTTTTTCTTTTTATAATGTGCATTGGTGTTGTGCCTGCATGTATGTCTGTATGAGTGCATTCAATCCCTTGGAACTGGACTTACAGTTTGGAACTGCCATGTGAATGCTGGGAATTGGACCTGGGTCCTCTGGAAGAGAAGCCAATGCTCTTAACTACTGAGCCATCTCTCCAGCCCCTTATAAAGACCTCGATTATCTTTTCTTAAGGTTATCATTCTTTCTCTTGATCATAGGTTCTCTTTTCACCTACATTTGAGTATTAGAATGTATTAGAATATGAAATAGTTAGATACAGAGACAGACAGACAGAGAAACACAGAGAGAGGGGAGAGAGAGAGTGAGTGAGAGAGAGAGAGAGAGAGAGAGAGAGAGAGAGAGAGAGAGAGAGAGAGAGACAGACAGACAGACAGACAGACAGACAGACAGACAGAGACAGAGACAGAGAGAGAGACAGAGACAGAGACAGAGAGGAGAGAGAGAGAGAGAGAGAGAGAGAGAGAGAGAGAGAGAGAGAGGCAGAGACAGACAGACAGACAGACAGACAGACAGACAGAGAAAGAGAGCACAAGCAAAGGTGAAGTGTTAGAGATATGGTTCTTGTGAATATATCATGGGATTTTGTAAAAGATAAGGCATCTTATAAAAGTAAAATTGAAGCAATCTACCCTCTAAAAATGAGAGAGGAAAGTGAATATTCTGACATATTCCTAATAATTATAAAACCTCCCTGAATAACTTCATCATCACTAAAATGTATACTGCATTATAATAATTCATATGAAACTATGTCACATCAGGGAGTCCAATCATACACCACTGGATACTAATTAAATGTCTCATGTTATTGAAGGTGAAACATCTCACTGGGTATCAAATGCTTAATTTAAAATCAGAGGAGGGATACTGTTGTTGTAGAGCCTTGGATTTCAAGGGGCATAGAATTATTCATGTTTTCTATAGCATATAAAAGTCACAAATATGCCAAGATGTTCCTAAAACTATTAAAGGAAAAATTCGCAAGTGAGCTTCACTTGTTGTACATATGGGCTTCGGTAAGTCAGGCCCACCCAACAGTCAACTGAGTGTGAGGAAGAGGTTCATAAGGCCCTACTATCTACAGATGAACTATAGGCAACTGACAGAGTCTGGGCGAGGGGATTCCTTTTGCTAGTTGTGTACGCACTGGTGGTTCTGCCAAACTTTAACAATAGTTGCAAATCCATGGACCCACAGTCTTCCTTAGTTACATTTATGAGGACCACAATACAAAACAAAAAGTTATAAATACGGGACTAATACTTATAAGGAAGGTAGGAGGCAGAATGGTAATGGATCAAGGGGAAATAAGAGGGTGAGGTTATAACCAGAATTCACTATATAAATAATTGACACTTCTAAAAAGTTTTATTAATAAAAAGTTACTTATAATTCCTTTTCTCTAAAATAATTTCAAAATGTGTTTCTCTTTTCATGTCTTCATTGTACAAGTACAAGTACATGCATAAATCCATTTGTTAATATTTTCCATGCTACATATAATCCTGTTGCTCTCTACAAAACTGCAAAAAGTATTGTGGGAGTACATATAATTGTTTTATCTATTATAAATGGTCCTTAATTTACTTTCTAGATAGATTTTCTGTAATTGTATATCTGATTAACAAAATATAATATTCTAACTTCTAAGATACAACAACCAAAAATTTATCAATATGATTTATTTACAATTAAATTGCAGGTATATACAACTATAATTTCTTAGGTACAAAAATATTCTGTCAAACACAGTAAAATATATGATTTACTACACCTCATTTAATTACCAAGTATATAGATACTATTGTACTTATCCCACCAAGCCCAAAACTACCCTTCATAAAAACTGTGAATGAAGCCTTTAAATGCTAATTTTAAAATATATCAACACATATATTTCTTATACATTGCTTTCAGATATAGTTTTACTATTTTTCCAAAAATATTTTAAGGAAAGTAAGGGAGATAGATAGATAGATAGATAGATAGATAGATAGATAGATAGGGGAATATTTTATTTCAAAACTCAATTTCCTCACGCATTACATCATAACTCTCACTTTTCCAACTGCCACTCTGCTGTCCCAGTACAAACAAAGAAAAGGAGGCTAGGAGGCTAGGATAAAGACACGAAGGCAATGAGTTAGGGCAAGCCAGGGTCCGTGGAATGAGCAGGGATTAGGAGACATGAGAGAGGATATCACTCCTTCTGAGGTCCACATCATTTAGCATCTCTGACCACGAGTGCTTCACGGGTACCCCGCTCCAGGAGTCACCTTCCCTGACCAGCACTCACACAACTACATCTGGTGATTGCTGAAGCAACACCACATCTCTGTGTTGTGCTTGCATGCCCAGAGCTGCTGCAGCCTGGGCCATAGCAATGTGCAGGACACAGAGACAGATCTGCATCCATAACTCTTAGGAATTCCTTTTAGTATCACATCCAGTTCTAAGATTTCCTGTAATTATCTTATTTGATTCACGCAAGAATCCCGCAGGGTACCATTTCACAAATGAAATCACCTTCCGCGAGGTTAAGTGACTTGCTCCAGGTCTAATGAACAAGGTAAGTGGTGACGCTGAGACCGAGACCCAGGTGTTCTAGCTCTGAACCTTGTGCGGTTTTCAACCCCATCACACTGCTGCAATCAACAGGGTACTTAGAATCAGCACTGAAAACAATCGCTCATCAATTCATGAAATGCAGGTGCCTTTTCCAGCCCTTGGCTGTCATAGTCAATGTGATTTGATAGCTTTTGGTGTAATAAACTCTGCCACTGAACTGTGGGAAGACGCAGTGGGAATTTTTTTTTCTTCTGTTTTTAATATTCTACCTTTTATTTTGCCTTTTCTACTTCAGGTCTGTTAATTTACAAAGGTTTCTGTTGTGGAAGTATTTCTCTCTTAATCCACTGCCTTGCAGCGCTAATGAGGGCAGCAGTTAATAAGCACTTGCTACTTAAAATACTTTAATTGTTTTTACCTATGCTTCTGCTTGTGTTTTTGTAACAGCTAGTTGATGCAGGATGGGCTTGCTCCTACAGACCCTCTGGTCAGTAGTATTGTAAGCTAGTTTCTCTACACGATTCTAACCAGATGTAACATACATTGGCTTTAACCCTTAAATCGTTTAAAAATCAGGAATTGCCTCTAGCCTTCTTGGTTATCTAAATCTTCCCTTTACATCCTTCTATTCCTCAAACCAGTAAATATTTGCTGAGTGTCTATTTGGTGCCAGACCCTGTGTACAAGAGGAAACAAAAAAATTGGCATAACAGCTAGACAAACCGATAAAAAATGCTGATAAATATATAAACAAGAAGAACAGCCATAAAAAGAAATGCTGTGCATGTGTAGAGAGGAATGCTTTAATTTAAAAGGCCGAAGAATATAGAGGTCATTTTCTGGGTAGAACACTCATCACTGGGTTTGTTAGGCAGGCCTGGGAATCAGGGAACAGAGGCAGGGACAGAGTGACATGGATTAATAATAAGAAAAAAAAAAAACAGGCATGGTGGTTAACACTGACTGTTAGGAGCATTCAGAAGACAATTCAGCCACCAGGCACATAAGAGGCAATGTCCCTGTTAGGTTAGCTTCTGTGTGTGCACATAAGGAAATTTTCTAATTAGGTTCACTGAAGTGAAAAGACCCACCTTATGTGGGCAGCACCTTTTTCTGGGCTGCAGCCCTGGGATCCTGGGATGTCTAAAGGGGGCACGGAGCTGAACAAGAGCAGCCATTGCCGTTTCGGTTTCTTGTCTGTGGGTGTGATATGATCAGCCCTCCCAAGCCCCTGTCGCTGTTACTAACCTGCCATAATTGACTGTATATAACTTATGTAATTGTCCTGAATTCCAAGCCAAAACAAACCTTTCTCCCCTAAGTTGCATTTGTCAAGGTCTTTTATCACAGACACTGGACAAAGATCTTAGGCACAGCAGAACTCTGAACACTAGTGAGTGGTGTTGAAGACTAGATTTTATTTTACTTGATACAGGATCTCATTATGCAGCTTTAGTTAGCCCGTGGCTTGCTCTGTAGACCAGGCTGGATTCAAACTTACAATGATGTACCTGCCTGTACCACTCAGCTGATAGGATTAAAGCATGTACCATCATAATTTCGTTACAAGTGAATGGCAAACCATTCAAACTGTGCACACATACAGAAGGTACCAGCAGTGAGTGTGGTTAGGTTGAGCCATACCAATCCAGTTCCAGGAAACAGTCCTTAAGACTCTCCAGCTGTTCTGCTGTGCCAGCCAAGACACAAAACTGCTGGCGATCGAATCCTAAGAAGGCATGAGATTTGCATTCGCCATTTTTTTTCACAGTAATGAAAGCATAGTTTAGTAACAAGATAGAGTTTAAGGGCATCTTGGCCATATAAATCTTCTCCTTGTGTTTAATTGCCTGCTTAGAACACGTTTCCCTCTTTTTTACAACAGTAATAATGGCAACTTACATCTGCATAGCTTTTGGTTTCAGAGAATATTAGCTCTTTAATGGTAGGGACCAGGTGTTCATCTTTCCTTCAAAGCACCCAGCATACTGTGCTGTGTAAGTAGGGTTTTTATTTTTAAGCCACTAATTTACTATTAGTTGGAGATGTCATGGCAAACTAGATGCACTACACTGAGAATGAAACAACTTCTAGAACACAATCATGTGGGACTGCAACCTGTGTATGACTCTGAGTGACTCCACACACAACATAGAATCGAGTTGCTCTTTTTACCCTGGCTCATCTCTGTCATCAGTCACCTCTCCCCTCCACTGTATCTTCTCACACACAGGTATTCCTGAGTGTGGCAAGCACTTACTCATGTGTGCTTTGGTCCTAGTGGCGGTGACTTCAACCTTTACCCCCCACCCCAGTGATGTGTAGCAACCTACAACACTGGCAGGTGAGTGCTGTAAGAGGACTCAATATTTCTTCAATTTCCTAGACTTGGACAGCTGTAATTCTTTTCTCTACAGAAATATCAACTATCATTACAACAAGTTCTAAGCATAAAACCAACCATGGATGTTGAAACATTATGAAAATATAGTTTAAAACCCACTCATAATTCTAGAATATGTGTGCTCATGCTTAAGACAATAAAAATATTAAATATGTTTAATTATGTTTAGATAATATATATACATACATATATTCATATATATGTTTGTATATGTATATGTCTCCATCCCTAAGTCACCACAGTCCCAACGCCAAAACATATGGGACACAGGACAACTATTTCTGTTGTGGCAAAGAAAATTCTAGAAATTTCTTTCATAATATCCATATAATACACTCCTGTTGATTGGAGTGGTTCCCTTTCAAATAGGACAATCCCATTAACACAGAATGGAAATACAGACTAAGCCACTGAACTGAGAAAGCTTTTGTCTGAAAGTCACTTCATTCTTCAGCTGCCAAATATGTCCAAAAATAAACCAAATATATTCAGTAGACATGTTTTGAGAGTGGAGAAAATCTGTTTCCCTCGAATTGTAATCAAACTCTGTTCTTGTGTATCTTTGGAACATCATCATTTTGACTTTTTTCTTTACATTTCATTTAAATATTTCTACTAAGTTGAGCTTAAATGTGAGGAGTTGTATTTCTGGGTAAATGCAAAAAGCAGTGAAGTGTCTCTATGTTATGTCCTAATTATGACACGTGGATGGAGTTTCTGCAAGTTTTCATATGCATGTGATATTTAAAGAATGTTGTCCTCATTTTCAGATGCAATAATGAGAAACCATACTTCTATTCCAATTACTCATAATGGCCACCTAGGTCACTTCTCCGTGCGTTTGATCTCAGCAACATAGCTAGAAGAGTAAAATTATATTACCCTTTGAAGTCCAATCCCTATTCATTACGAAGTTTAAGTACATTTTTAAATAAAATAGCATCCTGGAAAACAAAGCTACTGAGATAAGTTTCTGAAATTAAGGGGAGCTCAGACAGAGGTGACATTCCCGCTAAAGCCTATTATTTAATTAATAACAGAAATAGTAAGCATAAGCAATCCATTTACCTAGTTCTTTAGGTAATAAAAGCAGTTACCGTATTATAGGTTAACACGTACATTTCAACAAACAGAGCTTTACAGCTTTTCAAGTCTATTTGCTCACCAATTCCCTATTAGGAAATGGACTTCACATATATCTGAGACATAATGGGAGAACGTCCTTCATGGCTAAGTGTGCTTCTCTCTTGGGCTATATCCCCCTCTCAAGCTAGGGAGCACGGAAGAAAGCTATGATCTCTTATGCCTTGGGACTAAGACAAGAAGTTGTTGCCATTTGAAAAACAGCCATCATGAGAAATCTGCCCTCACTTTATATCTTGGAGAGTATTGAAGGATTCCATCCATCCTTCCTTTGAAAAGAAATAATCTTGACCTATATTATCTGAATTTTCTAATGTAAGCGTTGAAATAATGGCCCAGAAATGACTTTCTTGGAAGGGCATACATTGCATTGTTATATACTCTAGTGCTTTTTATTGTACTTAGCCATTTATTTCAATTCTACCTCAGTTTCCCTCACCCAGTTTCGGACCTTACAAGAACTATTGACAGTGTGTTAATCAATCTCTTTTTAAAATCTGGAATGACTTTTAAGTATTTTTGGCATCAGTTCTATAATCAAAGTACTACTTAAATATGTTTTGTATTCCAGGCTACATTGCTTGGGCTACAGTGACCAGACATAGAGGTGGGTTTAAGAGGACTTTTGGAGGTATAGTTGGTAAATCTGTGGCCTTTCTCCAACTTAATTTACTTACCTACATAATTATCTATCTTGTTCACTGCATTTAAGGAAAACCAGATACTAATGTAATTGAAAAATATCCTCAGACACCAAGAATTTATGTCAGGGATACAAAATGCCAGATTTAAACTCTCAAGGTGCAAACTGGAATCCTAGACATGCATATAACAAGAAGAGAGTCAATTAATATTTAAGACCTGGTTCTTTTTGAGATTGGGATAATATTATTCTATACAACATAGTAATTAGATACTAGAACAAATTCTAAGTGTACTACAGTCTTCAGCAGATGTTGGATAACTATATATATGTGGAAGCTATTGCATAAGATAGGTGATATCTGCCTGGAAAATTATTCACTTTGGTGCCGTAACAAATAACTCACATTATCATTGATTTTCCTAATTTCTTAAAATATATGTGACAAAAGGAAAACTATTAGTACATATTCACTAGTTATAGGTAAGTATCAAGACAAGGTAAGCCAAGGCTCTGTCCAGTAGCTAATAGCCAAACTTCAACAAAATAATTGTGTGATTCAATGCATCATACTAATAAGGCTAAGAAAGGAAAGACCACCATAGTTTTGAAAAGCCGAGGAAGGGTTCATACACAAGTTTGAATACATAGACTTTTCTACAATGGAGTAAAATACCTTGTGTGAAGAAACTGAATATGAATCTAAATTTCTTGAAACTTTATGTTTCATAATAAGTGTTTTTAAAAATTTGACACTATGGGTAAAACATAGCTAAAGACATTTGGAGAAAGACCCTTGCATCATAGAGTAATTTGGTCATGTGTACAACAACAGAGTCTGAACCAAACATCAGGAAGGCCAAAGATTAAAATTTGGAGATTGCAAATAATGAATGAAAAACCAGAAGGTAAAGACATTCTGAGATGACATTTCGAAACGGAAATGCCTTCTTGGTTGGCCTGCATGAAGACTGGATCTGTAAATGACAGGAGCCAGAGTGTGACACTAATCAGCCAAGACGCAAGTGAAGTTTTGAGACATTAAACAATTCCCTGGGCTACAGTCTAAAAAATAGCTCTGCACTCTAGCTGTGCACTGGAATTACTTACACAGCTTTAAACATTTGCTCATGCTCCGGGCCTCACCCCAGAGGTTGTGATCATGGCTGGGGCTGAGCATAGCTGGAGCAGAGAAAGAACAGAGGGTAGAAAAGGAGCCTCGGGGAACTCCTGGGGCAAGGTAGGAAAAAAGAAATTGAACAGGAAGCAAATTTTGCTGAGGTGAAAGGAAAGCCAAGGAAAGGAAATATAGCAGAATCCAGTGGGAAAGGAAATTTCAAGAAAGTGTGGTGATAAAAATAATGACCTTTGCTGTATAGAGGTCAATGGTGACAGATCTAAACAATGCCTTTTTTCTTGTTGATGATGCTTGGTTTATGTGTGTTCAAGTGAGTGGATGAAGGCTGGGAAAAGGAATCTTCTCTCTTGGGCTCAGATGCAGACAGCCTAGGGATCCTACACTGGACCAGAAGCAGATGGTCTCTGCTGGGTTGAATGGGATTGATTAGACTAAGCTTGGATTTTGCAACCTTCCATATCCCATGAATATGATAAAAAAAAAATTAGCCTTTTGCCAGAGTAGGAAAATGTAACAACATTTAGAGTGAATAACTGACTCATTCATTCATTCAACCATGCAGTCAGATACTTCTACATCCATGCATTTAGCAGCCATTTACTGCAGGCAATGAAGATAGCACTTCAAAACAATCTTGAAGCCACGTGATATGTGTTAATTTGCATATAATTTTAATCTGTTTCAAAACTGTAGTACAGCATATTTAACATGTATTTTTGAAGTACTTGAAATTCATTTTGACAGATTTTTTTAAAAGCAAAAAGCGTATTTTTATTGTGAGCAGACTATTTTTTCCCCTCCAAAAGCCCCCACAGTACTTCTGCAAATGTCTACCTCATTAGAATTTAGTTTTGTTATCCTAAAAGTGTCAGGCTAATGGGTACTTTTAAAATTATTACATTAATGTTCTTAATGCAAATTTCAGCTTTGAAGCCATTCATTAACAAAAGAGGAGGCCAGATCTCTTTAACTAAGCATGAACCGTCTTCCCTCTTCTGTAACTATCACTGAAACTTTTACAAAAGCCTTAAAGAAAACCAATTAAATTAATATGCTCATGTAATACATGAACAAATCTTCACCTCTGTCACTGGCTTCCTTTCTTATAGTGAGACATTCCCTGTGTGTTCTAACTTCATGCATTTCTACCATTGTACTGATTTTCAGAAAACTGTGAATAAAGGATGTTGGCATTGCTAATACTGGCTTAATGTACAACGTCACCACAGCTATTAACGTGGATCCTGGCTTTAGTTACATTTTCTACCCATAGAGCTATATTCCTTTAGTTTTAATCTGATCAAAGAGTAGACATGGGAATCAAACACTAGGAAAGTCAGCGAGCATCACAGAGCCAGAACTAAAGGCAATAAAGAGAATATTCAAGCCAGTGAGAGCAAAATGAAAGAAAGAACATTAATTTTCATGTGTGTTTTCACACACATAGGTGGAACTAAGTAGACGGATAAAATAGTTCTGTTTCTAGGAAAGGGTGTTATCAATATTTAATGATTTTTTATAACAGCTGTAAGAGGCGACTCTTTAGCATGTTTGCAAAGGCAATCTTGCTCTTCTAGAGCCTGCCAGATCTTTCCAACTGGCCCGCTGCATTTAGAAACCAGAAGGCAGTATTTACAAGCACCTGGGTAGGTATGAAGAACAGAGTCCAGGGGGTGCGGGGGGAAGAAACACGAACTGTACACTGCTTGGGCTCATTAACATTGTACTGAGAGCTCAGGTAACTAGGAAAATGTTTTCACCTCAGAAAAACTGTCCTTAAAGCACCATTCCTCTTTTTCAGTTTCTCATTATATTTATTTCCTCTTTGTGGTTTTCATCAACCCCACTGTTGTTCCACATCTTAGTGTCCTTAAACATTAATGAAATAAATATCAATGACAATAAAATATGATGCAGAGTCTTGACTCACATACACACTTTTCTCAATAATCAGTTTTTTATGGCTCAGTTTTTTTTATCAATTATATTTATGTTTGTAGGTACTGGGGTATAAGCCACATCAATAAGTAAGTCATAGTCTTCATCTCTGTATTTACTGTTACATATTATAAGCTAAGTTCAATTATTTTTATATAAAACAATAAGCAACCATCCACATGACCCTTAACTTTTTGCCACAGCACATACCTTTAAAATAGCCAATTACTCATAAATTGCAGATATCTTTACATTTGGTAATCAGCACTTGAAATACCAGCACAAGACACCCACTGCCCTATAGAAAAATTCCAAAGAATGCATTATTCTGTGGAAAGAGAACTGAGATAAATATGAAAAACCACACACCGCCAAAATATGCCCCCAGATTTACACACTGGCAACTGCTGATTCTCCAGGAGGGGAGGGTTCCTAAAGCAGGGCTGGAAAAGGAAGGGCTGGGGTGAAAGGAAAGAGTGCATCCACGTGTGCTAGCTGATTATTTTGACCTTAAAGATACAGTCATAATTTGCACAGCCCACTTCAAATAAGCAGATCCACTGTGGCCCGGTGGTCTCCTGGACGGCGGCCCCACTGCTTCAAGATCCCATTATCAAGGAAAGGGATTAGGAGGAAAAGCGTGCTTCACGTTCCACGGCATGGGGCACGTTTAATGAGCTGACTGTGTTTTCTCCGTGTCCCATCCCTCAGTATTTACTCACCGCCATCAATGGGAGTCTCACACTCAGTCCAGAACAACTGGGAACAAGTTGCGTAACAACCCGAGAAATATGTTTACCGTATTGGTATGAAAGTGAACTGAAGGACATTTGATTTGAACTTTAAAACTCATTCGTGTGCCCCGTCTGTCTTGTTTCCCCATGAAGTCGTAACTGGTAATACCAAGATGCCACACGCTCCAGTTTCCCCCTTCTATTAACAGCTTGCATGAGAATGGTACAGTTGTCAACATTAATCTGAAATAGTGGTATAATATTATTAACAAAAATAAAATTCTATTTTATTTATGTTCTCAGGTTTTCTCTAAGGCTTTATTTCTGGTCCTGAATCCTACCTCTTCTGCTTCCTTTGGCTGTGACAGCTTGTCTGATGGCCTTGCACTTGGTGACCTTGACTGCTGAGAGGAGCACCGCTCAGGAATTTTATAGAATCCTTTATTTTGGACTTGTCTTAAACTTTGTTATAATCGGACAGGGTTTATAGGTTTGGGGAAATCACGTAGTAAAGTGCAGTTCCTACCACAACGTGTCAAAGATGCATCCTATTATGGCAGTTTATCAGGGAATGCTGACCTTGGCCCTCTAGTAGGAGGAGTGTGTTTGCTTCATTCTGATGCTCTGGGCCTACCCGTCCCACACGGCTCTTCCTAGAAGGCGCTCGCTGTGCCTAGCTCGCACTTAATGAGCATGGTGATGAGCATCACCTTTTTGACGGTGGAGAACCTACACAAATAATTTGGAATTCTTCCCTGTAGGAAATTATATCTATCACTTTTTATTTATTTACTCAATAGTTCATTAATAGCAAAGAACTCCCGAAGTTTCATTTGCTTTGGATTATTTCCAGAGTGCGTATTTATGTTGTTTAATTTTTTTCCCTCTCTGTGGCAACTGGAAGTGTTTTCGCTTGGGTCCTGTGTCCCTTTGATACGTAACAATCACTATGGGATGATCTGAGCACTAACATAAACCCACTTTACTTCCCCTCCTGGTGCTGAAGGTGCTCTAGGAGTATACGATGGGTCATGTGACTCAGCACAGAACTAGTCATTACGCCTAAGGAGTACACTATGGGTCATGTGACTGACCTAAGGAGTTCTGCATTCTTTCATTAGAATCCACACTCAATTAGAAACTAGTATTTGAGAACTAACCGTTCTTACTTGTTGCCACTGTGGTGTGGTTCCCTCTAGGCACCTCTTGGCATTCAGAACAATGCTTTCTATGATTACATATTAGAAACCGAATGGACAGACCTGCATTTCTGGATATATGTTATACATATATATTTCCATCTCTACTGAACTAAACACGAGTTCACGCTGATGTTCCACGACAGTTTATTCTACTCTGTCTTCTACTAGTCTATATCCCCTCGTGTCATATTACTTCAGACATGAGAATAGCAAGATTTTAAAAGGGAGCGTGATTTTCCAATTGACAGTTCAACCTACAGATAGAAGTTCTAAGAAGATGTTAATAACAGGAGGTATGAACAAAGACTTCCTTCCTCATTATAAGCACTACTGAGTCAAAGTTCTCATAAGCATGACTCTTAGCAGAGCCTGAAAATGTTCAACCTTCACTCAATATTTCTCTTGGGGCAAGTTATAATTGGATGTCACACCTATTAACTCAACTTCATCCTGATAATTATTTAATAATTTTCTTCGTATTTCTTTTTTACAACTGCATTTTGAATAGCACTAATATATGCAATGATAACATTTTGAGACATGTGAACTACTTAAAATTGTAATTACTGAATGATCATCCCAAAGGAATCATTGAAACTACAGTAACACATTCAAGGCCAATATAAAAATAAAGTCATCACTGTATCCTAGATAGCTAAAGAATCCAATGTTTCAATAAAATTTATTTTAAAAAACAAACGTCTTGAATTATCACAAACCTAAAATCCTCAAAATGAAAACTGAGTGTGAATAATGAAAATCTACATCTGTGTGTCCTTATGGTCTTAGTAAACCAACATTTCCACTTCCTTCTATATGGCTGAGGATGGCAGGCAAGCACTATCCATCTGAGAGTCCCAAGACCACGCATTCCTTATGCACCAACCACAGCAAGAATTCAGCTCCTTTTACCGCTGCTTTTTAGGAACCTTTTTCCTGATGCAATGACCACTAGCAAATCCTTGCAGGCCTACCTTCTGGACTCATACTCACTTAAAAGCCTCTGCCAAACAAGCCATTTCACAATCACTCCAAGACGTTATAGAATGCCAGAGAGATGTACAGCTATCTTAACAGAATCATTCTTAGTCAAAAGTGGCTTATGTTATTGATTATACCTATATTTATAAAATAAATATCCAGGGTCTTCGGTATGTTAAGCAAAGAGTCTACCATTCAGTTGTATCCCTGCCTTCCAAAGTAAACTCGTGCTCCAGTCAAAATGAAGTTGTAGGTGCTCAGTGTTTCTCCAGGCACAACAGCAAAAACAAAGAACAAAAAAAGACAATATACACAAAGCAAAAAGACGTTAGAAAACCAAGCACAATGACCAACAGATACAAAAAGGGGGGTCCTGCATTTCCTTCAGCCTCCTGCTTTATTTCCAGGAATTAGATCAGGACAAGGAGAAGGGAGCCGAGTCCAGTGGATTACTACAGCCAGAATTAAAGCTTGGGAAGGAGCCCATGGTGGGGAAAGTTCACAGGACTGAGAATCCAGCTGCAGAGACCCTTAGACAGGGACCTAAGTACTAATTGGCAAATACCTACTAGTAAACTACCTGGGAAGGCTGGAAATCACTGCGTCAGCAGGCACACAGCCAAGAACACTTAGGAATAGTTTCCCTTCTCAAGAGACTGACTGAAAATCCCGAGTGATGCTCACAGAGGGTGCCCAGCAGGGCAGCGCTCAGCAGCAGGAGACATCTGGACTCTACCCGAGTGCCTCTCTGCTGCCAATCTGCAAACCCCTAAACACCTCGAAGGACTGAACTATTTCTAAGAAATGTAGTGTGTCTCAGAATAACAATACACAATACCAACAGAAATAAAAACTAAATCCGGGGACTGGAGAGATTGCTCAGACATTAAGAGCACTGGCAGCTCCTCCAGACGACCCGGCTTCCATTTCCAGTGCCCAGAGGGTGGTGCACAGCCATCTATAACTCCAGTTAGTTATGGTGGATCCAACTTCAGCAACCCCAGCAAACATGTGATGCGCAGATATACACGCAGGCAAAACACCCATATACGTGAAATAAAAAGTAAACTATATCCATCATCCAGTAAGATAGAAATAACAAAGGTTGATAGTAAAAAGTCATCAAGCATACTCAGTAGAGAAAACTATGACTTACAGTAAGGACATAAGTCAATACATGCTCACTAAGGCTGACAACACATTCGAATCAGCAGTTGAGCAGTGAACATAGTTATCTTTTATATGTTAAAACCTCAAGAATGATATATATATATATATATATATATATATATATATATATATATATATAGAGAGAGAGAGAGAGAGAGAGAGAGAGAGAGAGAGAGATGTAGATATAGATGTAGATATAGATATAGATAGATATACACACATATATACATATTCTGTATTGATGTTCAGTAACTAATGGTGCAATTTGGGGTGGTGTTTTAAAATACTGCGGGTGGGGCCTAGCTAGCAACAAAAATGGTTTGCATTTGAATATTATGTGTGGTCCCCAGTCACTGTCTCTATCTTAGTTTTCTGTCCTCGGCAAGATAAGTAGCCTCTGCCTATGTTCTCTGACTTAATTATAGGAACAAAATTAGCATACCCACGGACTACGGACTCAAGCCTAAGAAGCTATATGCCCAAATGAACAGTGCTCCTCCTATGGCCTTGTCTAGTGTACTTTGGCACAATGGCCAGATCTGATCAAAGTCTGGAAAAGGGTCAGAGGAAACAAGGAAACTGGTCCAGAAAAACAAAACCAACGATGGCACCACTCTTCTTGCTGACAGTGCAAGTGAGAAAAACTTCAGAGATGTGATTTTTGAAGGTGCTAAAAAATATTTACATTTAATTTAAACATCAAAACACAACTTAAGATCACTTCAGAGACATAATAAAGGCACCATGGGCCAGGCATTAGCTTTAAGAAGCTGCAGGCAGCAGAACTGCTCTGAGAGGAGACAACGCCTAGGCGCACGAGGGTGAAGCACGAGCAAGTGTAGTTTGCTCTCACCTGACTCTTGTTGAAGATAATGGCAAATAACCACACGGAATGCAAGTAGCTTGAACGCCCCAGTGAACGCAGCTACCGACTGAGCCTGCTAGGTGTTACCTACAAGAAGCTCCTCAGATATATGCACAGCGTGAAATGACAGGAAAAAGACTGAGGGACTGGTTGTGTCCACATCAGTCAAACAACAGCTAACGTTTCTACACCTGCGCTGGTAAAATAACACTGGATCATAAGTTACCAAGTAGTTCCCAAGACTTCCCTGAGCTTTTCATTATAGAAAAGGCTAAATCGCCAAACGTATACAAACCCTTGGAAACTCTGTGCACCGAGTAGCTGACATTCACAGTTAATGGCTCAGTTATTACAAAATGTGACAGAAATGGACAAGCACACAGTCACGAATTGCAGTACCCCACTGCAATAGTTTATGCAACAAACAGAAAGTCATCAAAACAAAACAACAAACAAACGAAAACAAAAACAAAAAACCAACCAACCAAAAAAAAATCACCACATACTTAGAAAACATTACCAATCAACGTCATATAATTAACATCTACAGAACAATTTATCCGATGACAGAAAAATATGCATAACTCTCAATAAATTGAAAACCACTCAAGTGACACAAATTATGTTCTCTAACTAGGACCAAGTTAAATTAAAAATCAATAATGAAATAGCTACAGATAACATAAATGTTCAAATAACAAAATACTTCTAAATAATACAGAGTCAATGGAAATATAAAAATACTAAATACATTGAATTGAGTAAAAATCAAAACCTATCAAAATTAGGTAGGGTATTGTTTAAGCAACACTTAAGTGAATTAATAGCACTGGATAAATGTCTATACTAGAAATGAAGAAAGACCACAAAATTAATCACCTCAGCTTCAAAATTAAGAAACAGTAAGGGAACTGAAAATTAATCACAAAGTGAGTAATGATGGAAACAATAAAATACAATGTGGAAATCAATGAACCAGTCACAGAAATAGCTCAGAAAAAAATTAATTAATTAAACCAAAAATTGATTATTTTGGGTTTATTTTTAAATTACAAATTTCTAAACACATAAAAGAGAGAACACACAAATTAAGTTAAAATTATCAATAAAAGGCAGCAGAACTAATAGAATGTCAGCACCTACAGATTACATACAGAAAAAGAAATTAATATTATTTAAAACTTTGAGCCAGAATCATTAATGATTTATATGACTATACAAACTACCAATGTTACTTAATATGAAAACAATAAATAATACCTTCACAATTAGAATTTGGCTTTTTAAAAAAGCATATAAAAAGAAAACCCAAAGTCTGAACAACGAAAGAATATACAATAATGAGTTTGCACCAAATCCTTAAAAAAGAAAATTAAAAGGTAATTCACAATGCCCTGTGAGAGGGCAACATTACACAAGTTAGAAACAAAAAACTACAGAAACAAAGAAAACATCCTAAGCAAAATTTTGATCATACAATCTTGATCTAGAAATCCACAGTAAGGACATCGCAGCAGCACAGTGCCTATTTTTAATGGAGTATAATTTAATATTAATACTGTAATTATTGTAACTTATCATATTACCAACAGGAAAGAAAAACATACAACCACCCTAATAGAAGGAAGCCATTTATTGGGGCTAGTGTGCATCCTGCTCTTAGCACCAACAAGGCATACCGTGCTCTGAAACCTGGACACAGAAGGAACCAATCTCCACTAGCAAAGAGATCTACAGAAAGACTAGAGCTCATGTCTTTCTTGATGGTAAGATAGTGAATATTTTCCTCATATAGTATTCACTCACACCACTTCAATTCAACTGCTGTAATGGAGAGTTTAGTTGGAGAAAGCAAGAAAGGAAAATCACTTTGATAATGGAAAAGAAAAATAAAACTGATTATGCTTTAGGAGGCAAACCAGACAGAGAATGCAATAAACACCCATATTTAATACAACATTTATATATACATATATACACTGGTATATTGATAACATATATAAGGCCAGCTTTGATATCAACTGGGGAGACTGAAGTAGGGTGTAGATCCGGCGACTGGCTGGTGACCCTGAAGATTTTCTCTGAGGGCAACTTTCCAGGCTGTAACTGGTTGTTATTGGCAATGGCTTCCACTGATAGTGGTGGTCTGAGGGGCCAGAATTAAACTGCTGGCAAAAGGCCAGTGCTGACAGCTTCCTTGGGGAGCTTATAACTACTGTGTAAGCAGGGGCTGGGGCGGATGGCTCCTAGCAGGGGTTTCCACTGGTGGTGGCACATGTCTAAAAAAGAAAGAAGGAGAGAAAAGAAACACACAAACACACACAAATACACACACACACACACACACACACACACACACACACACACACACACTTGATGATGAAGACAGACTCCAGCAGATAGGCTCCAAACAAGCTTCTACAATCTTCTCTTACTTTACTTATACACACAGACACACAGACATACACACATTTACATATTAGGTGGATGGAAACTGAGTCCAACAACTTTATACATATACATGTATACATATACACACATCTTGGTGGATGGAACAAACTCTGAAGAGCGAGTTCCAACAACTCTGTTATTTTTCCTACAGCTTATATATCCCTGCAAGATCTTTCAAGCAGTACAAAAATCACAATGTAGTTACATTCTATTTTCTTTAAGTGAATAATCACAATAAGTATATGTGAGAAAAACATGGTCCCCAATACCTTCACATGATCAAATGTTTTAGGTATTATGGGCAAGAAACAAACATGGAAAACAGGTTATCTCTAAGAACCCATATACATTTGTAACTAAGCAACTTGTCATATATTTACAGAGTATAAGCAAGCAAGGTAATTTCTCAGCCAGCTTTTCTTTACCAGAGGGCTGCCATTTGCGATTACAAAGAATCAATTATCTTACAAAGTAATCTTATAAAAATCCTAAAAGAATTGCAAATCAAAACTTCTATATAAAAAATAATCAGCATTTCTACTTTAAATCTTAAAGGTGCTCATATACTCAATATTTTTATTAGATCATATCAGGAAGCTGAGGGCAAAATAAGTATATGAAATTAGTCACCTTGAAGTCCAGCCTCAGTGAGAGAGTCACGTCAGCTCACCAAGCTCAAAATGTCCCTAGCTTTACTATTAGGAGTGAACTTGCTCTTAGCTTCACACTGCTCCCTAAGACTTTCTGCATCAGAGCCACTAGCAAAACATCTCTACCTAACTTTGCTCAACAATCTATTTTTCCAAATCCTTTCTAAGGGAGTGGTCACTACCAGCAATCTACATCTGCAAGTTCTTTTCAAGGGTGCTGGTTCAATCATTAATCTGCTCCAGCAGCAATGCCTGAAAGAGATCAAGCATTGTTATGGCGAGTGCCAGTGATGATGCCCAGGGAGGGGCTGGAAGCTCCCTTAGATTTCTCACACAATTCATATATTAGGAGGAGTATGAGGACCCCAAGGTAACAAGCAGAGCTAAGCACCATAATAGCATCAAGTCCTCAGGACATGTAGTTCTCAGGGTTATACCTGGCCGAGACACACCCATCATGGGTATGCTAATGAGTGGGCCGTATTGCATGAGGTCTAGAGCCATTTGCTCTTCCTCTTGCTTGGACCCAGGCACTGATATATAGATATATTAAACTGTATATCACATATATATGAATGAGTTATCCATAGCTGTATAGTCATAAAGTTATATTTACCATGCTAATAAAATATTCAGAATTGAAATGTTAAAATATCATTAATAATCTAATTTAAAGCTGTAAGCAAGTCATATGAAGACCGATACAGGAGAATCACAAGGCTCTGCGAGAGAACGTAAAGGAAGGCGTTAAAGCTGGAGAGATACTCGCTCTTTGTGACTAGGATGATGAAATTCTCCCTACAATGCACTAACAATCCCATCAAACTTTCAACAAGCTTTTTTTTTTTTTTTGCAGAACTCAATAAGCTAATCTTTTAAATGTACAGAATCTAGAATACCATGACAATTGTATAAAAAAATGTGCCAAAGGCGATCCAGCATTGGAAAGGTAGTATTTTGTGAAAATTATGTCAAAATAAATGAAGATTTGTGCTAACATAAAAGGACATGGGTGACTAGAGAGAAGGCCTAACAGTCAAGAATACTGATTGCT
Source organism: Acomys minous (assembly GCF_964271855.1). Classification (NCBI taxonomy): domain Eukaryota; kingdom Metazoa; phylum Chordata; class Mammalia; order Rodentia; family Muridae; genus Acomys; species Acomys minous. Next base: position 88,960,168 of record NC_140486.1, on the reverse strand, counting down.
TTTCCAGGGGACCAGGATTTGATTTTCATCACTTATTTAGTGGCTCACAACAATCACTCCACTTCCAGGAAATCTGACATGTCCATTTTGAACTCTGAGGGTATTACACTATACCCACATTGTGTACATTCATGAAGACAAAACACTCATACTCAAAAGGTATATATAAAAGAAAAATGGACTTGGACTTTGTGTCTTTCTCTTTATAGATAGGATATATATTGAGAGATACATAGAGGTTTCTTACATAAAATACCAAAGGCATGATCTGATATCCAAAGAAGAAATTAATTTTAATGAAACTCACAGATTCTCAATCTTTGTACTACATATTTAAGGAAATGAAAATAGAAGTCACAGCATGAAATATTGCCAAGTTATATGGCAAAGAATGATTGTGTGTGTGTGTGCGCGAGCGCGCGCGCGCGCGTGTGTGTGTGTGTGTGTGTGTGTGTGTGTGTGTGTAGAAAGTAGAAACTCAATGGGGAACAACTCAATGAAGTAAAAGAGTGAGGGTTTCAGCCAAAGTCTATAGGAATGCCAAACACATACATAAGAAGGTACCCCGACCCTGGCCATGAAAGATTTAAAATTATAACCCATGTTGAGTGGAGAGTGGGGACTGACTTTCATACGAACTCTGGTGCTCCATATCTAACCACGTCCCCTGGATGGGGAGACCTGGTAGCACTCAGAGGAAGGATAGCAGGCTACCAAGAAGAGACTTATACCCTATGAGCATATACAGGAGGAGGAAGTCCCCCTCAGTCACAGTCATAGGGGAGGGGAGTAAGGGGAAAATGGGAGGGAGGGAGGAATGGGAGGATAGAAGGGAGGGGATAACCATTAAGATGAAATATGAATAAATTAATAAAATATTTTTTAAAAAGGAAAATAAGTATTGAAGGCATAAGCACAAAGAAAGCAAAAAAAAAAAAGAAAAGAAAAGAAAGAAAAGAAACAAAAAGAAAGAAAGAGAAGAGAAAAAAATTATAACCCGCAATTGTAATCACAGAAACTAAAAATATTAACCACGTTAAATGTTGGTAAAGTATTTTCAAACTAACTGTTCCCCCAAAGAAACAATAGGAGCCATGATAGAGATGGAGGGGAGAGAGTCATGGAGACAGAGGTTTTGTTGGTAAAGGGGAAAGGCAGTCCGCAGCTGGAGGAGAATGTACCAGAAGGTTCAGGCACTGACAGCTCCTCACTGACTCTGGATGTGGGGTTTCTGCAGCAGGGACACTGCTTCACTTCAGGTTCAGCAGATCTGTTTGTTATGCTCCGTGTTGGGAGCCATTAACCTAAAGAACACTTTCTATGCATTAGCACACAGTTAACAAGATCTTTTTAAGTTATAAAGTCAAACTGTTACCAGTTTCCAGTGTTCATCGAGTGGCATCAATTACAGATACAGTTGAATATCAATGGTGTGGGTGAAGGTTTAAAGTTTTTTTTAAAAGAAGAGAAGGAACAATGGCATTACTTGAGCTGGAAGTTGTCACTATATGGCTTAAGTTAGAGGAAAATATAAAGAAAAGATACTAGTAGAGGCAAGAAAGGGTCAGTATGTTTGGAAGTTTATCAATTCAAGTAGAAGAAGCAAAAAGAAAGGGACAGAACTATGGTGTATGCTGACATGATTTTAGATATCAGTTTTTATTTATGGAATTGCTAAATTGACTTCTTGATAGCTTAAAAGGGATGGAGGCTATGAAAAAAAAACCCCTCAATCCTAACAAAACAGGAATCCAACAGTCCACCACTGTGAATCATAAAGTTGACAGCAAAGCAAACATCTCTATGTGCCAATACAGGACATTTTATTCTAGATAACAGACTGACCTCACCCCACACAACCGGCCTTTTCAGTAGTGTTTTCCAACTCCTTCACCAGAAACCTCGCAAGCCCATAGTGTCTATTTCACACACTATCCATCACACACCACAGGGTACAAGTCTACCTAAAATGCTATAAGACAACTTCTCTTTCCATCATTTACCCCAGACATTGTGTTAGATACTGTGGGGGGAAAAAAAAACAAGTTTCCAATACTGAAGACTCCCATACAGGCCAGTGGAATGAGATACAGCAGGCAGAAATAATAAAATGGTCGATTTGTGCTAAATACTTCAGAATAATCTGTAACAGCATCAGACACAAGAATTCCATCTTCCCCAACAGGGCGCACAGAGAGGCACAGGTAGAGCTGGATGAATACACACGCAAAAACACACGTGCAGAAGTGAGCGACAGGAACATCACCCACAAAGTCAGTATGTGCACAGGCAGTTTCACTCCCTGTTAATACCAAAGATGTGAACCAAGAAAACCACATTCAATATAGACTAAACCAGAAAACAGAGTTATCAGAATTTCACAATGATCTCCGTATTTTTTTTAAGTTGCCTAAACAAGAATGGTTAGAAATTACACAGAATAATTCTACTTTCGCTGAGCCAGTCATTTCTTAATAATAATAATAATAATAATAATAATAATAATAATAATAATAATAATAACAACAACTGATATAGAAATATGGACTTGGCAACAAACTTCATCTGAAAAATTTAAAAATTATTTGGCCTTAAATCATATTACAAAATACATTTGTTTAACAAGTAAAGTAAGAAAACAACCTACAAATATCTACTTATAAATTAATTTTATGGTATTTGTCCAGCTCTTCTTCTTTATACCACTTTTAATATAATTTCCAAGTAAGCTAGTTTTTTTCACATGCATATATTTTGGATAAAATCATGTAGTAAGTCTCCTTTTTGAATATAATATAATATAGTAGCAACAAAGGAAATGAGAGGCCTGTAGCTCATCATGGTAGAAATGTTTTGTTTTGTCTTAATCTGGTTATATTTTTTCTTTCAGGCAACAAACGTTATCAATAAAGTAAGAATTTATTTGAGTAATGTGTTTAAATATAAAATAGAGTAGAATGTTTCCCTGGACTCTTGTAATAAAATTATTTTTAATTGAGAAAAGTTTTCCCATATGCTATGACTCTTGGAAAGTTTTTAATTATTAATAATACGCAAGCTGGTTTATTTTCTTAAGAAAGCTTCAGATTCTAAAATATAAACTTCTTAATCTAATGATTAGTTTATAAAAAGAGTATTAAAAGCACAATGCAAACATTATCTGCACACAAGATAGCCAGAAGCAGATACCAGGAACCTAGTGTCAGAGCAGAACCAGGATTCCCTGGGGGTCGTGGGGGGGGGGGGGAAACAACCCTATTCATTCACAATCACTCAGTTCCTTGAGCTTCACAAGGGTTCATGTGTAGGGTGTGGCACTTACTACTAATTATTAAGTTGGCTGGATCTAGACTAGATCCGGAGATAAGCCTCTAGTCCTGCCTGTGGGTGTTATTAGATTAAGTGAGCCTCTGGAAAGGGTATGGAGGGTTTTCCAGATTAAGTTAGTGGAGGTGGAAGCACCACCCGAACTCATGTTCTCAGCTTTCAGACTATGGATGCAAAGTCACCCAGCTGCATGGGCTGCTGAGAGGTTCAAAGGGAAAGAGCGATTCTGGGAGCACGGAGCTCCAAAGCTACTTGTCAGTCCCCCAGTCTTCAGGATGGTGAAGTCCCATTCTGTGGCCTGGACTGTGCACTTTCTGAGTTGGGTACCACTGTTCCTCTTCCCACCATGGTGAATGGGAAAGAACACCAACAGTTTGCCATAAACCAGCTTCTCAGCAACATACAGACTCCCTGTGAAGTTCCAGGCACCGGCAGCTATTAATTGAACCAGCAAGCCACATCACATTATTGCACTACAAAAGAAAGTGATAAAGAATAGAGAAGCATTCTTCTCCAGGCATAGGTTATCCAACCCCGAGTAATATGCCCTAAGTGTGCACATACATACAAGCGACACTAAACAGATTTAGCAGCTGTATTTATATATACACATTTGTATATGGACACACACACACACAAACAAAGAGTTAACACAATAATAATTAAATAAAAAGAGGTCATTAACTTAAGAGGGAATGGGAGAAAAATAGGAGGATTTGAAGGGGAAAAAGATGGGGAATTATGCAAATACAGTATTTGTGGATGAAGTCCTCAAAAACAATAAATAAATGTTTGTTCATGAATGTGAAGGAGAGAGAGAGAGAGAGAGAGAGAGAGAGAGAGAGAGAGAGAGAGAGAGAGACAGAGAGAGAGAGACAGAGAGAGAGAGACACAAAGTGGGAACAGCACCTGGGCTTACAACCCGACTACTGAGAAGCAGGGAGCACATTCCGGGCAAACAGTTCTTTCTCCATAACCATCTCTCTGTACTTAAGCAGTTGATGGCGTATGCCCTACTTTCTCTGAGAAGTTGCTCATAAGTAATGAATGTATGCAAAAATAAAGAAAACATCAAAGATGTACGTAAAGTATTGGGAAATAAATATCACTCATGTTTGCTAACAGAGACCCTGTTAAATTTGACTTTCAATTCCTGATCAAGGTGAAGATCGGCCAAGTCATGTGTCTTATCATCAGACCTCCGCCTTAAAACAGAAGGGAAGGAGTCTCTTCTCGTGAACAAGCCTACAGGCATTTTCACATTTCCTTTTCAGCATCTCTATTAAACTTGCTCGCGTTGAGTGTGTGTCCAGGAATGAAATGGGGCATCTGCAAAGGTGAGAAGACAATTTACAGCACTTGGTTCCCTCCTACCATATGGGTGAGGGATGAAGGCCAGGACGGAGGGTACGTGCCTGCACCTGCTGAGCCTCCCCACCAGCCCGGTTTTCTTTCTTTCTTTCTTTCTTTTTTAGATTTATTTATTTATTTCATGTATATGAGAGCTCTATTTGCATGTGCACCTACATGCCAGAAGAGGGCATCAGATCACATCATAGATGGTTGCGAGCCACCATCTGATTGTCGGGAATTGAACTCAGGACCTCTGGAAGAGCAGGCGGTGCTCTTAACCTCTGGGCCATCTCTGAAGCACTCTTTCCCGAGCTGGTGCTTATTGTCCTTGTACGTTTGAAACTTCTAGAGCAGAAGCCAGGAAGTGCACTTCTAGGCAGGCTCAAGCAGAGAGTTCTCTACTAATCTAAACACAGAAAAGGTCAAAATGTAGAAGGTCTGCCATGGAAGGAAGTGTACATTGTTTCCAAGAGCTGTTCTTTGTTACTATGAGGGAAAAAACTTATAATTCATGATGCCAAGTGGCAAAGCTGTTGTCAGCCTAGGCAGGCCTCTTCAGACTTTCCAGCTATACATGCTGCGAGTCCGTTCTGTGTGGACTATGGGAACCCCACTCCCCACCCCCCCACCCCCCGATCTTGGAAGTTACTTTGGTTTACAACAATATGGTAAACATAGTTTTTCTGTGTGGCAAACGAATGCCTCACCTCTAAAATCATCTAAAGTAGCCATCAAGTTATTTATTCAAACCCTGAAAGAGAAACTGGGCAAGGCTCAAGTAAGGCATGCTAGCTCATCAGAGGGGTTACTGAACTAATCATAGTAAAAGGAGGCAGCTTCTTTCTTAATCTTAACTTGCACAAGTATAAGATTGTAACCTCATTATTGCTAACTGCTTACACTTTGAGTGTTGTTATAAACATTATTTGTATTATTTTTTAATTCTGTGTTTATGTGCACGTCTGTAAATGGGTACATGCACATGAGTGGAGGTGTCCATGAAGTAACACAGAAGGTGTCAGAGCCACCAGGAGTCCGAGGTATGGCTGTGAAGAGGATGTGGAAACTGTACACTACGAGGCTGGTGCATGATCTTAACTGCTAAGCCATCTTGGTAGCTTCCATGGGCGGTTCTATTTTTTTCCCCATGACTTGTACTCACTGTCTTGTGTACTCAGGAGCAATGGTCAAGTATTTTTGAAGTTCTTTTACACGGAGCAAGCATTCTGTCAAATGTAAGCAATTTATTAAAAAATTGTACATTAATGATGTTGACAACAGAGAGAATGAGAATTTATCTAGAATGAAGCATCACCATTTTCCAAGGCCAGGACAATAATCCAGGAAACAGATGCCAGGTACAGATCCAGTGCCATAATACGCCTCCAACTGTGTGCTAAAGCTGGCGTGGGCAAGCTCAGGACAGCTTGTGGTTTGCTTTCAGGCATTTTTTGAAAGACCGCTAAAGCACACCTATTATTAAACATCTAATTATATAAAATTACAATTAGGTGAATTGTTAAAAACAATTACAGCAAGAACTTTAAACACGTTCTAATAGATCCGATTGCATCTTATTGCTAACTTAACTTGAGGCTATTTATATTGGTTGCTATCCGCACATAGTGGCCAGTCTTCTGCCTAGGAACATCACACAAGTAGGCTGGATTGTCTGTGGCCAGTGAATTTCCACCATGGTAACCAACAAATGCGACATATCACTCATGTCATGCTGGCCTTGAACGTCGGTTGACAGACCACCAGCAGCACACTACTGCGGTCCTTACCCACAGAGAACTGAGCAAATCCGCAATGGTCAGTGGCACAAAGGGTGACCTTTACTACACCATCACAGAGAGCAAATGTGAGCAAACACCTTACAACAGAATCTAAGTTACTTAGGGGCTCTGTAGTGAGACATTGTAGCCAAGACAACTTATGGAGAATTATGTTGGGGGCTTTACAGTTTCAGAGGATTAGGGTCTCAAGTGCTTGGGACAGCAGACGGCAGACACTGTGGACTCACATTTTCGACCACAAGCAGGAGGCTAAAAGTAGGCTTGAAATATGCCTACGCTTCCCCCAAACAGAACTAACTAGGGACCAAGGGCCAGAAAATATGAAGGACATTTGTCATTTAACCCAACAATCCTCATTCATTTTGCCCCTTGAAGCAATAATATGTCACCATTGCATAAACCTTAGATATGTAAGATTTAATATTTTAAAAAATTCAAAGTTTTGAGTGGGGCGGGAGCAAAGGGATAGCTCGGGGATTTAGATCTCTTACTGCTCTATCTAAGAGACAGAGCTCAGACTCCAGCACCAGCTCCAGCTCCAAATGCCTGTAATTTCAGCTCTAAAGGGTCTGACATCTTTTGCTACCCCCCTGGGCATATGTATAACCATACATACACATGTGCACATGCACACACACATGCACACACAAGCACGCACGCACACATAAATCTTTTCTCAACACACGAATCTTTTAAATATCTGTACACGTACCACAGTTTCTTTATCCATTCTTCTACTGATGGACACTTAGACTGTTTCCATGTTCTGGCTATTATGAATAAGGCTGCTATGAACATGGTTGAGCAAATTTTCTTGTTGTGTGCTGGAGAATCTCTGGGTATATTCCAAGGAGTGGAATAGCTGGGTCTTGAGGAAGCTCTATTCCCAGTTTTCTGAGATAGCACCAGTAGATTTCCAAAGTGGCTGTACTAGTTTGCATTCCCACCAGCAATGAAGGAGTGTTCCTCTCTCCCCACATCCTCGCCAGCAATTGGTGTTGCTTGAATTTTTGATCTTAGCCATTCTGATGGGTGTAAGATAAGAAACTGTGGTACATATACACTATAGAATACTACTCAGTTATTAAAAACAAGGAATTCCCGAAATTTGTGGACAAATGGATTGAGCTAGAAATGATCATAATGAGTGAGTTAAGCCAGAAGCAGAAAGACTCAAACGGTATATACTCACTTATATCTGCCTACTAGGACAAAGGGCATGTCCCACAAAAGCCTTCACTTACTAGGAAACTGGGACAGAGGGGAGGACGTCCTATTGGGACTCTAGATGAGAGAATCATGGGAGAATAGCAAAGTAGAAGGGTCCAGAGGGTCCTAGAAACCTACAAGTAGAACATTATGAAAGGCAGATTTGGGCCCAGGGGTCCCACTCAAACTAAGGCACCAGCCAAGGACAATACAGGCAGTAAACTTTAAACCCCTACCCAGATCTAGCCAACGGACAGAACATTCTCCACAGTTGAGTGGAGAGTCGTATGACTTTCACACGAACTCTGGTGCCGGTGCCTTATATTTGACCATATCCCCTGGAGGGGAAGACCTGGTGGCACTCAGAGGAAGGATAGCAGGTTACCAAGAAGAGATTTGATACCCTATGAGCATATACAGGGGGAGGTAATCCCTCTCAGGAACAGTCATAGGGGAGGGGAATAAGGGGAAAATGGGAGGGAGGGAAGAATGGGAGGATACAAGGGATGGGATAACCATTGAGATGTAACAAGAATAAATTAATAAAAAATTAAAAATAAATAAATAAATATCTGTACACAAAAGAAAGCCCAAGGCACCAGAAAAGTAGTTACAGAAACCAAAGAACTCTGGATGTTTGAATCCGTGTCTAGTGACCCCTAGCCCCTCACTCACTTGTGCTCAGGATTCTGTTTCTACTTTTGAATAAGTGCACTCTTTAAACATATCCCTTTGCAATTCAACAAATCAAAGTTTTTCCCAAAGCCCTATACTAAAGTATCAGGAAAAAAAATCTCGATTCCTAATTCTATATATAAATATTCACCAATGCAATAATAATGAAAAATAATAATGAAATATGCAGTGCCCAAAATAGGTTTTGACATGTGTAATGATGAAAGGGGGGAAAGGAAAGAATTTTATATAAACAGGTGAGTGTTAAGAATGGTGAGACTCTTTGAAAGACAACCACCCATGGGGCTTATTTGAACTACACTCTCTTGAAGGAATACCGCTCAGATTCATAATCATGGAAATGCAGCACTCGCACAAAACCCAAACAGCGAAACAAAAGCCAAATGTGTTGATGACTAGGTGAGTTCGCTATTTACCGAAACAGAAGGATTTTGTTTTTAATGAAAGCAGGTATCAGACATTTGGGGCTTATTCTCATGACAAAGAAGCTGAGGAACAGTGGTCTAAAATATGAATGAAGTATTCTGAATAAAACTAAAACGTTGTTACATCAAAGAGAAAAAGGAATGAGAAAGAAGACGTAAAACAGAGCAAGGCTCATATATCTTGCAAATACCCATCACTGTCAAAATCAGCCCCTACTGTTATTGGGGACTTCTTTTGATCACCCTGGATTAGACAAAAATTGATCCTCCTGTTTCCTTTCTCATTCGTGCACATGACAATCAGGGGAATATAAAACCAAGAAGAATTCTCAAAGAGTGTCAGAAATGTGGGCTAGCCACCAGCTGTTCGAGATATGCTAAAGATTTCAGTGATGAGCAGATCTAAATAAAATCCTTAATACTTATTATTATTATTATTATTATTATTATTATTATTATTATTATTATTAATCAGTAAGCCAGGTTAAGGTCGACACAGGAGGAAGCCAAGCACTTTACGCACATGCCTTCTAAAATAATAAGTACAAACACACTCTCTTCTTTAGAAGCCACAGCACTTTAGTAACATCAGAAATACCAGACTTTCTTACAGGCCACAGTTTACATTTTAGGTTCAATTTGTAAAATACAAGCCTTCAGAGGTGTCTGGGGTAGAAGAACCGCAATGAACACAGAATATGCAATAATATGCTTGGAAGTCTAAAATGTCAAGAGATTTTTTTTTCTTCAGCCTCTCTAGATTCCTAGCTCTTAAAAATAATCAGCATTATTTCAAAAAGAAACTTAAGCTTTGCTAGCTTTTCTTCATCACACAGAATCTTGAACATAAAGAGTGAACGTTGTTATTCCTTAGTCAACATAGTTTGATTTCGTAAAGTACAAAGGTTCTGTTCCCAACGATTTGTTTAAAGATTTCAACCGTAAAGCCATTACTGCTGGATTCTTTAACAAGCAAAAACGGAGGTGCAGGTCGAAAAGGATAATATTTTAAGTACTTTAAGGAAGGTAAGATTGGAGAAATACAATATGTTCTGATATTTGTGCTTTTATCCATAAAGTTCAGCACATATCCATAACAATCAAAAGTCTAATAAATGTATATTTGCTACCAGATTCAGTGTTCAGAACTTTTCTGTTTACCAAATTGAAGAAGTCTTACTAAATTAGATTTTTAACACCTTTCCAACTTTCATTATCCGATTTCACAAGGGCATAGACTCCAAAGAACGTTTTGTTAAATGTAAAAGATATAGTCTCACATTCCTCCTGAACCCATAATCCTATGCACAGCATAAAAATAAATTTTAGATGCAGTAAGGCACCACCCAAGATTATGAACATTAAAAAATATTTTTAAAAGCTCCCAAGAACAAAGGGTGAAATTTCAGCTCTAAAGGGTAGAAGTGATGTGGAAGAGAAAACAGAAGTTACAAAAACCAAGTTTATATTGTAATTAAGCACTTTCAGTTCTATACTCAAAACTGATAGAACTGTAGGTATTCAGACAATGTTAAGGAAATAATGGCTTTGATCCTGAAAAAAAAAAACCATGATAATTGGAAAGCTTTATGCTACAGAAGAGAAGTGATTCTAAAGCAGTAAGTTAGTGGACAGCAATCAGAATGCTAGATCTACAGCTAAAACCGCACTGAACTTGACCTATTTGCCGCAAATGGGCCAGGGCAGCTGAGTCAAACTTTCTTCAGTTATAAAGTTAGCCTTACAATCCAAAAGAAAATCACCAGAATCTGTTGCACTTCATAATCTTCTGGTCCTTCAAAACTTCTGAGAAGCAGGGCAGGAAGTGAGGCGTAGCAGCACAAAGCAGCACGCACCCGCAGTCCCACCTGCCTGGGAGGCAACTGGACAAGGACCTGGTTAGGCCAAGCGGGACCACACCACAAGACCATGTTACAGGTGTAAATAAACAGTCAAACTAAACCAAAACACAGTCACAGTTTAGAAATGTATTCACGAAGCTCTCGATATTTCTTGCCACTGCCTTGGGTTTGTCCTCATGAGTGGCAGCTCCGTCATGAGTAGAAAGAGGAGACGGATAAAATGCAAGGCACGCTGATGGGAAATCATACTGAAAAAGAGGAGGGCTGATCTCTACACCAGGCAAATGTCTATGAACTTTTCATTCTAACCAAAGGGTAAACCAATCTTATTGTTGCGGGACCTAGCATCCGTAGCATCACAACTACCAATGCATCCTTGAGTAACGACAGAAGAGGGCTCCATTCTAATAGGTAAATTGAAGAGTCTGTCCCATTTGCTAGACTCCTCAGAAGACTGACAAAGACTTGATTAAAATGAAAGCTGTTGACGGAGCCTATGGCTTGGAAGGACCTCCCTCTTTACTGCGGTGATGGCATTTGGACAGCACTTCTTCCTCAGAGGTTCCACAGTGGTAGATGCTGGGATGATGAGTTGGGAAGAGGGAATGTCAGTTACACTGTAGAGCCCATGCGGTCCCTAGAGCTGGCTCACAAGCACATCAGAGGACTTCTCATGCCACACCTGGTTTTTGTCTCTTCCCTGAGCCTTGTATGCAGGTCAGGTTATTCCCAGCACCAAGATTTATTCCTTGATTGTAGAATTGTCAAAACCAGGGCCCTGACTCCAGTTCTCTAAATAGAAAGGATTCTAAGATTAAACATTCTTAAGATGGTAAACAGATGTACAGGAAGACAGAGCACTCATATACATAAAGAAATGAATCGTTTTTAAAAAAGAAAAAAAGAAATATTTGAAATTAAAGCATAGTAACTTAGATTATCTGTCTTATCTTCTTTAAGTTTATAATGTCATGATGACTTTTTTTTTGCTTTTACATATACATTTATATTATTACACATACATATAATAAAGTACATGCAGCAAGAAGGACCACAGAACAATTAGGAAGTATATAAATGTTACAATCATAGTGTTTTGCCTATTTGTATTTGGTAACATCTTTCCTATCTTGGTAAGTCTACAATTCTGAATGAAAATCAATATCTTTCATATCTCATCTCTATCAACTTAAAACATCTATCAGACCTAAAAACATCTTAACCCCTAAACAACTAAGCTTAATCGTAAAACTAAGCTATCTGGTCTTCAACCTCAACAGAGATGTGAGAAGAATAAAATTAATTATCTGAGTAAACAGGAATTCCTGTACATCTGCATGCCAGAAGAGGACGTCAGATCCCATTACAGATGGTTCTGAGCTACCATATGGTAGCTGAGAATTCAGGGCCTCTGAAAGAGCAACCAGTGCTCCAAACCATCTCTCTATCTCTCAAGTTTATTTCTTTAATGTTCATAAAATAGAATTTTTCTGAGTTATCTATTTATGAAAATTAAATAAAAATTTTCCATTAAAATTATTTATACAACTGGGCGTGGTGGTGCATGCCTTTAATCAGGAGGCAGAGGGAGGTGGATCTCTGCGAGTTTGCAGCCAGCTTGGTCTACAAAGAGAGTTCCAGGACATCCATGGCTATTACACAGAGAAACCTTGTCTAGAAAAACAAAAACAAAAACAAAAACAAAACTAATTTGTGCAAAATGTTAGTGTTATCAAAGTATGGGAACACTTTACAACTTCTGAATGTCTGAAGAAACAAAATTAAAATAGTTCAGAAGTTGGGAGATACTTAATTCAAAATATTAATAAATCTGAGCTATGAAAAAAAGATGACAAACAAAACTCTAAGCCTCCAAAGCAACGGTGAGAGATTTTAGAACATGACCATCCCAAACTGATTCTAGTTGCAATCAAGCAATGCAAAAATCCCAGACCTAGAGAAAGGTGTGACTCAAGAAATGCAAATGTTCTATGAGTGCTCTGGTTCAAAACTTTACAAAGGTGATGGTCCCCAAGATCCTGGAAGGAGAGACCACAGGGCTAATGTAGACAATAATGATGTTGCATAGTTATACATTTTAAGAAGGAAGCTATTGGCTGAAGTTTAAAGTTTTGATTTATGTTCTATTAATTGGGAGGGGTTCTGTTTGATGAATTTCCTGGTGGTTCCCGCTTCTTAACAGAATTAAACTTTATCTTCATGACCTCACATTTCTAAATAATATAGTTCTTTCCTGTGTGTAACTTGTAAACCTTTTCCTACTTTAAGTCACTTAACGAACATTAAACATTTAATTTTCATACTGAAGTTGGTATAATAATTGTATCCTCACATTTTATTCCTAATATTAATATAGTCTCAAAATAAAAAATTTCTACAAGCTTGAACACAAGTATACATACACACCCACATTTAGCAATATAAATGTGACACCTACTTAATAGAACCATTTAAAATAAATAAAAGTGAACACACAATAGCATTGCCTAACTTTTAGAGTAAATACTAAAATGGACAGGATATAGTCAATAGAGAAGATGTCTTTTATGCCAATAATATGCCATATATATATATACCAGTATATTAAATATGAGACAAAAATTTCAAATATATTATCTTCTCTAATATCATAAAATATATACACTTTGCTATCTGTATAACCTACATCATAATTTATGTATTTCCATCCTTCTTATAATATCTTTATATTTACCATCTTATGCCAATATTTTTAATAACAAAACTAGTACCCAGACTCTTTTAGTGGTCTCTAATGTAATCATCAAAGGAACACTAGGAGCTAATCCACAGGATTACTTGTTGAAAATTCATACATCTTGCTCTCATTTAAAAAAAAATCTTGCTGTCAAAAATGATGAGGCATTCAAAATCTATTAAAACCCACTTGGCCTCTTTAGGCATGTCTACTTGGATTTAAACATTAAGCAACATATATGCATTTTTAAATATCACATGGGAACACATCAGTATGTATAATTTTGTGATCTTATACATTAAGCAAAAATTAAATTTAAGCTAAAAATATGAGGGCTAAAATTGGTGTAAGGGGAGAAAATAGCATCTGTATCTAGATGCTTTCTGATGGATTCAATGACTCTGAGTCAGATTGATAATTAGACTATGACAAAAATCACCCACAGAGTACCAAGCAGCATGTCACTATTGTGCAGGACACGAGCGTTAATGCAGGCTACTAAGGGAGGGCTGGTCCCATAGGATCTGCTTCAGTTGATGATCAGGCTGCTGGAAGGTTGCAGTTTTACTCTCAAGTCTCAGGCTACCTCGGTCACTATCCTGATGAGAGTGTGTACCTTTCTTATATAACAGCATCTTTCAATGTGTGTGCATTCTACTGAGTAAGCACTCCTAACAAAAGGCAAGGAGATCCTCAGCTAGGACAATATGCTCAGCTTCTCACAATATGCCTGTTATGGAAGATGGCTGCTAGTGGATCTGACAAGCAAATCAGTCAAGAGTCATTATAGAAACAAATTTATTCATAAGACATGGATTAAACATCTAACCTAGACCAGACATGATCTTGGAAGTTCAAAGATGATATTCATAATGCCACAAGGAGCTCAAGCTAGGAAATCAATACACAAAGCCAGCTCCATAGTGACATTCTGCCAAGACACAGAATAAGATGTCTACCTAAAGTGAATGGGAGGGGCAGAGAGAACCCAGAGTACCACTGTCCACATATTTAATTCTGGAGATAAGATTGGCTTCGGGTGTCCTCCCCAAATATATTTTCCTTTAATGGAAACTGGTAGTCTAAACCTATATTCTCAACTTAAAACCGGTAAGGTAGGACTAAAGGGTTGTTTCTGTGGCTCCATGTTGCTCTTGGGAAGGCCTTGGGTTTGGGTCTCAGGCACCAAATGGCAGCTCACAACTACCAGTCATTCCAGACCCCTGCTCTGGCCTCCACACTCATGAGGCACATGTATAATGCACATACATACATGCAGCCACATACTCATAAAAAGTAGGAGGGGCATAGTTTATACCAATTCAAAACGCATCACTGGCTCAAAATCCTAATGTGTGAATCTGAACTTTGTACACACACACACACACACACACACACACACACACACACACACCGCAAACCCAAAAACAAGCAAACAAACAAATAAAAAAACAGCAAAATTCTTTCAATCCCATGGTCAAGGAAAAGTAAGGTTTACTCTTTCTGGTATCTTGCTAGCATTTATACACTCTAAAAATTCTATTTATGAAGAAGTTGTCAAGTCTAACTAGATAAAACCCAAGAGGAAATTCCAAGTTGTCTCCCAGAATGGCCACCTCTAATGGTGACGGCGCTGAGGGTGTATGTTTCACAAATGTAAATTTACAACTGGGATGGAGCCGGACCTGCCTTCAATATCTGTGCATCAATATTTGATACTATTTAGGGTGAAAATTCTAATATACTACAAACCAACAAAAAGCTGGGGTTGTCTAAGAAGAGGAAGGATACACAGTGAAATATAGGATGGGGTGCTTTCCCGGCTGAATCAACCCAGGGTTGGTAAATCAACCAGCCCCTGGAGAAGAGACACCTAAGGATGAGGAATGGCAGCGCCCTGTGGTGGGGAAGCCTTGTTTCTGACTGTCGTAATATGGACTCAAAAAGACGCGTTCAGTAACTCTCAGGGTGTCATAAAAATGAATTTCCTCTTTCAACTTCGATGAAATGATGCAAAAAGCTCTGTTAACAAGTGAGAAGCCTGGGTATGTTTAGTTGATCTCGACTCTAAAGAAATAAAGCGCGAGCATCATATGTGCCCAGAGAACTGAGCATCTCTCTAAGTCACAATCATCTCAGAGTGCATGCCTGGCAAATGGTTTTTAGTTTTATTGATATTTTTGTCTTTATTGCACTGAGAATGGGAGCAAAACGCTTGTAATTTTCCACGGTGTCTGATGTTCAGAGTGATATTATGATGAATTTAGTTTCTCGTTGCATTGGTGGGGCTGCCGGGTACCATCTCTAAACTAACTCTTGCTTTACTTGTGGAGTTTTGTTGTTTGCTTGCTAAAGAAAATGAATGTACATCATGTTTTTAAGTTTAAAAGGGCTATATTTGTCATGAAGCCATAAGGAGTACAGAGGAATACTGACAAGAGAAAATGGATACGACAAAAAACTTATCAGCCAGACTTAAGTTCTGGTGACCTCCTCAGGTAACCCTGCAATGTGGTGATTTTTCAACTGTTTAGCTTATTGCCATCCAGGCAAATGGCCGTAAATCCAGGCCACTGTGTGGAAGCTGCAGTGCAGACAGGTCACAGAACCTCTGAGCTGCAGTAATTCACAAAAAGAACAAAAGCAAACAACAGTGGCAAATGCAAAGCTTCGTAGCACAGGAGAGTCATGCTTTGTTTGACTGGGACCTCTCTTATAGAAGGAAAAAGAAACCAGGCAAAGGGTCTCACAGAACAGAAAGGAAGAAAAAAATCAAGTCTTAGAAAATGATATCCCTTAATTTTCTGAAGGGAAAATTCCCTAGAATCAGGCAAGTGTCTGTCACCAGTTTTTATACTCTCCCATATAATTCAGGCTGTGTCCTGAACTAAAAGGTAGCAATATATTTTTTTTTGTTCTACACACCTATATATTTTGACAGATTAACATCACCCAATAAAATCTCTTGATATCAGCTCAACAGTTGAAACAGTTCATAAAGAAAGGGAGTAAAAATAAATAGAGCCTAATAATTTATTCGCCATGGACATACGCATATATATTAAGTGCTGGCTGCATGTCAGGCACTGAGCTATGAGGATCAAGTAACTGATAAAAACTCATCTGATGTTTCTGGTGAGGCAACCAAGAGGAATAACGTCATAAGAGTAAGAGACAGAGAAGTGCAAATATTATTTGTAGATTTAATATAGCACTGCAAAGGTATCTACCTAGCTTCAACGTATCAGGTTATAGAAAAAACACTAAGGAGACATGACTTTCAAGTTACCAACGTAAACATGACAGGGACTACAATGAAGAAACTGAGAAACTCCTGCCACTAAATTCTCATCTGTAGAAATCTAGCATTCAGATATGTGGCTAGTGACAGCCTACGCTGCAGAGATAAAGGGTGGGCAGGTTGCTTGGGCGGCAAAAACATTCATACAATTTTTTAAGAGGAAAGCAGGCAGATAAGATTATCAATGATGGCAAAGAATTACAACTGCTAAGTAACCATCACAGACTAATGGGAAGTTATCTGTAAAATCTGATTATGCTTTTAGAATCTCAATTTCTCTTGGTATAAACAGTAGGCAGGCCTGCTCATACTGTTGGGGTATTCAGAGAGTATTCTATCCTTGGACTTGTTTTGAGACTTAACTTCATGTAGAATCTCCATTGATTCTTAGATTTTTATAACTACTGTAATTAATTTGTTGCCACGAGGTGTAAGCACTAAGTAAGCGCTAAAGTGACTCACTTTTGTGGTCACAGGTCCCTTAACCCAAGTTACATGCTTGTTAAGTAGAACATGGTCCATGAGGATCACGGAGCCACAATCACTGTCCAGCACCCTCGGAATAAACCTGAGCTATCTCGTGCTTGTTCACGATGGATGGACGACATAAAAGTTGTCATAAAAATCTTCATATCAGCATACAATTGAGTTGGACATTGAGAGCTACATTTGTAAACCAGCTGCTAATTGCAGTTCAGTGTGAAAAGTTCTAAGCACATCACTACTCTAGCAGGATAGCTAGTTACTAGGCTAGGATACGGACTCTGAAGCCAAACTAATTGTATCTGTGATACAGGGTGGACTCTCCTGCCCTGCACCTAGGTTTGCAATCTGTAACACAGATTGCACAGCACTGTGATGCAGGTTCAACTGTGTGGTCCCCTAAGTGCCAGTGGTATTTGGAGGCATGGCAATAGAGAATTAAGGTTAGATGACATCACAATGGTGGGAGCCAATGACTATGGGCTGATGCCTTTATATGAGGAGGCAGCGTCAGGGAAGATGGTTTCCTTTTCAGTAGCACACAGGGACGAGGACACAGAGGACACAGAAGAAAGGAAGCCGTCTCAATGCCAGGAATAGAAGACTCACATAAATACAACCTGACTAATATGGGCTCAGAGCCACTCCAGGTGCTCTCCACGCAGGCCAGTTTTTATCTTTCTATAGTGGTACAAGCATGATGTCGCCTTCAATGACTCCTTTGTACAAAGAACACAGAGAAGCCAGCAAGAAGCACACCAAGTTGCTAAATCAGTTCAGACTATTTTACTGACATCAGTCCAGCATGAGAAACGAAGCCTGTGAGGCAGGCACTATCCTACTGGACTAAAGGACAGTACTACAATAGGTAAGTGACTCAGGAATTTTCAAGGGCAAGCACGCTGTGAAAGTAAAAAAGAGTCAGAAATCTAGAAAAGCCGGGCTTCTGCCTGTCAGTTGAAATGGAAATAACCAGAAACCAATAATGTAAATATTAAAAAATTAAAACAGTACCAGAATTGTAAAATAAAATAAATAATGCATTGCTTAATTGCTTAACAGAGATGGGAAAATGCATTTAAAAAATACTACCAATAGCTTGGGTTACACTGAATTTCATTTTCAAATGGCTAATTTAAAATATTTTACAAATTGATGATTGGTGTGACTTTGTCAAGCAGATAAATAAGCAGGGGTGTCTTAATGTATATTTAGCAAGCAGGATCTTTCTAACAAGCAATGAAATTCTTGCGTGCTTTGCTAATATGAGAAAACATTCTCTCATGCATATGCAGTGTGGAAGACAGTTATTCCAGAGACAAAGGGAAAGGCGCAGCTGTAACATGCCAGAGAACCAGAAGAGCCTTGGATAATTAGGCTGATCAGCATCCCAGCAGAAGGGAACCAATGACATTACACTCTCCATACTGAGTCTCACACCTCTTAGTTCACAACACTTGTGACTCTGGTTGTTTCAGTAAGAGATTTAATTTTCACTGTTTAGCATCCAGCAAACTTTCAACAGCATTGTTAGCTTGCAAACTTGTAGTATCAAAAGGGAATAAATATTAAGAGTCTGATTATAAAAACTGCAAAAGCTATTAACACACAGTGAAAGATTTCAAATGGCATAATTCATAATGCCACCATATTAGCAACCAAAACAGTCTATTAAGCCCTTTGCTTGACCAACAAATATATTACTAAAGAGCAAATGTGAGACTCAAGCTCTAAACACCAACTCAACTATCTTACTGGACTTCATCAGCATATGATCAGAAACTATATTTTTTAAGCATCTGTTCTTCATACCAAGAAATCATTAATTACTAGAGCTACTTGCATTTGGGTCAAAAGCAAGTGTGAATTTAACTTTTGTAGATCAGCAATAAAAAGTGATTCTCTCCAATGTCATATATTGACAAGGCTTGCAACTGAGTCCCTATGACTAAAACCTTTATAATTTAATCAGCAAAGTAAATGACAACATTAAAACTAACTTCATTCTATGATGAAGTCAATTATGGAAATAAACTTACCTTAAGAATTAACATTGTATACGATAAATGAGAAGACAAAACAATGAAGTATAGATATTTACAATGCTATATTACTGTGATGTTTTAAAATACTTAAATTTGACCTTAAGCTTGTATTTTGCATTATGATAATTCTGTTTAAAGTATTTGCATTTGTACATTATGTACATTGGGATTAATATTGTTCAATCTACTATAATAAGTTTCTAAGATTCTGGCATTGAACTGGAAAGCAGACTGAAATTCTGGTCACCATATTCTACTTCAAAGAAAATAAGTACAGGAGAAGAAGATCCATGTGGGCTGTGAGCTATAAATAAGCTGCTCACACACAACAGAAAGAAATTCACTATAATTACATACCACTAGCATCGCCTCTGCCAGTGAATGCGGAAAGCTCACGTGAAGCACTGCCTCTTCCAAAGGGGGTGCTACCTGCTCTCTGAGTGACGTGAGATATGGCGCATGGTGAATAACGCCGCCACTGTTCGTTTCCACACTGATAGGCATTGTCACTCTGGCTGTAATCCTTGCAGGGATTCGTGTTGAAAAGTACAGTGGAAGATCATCCCTCCTTCTGGCTCAGGTGGATTGCTCAGAACAGGAAGAAGAGAGACGTTTTCCTTCTGAAGACCCATGGCTTCTAGAATCCACCAACAACAGTTTGCATTGCTAACACTGTCTGCATGCATACACCAATGTGCACAAGCCTGGAACTCTGCTGTTTTGGATCCAGAGAGGCAAATTTCCCACACTCAGAGACCACTCTGCCAAGCGGAATTATTAGGGGTCTCCCCAGGCTTGGGGTAGAAGAATTTTCCATATCTTGGGGGAATGAGAAGGTGGGAAAGCCCTGTAACATATGAAGCTGGTGGTCTGGGACAAGGGTTCTTTTTAGTAGTAGTCAGTAATATTTTACAGAACACATTTCTGTTATTTATAAATTATTTAGAGCACATTTTTACTATGCATAAATTATTTAAAAATCTTAGTTTTGTATAAGCTTCCCATTCTTTCTAGACGATGACCAATTATTTGCCCGTGACTTTCAAAGACTAAAATGCTTTTAAAAAACAAACTGTATAATATTTATAATAACTAGTGCTGCTAAGGTTTCTATAGTTACCCAGGAAAGGGTCATGACTGGCTGAAATACATACACTCTTCTCTGATAATTAGCCACATCATGATAGACTGACAACACTTGATGATTAATTAGGCAAAGGACTCAAATCCTTAGCAGGAGGTAAAAAGCACAGGACTCATGATGTACTGAACACCTCCCGGAGAGGCATGGAATACAAAGAAAGCTAAATTTTAAAATGCAGGTTTGCAAATTCGGTATTAGTAATATAAATGTCTCCTTGGGGGTCTCACAGCAGAGAAAATGAGGGATTCTTTGCTTGCCAAATACAGCCACACAATCAAAATGGAGCCGCTGCTGAACAGCTCAAGCACATGCTATCAATGCTGCCTTTTGTAGAAAATTCGCATCTTCCCCTTTTCTTCTTGGGGAAATAGAGCCTAGAGACGGAAAGCCATCTATACCTTAGACCTGACACTGTTTAAAGTTGGACAATCCACACAACACGTTTCATACTTCCTGTCACCTGATCTGAATAGACAGGTAAATTAAAAGCCATGATTATGCCTCTAGGTCAGCCTGACCCTAAACAGGACTCACTCTGTCACACATCAGCCACATGATCCCAGGAGTACTTACCTGCATTATTGTGAAGTGCTATGGTTATTTAACATGCCATTTGATAGGGAATAAGAAAAAGTCGGGCATGCTGAATTGTCATGTCTTTTGAGCTCCTGAAGCGTACTTCTGTGTCGCACCATTACAACGGTGTCACGTTGGACTACATCATTTTGACCTTAAAGAAAATAGCCACGAAAACATGTTATCTACTGCCTGCCTCCTACGTATTTTGAACCCATAGACTAGTGCAGTTCTAGCACTAATCAGAGAACTTTCTCTTCATGGAGGTGATGGCTAGTGCAGAGACTCCTAACTGGCTGTAGTAGCAAGTACAAGTGACTGTTCAGTCCTCAGCCCTCAGTGGCATGTCTTCATCACCACCACCACAGCTTAATGAACAAAGTGGAGGTAAGGTTGGAAAGACTGAAGAAGGTGGAGGATGAGAAGGCCGGCTGTGCAATGCCGTCACGGGGATCTGACATGGCTGCGGCAACTACAGCAGTGGCTGCCTACACAGATACACATCAAGACAGGGTAGTAGGCGGGGATATAATGAGATTGGACCGGGAAAGAGGGAGGGTAACAAGAGTTGCTATCATCTCAGTGCATTGTACTCATGTAATAAGCTGACAACATAAATTAATGAATGTCTTAATATAAAAGAAAATACAAAAAGAATATGAACAATTCTCACTTATATCTTTCAGTTGCACTTTTATTAAACAAAATACTAAAGATAGAAAAGTATGTGTATAAAAGTATTTAAAACACATACGCACGCGTGCGCGCGCACGCGCACACACACACACACACACACACACACACACACACACACACACACACACTCCATTAGCAAGGTCCACAAACACAAAAAGAAGAGAAAACCATGCCTCTCTGGTATACTGTGTTTCATTAAGAGATAGAAGAAACTGCAAGCAAAGAGAAGTTACTAAATATTCCTGATAACCACATGATATACCAGTACTGTTAAAGCTCACATTTAATTTACTTATTAAATAATTGCAATTTGAAGGAGAAATGATAAAAATGAGGAGCTTTAACTAAGGGAAGGAAGAGAGACAGAGACAGATGAATGAGGGTAGAGAGTTAAATAAGAGTAAGGATATCTAAAAGGCCATGAGGGATCATACTATCAACTAGCTAAAATTACCTATAATAAACACATGTAAGTCTACATACATGTAAATTTTATATGTGTGTTTGTGTGTACTGCTCATGCTTACGTGCGTGTATGTATGTGTGTGTGCAAAAATTTCCCATCTGGGCTAATGATGCTCCCCTAGAATCCACCTCACAAAACTCCAGCACCAGGCCTAAGAAGCCCTCGCTTTATTTGTTGGTCAGGGTTGTCCAAGTGACTTCCCAAATAGTATAGTTATTGATATTGCCTTAGTTTTTGTCCCCTTGAGGTGGAAGGAAAGCTCCTGTTGCTGAAGGTGCCATTCACTTCTGACACAGGACCCAGAGGACTGGAGGTGGATCTGACCCAAAATCTCCTCTCTGAGTACTAGCTTGCATGGTACCAAAAGGTTACATTCAAGCTTCCAAGTGAGGGAAAAAAACAGATAGTCCAACCCATCTATGATGTCTATGAATGACAACAATGACCAGCATGGCATTATAAGCTTAAGGCTGCTATAGTGGCACACATAAGTTGGTGGTAACCAACAGCTCTCTAGTTGAGTTTAAGATCTGCTCAACAAGGGGAAATCATGGCAGGGTACTGGAAAATTAGTCAAACCACCCAAGCCTAGTGAAGTCATGGACTTTGGCAAAGAACCTACAACTGTCACTTCACCAAACCTGAAAAACCACTAACTAGATTCTAAACATTTATCATTATACTTGTAGATAAGTGTAGTTCTCATTTATTGTGAGGAAAATTATCTTTACAATAGACAAGAGATCATTTCAAAGTATCTCAGCCAATCAAAAGGTAGAGTTGTGGAGCCCAGTCCCAACTGATAACTCTACAACATAACTCCTACATCTAAAGCTCAGAAATTATTGCAGAAGAGGGGCAGAAAGATTGTAAGAGCCAAAGCAACGAGAAGTTTGATATGTGTTGTGTCTCCTGGAAATGTTATAGAAGCTACACCCATGAAGTCTCAACAGGGTTGCCTAGACAATAACTGAACAGTCATGCCTATGTGAAAAGAGAGAGAGCTCATGAGGCCTCAGCCTTAGAAAAAAATCTAAGAGTGGGAGAAATACTCTTTTCCAGGGAAGAGGACACCACTTTGTTATTCAATATCAAATGGTCATCTCTGAAAATATATACAAACAAGCAACAGTATGCTATTTAACAGGGTTGTATTCTCTCTCTCTCTCTCTCTCTCTCTCTCTCTCTCTCTCTCTCTCTCTCTCTCTCCCTCTCTCTCTCCCTTCCTCCCTCCTTCTCTCCCTCTCTCTCCCTCCTTCTCTCTCTTCTCTCTCTCTTCTCTCTGTCTGTCTCTCACACACATACACACATGCATACATGTAAAGACACATGGGTAACAATTTTTAAAAAGGAGAACACCATTTTGAAAGAGAAAAAGGGCATGGTGGATGGGAGGTACTAGAGAGTGGGAGGAAATTATGTAATTATAATATAACCTCAAAAATAAAAAATAGAAGAAAATTTCTTATCTGTCTATGAGAAGATAATTGTTTTGTAGCAGGCACAAGACATCAAGCATTTAGCATTTAAAATGTATTTTTAAAAGTAACGATAGTATTTATGGTCTTATAAAAAACACTTTTTTAAACAAATATTTTTGTAATGAAGACAAGTTGTAGAAGAAGAGGTGCAAGCCTGTTCAAGGGTGGTCAAGAAAGGCATCGCTAAGGAAGAAATTACTAATCAGTGCCTTGAAGCAGAGAAGCCATTGGCCCCATAGTGAGGGCAAGCTACACATCTTCAGTAGGAAAGAGGCACAGTCAGAGTGTTTACTTCTAAAGAGAGCCTCCTCACAATGAAGACAGGATGTCTGAAGCCAATTCATCACAAAGCAAAGGGTTCTGAGATGAGGTTATGAAGTTGGTGGCATCCAAAGTAGGAAGTTCTGTAGGACATGGTTTGGGTTTTGTTTGAGCAACGGTAACACATATAGCAATGCCAGCAATGTCAGCATGTGGAAGGCAGAGGGAGGAGTGTCACTGTGGGCTCAAAACCATGTCATAAAAAGCATGACATGACCTCATCCAGAGAGACATGTAGTGTCCCAAGGAGAAGGGATGAAAAGGGAGTAGCAGGTCCATGAAGTAGTTAAGCAGATTCTGTGACAGCAAAGGCTGAAGGCAGCTTGGACTTCAGCAATGTCCTGGTGTGAGTAAAAGGAGCCTCTCCATATTTTAGAATAAACAAGTTTGACCATGAGTCGAAAGTGGATGAGAAGGGAAGATACCATTTCTTTGTCTGGGGGAGGGGTGTCACTCACTCATCCGATTACTCTGGAAATATCAGACCCCGGCAACATTGCACCACTATTAACATTTTACCCCAAGCCTGTGGCTCAGGTTTTCACAGGCACTCATTATTACCTTAGGCCTGGTCCTTACTGGCACTTGTTCTCAATGTAGCTCCTATTCAGTGCCCTTTCTCAATTCTTGGCCACTGTCTACCTTATACATGGTGTTCCTGTCTCTAAACATATTTGATGGCTCCCAATTATCAACAGAATTAATCGCTATTTGCTAACATCAAACTCAGCAAGAATTAGGTTACTAAACACATTTCAGTAAAAACCACAGAAAGCGCAGTATATGGGAACAAGAGAACGAGCTCGGGGATGTAGAAACAGACTCGCTCCCAGCCTTCATCTAAATTCACATAAGCCATGTATCTCCTTCCATCCGGGCTCCCTTGGCCTTCTCCTACCCACACTCAGGGCTGAGCACGTGACAGGGAACTAGCCTGCGAGGAGGCCCAAGTGCCAGGAAAGCAGAGCATCCATTAAGTGTTTAGTTGGATTCTGCCTCCAGAGAATAAAAGCTGAGCTGGCTACTCTTCTTCCAAATGTTTTCTAAGCAAATATATCCGGTCACTGGTGGGTAAAGTGACAACAGTCTGAGCAGTTCGTTTACAGTTGTTGTTCAGGTTGCTGACTTGTTTTGTCTACCTAAGTTTCATAATTGATTTTTCAGCAACAGGCACAAATATATCATTAGTTTTATTTATCGTGTCTATTGGCAATGCTGATGGCAAAGGCTCACCATAAAAGACGTACTAGTGAGTTCTTTGAGTTCCTGAATAAGTTCAGAAGGGGTGCTATTCTCTTTCTATTTTTCTTTTTCATATTATGTCATTTCTATTTTATCCACTTCACTATCTCAACTCTTGTGTGAGATCTTGGGGCATAGGCCAGCCATAATTACACATTCATATTAGCTCCTCTCCTGTGCTGTCAACCCACACACCTGAGGGGCATGTGAAAGAAGAAGTTACCATTCAACTTGATAGCAATCTCTCAGACTTTCTATCTACCACCTTTGGATCAGGTAGAACTTCTACCTCAGTGGTCCTGAGCTTCAGCTGTTGAACTCCAGGCAAGAATTAGCTGCCTTCCCTCATGCTCACCATAGAGTGCTATACAAAAGGCAGAATTGTAGAGTATGTTCTGTGGAGGCGGGGGTGGAGAAATGTTTAGAAAGGGAGGCATAAATATTACACATACATCTGCTTCTGGGAGATGGCATCATGCCTGCTTGAAAACTAGAGAGCATAATAAAATATCACGACTGCCAGCAAGGCTACCACAAAACGCTAAAGGCAGCACTAATCATCTATTCTGAACTCACACAGGTAAGGCAAAGAAGAAACTACTCTATTGCCTTTTACATCTGCGGCCCACAGGGTCAGCCACAATCTATTTTTGAATACATTAACTTCATGTTGCAAAACTTAATTAATGCTTTGTCATCTTATCAGCCCCCTCTGCAAGCCCGCGTGGCTCTCAACTACCATCCTAACTCACCGTGTCAGTCCCAAAACTAGTGACCATCAGCAGGAACTGCTCTCTGAACAGTACTGGTTCAGCATTTCAGCAAGATTCTCAAGGGATTACTTCCTTCAGCAATACTTCTAAAACAGGAAGTCAAATAAGGACAGAATTGCGTATTAGGAGATCCCTGGACTACATATGTGGTTACTGGCATATTGTAGGTGACCAATCTTCAAGAAGTCCAGAGTCTCTGCTGATAAAAAACAGTGAAGGGATAGTAACCCTCTAATGAAAGTGTTACATGATTCTACTCCATCATTTGAGCTTCTGAGAACCATGCTGTCATTACACCTCTCCTAAGAGAAGAAAAATGTGCTAGCCAGGAAGATTTTATATAACAGAATTAGTCTTACTAATTTAGCCATGTTGCTTATTTGATTTCTTTCCTTGGATGACAGGGAGCTAGCAGAGTGTACACACTGAGGGCATCTGCCAGAAGCTGAAATGCTCAGAAATAACCAATGGAGACAGCCAAGCACGCATAGACACCGTATCTAAGGCTTTAAATGGTGTACAGAACAAAGAGGCTTACAGACTGTAGACTCTGAGGACACACCCGCACTGTGATGGGAAATGAGTTCATCACTATGAGCCGCAGATAAATCACATATGTTTCCTTGGATTGAGATCCTGAGTTGAGACTTACACATTCGTACATTAAAATCCTGAGGACTTCCAAGAAGTTAATTAACCAAACACAACTTAATTAACCTTACATCTTCATTTCCTCTTCCCAAAATAAAGTTATGAAGATTTCCTTGATAAACTATTCTGGGAATGAAAAACAGATAACGTTATGTTAAGATCTAAGACCTTTTCTGTCATATGAGCATACAGTTACTCCTGTCATTGTCCTTATTAGTATTAGATACATCCATGACGTGCAGGCTTAATATATCACACTTCATTGTAAAGTGGAATTTTGATAAAGCTGCCTGAGTTTGGCCCCTACACTTCTGATAGCCAGAAGGTTGTTTTGTTGGTGGTGGTGTTACTGTTATTGTTGTTAAGTACAACTCATTTCTCTCAACTCACATGTGAAGCTCTTTTTTTTTTTTAATTAGCATCTGCCGACTTAAAAGTCAATGCATTTTTAAGACATCCAACTAAATTATCTATAATAAGTTAGGCACATTTGAGAAGTTCTGGATTTTGGGGATCCAGAAATTCACATGACACATATTTCTGTTGACAACAAGAAAGGAATTACCTGCTATGAGGGTACACTTTGTCATGCTTAGTCTCTGGAGAGCATTTGCTGAAATACTATCTAAAATATTGCTGGGAACTGCGGGAGTTCCTGCTATTTGAAACTGCCTAGAAATATATGACTTTTATTGGAAAGATCTCTAATTCCCAGTGTAAACAATGAAAGATTAATACTGAGGTAGAAACAAGAGGACAGGAAGTGTATCTGCTGAGTTCTGGTTGTAGGGAGAATTTTTAAATGTTCAACATGGAGCGGGTGGTGGTGGCACATGCCTTTAATCTCAGCACTTGGGAGGCAGAGGCAGGTGGATTGCTGTGAGTTCAAGGCCAGCCTGGTCTACAAAGCGAGTCCAGGACAGTCAAGGCTACCCAGAGAGACCCTGTTTCTTTTTCTTTCTTTCTTTCTTTCTTTCTTTCTTTATTTTTTTCTTTTTTTAGTTTTTCGAGACAGGGTTTCTCTGTGTAGCCTTGGCTGTCCTGGACTCACTTTGTAGACCAGGCTGGCCTCGAACTCATAGTGATCCGCCTGCCTCTGCCTCCCGAGTGCTGGGATTAAAGGTGTATGCCACCACCGCCCAGCCCCCTGTTTCGAAAAACCAAAATAGAAAAAAAAAATGTTCAGCATGGAAAATAGTATTTTCATAGTAGTGTTTGTGTGAAGATGTTCTTAACATTTTACATGTCCCAAATCAAAGTGTATTTTTCTAACAAGTGAATCTGAGAAACAAAGAAAACCTGAAAGTGGAAAGCAGCACTGAAGCAAGAGTGGGAGAGCAATTAGGAGAGAGAGGACACTTATGCTAGTGAGGGGCTGAATGGCTTTGAGAGGGCCGGCAGACAAACTCTCCCTATGCCTGTATTCCAATGAGGTCCTTAACATCCGTTTGAAAATGTGATTCCTATCAATTTTAGTACCAAAATATTCATTTTACAAACAATTATATCAACCAATTTTGTGTCAAAAGGGGGGACTGAGAAACCAGAGAAGGACACTATAAAGATAACAGCATTTGCATTCACAGAAAGAAAGCAGAATTATGTATGTGGAGTGGAGTGTGTGTCAATGTGTCCATAATATAATGTCAGGAAGAAAACATTTAAAAATATTAGAGCCGCCATAATAGGCTTGATGGGCAACACGGCCTCACTGACGACATGCATCCAAGGAAGACCAGAGTTAAAAGGTCCTCCCACTACAACGAAACGGAAGATTCTAAGTGCGAAAGTACAAGCTCAAAGTGCTATGACAGCTAGCTCTGGAGCTAGCAAATATGGCTGGAGGACAAGGGAAAGAATGAAACCCAAGCTCAAAGCACAGGCAGTGTCCACACAAGAACAAGCGCTTGAGTCTTATGCTGACATGGAAATCATTCAAGAGCTCTGAGCAAGCTGTTCTATGATTGAATGGCCATTTTTAAAGGGTAAGCCTAGATCAGATGGGCAACACACACAGAGGGGAAAAGGAAGTTGTGGCAAGATTAGAAAGATAGAAAAAATGCCATAGGCCTTCAGTGGGAGCACCGAGCACAGACATCTGCATGGCTTCTGGTGACAACATGCGTCATGGACCTTGTCATTTTGTTTTTTTGTTTTCCTTCTTCTGTTTTTCTGGAGGAGGGCACAACGACTGGGGAGAACAGACCTAGGAGGGCTGGAAAGTGAGTATGAATAGGGTGTATCAACAAATTATTATGTTGGAAAAAGAAAGAAGATCTACCATAGGCTACAAAAGAGAAGGGGCTGGCCTGGCCTGATGTCTGAAGCAGTATATGAGTATAAAAAATACTTGACTTTGGAATACATTTAAAAGTATAGCAAAATAAGTAATAAGAGCTCTTTCTAAAAGTTGACATACAAGGTCTGGTTATTGTCTTCCCTGCACTGGCCAGGGCAGGCGCTGCTACAGTGAGCAAGGATGTGTTGGAGAGATGGGAGAGAAAGGGAAGCTGGGTGGTTTGGGCACTATGGAGAGAGGCCGATCTGGAGACACAAAGGCAGCGAGGAACAGCCTGATGTGAGAGTCCTGCACTCCCACACGAGGCCACAGTGATATCTGGACCTGTGGCTCCTCTACAGCCAGGGTATGTATTGATGATGGCCATGGCTCATCCACCAAAGGCCATGTGGACCTCCTTGCTCTGGGCTGCCCTCTGGGCCCCTGTTGATGTCTGAG
Organism: Acomys minous; assembly: GCF_964271855.1. Classification (NCBI taxonomy): domain Eukaryota; kingdom Metazoa; phylum Chordata; class Mammalia; order Rodentia; family Muridae; genus Acomys; species Acomys minous. Next base: position 88,930,844 of record NC_140486.1, on the reverse strand, counting down.
TGCGCACTGAGCTAGCTCAACCCCTCACAGCCACATGGTGGTGCCAGCAGTGACATGGGTGCAGAGAGATGTCCCAGCTCCTCCCCAGATAAAGCACTTGGAAGAACTGGCCCTGCCCCTCTCTGGCTACAGCACTCAGGAGAGCTGGCCCTGCCCCTCTCTAGCTGCAGCACTCAGGAGAGCTGGCCCCGGCCTCTCTCTGGCTGCAGCACTCAGGAGAGCTGGCCCCACTCCTCACCTGGGCATGGGTGCAGGACAGCTACTGAGCTGGCCAACTCAGCTACCACCCAGACCCAGATCCAGGGCTTTGTGTTGGCCTATCCCAAAACCTACCCCATCCAGGAACTGCTGGAGCATGTGAAGGGGCTGGTCATATAGAACCAAAGCTGCAGGATCTCCATGACTGAGGGCAACAGCAGGATATCTGAAGAGAAGTCCTGATGAGGCTCCAGTACTGATAGTGTAGCATGAGCCGTAGGCCTCACACAGGATCAATGACTCATTGCCACGAACAACTGTAAGTAAAGTTGTATGAACAGAAGTGTATATTACATGACGCAGGGTGGAACGCCACAGCTTCCACAGTGAGATTTTGTGTGTGTGTGTGGGCAGGGGCAGATGTTACAGGATGGATATGGAAAGACTGAGAAATGAGTGGGGCTGGGATGCAAGATATAAAATTCACAAGGATTGAATTAGAAATTTGTGAGAAAAAGTTGAACTATCAATAATTAAACCTCTTCATTCATCAATAAGAGTTGCCATCTGCCTTTTTGTTTAACATTTCAAAATATTATTTTTACAGGTTACCAAGAAGAGACTTGATACCCTATGAACATATACAGGGGGAGGAAATCCCCCTCAGTCACAGTCATAGGGGAGGGGAATAAGGGGAAAAAGGGAGGGAGGGAAGAATGGGAGGATACAAGGGATGGGGTAACCATTGAGATGTAACAAGAATAAATTAATAAAGGAGAAAAAAATAAAAAATAAAAAATTAAAATTAAAATTAAAAAAAAAGAAAAAACCTGATCCTATTATTTATTCCAGAATCTTCCAGAGCGGAAATAACTGCATTAATCAGTATTAGGCATACACAGCATCTAACAGTGGAATCCCCTTCTCATGAGGAATACAAGGAACAGCAGAGAACTAAGAAGGAAGAGGTGATGGATTTATAGATTATATATGAAGTTATGTTTCTTTTACATAGCAAAAGTCCTCCAGTTAGCTAGCACACGCCCATTTTCATTTGCAAGGGTTCATAGAAACAGCTGTAACACATTTCATTTTTATGTAAATCATTCAAAATACAACAGTATCTATTTGCTGCATTTCAGTGGGAATAGTCACAATTTACCATTCATATCTTCCATGAAATCCAATATAACTATAATGTGCAGAGACAGTGAAGTTTCTCTAATTTACATTTAACTTTTCTATTATTTATCCTAAATCTTATTTGCCTCTGCTTTCATGAAAATGTGCTTGGCAACTGTTCCCTTATGAGAATGTGAAATATAAAGTGCATTCTGCTCCCTTTATATTAAACTTGATTGGCTGCTGAGAAGTTAAGCCGCCTGGAAAATAAAATATAGTATAATCCCATTAAAAGTCATTTGCCTTAAAAACCACAAATAGTTAATTATGCCTCACAATCTTAACACTCTAATATCAACTACAAATATGTCTGTCGACGAATAAACTTTTCCAAACAAGGACTTCCAGCCTTTACCAAGCATAAGCAAATAACAGTAAATTGGTTACTGTGGTTACAAAGCTCATTCTACAGTATAAAGAAACCTTAACTCTTTCAATACTGATTTCTTTCAAGAAAGGCAAATAGAGGGCTATAATCTATGCCTTGGAAAATGTTCTTCTATGACAAATATCTCATTGGGCAAAAATAAAAACTAGGTTATATATAAACAATAATTATTCTTATAAGCATTAACGATTCCAGGACAAACATGAGAAACTATTCTTTATCAATTTGGACTCGTTAGAAAGTCACCTTTACTAATTTTATTTGTTCATGTAAAGATAAGGGAAAATGATCATAAAGTGTTAGAAAGGAGTGCTTGAACCTTTACAGTTACTTTATCAAACATCTAACATAGAAAGGGGGAGGGGCTGCATGAAATCCACACTAAAATTACCTCTTACATCATGAGCACATGCAACTACAGCCGTCAATAGACTTTTAAAGTCCCCTAAAGGCAGACACATAAAGTATTACAGTTCTTATACCCAAGCATCTCTGACATAAAACTACAACAAAATATAATCATAAAATCCATTGTTTTGAAGGGGTATGTTTTAAGACATCAGGAACAGCATGCCTTTAAGTCAAATACAGCAAATTTAAATGCCTTCACAAAAAAATCATAATTAACCATTAAGGCATAGTATTGTACAGTATAATTCCCTGAGCATCTCCGAGGACCAGCGTTTCCTGACTGCAAACCATCTCTGGGCTTCTGTGAGCATCACACCTCATCAGCTTGGAGGCAGATGATTCACAGGCAATACAGTGCTGCGGGCACATGCTCATACACAGACTGAGGATCTCAAGACAAAAGAGGAAAAATGGAACCCATTTTGAAATGGAAGGGGGAAAAATCTATAAATTACTGTAATTACTTTAATAGCCATTGCAGAAAGGATCCTAACAAAGGCCTGGTTTCTTCATGCAGGCACACATGCCTGCTCTGATCCTTGAGAGGGCCCAGGCTATTCTTATCTACAATTCTTACCTAAAGCCAGCGATTTGCTAAACAATGAGCCTAATTTATATCATTTCAATTCTGTTCTGATTGGACGTTTTTCCCTTTCCCAAGAGAAACATGACAATCTGCAAGTTATTTGTTAGAAAAAGCACAGCTCAGGCTGCTGTTTGCCAAAACTGCACAAGAGATTAAAATTTTCCTAAACATATCTTGGTCAATGGCAAAACAAGTGCAGAGACCTTTGGCAGGGAAATAAATACCTGTCAGGTGCAAACGCAGGTGGAAGGTGGAGATGTGTATCTGAAGAGAGCAGCGCGTAAGCTGGTTCTCCCGGGGTTCAGAAGGCATATGTAGAAATGAGTGAAGCTCCTTCCTCAAAGAGTCAGGCATGTAAATTCCTGCACATATCTCTCACTACATGTGTTGCAAGTCTGCTAACCGGTGTCCCGTATCTGTTGACCGGCTTAATAAGTGGGGACTGTTTGAGAGAAGTAACCTGACACACTTTCAAAAGCAACCACCAATTTGTGAGAATAAAAGCAACAGCACAGAACATTCCTGCATATAATACTCTATAATGATATTTCCATGAACTTAAAATCGAAATCAACTCTGAAAACAGCTTTTACTTACACATCTCTTATTCGAATCTCCAAATACAGTATATCCTACTTTCTCAAAGGGCACATTTTTGCTTCATAAATTTCAGAGACAAATTAGTTTGTTGACTAGTTGCTAGTTTGTTTGTTGCTGTTGTTGTTTTTATTTGAACTTTAAAGCTTTATTGAGTCAGGAGAGTCACACTTTGTCTGCCAACCTCAAAGCTTTTAAATTGTTATTGCTTTGATTTAGTTCCTAGATTCTTGATGGTTTTGAAATGGCTACTTCAGTCTTATGAAAACTGACATAAACTCAAAATTCCAACAACACAATGTTTTGCCTTATCAAACATTAAGTTTTTGATAAAGAACATAACGCAAAGCAAACAATAACCACAACATTTTAACAGAATTAACACAGCAATATTTTAATAGGGCAACAAAAAACATGAAGAAATGTACAACTAACCTCAAGGCAATGACCTTGAGCAGTGGGAAAGAGATATTATGTTTCTATCATCTTGAAATTTTGATAATAAGTAGTTACTCCTTTTATAACACAAAACTATTTTTAAAGTGGGTAAATATCCAAGACTAATTAAAACAAGTAAGTTCGTCAATGAGATCCAAGAGTTGTGAGACTTTGACCAAATAGAGTAGATCTCTCACCTGTCCCTCCCTTCCTTGATAATCATAAACGTGGTATAGCTTTTGCTGTCAGTAATATTTAATAAATATATAGAATAGTTTATAAGATAAATCACAATGCAAACACAGTACTTGAATTGAGGTAAAATTTTACAGTTCATTTATTTTCCGTACATGCTGACTCTTTCAGGAAACCATCAATATTAATGCCTCCTTCATCAGCACTTGATGACTATCCCAACTGTGCTAGCTGCACAAGTTCTGTGAGCTCTAGATGGCTTATATCACCCTTGGAGTCATACTTCAGCACATCAAGTACCACAGAATATTTCCACTGACCTTGACAAGAGCTGTCTTCAGCAAGGACTACAGGTGTTGTGAAGATTCAGGGCCACTCCTCCGTTATTAGTTTGTAGCCTAAGGGCACCTGACAAATGCTCCACTTAGTCCCTTTCCCACAGCTCTTAAACAAAGAAAAATTAAATGGAGATTCTTTCAGGCTATTTTTCCCTTACTGCATAGTAATAGGGATGAAGGAGTGAAACCAAAATAAGCTGTCTTAAAGAAATAATAACACCAATAGATTTGTAAAACTGTGAAGTCTTGGACGTTATGGAACCAAGCCAGAGACCATAGTTTCCTCATTTTTTACAGTCAAGATCTATTAGTATAAAGAGGTTATGGCCTCATAGCTAAGAAAAGGTTTGCCAAAATCCAAATTCAGGATTTTTCAAACTACTTGAGTCACCTGTCTGCTTCATAGGGAGCGCTTTTCTCTGTGTGTCTGCTGGATGTGTGTGTTTCCTCGCCCCTGACAAACATCTTTCTGGACTTCTAATTCTGTCTGTAGTGTATGAGATTTCTCTGCTGGCACTTGTTGCTCTCTGAGGCTTTCCAGTCTTTTAATTCTTTAACTATAAGTGAAAATGAACCCAATCAAGATGCCTAGACGGCATCATTTCTAGACTGCATCACGTTGGATTGTGGGGTTTGTCTCCAGAATTTCTTCTTTAGACTGCATCATGTTGGGACATTAGCTCAGGATTTATTTTGAGGACCACAATCTCATCAAGATAGACAGCTGCCATGGAATACGGCCATCCCTCTGGTGATGTTTGTGTGGCTCTTGTCTGCCTTCTTGGCTTCTCTTCCCCTGATTGGCTGGGGCCACTATTACTATGAGTCCCTGGGGACATACTGTACATTGTACAGTGACAGAGAAAAAGAACCTATTCCTAAAGCCCACAGTGATCTCACCAAATTCATCACAAAGATTGGCAAGGAGTCACAGACAGGCAAATACTTAGAGAATGTATCCAAACACAATGGCTCCTCCTTTTTGTGAGCACAAAGTCAATAAGTAGACTCAGAAGATATCTTATCTACAGCACGTAAGAAGAGCACAGGAGTTATTTCCAAAGTAGTGCCCTCCTTAGGCAAAAAAACCATGGACAGTTTAATCCAGAGGCCAGACAAATTTATACTAGAATGCACATGAGGGGACTCAATATGCATTCCTGAGTATGCTCAACTTAAGATTTATTTTACTAAATAGACTCAGTGTTAGGTGATAGTTCACGAAGAGAACACTGTAGACACATGGTGTGTGTGTGGAGGAGCGTGGGTCATGCTTATATTAAAGTCATGGAGTAGGTATGCAAAAGCAAGAAACAGCAGGCCGATACACTTCCAGTCACATATGACAGAGGAGGAGGAGAAGGAGGACAAAGAGGAGGAGGAGGAAGAGGAGGAACAAACAAAAAACAAGAGGAGGAAGAAGAACAATAAAGAAAAGGATGTGGAGGAAGAATGAAAGAAGAGAAAGAAAGAAGGAAGAGAAGAAGAAAGACAAGGGGGCAGTGAGGAAGAAAAGAGGTGTTAATTTTAGTGAAAACCAAAAGAAAGGCACTTTGAAAATATGCTAATGTGGAATTTGCCCTGACACTCATGTACCTCACTTGGCTGCTGATAATAAATTTATAATAATGTCATTTAATAGATGTATTTGGTATAAAGCCTTGTCTCTGGTAAACTGCTAGAAAAATGCCCTAAATAACCTGAAGGACATATCATCCAGTGCTGATAATAAGTTCATAATAATTTCATTTAATAGGTGTATTTTGTATAGAGCCTTTTCCCTGGTAAACTGCTAAAAAAAAATGCCCTAAATAATCTGAAGGACATATCATCCAGAAGATTTGTGGCAATTTCAAAGGATTGGTTCACCTGGGGAAAACAGACTGGTAATTGGTATCCACTGAGTAGAGGCATAGATGCTGCCAAATACCCTCCACTGCTCAGGACGCCACCAAAAGTCAACACTGTCTCTCTTGAAAAATCTCCCCAAACAAAATAGACTCTCACCATTGCTCTTGGTTGTCCACCAGAACTAACTGGGAAATTACTACTGCTGAACACATCACAGGGCTTGACTGCAGAAATCAGAAATTAGGAATTTAGAGAAACTAAGAAATTAATTTAATTAGTAACATAGAGAAGTTAAGTTGGAACCAAGCTCAAAGCTTGCTCCCTGCTGGCTATCATATATAGTGTTGGAAGGTGGAATGAAGGATGCTGGGCTAGCAGTGTCATTACCAGTCTTACTGACTACAAACCCTTAAAGCTATAATACCAACCTTCAAGGCACTATGTCCCCACGGGTAACTAGTGTCATGAACGTGAGTGGGAATTTTATCATCTTTTGATTAGATTTGAGTCATGCTCCTGAACAAGAAACTCATGTTTAGTACTATAACCTTGGTCAGGAGCTTGTGGCTGGGAGCCAATAGGCCCTAAGAGAGAACCTACCACTGTATCGCCACACGAAGGTGTTATCAGACTCCCTTCTGTCCATAGATTAGTGGCTGTTCTCAGTCTTCGTGAGAGAAGCTTCCTTTTGCAGTGGTCAGTAGTCAATCAATGCAGACCCATAACTGGTCCATGTACTGAAAATAAATGACTGTGCACACTCAACCCTGTATAACACTGCCAACAACACTCCATGGTCGGGAAGGGTGCTTATGTGGCCCTACCCCTCCATGACAGGTTACTGGCAATTAATGACTGCTTGGAGATGGTTGTCTAAGTTTTTGTTAGTGCTGTCCCCATTGATAAGTTGTTCGCGCTCCAGTGAATGATGTGTGTGAGTGTGTGTGTGTGTGTGTGTGTGTGTGTGTGTGTGTGTGTGTGATAGTTCACCAGGCCCACAAAGCTGGACACTAAAGCCAGACTTGCTCTAAATATGGAGTTATGTAGACATGAAATGCCTTTTAGGAAAAGTCTGGGTTGTACATCAATCAGTAATGTCTAGTGTTGAAAGTAAAAAATGCATTATTTATCAACTTAAAAAATAAGTTTGTAAACTTCTACAATCTTTTCCAGAATCAGTTTTGCTTCTTTTAAGATACATTTTTCTCTGTTCAATGGAAATCACTTTTGCTCTTGTTTGGAAAAGGCATAGATCCTACATTTTGAAGAGATTTTGGTCTCTTGCTAATCCAGCCAGGAAGACAATTTATTCAGGCTAGGGTGTCTATGTGTCAGTCCTGAAAGATGCACTGGCACAAAATATTCAAATAGAGTCAAACTTTAATCTGTAAAACTAAATCAAATGAACAAATACAAAGATAAAGGTATGCACGTTAGTCTCCTTTAGAAGCTTCCTTTATGCTTCCGGTTTGTCTGTATCATAGCAGGAAAATGACAAAAGTGGTATCAACACGGAGTAGCTTACAGTGCATGCTGGGTCTGGTAGGTGGAACAAATAGAGGAATATACAGGAAGAAATCACTGTAAAGCTCTGTGAGGTTATATATTATAAAAGACAATGGCTATTCAGGAAACACTAGTGACAACCAAGAAGAGTCTTTGATTCCTATGCTGTTCAGCATACTGAAGAAAGTACCTCACACACAAAACAATAGGAAAACTTTATAGTATCTTACTGGAGACCCTAGAAAATATCAGCTGAAACCCAAGCTCCATTATTGCTTTGGAAACAAAGCAAAACAAATCAATGTACATCTTATTCTTAATCTAATGCTAATATTTACCTACAGATAAGTAAGGCTTCATTTTAAAATTACTTCTACCATAAGGTAAGATATGCCTCCTGAGTTTCTGCAAATTTATGTGATCTGGTTTAAGAAAACTTTTATTGTTTAATAAATATGCATTATCTGACTGAAAACAAAGAAAATTAGGTGCTTGGGGACAAGAGGACAAGCTTCCCTCTGATATTAAAAATAGTGACAACACCCACCCAAGGAGCATAAGGGAGTAAGTTAGTGCATCCTGAAGTGAGAATCCCAAGTCATGAAGATATCATGACACTGGAACAGTAGATAGGAAGCCTAGTACAAACATGCCATATGCTACATGTATGTAGCAATATGTTACATGTATGCTTCAAAACATCATACAAATTTAAAATAAGGCTTGTAATTATTTACTTGTCAGATTAATCTTGATAAGTAAAGATAAAACTTGACATGGTCTTTCACTAAAGTAGAATTTAATGTATTTCCTTGTGTTGAATATAAACACCAGATGAGCATTCAGCTCCTCAGACAAAAGTTTATATATGGAAGGATATCTAAACTCTGATTAAGTAATCTAACACATCTTGGCAAAACATTACATGCTAAAGTAGCCATTAAAAAATCTATCTTTTGGGGTTCTTAGGAGTAAATGCAAGCCTCTATCATTAAATCCTGAATGAGCTTCATAAATATGGCAATCTAGCCAGCTTAGTCACCAACCACCTTGGATCTGATCCCTTAAAAACAGCCCAATCCTAAGGACTTAGCACTTTGAAGAGTTGCCACTGCTCTAAGCTCAGGTGAGCCTATTTGGGTGGCCACTCTTTTGGTATGGAGACTGGACCGTGTGCTTTGGGGTGAGCAAAGCATCATCACTTTTAGGGTGTTAGATAGCTCAGTCAGTAAGGCGCTTGCCTGGTAAACATGATGACCTGTGCTCAATGCCAAAATCCACCTAAAAATGCTGAGTGTGTAGTGTTTAGTGCGCACGCATAACACAGTGCCTAAGAGGCAGAGATGAGATTCTGAGGCTCTTGGGCTGACAGGCCTAATCAGAGAAACCTTTTCTCAGAAACATGGTAGCTGACTTCTGAGGCTGTCCTCTGGCCTTGATATGCGCGCGCGCGCACACACACACACACACACACACACACACACACACACACACGTATAAAACATACATATGAAAATCATTATTCTACTAATATGACATTATTCCAATAAAGAAGATAATACAGAATTTTTCATACTTTTAGCTACTAGAACATCTTGAACCTAAAAATCACATAAGACAACAAAATACTAAGATAAATTCCTTAGAATTTGGATTTATAGACACTGTTGACTGGTCAATAATTGTAGGACTCAGACTTGGTTTGCATGCTAATGTGTTGGGCTGCCTTGACTAACTTACTCACTTGATAGGAAGCTTCCTCTTGTAAACCACAAACTGTAATAACAGTGCTTTAAGGGTCCTTTAAGAGTACATGAAGGAAAATCTGAAGACATGTCTAGTATAATATAAAATATAGTTAATATATTTTTGTGGCCATATAGGGGCTTGACTTCAACAGGTCAAATAAAGTGCAGGGTAGGTAGGTAAAGGGTAGGAAGAACTTCTTGATGTAAAGAGGACACCTTCAGTTTCATGATTCCATTGTAAATACCTGACGTTGCCTCTGTGGAGATGGATGGTGCACACCATAAAGGGGAAGTGTCTCACAGCCATGCCAGTCTTTCATCCATTAAGAGTATGCAGGGTCCTATAGGTATACCCCAGCGCTGGAAGTCTTCTCTATGGCTTGAAAGAGCTTCCCTCATTCTCAAGAAATGGCAGGGTGCGTAAGAGAGAGAGACTACTTTAATCATGAGCTAGGAAAATTTTATTTGCCCAAAGTAAAAGTTTCCAAAAAGTTGAAATTCCCTTATTAATAAAACAGTTTCAATATATTAAAAGAAAAAAAAAACTATACAGGGCAGAAATGAAATGTAATTCATAAAGTCATGATTTTTTAATGACAGTATAATAATATACTGTTCCGCACCAGTTTTTCACAGTCTAAGCTGCAATTTCCTCTGGATTTTCTAAATATTGACAGGAAACTTTCCTAGTAGTCACTTATTCTGTCTCTGGCATACAAAGGGAAATCCCCATAAAATCAGTCCATACGAAAATATTTTCATTATAGTTCAAAAACGAGATATTAACTGCATGTCCACAGAGTTCACAAAACTTTCATTCTTAGATAGGTTTCATGCAGTTCAGCCTGTCTCAACTCACCACGTAGCCAAGGATAACCATGAACCTCAGATTTCCCTGAGCCCTGTGATTACAGGCCTACACCAACACACCTGGGCTTCTGTGGATCTAGAAATCAAACCCAGGGCTTCCAACTGTCTACTAAGATCCACTCTCAGCCCCATGCCATGTTTTCTACTGAAGACTCGTATAATTTTCAAATGCTACCTAAGTCACTGAATTGGAAAGTACCACACAAACGTCAAGCGGGCTCAGTGAGGAGTGGCACCTAACATACAAAGCTTCTACTCTGACCTCCAACCCTAGAACCCACATAAAGGTAGAAGGAGAATCAACACAACAGTGTGGTCTTCTGGCGTTGACACGTGCACCAGGGAACATGTACGGCCACTCCCCATCACACGAGCAATAAATACATTTTTTAAATTTTGTAATAATTAGTAGACATAGCAGGCTAAATTGATGATTGCTGTGAATCATACAAGAGATACAGGGGGCCTAAATAAAATTTTTAAGAATTGGCTAAGACGGTGAAGATGAGAACACAGGAGGAAAGGTATGTTCATAAAGTACCATGGGAATATAAAACTCCAAAGTAACACAGTTTCTTTGCAAGACATTTTTGGCATAGCTCCTGAAATGTAAAGGTATAAACTATATGTCCCTGGTAGTGATTTACACATTTTTATGACTATGCCTGAAATTATACTTAAACAGAAAAGATTAAATGCCATTCAAGATGTTAATATATGTGTGTGTGTGTGTGTGTGTGTGTGTGTATGTGTGTGTGTATGTGCATGTGTGTGCGTGTATTATAATATATATTAAATTCACATGAATCCTTTTAGTAACTGCAATTATAAACAATATTCTGGAGACTTTTGCAAGAACACAGGCAGCACTGTTGGGAAAGACAGCCTTTTTAGCGTAGACGTAAGGAGGACATCTGCTCTGAGCAGAAAGAGTCAGAGTTTGGCATGACAGTATAGGAGCACGACAAAGCCATGAGACATAAACAGGAAGCAATAATCAAATGACAAAACTTTAATAACACAAGCTATATCTATAATAAGAAATAGTATAATGTCATGAGGAAACACTGAAGCGTTTTAGAGTTCTGAGGAGGGAAAAATAATGACTGAGATGATATTTTAGGGGAAATGTCCCTTGGAACTGGAAGAACCTAGAATTCAAGGAAGGCATAGGGAATACTAGGCTTGATCCTTTTCTGTTGTGCATGTAAGTGAGCATTTCATCTGCATCAGTGATGCTGTCAAGTTCACCACCAATGCTCCTAAAATAATGATGCTCAGTCTTGATGACACGTTGAAATCCTTTCAAGGGGCTTGAAAACATACTTGTGCCTGGGACAGTCCCTAGAAATCTTTATTTAATTGTCTTGAGATATAATGCAACATATACTATGAAATGTTCAGTTCCCCCAAGGCACTATAATTAGCAGCCAGTTGTGAGATGGAATTTTACAACACTCAGTTTCTCACATTTAGAGTGATTCAACCCATCCTAGTGTAAACTTATCCCAACTTTCAAGGTACTAATCCCCTCGGATGTGACCGGACAATACATAAACACACATTTTGATCAAGGCTCTACTCTTTATAGTCTGTGGTAAAAAGCATTCATGATAGTTTCTAATGAAGCCCACCCTAAGGACTGATGCCTTTGAACAGTGAGCTCTACTTAGTAACATGGTGATTGTAGGGGACTGACCACATGACCAGAAAGCATTAACAATCCAGCACCTTACGCTTAGAAGCTTGGCTCTTGGAATGCCTCAACTTGGTGCCCAGTTGCCATATCTGGTTAGGGAGAAAAGGCAGTTACAGGAGCCCCAGACCAACCAGCATGTGGTGGGAAGTCACAGCACCTGCTACACCACGCTACATGAAAATGGAATAGTGTCAGTGGAACTACACTGGACAGAGGCATGTCTATAGCCAGTTTTCCCAGGTAGCTACATTTATCAGTTGTTAGTGACTCAGTAGGTAACTAAATCTCTCAGTATATCCAATCATTAGCTTGAGTCCTTCAGCAGCATCCACACTCAGCACATTGCTCTGAAGCATATCACATCCAACTCTGGGTTTCCTCAAGCTTCATACACTGCTTACATTTTCTTTTTCCTCCTCCTCTGCCTGGCACCCTATTTCTCCACCCTAAAGATTCAGAGGACAACTTACCAATCACTAACACACACACATACACACACACACACACACACACACACACACACACACACACACCACTCATTTGTTAAGCAGAAAAAAGGGACACCAGCATTATTGGAAACATTAAAAGTTTTCCAACTAAATAATAGTTTCATGTCAATGAGACATGCTTCTTGCAATCTACAGAATCCATACCTGACATAAGCTAAAGACCAGATACCACATCCACGTTGTGTACCCTTTGACTTTCCCTTAATTTAAAAATCCCTCTTTCCTATTATTAAGACATTGGGAATAGGAGCAAGAATTCAGTGGCCTTCTTAGACAGTAAAGGATATTTATAACAAGTATAGATGTGGGAACGATGGCTATAGTTCATATTTACATGTAGCTCCATTTAAATTTTTTCATATGAAAAGCCAAACCATTTATTTCAACATCAATACATGTGTTTCTACATTTTCCTGTAGCCTTTGTACTAATTTTTAAGCATTCAATTTTCAACCAATTATAAAATCAGCCTATAATGGGGGGGGGGCGGGATCTTGGTAACAATCAGCTGTATGATTATTTGTTTTCTGAAAGTATTAGTAGCAATAAGAGGCTCTGAGAAGCAAAGGTTAAGCAATTTAAGACAGAGAGCTTCATAAGGAAACTACAGCCTAGCATGCCTCTTCGGAGAAGTTAACTAAGGGACGCGCTGTCCCGGAAGCAGTACTTGCATTCTGCCTTTGGAGAAAGCTGTGGGGTCTACACCCGGGCAACCAACTAGCACTCCTCCTCATGGGGCAGAATGCAGTGTTGGGGTTCTCCACCTAAAATGCTAAAATACATGCTCAGTGCCTACAATCGCAATTTTGTCCTGATCACTCTTTCCTTCATTCCTGAGTTATAATCAAGAGGCTGTATGCAGCTGTTCTGGGAGCCAAGCTGAAGATGGACAAGCATTTAACACAACACAGGCTGCCCTCAGCTCTCAATACATTCTAACCAAACAATCTCCTTTGCCTGTATCAGTTACAATAGTAGGCGATTAAAGGCCTTATGTCATCAAACTTTTCTGCCTTTTTCAAATATAAGTTGTATATAAAGAAGAATTTTTCCTTTCCTTCATTTCTTCTTCCTCCTTCACCTCTTCCTCTTCTTTCTCCTCCTCCTTGTCGTCATCATCATCATCTTCTTCTTCTTCTTCTTCTTCTTCTTCTTCTTCTTCCTCCTCTTCCCCCTCTCCTCCTCCTCCTCCTCCTCCTCCTCCTCCTCCTCTTCCTTGTCTTCTTTCTCCTCCTCGTCTTCCTCGTCCTCCTCCTCTTCTTCTTCTGTTTTGGTGTTATCCAAATCAGGGTTTCTCTGTGTAGCCTTGGCTGTCCTGGACTCACTTTGTAGAGCAGGCTGGCCTCAAACTCACAGAGATCCACCTGCCTCTGCCTCCCCGAGTGCTGGGATTACAGGCATGCGCCACTACACCCAGAGAGGTTTTCCTTTCTTAACAGCAACATTTTCATTCTTTGAGAGAATTCATGAATAGAGATGGTCCTAAAAATATTTGTTGAATAAATGAGAATGAAACCCTGCCTCTGCATTTAAGTTCTCCTACCCCACTGGGAAGAAAACGTTTGCACACCAGGCAAGGGCTGCTCCTACACCCTGTGGTCACTACGATGTGGTAGGTGTCATTTCACCAATGGTTTGCCAGCAATTAATCTACTGCCCTTTTAGGCCCATTTCCCACCAGTGTTTGGACTGGTTGACAAGCTTCTCAGCAGTAGTGTGACTTCTGTCACACACAAGATTGAAATTCTGAGTGATGCCTCTACGGTTTCAATCTCTACCTTTAGGGGAAAGACAAGGATCATCAGTTTCCTGTTGGAAAGACAGTTCTGTAGCAGGATCCCATTCCAGGGCCTCCTGGATGCTGCCCTACACTGCTGCTCACACAGCTTCCGCATTCAGAGGCTCCCACTAAATCGAGACTCTAGCAGAGTCTATCCCATCCACCCACGTACATCAGTTTAAACTCACTACCTGAGCCACAGTTTTAAGGCTAATATGTTAATTCTACCTTTTACCATTTAATTAATCACTTTGGAGACATCAATCCATTTGTGTGTGTGAGTGTGTGTGTGTGTGTGTGTGTGTGTGTGTAAATTAAAATAACACAAAAGCTGTGACAGACATTGAATATTTAAACATGTAAATCACATGCAAATAGCACAAAATGTTTTGGCAAAGAACCTGAAACTTAATTGGGAAAACTGAAGAACCCAGTCTTTAGAATGTAATGATATTGTGGTTAGGTGCTGACTGTTTTCCAGTAGTCACTCACTAATCATCAATAAGAAAACCATCACCCTGGAGTCATCAAATAGGCCTAGTGATAACTTAGCACACACTCCGTCCTCCGTTGAGTCTTCACTAATTCTCATAAATATGGGAAACAATACACATCCCAAAGGTCTTCTGTAGCCTCTGTGCTTGAAAAGGAGCCATGCCTTCCCCTGTCTTTTATCCTGATCCTGGCAGAGTGAAAATGGTGACAGCAGCTGCCTCAGATCATGAGGGAGATGGAGCCCCCACATCAGTAATGTCAAAATGAAGCTAATGCGTTGCTAACATCGTCAGAAGGCGCTGCCTACCCATATGGTTTCTTTTTCCATTTTCGTTCGTGGGTGTTTTGCATTAATATGTGTGTCTGTGAACCGTGTGTATATATGGTGCCTGTGGAGGCCAGAAGAGGGTGTCAGACCCCGGGAACTGGAGTTACAGGTGGCTGTGAACCACCATGTGGTGCTGAGAATAAAACCCAGGTCTTCTCCCAGAGCAGCTGATGTCTTAACTTCTGAGCCATCTCTCCAGCCCCCCAATAAAAGGTTCCTCTAAAAAAATTATTCTGTCAATCATTATTTATACCAAAATATATTCCTACCTGATATTAAATATATAACTTTTATGAAAACAATAATTTAATAAAAATTATAATGAAGCTTGATCACCCCTTCATAGAGCTTGCTGTGTCCTAGGCACTATCCCAAATGTTCACCATTAGCAACATACTCACTTTTACACTAGCTTTATGAAACAGACACAGCTATTACACTTACTTTACAAACAAGGGAACACAAGTACAAAGGGAAATAGTGACTTGTTCAGATTCTCATGACTGAGAGGCAGTGCCCAAATCTGAATCCAGGAAAGCTGAAGTCTGATTTCGTTCTTCTAACTTCTGTGGGATTGACTGTCCCTTAATACCATTCATAACTACATATACTTTTTTCTCTCATCATTAATAATTAAGATTTCAAATTATTTGTGGACATATGTGAGCAATGGTGTCTTGTCCTTTTTATCATCAGCAAGCCTACTACCTGTAAGTACTTGTGGTGCCCTAGTGGACTGCAGAGATCCACAGATCCCGTTTTCATGATCTCAAATTACTTTTTCGCTTAATATAAATGAAATTATCTCACACTGGCATTGTTTGTCCTAGCAGACAAGCAGAAAGCCACAGTAATAAAAGATAGTTGCATCAGCACATCTCACGCCCTTCCACTGCAGGCTGAGACTCCTTCTTACCTAGTCAGTGGCAACTGTCTCCTCATTAAGTCCTTCCCATATAGCAAGGACGGAAGGATCTACAGGAACAGAGGAACCCAATACTCTCTCTGATGTCCAAGTCTAACTCATATTATACAGAATTGTATCTTTCCTTCCTTACCACTACAAATATATATATTTTTTCAGGACCAATTCTTCATGTTATAATGCCATTTGGTTTTGAAAAAAGCATTTTTACTTTGTGTTATTTTCTGAAAAACAAAATTAAACACTAGTATACATGAATGCGGTATCAGGGATCCACTTAGCTGAACTCTCATTTTACAAATGAGCAACTTAAGTAATGGAGACGTTAACTCCTCTGTACGACAACCATAGAGTCAGTCGTGCCCATGCTGTGGCTGTCTGTGGAAGTATCTGTAGCAGATTTGTGGTTCTTATTTAACTCCCAACAGTGCAAGGTAACCTGTAGAGACAATGGATGCTACCATACAGATTTAGAAGTGTTTCCTAATGACCTCATACACTAATGTCAGCTTTAGTTTCATAGACTTTTGCGCTTTCAACTCATTAGTCATTCACGATAGCACAGCTCGGTAGAAAATCTTCAACACTTTTTGCGGGACACCTAGCTACAGTATGGAAGAAAAGTTTAAGATAATTCTTTGAAAGGGCAACACTTCTCTGCTTACAAGATCTTAGACAAGAAAATTATCATTATCCACATATTTTAGGGAACATTTCTCACTCTGAAGCAGAACTAAAGTGTCACTTAATGGTGATTTCTTTCATGAATATAAGTGACAAACTGGTAAACAAGTCACATGCATTGTGTACATGTTAGGGCTTTAAATACTAAATAGCGTTTTTGGTTTTACCCAAACTTACCTAAAACTTTCACTACATGTCGAAAATATCTCTCTTTTAATGAGACAATGACTTGCCTTTTACAGTTCAAGCTGGTTTTACAGAGAGAAAATAGTAGATCGCGGTCACTCTGTTGTTTGGATGGCAGAGGCAGGAAGCTGACTGGAAGTCTGATGCCAGCCTGGCATTTAAATCCACCCTGTCAACAACGGCTTCACAGCAAGCTCCTGTCCCAAGCAAGCCACAAGCAGAGAAACTAAAACTACTGGCACAGAAGAAGCTGTTCATGTACTATCTGTATAGTGCACTATGAAAGTTTCTATGAAAGTTTTGTAGTGCTGCCATGTTTCCTCGTAGGTCTAGGAAAGTCCCAGGATAGAAACAGCTCAGTTGAGTAGCACACACAACTGAACATGATGTGGAGAATGGGGGAAAGAGCATGTGATGTAAATCATCTTCATGCCAAAGGCCTGGTGGTAATTCATAGATTGAGATGGATAAAATTAGAAAGTAAAGGATCAGAAAGACTAGGACTCAACTGAAGAAATGATAGCAGTTATTCTCAGAATTTAACTGGACAGATTACACAACTGAATAATGAATTTAGCTCTAAGCTTAATGATGTGTAAGTCAAAATAAAAGTTGGTTGGGCTCCACGGTTTTAAAAATTCAGACAAGGGAGAATATTCAAATTAATTTAAACACTTATTTTGTTCACTAAAGTTACAAATACGACAGATGGGCACAAGTGTAAAGCTGACTGGATGACTGAGCAACAGCTTTGGTATGCGTGCATGCTTCAGAAGGCTATATATGCCCCACACTGTACCAGCATCCCACACTTACAGGTCTTAATCACTAAATGAGAAAACATCAGCTTTGAGACAAAGAGTGTTCTGTGTGGCCTGGTTTTCTTATGGTCAAAGTCAAGTAAGACTATCTCCAAAACTCACACTTCTAAACATAACTCAGGACCAGGGAGGTGGCTCCATGGGTGAAGATACTTGACATTGAGCCCGGTAACCCAAGAACCATACCTGAAAATCCCATGGCAAATGGGACTTCTACACATGTTCTGTGACACATGCTCATGTGTGTTCATGCATGCAGAGATACACACAGGTAAAAACTTAAAATTTTAAATTCTAAATTCTGTATGTTTTAGCATAACCCTTCTTCTGCCTTTATTGCAAATACCTATTATGACACCCTAAGGTTGGGACTAAAAACATGGAACATAACCCTTGAATTATCAAACGTGTGAACTGTTGCTATGGCTTTGGTTGTAAGTCAGAGACCAAAGTAATATGAGGGAGACGTTTTCTTGATGGTTCTATAATAAAACGTGGAAAACTTTAACGAAGAGCTAAGCAGACCTCATGCTGAGGTGCTCTCAATTATCAACAACTTTGGCCATGCTGCATTTGCTCAGCCCATAACCACCAACTAAGCAAGTGTATTCAGTGGCTTCATTTTAAAGCACCGAGTTACAAAGAGATGCTTTGAAGATAAAGGATGAAGATGACAATGAAACTCTACTGGGAAAATAAGAACCCTTGTCAGTTGGGTGAGGGCTGAAAACCTGGCCAGGTCTAAAGGGAACTTTGTCCCTTCACACCACAGGTGGAACAGGTGACTGAAAGTGGCATTAACTTGAAGTTAGCAGGATCTAAAGACTGTCCCCAACTAAAAAAACATTTTGGGGCTCTTTGAGTGAAACCAGTATTTCTCCTTAGAAGTTATGAATGTCCAAAGCTGATTATTTTTGTTTTATTGTCTCTTGAAGATGCTCCCTCCTCAAGCTATATGTGCTTTCCAGACACGACCAAACCTGAGCACAGGCCCAGATGTCACCCTTAAGACTCAACTAGTGATTAAGATCACAAGTGTTGGGAGGGGTCTTGTGCACTGTGTATTCAGAGGCTGGTTTCTGTGCCCCGAGATCTGGTTACAGTCCAGACGTTGACTGTAGATCACTGAAGAATCTCCTGTATCAATGTTGTATAAACACTGCTCCCCAATTGTCTCTGATTGGTTAATAAAGAAGGTGATTAGCCAAAAAACTGGCCAGAGGAGACAGAAGGCGGGACTTAAGTTCCCAGGGAGGGGAAGTGGTCTCAGGTGGGGACCAGAGAAGGGAAAGAAGATGCCACAAGGAGAACCAGGAGGAGTTTGCCATGGGGACAGAGAGTTACAGCAGAAGGCCAAAGCAAGACTGAGATGGCAAATAAAAGGGAACGTGGCTGCAAGGTAGACAGATGAGCATAGCTGGGTTAGAACAGATGAGTATCTGCCCACTTACAGTGCTTACAGTTTGCTGAATAATAAGTCTCTACGTCAATTATTTGGTAGCTAGGGTGAGTATTAGAAAAGGCTCCAAGTAATATTTTATTTCTAAATTTTAAAAACAAATCTAAAAATGGAGCATTTTGTTTGTTTGTTTTTCTTTCGAAGGCTGCCCTGGTGTTCCTTTTATTATGATCCCAGTCTCCCTCTGCTGACAGGTGGTTACAGTTTCAATAAAACTCACAGGTGATAGGAGGGAAATGAAGATTAGCTTCTCCCACAGGCACACAAAATAACCTTGTTTCTATGTAAAAAAATAAGCCTTCAAAAACGATAAGATTGTGTCAATATACTAAATGTTTGGTTATTATTTTTAATCTAAAGACTTTGTAAAAGTCACTCAAATTGTATTATTTTAACTGGATTCTGACAGTATACAAAAATCATTTTCCCACTTAAAAATAATTCTAAAGTAACTCAAAATTTCCAGGTATAGGACACTGGATTGAGGTAATAATAGTATTTCTTTGCCGACAGAAGAACAAATTACTACCAACGCCCTTCTTTATTAGCAAACAGGGTATTCTGTGCACATTTAAAAGGAATAAGAAGAGACGATGCCTTCGGAATCTGACTGTGGTGTGTCCTCTTTCAACTCTAAGCTGCACTAAGATGTAGCAAATTTATTAACTCTTGTGCCACTCCAGTAAAATCCCAGGCACTGGAAACTTCTTCAAAGCTCCATCTGAATATTGGTTCCTTTGTGCATATCAGTCAAGATATACAAAAAATAGTTCCATATCAAAGCTTTTTTCCTTTCACACATTTCATCCCAATTAGAGATGAGACAGATGAGTGCTAACATGAGAGTTAATTTTAGAAAATATATGCAAAAAAGCCAAATGTTTTTAATTACTTTAATATTTTCCACATGTAGAATTTTATCTTACTAGACATTACAACAATGTCTAAAAAGGGAAAAAAGCAAGATTCATCAGCATTTCATATGAAATGATCTGCTGGACACAAATTAATATTTAGGTTCTTGAACTGTCTACCACTGTTAGGTATTTGTACAGGAATCTGTGAGGATCGTAGCCACCCACATGTTTTTTTCTGATAGCAGCCTGAGGCCCTTGGATTTAGTTATATAAGGTATCTTCTTGATTTTACTGGAACCAAGGAAAAAAATTTAAAATATTTTTCTTCTTAATTTGTAACAAGCTTTCTAAGGTCGAATAAATTAATTTGTAATAAAGTGGAGATTAAATGCAATTTATGTTTCCATTAGGTCATTTCACTGGACACTAAAGTGAAGGAAATTGGCAAATCAGAGCACTTAACCAGCCATGTGCCCTCTCATCTTCGCCATGAATTTGAACAGTGGGGAGGAAGAAAAATCTCTTTAGTAGTAGTATTTTGTGATATCCTAAATAAATAAATAAACACTTTAAATTTTATAATACGTTTTCCTAATTAGTAATTGTCAACTTAGGAAATAGAGTTATTTAATCTAATGTAGCTCTTCCTAGAGACTAGAAAGTGCTTAAGCACCTTTAGAAGCGATACACCAAATATTTGATCTTAGAATAAGACACTGTCTTATAGCTGAACACCAGAAAATATGATAAAACAACAGCATGAGTCCATATACCAGCCTGTAGTGGGTCATACGCTTCTATCATCTCACTACCTGTGAGACGTCAACTCTAGTCTGTGTATGCGCAAGAACCTAGGCTTTGCTTGTGTCATTTTCCTAAGTTCTCACAGTGATTTCCTGCTACCGAATGCACATGCTAGTGAACTAAGAAGTGAGATCCTTCATCAAATCACACAGCAAGCAAACCTTAGAACAATTATACTCTCTCCAACCTTAAAACAGCTTCTTTAATTACCAGAATATGCCACAAGGTAGCCAAGTTCAGGGGGGTAGGGTGTGGCAGCTCGGGAAATTTCAAGCCTATTTTCATTTAAAGTATGAAAAAGGAAGCCAGAAACCCTTCTCTTGTAGCGACATGTAGCAGAGCCCCAGTTTCTACAGCTGGTCTTTCCCAGGTTCTCTGTCAGAGTAACTGGATGCCTTCCAGGGGATCCCCTGGAGACATAGTTACTTTTGTAAATTCTTTTTTTTTTTTTTTTACAATTTTATTTAATGTTTAAGTTCCTGTTTAAAATGAAAAAAATAAAAGGCACAACCTAAAAAATAAAAAGGAGATAGAGCTGTGAAAGATAGAAGATGGCTTTGTGGAAGTGGTACCTGTCCTCATGGGAATTAAGTGTCTATTGCGCTTGGAATGAGACATACAGAGGTGTCCACTCCATCGCCAGGGTTTCCCAAGTAACGGTCTTGGGTATATTACTAATGTGTTCATTTTCCTTCATAAGAAGAGTAGAAGAGGCAGTATCTCCTTTGCAATAATTAGAACTATTAGAATAATTAGGACTATTGTATGGGAAACTGATAACAGTACCTGGTGTGGAACTGATGGACCACGAAAACAGTCACTGCCAGCCATGTCCAGGTGGGCAGTGTACTTAAGAGTCTCAAAGGCAAGCTCGTTTATCTTACCAAGAAGTCTTCCACCACTGTATATGTCAATGGCAATAATCTAGACTCTGGCAGAACTCACATTCACCCCTGACATCAAAAGATGAGGAGTCCCAACCCCTATGCTGCACCTCTATGTCCTAAACGGGAAGGTGAAGCTCTCTGGAGCAGTTATGTTCCTCAGCATGACCTTTCCTGTCTTCATCATCCCCTTCTTAGACTAGGAACTCTAACCTCACAATTCTATTCTCTCTCTGACAGCCATCATTTTTCAGCCACTTTCCCTCAGATTTTCTGATAAATAGCAGTCTCACCCAATTTAATTAGCCTCTTTTGCAACCCTAAATCAAATGTACAATTTGGGGAAAATGGGTCACAGTAGAGTCTCTTGGTAACAACCCCGGACTTTCAGCTTCAATCTCACCTCAGAAATCCTTTCACTCATAGTAACACTCTTTATCTCCCCATAAACTGCACTGTGTTCTGCCAAGATCTTACCCAGCCCTACCACTCTCAGATGGCAGTGTTGCCTCCTACTCAGGAAGTTTCTCAAATCCCCATCCTTGACAGCCCTATGGGTACAGCGAGCTCAGGAAACAATCTATCTGTGCTGCCAAGGCCAAGGTTGTAAGTGACTGGACCTAGAGGGTTTTTATCTTCAATCCCTCTTGGCCTTATTCCAGCCACTAAAGATTCACAGTTATATTGGTTATCACACTCTCTTTCTCGTTTTTTGGGCTGCTTCCTCTCTGACTCATCATTTCATAGCCATTTAAAACATTATCTTTGCACCCTGAAAAATAAATAACTCTCTATTTCCTAAGTTGACAATTACTAATTAGGAAAACGTATTATAAAATTTAAAGTGTTTTTCATCAAGTAAAACCGTATTTTTTTGAGTGGTTGTTTTCCTTGCTTGTCTTGGTCCAGCTTGAAGTGGAACAGAAACAGCCTTGCACTGGAGGGAGGTTATGGAAGCTCTCTCCTACTCAGCCAACTTTACTCTACTGGGAGACGGAGAGAGGGACTGAGCAGCCAGGAGATGGGCTCATCCAGCTTCCCCACCGATCTTCACTCAAACTCATGAGAGTATGGGTTTATGGCTGTCTGTCATGGGTTAATGTTGGACACTGACATCAGGTTTGGCTCAGCATGGTCCTAGCTGTTACCACATAGCACAGAAGATGGGAAATTCTCAGTGACAGCAAAGAAGCCTCCTCACAGCTGCCTCTTCCCTTATGGATGCCAGCACCCAGGACGGGTCTCAGAGCACTTTGCAGGTGCTATCTGAGTATGGTAACCGTGAGAGTAACTAACAGAATAGCATGGAAAGTTACAGTGTGAGAGAACAGAAGAGGGAAAGTAGCTTAAGTGTCCATTTAGGAATCTCTGAGGAACATAAGCAGTAATAAGTCGGAATACAAATATGTCAGCTAGCAGAGACCTGGCAAGTTCTTAGCATTTTTTACACCATCAACGTATTACAGCACACACTTTCTCCTTCCATGTGCATACTTACCAAGAAATGCCATGGAATGTTTTTATAATAGTTCATTTTTCAAGACATGTTAATGTAGTCTATCTGTTTTAAAATTTTTTCCATCTAAACTTAACTGGAAAACTTTAAGAAAAGACCTATCACATAAAAATCAAGTTAAAAATCTATAAGTAATCAAGAATTTCAAAAGGGTGATCAATATTTAACCATCAAAATACAATGAAAAAACATTCAAACCAAGCAATAGCAAAGTTATTTTGGCAACTCCTTTCTGACTTCAAAACTACTCTTTCAGAAAAATATTCAAGTAACAAAGCCAATATCCACTAACTTAACTCATATTTAGCAGGTACCTAATATTTAGCATGAGCCTAAAGATAACACTTTAAAGCAGATTTTGAAAGTGCAAACAAAGTATTCCCAACCAAATCAACAAAAGAATAATTAGAAATAGAGTGAACTTACTTTAGGCCAGGATGCTTCTCTGGCTGTAGCTGAAAAGGTGCTGTGGCCTTCCAACAGCACACAGGCTGAAAGAAGCTTTGCCAGTGGAAACAATGTAAATGAAACATTTTACTTGTTGAGATAAGTGGATACTCTCCCTCCTCCGGAAGTGGCATCTTTCAAAGCCATCAAGGTCTTTTGGCAGAACTCCTCCATCCCACGGTAAAAACACCACCATCCTGATCTATTACAGCAATGGCTTCTGACAAGAATGGTTTTAGAGTCGAGTCAGATTAACACGCAACTCAATTTGGAGACGAGTGCAGGATCCTCAAAGGAGTCATCTTATTTTTTCTGTCAACTTACGTGGGGGTGAAGGCGGCAGGATCAGCTAAAGAACTCTGTGAAAGAGAGGATGTTGGTCTAGCCTTAGCCTTGTCCTTGGAAGGAGCAGCTCTGAATAGAGCAGCATCATGGACCACCCACTTTCATGCTCCCATTGCAAGCTAGGAGCTGAGCTCCTACCCACAGGCTAATTCTTCTCCCCACCTTGTGCCAATTAATTTTGAACTCCGCCCACCCTGGTCTTCTTCAGTCTTCATGTTATCTTCATTTCAATGTCAGTGTTCACTGGAGACAGTCACAGAAATATTTTTATATAATTTAACACACAAATCAATAAATATATAGATATGTGCATGATCATGTATCTACATATACCATTCATAATTGATTTGTGACGTTAAAAGCTGCTCTCTATAAATAATAAGTTCTACTTACTTGGAAGGAGAAGAAAATACACATTATATATACTGTATGCTATGGAACAATAACAAAGTGTTAGAGATTGATTATCAGGTGTGGCGTGCATCAATAGCCTGTCAGGAGCTTGTAAAAATAAACAAGTGGCTAGAATCCAGTGTTCGTGCTCTCATATCAGTGTGTATGCAGTAAGAGCTAAGTGTAGGCATAAGGTCATTGTGATATCCTGTCTAAATGTTGTATAAACTCTGCTCCACGACTGTCCCCCTGATATGTCAATAAAGCAGCTTAAAGCCAGTCACTGAACAGGGGAGAGCATAGGTCTGGACTTCCTGCCAGTCAGGGGAGGAGGAGTGAGGAGAGGAAGTAGGGGATTTAGCCAGAGGAGGCAGCCAGGGGTAAAGGTCCAAGGAAGATCTAGAGGAAAGAACTGCAGCTGAGGAAAGCTACTAAGTGCCGAGTATAGCTGGGATGTTTGCTGGGAGTAAGACAAAATAATATAGAGGGTTAAAAACAGACTTAAACTCCTCAGATTGCATTGTGAAGCCTTGTATTATAAAAGAGTCTCAACTACTTGTGTGATAGCCGGATTAAGAAATAAGCTAAGAGAAACAAACACAGTTGTGTAAAAATAAGTCACACCTAAGAACACGCATTCATAACTTATTCCCAGGTTATACACATGCTGTGGTTTTCATGAACACACTGGACTTCAGTACCAGGGCCACTTAATCCTATTGTTCCAGGTTAGGCAGCTTACACCTGCAGAGGACAGACCCTAAACTGACTTTATACCCTGCCTCCCAAGCGTTGGGATCCATATGTAAAATTATGGTTCTTTTATACTAATAATACACAAATAAACCAAGATATGGTGTTTCTATAGGGTTGGCACAAATAAAGGGCCAAACCTACATTATCTAAGACATTCCCACTGCAACTGTTAAGAACAATCATAATCTTAATAAACTCAAAGCACCGGGAGAATAACATGGGGCTCCAAATTTAAACAAAACACCGTGAACCTCAGGGACACTGAACAACGGTTACATAAGAATACATTGGTGAAGAGAGAATTGCTGGGGTATACTGTAACGCACTCCTGCTGGTTGCCCCCGTAAGAGAAACAATAGGAATGAGCACCATCAGATCTCATTTCAGGCAACAGCAAGTTCCTCTCTCCCAGTGAAAATGCCAACAACAGGGCAAATACAACTAGATTTTTGTAAAGCTTCGTTAAGCCTAGCAGGGTATCACACGCAAATGGCCTCAGTCCTTGGGAAGTGGAGATCAGACTGGTTGATCAGGTCAAGGTCATTCTCTAAACGACCAGCTTGAGTCCAGCCTGGGCTACATGAGACCACAGCTCAACACAGAAGAGCCAAATAAGTAAGTAATGAGATCGGATTTATCTTTTCCTTCCTTTAAACATTTCATCGTGGTAATTATCCTTTACTGTCAACGTGATGGGATGTCGGTTCACCGAGGAAACATGCCAGAGAGCCATGCCTTGTGAAGGGCACCACAGGGAGTTTTGATGGAGGGACAGAGACCCAAGCAGAGCCTGGGCAGCACCGGTTCCTGGGATGGAGTCTGGACTGAATAACAACACTGAGGAAGAGGAGGATTAGCTCCACTCTGCTTCCTGCTTCCTGTTCCCAACGCCTTGCTTTCCCGCCTTGTTTTCCATGCTGCGATGCCATGTGCCCGGACCTCAGACATAAACTCCGCCCCTTGACTTGCTTTTCCCCAGTACCTTATCAAAGCAAGAAGGACATTAACAAATACCAGAACCATCTTAGCAACCACTCTTACCTCTTAGTTATTGCTTTCTCTTCAGACTTCCAGTGGCTCATTAACAATGACACAGCAACACAGAAATCCTGCTAAATTTAATTATATTGCAATCCGCTTAAAGTTAAACTATGCATTATTCAAGCTGATCTCAATTATTTTGAAATGAAGTTTTTAAAAAAAAAAAAACACTACTTAGCTATGGATGATGTTTTTCAACCCAACCAAGAGCCTCAATTTCATGATTTAGAAGTCACCTCTTCTTCTATGGATGAAATCATAACTTAGAATATTTGTGCAAACTTGATACAGTTTCATAAAATGTCAACTATCAAATGTAGAAAATTATGTTTGTGCAATGCTCCATCTTAGATGTGATTAAAAAAAATTTGGAGGTTAATATTTCTGTAGCACTAGGACCCCTGAACTGTCTTGTATGCAATTAGAGTAACCATGCTACAAGGAAGACCAAGGCACACCATGTATTGCCATGGTGGTAACTGTTCCAGCTGAGGACTGCCTGTTAGTCACCATAGACGCAGCCACGACAGTAAAGAAATCTCAGGAGAATTCAAGGTTTCAGGAGGATGCTCCTCACCACTGAGGCTGCAGATGCCGTGAGGCAAGGCGTCCTGATGCACTCTGCCACAAATCCATTAGTGTCAGACAGGGTTTTCGTTTTATGCTACCTGGATGGAGCTGGAAGTGGGTATGAGTAACAAGGTCGCCACAGTAAAATTATAGATGAGGATGATACGATACATAATATGAAAAACTGTGACAGAGAAGTAAAACTAAGGAAGTATGTTTGAAATTGAAGAGAATTATTATGTATATTAATTTTAAGAATATAAGATACTTCCTTTTCAGGGTTCCTTCTAAGGGAAATGCCTCTCTTTTCTGAGATAATATGAAAACAAAAGGGTTTTTTTTTCCTAACCAAAACATCTTTTTGTATTATTATAAGGTTCAAAAGCCAAAAGAGATAAATTCAGCACTATAAAAATATTTTATCCTTAAGAAATCAGAATAAAAATTGCTAGGCAGAATTCTAGTAACCTCATCATGCCCACTGCTAAATAATATTTTCTCTTGAATAAAGTAGACCCCGGACACATGATTAGAAGTCATCCGCATAAACACTTGATGTCATAGGTCAGAACTGGCCTTAGATCAGTGTTTGCCGAGGATAATCTGATCACATCATGCCTTATAAACACTCTCCAAGTGCCAACAGTGATGAGTAATCTAGAGAGAAAATGTGGGGAAGTGTGCTGCTGGTGGTTTGCAAAGGGAGGATGCAGTGACTCTGAGCTGTAGTCAATGAAGATACAGTCACCTAAGACTGTATCTTAGGTGTTACAGTGTGCTTAACTCTGCAAAGCTGGCCTCTTCTGAAGTCTCCAGGGAACAGCCCAGCTTGACTCAAACGTTTGGCCCTGTGCCATCCAAGTACAAACCCAGTTCAACCTGCCTAGACTGCTAACCTACAGAACTCGGCCAAGAAACTGCTTTTGTTTTGTAGAAGATAAATTTATGAGAACTTCTTATTCAGCCCTGTAAATATAAGAAACTAGCCTTGTGCCCTTATCTCATTGCTTCTATATAGAAAATAAGAATGTAAGTTTTTGCTCTGTGTTTTAAACTAGCTACACTTTTCTTTTTAAATTAATCTTTATCAAAATGCCAGCTAACCTTTTGTTTTTTAAAAAAAAAAACTTTAGAATACTTACATGCTCTCTTCCCTTATGTAGCAGCCTAGGCTTTACAGCTGAGGACATGGTATTTGGAAAAGAAATAATGACCATGCCTTGTTAAACAGTCAACCCATGAAGAAATTAGACATCATAGAGACTCTGGAATGCTTTCCAGAACTGACTTTATCAGAGAACTACAAATTTGGGTCTTTCACTTTGTATCACAAAAGTTTTTAATATAAAGTAAAGAAAAAATTTTTAAATGAATGTTCATGTATCTTTCACCTGGATTTAGCAACTCATATTCTGCCCCTGCTTTATTTATGGGTAAATAGTTATTGTTTTATGTTTCTTAACCAAAGTGAGAGCAAAAGGGCGATAAAACGCATTTTGCATAACAGTCTATCCATATTACCACACTTTTCGCACTTGTCCCAAGATGTCATTTGCAATTTTTCCCACCTACCAGAATCCAGTGCCCTTTCCCACACTCCATTCAGTCATGACTTCAACTCTAAAACAGTTTCCCTAATTTTCCCAGTTTTGTTTCGGTTTGTGACATAACATTTTGACAAGTCCAGCCTAATTACCTTGGAGAAAATCCTCAATTGAGCATATAGTCAATCATTAATTTGCAGTATCACTAAACATGCTCTGTAAGCCTTGTATTTCTGTAAACTGAAAAATAGATTCGTATCTTGTTTGAATTTAGACTCAAGTTAACAGTCTGGACATGAACATACCACAGGACCTCCGAGCAAGACAACGGCACTTCAGGCTGCCTACTGCTGGTAACAATTGCTTTGGTAAGGCATGGGTACCATAGAAAAGAACCATTTAGTCCAGTGAATATATCAGTAACCTGTAGTATGATTATCTTCGTTTATCATTTGCCATCATGTGGTTGGTCGTCTTGGTCACTGTGGCTGCAGATTACATCTATTGCTACTATAAAGATTTTTAAAATGGTGATCTTGTAAATTCTTCCTCAATTTATTAGCAGGAAAACCACTAAAAACATAAAAATGATGTAATTTTATCTAGACCACAAATAATTATACAGGTAGCCTAAATATAGACAATTTAGTGTTGTTAAATTATATATATTTTAAAACTGAATTTTTTTTTGACTAAAATTTCAATCACATTTCCCATGAGTGTAATTTGGATTTGGTTCCTGAATTTGGAAGTTCCAGGTGCTTCTTCTGTTTATGAGCCCCTCCAAGATTTCTACTGAACACCATTCTAGGTGAGCCCAGGGACAAGTTATCTCACACATCTATATTTTGTTACAACAGATGAAACCCCAAAGAGTCCAGATTGATTTTTATATAACCTAAGTCACCTGAGAGTGAAAATTGAACACTTAATCATTTATAAGTCTTCTATAATTAATTTGTAACTCATTTGAAAGAATGTTCTTATATTAGTCAAGGACCATCCAACTTCATTTTTATTTAATCATGGACAGTGGTAGACCATAGTGCAACATCTATAAACGGAGGATTCAGTAATCGATGAAGCCTTTGTTTGGTCTTACATAAATTGAGTAAGATGAAATGAAACATTAAATGCTACTCTGTGGAAACTACGGTAAGGTAAGATCCGTTGGGGAGAAAGAACAGAAGATCTGGGTCAACAAGTGGGAACTAGAGCATCAAACGCTTCTTAATGGTATTCTACGAGCAAGGAGAAAACTAAAGCTAAGAAGAGCAGTCCATCACGAGGGAAGATGGACAAGGCTTAACCAGTGCGTCATGCTGTAATCAAACACCACCTTCCAAAAAAATAGCCCTACAGAGCAT
Source organism: Acomys minous (assembly GCF_964271855.1). Taxonomy (NCBI): domain Eukaryota; kingdom Metazoa; phylum Chordata; class Mammalia; order Rodentia; family Muridae; genus Acomys; species Acomys minous. Next base: position 88,901,126 of record NC_140486.1, on the reverse strand, counting down.
CAACTTATCTGTACTCTCCCCACTTCTAGTCTCTTCCGTCAATTTCATGCTACTCATCAAATTGTAGTCATCGAGATCTATAGAATTCTGATTTGAGTTGGTGTTAATTTACAACTACCAAGAAGGAAAACTTGAGAGAGAGGAGAATTTGCCTTCCTCTGTAGCACCAAATGCCACAAACGAAGAGATGCTGGGCTCTCCAGCTTGACAATTACACCAATGCATGGCCGTCATTTATGGCCCAAAGTGTCAAACTAATGGGACTCTTCATGGCCACCAAGACTGAAGTGTCCCAGGTTAGTTTAACACAAAGATGCCCTTTATTTTCTGAGGAAAGCCTTTCTCAATGTCACCACACAATTGTTTTTTCATCTGAAAGATAGTGGTCTCTACTACTGAATTTTTAAAAATCTGTTCATCTGTCTACAAGATTACTTTTGAGGGATGGCACAAGCGTAAGAAACAGTGCTGAGCACTCTTCTATCTTCTTGTGCTCTTACAGAAATCTGAGACTTGTGGATGACACAGTTGTTGCTATGTATGACAAAAAATAATGATACAGGAGACTTTCTTACAATGGATACGACCACACTATAGAAATGAACCACTTATATGCATATCCCATCATGTACTCGAATAGAAAAGCTTCTGCCTGGAGACAGAAATAAAGATTTATATAAAAATAAAAAACAAAAGGAAAACCAATAATCAAAAGAGTTAGGTTATGTAGTTTTTACTATTTGGCCTCTCTATAAAAGTTTAATAAAGTAGAGCCTACACCCAACAAAATGATGAGCTATTAAAAGGGTTAAATTCCCCCAAATAAAAGGACACAATTTGGAAATGTGAATCATTCTTAAATTACAAAAGTGAAAAAAGTACAGCATGATGCTCCGATGAGTTAAATATGAGCCCAGAGCATTTTCTAAATACTGGAACTGTGCTTGCTACAATGATAGGGCAGGCGCCTGCCTACCTCTGAGGGATTACAGTTTAATAGTACCTGAAAGGAATAATTTAAGGAACAAAGCTGGAAGAAGTACGTGGCTCACATTAGCATCTTGAGATAGACAAAATGGTGCTGGGTGAGTGTCATGTGTCCAGATGATGTCATTTAAATCCCACCTCAAGCATTGCACCAAGGTGTGGACTGTTGCGTACTACCACTTATCAGACCGATTCGCACTGCGGGAATGAGTGTGCAGCGGGAACCTAGGAAGGACCTCCGCAAGGACAACTGTCTCATGAGGAGACAGGAAAGAACTGCTGGGAATTCACCTCAGCTCTGGGCTCACAGGCCTGTGGCCACAGCTATTAAGAAGTTGAAACTAGACGAGTGACAAGAGTCGAGGCCAGCCTAGCCCACTGACTGAAAAGCTGTTTCGAATAAGCCAAAGGAAGCGAGGGGCGGGGAGGGAACTGGAGAAGAGGGGTAAATCTCTCTAAATTCACGTGTTCTGATGGCACAGGCCTGTGAGGTTAGCTACTCAGGAGACAAGTTCAAGGCTTCCCTCCACTACAAGGACTTCAAATGCAGTCTAGCCGGCTTAGGGGATGAGACCATCTCTCAAAACAAAAGGTTAAACAAGGCTGGAGATGCAACCCTGTGACAGAGAATGTGTCTAATGTGTGTAAAGCCTTATGCTCAATACCTAGCACTGTTAAAAACAATAACCGGTGATAATATAGCAACCCTGGACGTTTCTAATTTCATGATACTGCAAGGACAATTCTGAAAAAGACACGAGGGTCAATGGTGGGGGGGGCTGGAAATGAGAGGAGCTAAGGGTTGCTTTTTCTAGCCACATTGAAGGAAGACAGTGAAATCACAAACACAGATTGGCATGACTGTGCCTCACCACCTACACGCTGTTACACACTCTCAAAAGGTAATCCACAAAGGCATTCTCTCAGGCTCATTTTTCCTGCATCTGCACAGAACAAAGCCTCTACCCCATCCTTTTCCACTGTGACCTATTAAACAAACTCAAAATCTCAGACTTTATATTCTTTTTCTTCATTTAAATCTAATCTTTAGTTTACATATATATATATATATATGAGTGTTTTAAACATGATTTCTCATAAAATATATTTTATCATATTCTTTCCCCTGCCTCAACTCCTTTCAGATTCTCCCCACACTCCTACTAACCCAATTTCATATAATCTCTCTCTCTTTCTCAAAAATAAAAAATAAAAAGAAAACAAAAATTCAATAATACTGAACTATAAATAAAATGAAACAAACAAACAATGCCCACCGAAACAAACAAAGAAACCATGTAGTCCACTTAATGTTAGCCAAATACTCCTAGACATGGCTCCAGACCTAGAGTATGGATGACATACTTACTCAGTGACACTCCACTGAAGAAAACTGACTTTCCTTTTGCTGACAGTATCTACAGCAGATAACATCCTTAGGAGTGGGGCTTTGTGTCCATCTCCGCTGCTCAGGGCTGGGACCTTGTCTGGCTTGAACCTGTGCAGGCTCTGTGCACGCTGTCACGATCTGTCAGTTCCCGGGCACCAGTCTGGCTGGGTCCGGAAGATGCTGATTCTGTGGAGTCATCCACCACTTTTACTTCTTAAAGTCTTTCTGCCTCTACTTCTACATAGACCCCTGAGCCTCAAGAAGAAGGTTTGATCAAGACGTCTCATTTAGGACTGAGTGCTCCACTCAGTCTCTGACTCTCTTCACATTGTCCAGTTGCAGGTCTCCATGTTCATTATCATCCACTGAAAGAAGTGCCTCTGAGGAGAGTTGAGCAATGTACTGCCCTTTGGGTACAGCAATATCTCAGACCCTCTACTCAACCTGTCCTGAAAGATCTGAGGCTTTTCTTTTCGTCTTCAGCTCAGGGCCTCATGAATAGCTGCTTTTCTCCTTTGCAAAATATCCTCAATGATTTGCAATGCCAGCAGCAGGCAAAACCAACCCTAACAAGATTACAAAAATGGATACGGGAAATATGGTGTGATCCCCACCAAGATGGCAGAGGTATCATGCCTATGGACTAAGAAGAGGTCCAACAGAGTAGACTGGAGACAGCAGACAGTAGATGCAAGTTGAAAGGTCATAGAGGAAGGAAGAGAAGGAATGATGCGGAAAGAGCCAGGTGGAGACAGAAGAGCCTTGGGATCAGTATTTCCAAGCCTCTGCGTTCACGCTAACAACTGTAGCCTCTGAGTGAGGAACTGAGCACATCTATTCAGGCACCAGGTCTTTGGTTTTGTTGGGTTTTTCCCCCATGAGGTAGATAAGAAGAGCATCAAGCATGAGTTCGTTGGGGAAGAATAAATCTGAGCTAAGAAAAGACAGTAAGGTTTTAAAGCCATCACTAAAATGTACAAGAGATGGAGCCGGCTAATTCCTGGTTCACTGATTTCCTCTGAGTGGTCAGCAGCCAGAGGAGAGACAATGAGATGACAGAAGCAGATTAATGGGCTGTAATGGAGCCTTTACTCCACAGCCCTAAACATACTGCAGCATCTCAGCTGCTATCTTGAAAATGTGTGACATCATAGATGAATGCGGAGGAGCCAGAGACTGAACTGGAAATACATTTTAAGTGAATACCCAATTAGTTAGTGATGGGTAAACAATTATTTTACTTCAGGGCCGACATTCTCGTTAAAATTACATAACAAAAGTTTATAACCAAAGCTTGAAATCCTTGTCACTGACAATAGAAACATAAGGATAAACATAGACATCTTGGCCCTTTTCCTGAGAGGCGTTACTCCTGACAGCAAAGACCTTCTTACATGTGTAGTAAGGCAAATCCACTAAGGGGTGGCCCTTCTGCAAGATCTCTCTGTTAATGCCAATAGCCGCTGTTTGTGCAGACTGCTACTGCTGTGGTCGGCTTCTTAGCTTCCCAGTAAGCATGACATTTTCCTTCCAATGCATCTGGTCCATCTCCGATTTGTCACATCTGAGATGTTAATAGCTGTGTGACATTAGTGGTGAACCATGTCAAAACTGTCCTTAAAACACATACTGTCACCTGATACAAGTTTGCAGAATCTGGCATGGAGACATTTCTTTGGTAGTTCTCTAGAGTTTTCTTTGACTCTAGATTCTCCAGGTTCCCACAAGGAGAGCCTGATAAAGGCAACAGTTCACTAAATATGGAGTGAACAGACCCTCAAAGCCACTTACATTTAATATTGCGAACACAGATAAAATAATTAAATTCTACTGACCTTAACATCCTGACTATGGTGGTGAGTGTTAACCTAAGCGGCATTACTAAGGGAAAGGAAGAAAGGCCATCTGATGATTACAGTCCCTAGAGGAGAATTTTTAAATTTAAAGGTATTCCAACGTATGAATTTAAATGATAGGAACAGATCTAAAGGTTGATTTAGAAAAAAAAAAAAACAACAACAACAACAGACGACAACACTATGTTTTCTCTAGTTCTTTACTTTAACTATATTTTCTATTTATTTCATTGAGATATAAAGATACATTATATATAATATATAACACATACATACACATTTCTCTGTCTTGTTTTTCAGGTAAGGAAAACACTATGTTTTGAAGACGTCATTTCTCCAAGCAATAGCCTTAGTGTGCCTGCAAGACTGCGCCTCACCCTTCTTGTTTCCTACAAAGAGTTCTCTTTCCTACTGAGTAAGTAATTTTTTGAAATGTATTATTCAAACAGCCATATTCAAACAGAAGATGGAAGCCACTAAGGGGGAAATTCTAGATTTCTTACCCCTCCCTTACATTCAATCAGCTGTAGTGTTTTAAAACTTCTACTCCCTAATTCAGTACAGAAATTTCCGTCTCTCCGTTGAGTTTCCTATTCTATTATTTATGACATCTTGCCATTTTCCTACTTCCCATTTCTCCTCGCCCTGCCTAGAAGCCCCAAATCTAGGAACTGTAAATTGACTTGATGAGGCCCAGCGCTCTGTGACTTCTCTGCATCCTAACACACCTCCACCATCTGTTTTCTTCCTCCCCTACAGCATGCATGACCCGTGTTACTCATTCGATCACGAATGGACTTCCAAGTACATCTAGTCGCCACAATAGGATCAGGAACTATTTGAAGACAGGACGGTATTTTCTGTTAATTTATATCTTCTCCTATGCTAGTTCCACACAATTACTTCATACATAATTAATAGCCTGATTATCTAAGGACTACCTCGCCAAGATACGCTGCATGTCTATTATGCAACCCCAAATGTTGTAGACAATCAGAGGGGATTCCAGGAAGAAAAATTTTAACTATTCAGTGATGACAGAGGTCACCCTAAACAGTGAAAATCAAATTTATACTGACTAAGAAAGCAATAATTTATAGTTAGGGAATACCTGGATGAATGACACAAATAATTAATTCTAAAGTACATTCTTGCTGTGAATACATTACTGAGGATTGCTCCATGAGGGGCATGGAATCCATAAAAGACTTCAGTATGAATCAGCCATAACATTTAGAAACAATTGTGTTTTTAAAACATTATATTAATTATTTGCCAGTGTCTTCCAAGCAAAAGGCAAGCTGAAATGCAAAAGAGATGAAGAGAAGCAAAATATTAGGACTTTGATTAGCAACAATACTTGAAAAATATGAATGATTGCCAATCAAATTTTTCTTAATAAAAACAGCTACAGCTACTGCTCTTTTAAGGAGAATGGCAGCAAAGTATAATGAAATGTGCTTTGGAATATCAAAGGTAATGCCACGGACTCCAATGAAAGTAACACATTCGGGGTTTCACACCAGGAGCAGAAAATAATGAGACTAGCATTAAGGAAGGAGTTAGCCATAAGGTTGGTAATTTTAAGAACAACATTTTTCATGTTCTTGCTTTGTGCCCAGAAGGCACATAAGAACTCAATATCAGCACATTTATTTCTTGCATAGGAAAAAAAAAAAAAACACTATTTCTTGCCCGAAGAAATTTGGAATTTATTCTCAGGTCACGTTAGTGATTAGGTTAGACCACCATGTCAATCATGTTATGCTAGCCGCCTTCAGAAGATTGTAGCTAGTCAACTGGCTTGTGGTCACTGTCACTGTTTCCTCCCATGAAGCACCATCCCCACATCCCGTCACCTTGCCTCTCACTGTGTCTGCACTCCTTCCAGCAAGTGGCTTTTCAGGCGACTCTCTTCACCATGCTGGTTTTCAGTCACCATTGGTAACATTAGAAACGAGACCACTTGCGATTTTCCCTTAGTAGAAGAAGGTGTCTTCAAACTGCACAGTTCTGTATAAAAGCTAAGTTTGCCACAAAGGTACACTCCTCAAAACGTGCAATGATAAAAATTTGTTGTCATCTGGCTAGTAGAGTGGAGGATGAAAAATTTCCATCAAGCCAGATGGCAAAATTTTTGGGCTTGTCCTTTAGGTAACTTGAAAATATATGGATATATTTAGTCAGCTATATAACTTTACCTAGCTTTCTTTTTCAAAGATTATAAAATCACATAAAACGTGATAATTACAAATAAAAGGGATGCTATTTGATTCAGAACAACATAAAATTCTCCCCAAACGCACTGTCATCATTTTAACAAAAATTTGATATAAACCCAATAATTATCATTGGTTGAGTTACTCTGAAATGTATCTACCTAGATTCCACAAGAAAATATGCTAAAAGATTTTCTTAGGCAAAAAGGTAAATCTATAACTAATAATTCTATCAAGAAAACTAAGATAGCTTATGCATTAAAAAATATTCTTTCATATTAAGAAATGGCCAAATGGCTAAGTGAAAATACCAACTATCTTAGAGACAGGTAAAACATCAAATATTCAGACAATAAATTTCATATTCTAATACCATATTTTGATGAAAGACATCCTACTTTAGTGCTAATTATCAAGGGCTTTCTTTGATCCACTAGTTTCATCCAAAAAGAAAAGAAAGATACAGGGGTGTGGACATCACATTCTCAAGTCCATTCTCAAGTCACCAAGAGGCAGTTGGACAGTTTCCTGTCCACATTCAGAGGATGTTTCCACTGAGCATCACATAATCAATGCTTCATAAGCTTGTCAATATGCACATTTTCAGTATTCATGGAAGTCTTGCTATTTACCCATCTTTACGAATGAAGATAAAATTAATAACATTTGGAATAGTTAAATGAGAAAGATAAGAAAAGGAAGGGGATTCTAATACCATCCCAATAGATGAAAGCCTCTATTGACCTGCATTGCTTTGGACTTCTTGCTTGTCAAGCAGCGTAGATATGGGATGCCAACAATGCTGCCTTTACATAGAGAAAAATGTTCCCAAAGTGCAGGATAACCAACATGGCTATCCAAGGAAGCATCTTAGGGCCCCCTGGGTTTAAATTATAGGACAAGTTAATTCATTAGCACTATTACACAAGAAGTTGTCACTGAGAAAACATTTGTCAGCCATATATGACTAGATTGCCTTACTCCCAAGATGCAAATTAGACATTCTTAAAAATTTATGTTGTGCTATTACAAAGTCATGACAATTTCCACTTCATAAAACAATGTCTTAACCAACCAACCAGAAGAAGTAACTTTCTACCAAGTAGGTAATTCAATCTGTAAGTTACAACACCTTTCATTGGATGCAAATCTTATTTAAACCTACTTGGTTTATAAAATTGAGAAAATAACGATATTGGAAATATCTCCGTTTCTATGATTTCAACTAGTCCTAGGATTTAAATGGTAATAGCTATATGATAAATGAGTTATTTGTTCATTGAGTGCTTTTGTAAGACAGTAGCAATGTCAGTGTGGTCCCTATTGTTTGCAGTCACTCTGTATACAGTAGTTCTTATGAGCTAGAAATACAGTGGATAAAAAAGGAGAGTCACACATACTGCAAAGTACCCATGAGCGGTGGCCAAAATCAAAGTTTCATGTACAATGAGAATTCTACAAGGACCACCAAATAATGTAGAATTAATATAATGTTACTCATTTTACTCCAAATAACCTAAACACTGCCGTTGTCAAAATGTGTTTATCAACTTTAACAAATTTCTTTTTATATGGTTTTAAATATTGGGATGAATTTCAATGAAAATTCGTTTTGACACCAACAAAATATTCTCTTTGCACTGCAAATAGTATGGCATAGCATCAAGGTAAGAACTGTAAATGAGAGATGTTATTCTTTTTTGTTTGTTTGTTGGTTGGTTGGTTGGTTGGTTAGTTTTTGATTTGGGTTTTGTTTTGTTTTTCATGACAGGGTTTCTCTGTGTAGCCTTGGCTGTTCTGGACTTGCTTTGTAGAGCAGGCTGGCCTTGAACTCACAGCAATCCGCCTGCCTCTGCCTCCCACAGTGCTGGGATTACAGGCGTGTACCACCTCGCCTGGCTCTAGAGGTGTTACTCTACAGCCAACTTAGGTCTGTATTAAATTTGACTTACATTTCCAGAGAACTGCTATTTTCTAACCAGATCTAAAAAACACTATGTTTTCCTATAATACAACCATCAGGACAGTTGCCCCTTTAAAGGAAGTTTACCAGTCTCTGGAATAACCCCTCCATTTTAGCTCCCTTGAGTCACTGCCTGAAGCTTACAGCCTTAACCCCACCCCCACCCCAGGCTGGCCTCAAACTCCTGCCTGTCTCTCCTTCAGCAAATCCCACCAGTGTGCACCACAACAGCCGGAAGAGGCTTTATTTTATATGTGCCTGCGGAAGGCATTACTAACCTTAAGGGAACCAGCCTCGGGCTCCAGCACTGCCTCCTCCTTGCTATTAATTTTTTCCTAAGTCGTTTTTGTACTAGTCACAGGATTTGTCACTATAATAAAATATCTAACACACTTAAGCAGAGGACAGGTTTGTTTTGGCTTATGCTTGTAGAGGTTCCAGATCAAAACTGTGTGACTCCTTTTTTGGTTATAGTTGTGCATTATGGCAAAAATGTGCGGAACAGAAAAAGAAATGCTCATCTCATGAGCCAAAACTCAAAAGAGATAAAGAGAAGTCGAAGGTTCATAATCTCCACTGACCTAAGACCTAGTCTCCTAAAGTTTACTAATTTAAGAAAACTGCATTATGGGAATCATGGCTTTAACACATAAATATATGGGAGATGTTCAATATCAAATATTAATTACAATTAGAAATCATTATTATCGCAGTTTCTACTCTAGTCTAATACTAACAAAACCAATGATGTTCTACCTATGCTCCTGACTAAAGTTAGGAACTATGTTTCCTTTCATAACCTCCCTTGCAGCTACGTAATTTTAGGCAGAGAGATGGCAGCTGATTCAGGTTCAAGTAAGCCTGGTGTGGTATATACTGTCTAGAGGTTGTAGAACTCAAGTTGGGTAAAGGGACCTTTTATGATACATCCCAAACATGAATAAGTTTAGGAATTGCTACTCATGCATAATACAGTAATGAGAATGCCATCTAAAATTAGGATGCTGGTTTCCACTTCCAGTGCTACCTTCTGCTGCGTATTATATAAAACCAAAGGTTCTATCATGTTCTGACCACTGTTACTTGCCCTCTGTGAAGGTGAAACAACGTAAGAGAACTGATCTAAAAGAATGATTAATATTTACTGATTTCTGGCCATTGACTCAGGCCCCACTCAGTTTTTGTGCTGTTGTCTGTTGACAAGATTGTCTGATCAAGCTTACTAGGACAATGATTTTTTTTTCCTTGTCTCATTCACTTCTGCCTTTGTTCTGCACCAAGAACTCACTAAGAACACAGAGGCATCAACTCGTCATTTTTTCTTTTGCCATCAGCAACTACTACCTGATTCCTTTGCCATATTTTAATGCAAGCTGCTTATTGGGATTCTTTTTCTCATTGGCTGATAACTTCAATCATATGTAGCTTCTACCTTGATTTCACTATTTTAGTTTGGGGCATTTTATCACATTTGATATTTAAAAGATATACAATACAATCTTACTGGTTTTTTTTTTAACAGACCAAATGCAAAGCGAACAACCTTATAGGCACATCTATGAAAGCTACCTGATAGAATTGGCAAGGATGGGCAAGCACATTAGAAACGTCCATGTGGCAATGGAGCATGCGCCTTCTCTTAATCACTGACTAGCTCCAAGAAAGCAATGCATGGGTTTTTGTTGTTGTTAACATAAATTTAAATTTTTAAGAAATATGCATTGGCTTTAACACGATTAAGCCAAATACCAATTAATCTAATTGTAAACAGCAGAAATGACCTTTATAAACTCCTGTATAGATAACAGTGTTGAAGATAAATACTTACCAGGAACAATTAAAAACTCAAAAGAGGACCTTTCAGAAATAATATTTAATAAACAAACATTGTGTTTCAAATTTACAAATGGAGCAGAGAAGGGCAATATGAGTAGATTCAACATTTTGGATTTATTTACTACCAAAGACCCATTCTTAAATATTCTTGTTATTTTCATATAGAGAAAAAAATTCAGATGGCTACTTATTCTATCAACTATCCTGTGAAAAGGAAAGATTTTACCTGTTCAGAAGCACATTAAGATAAAAAATCAATACACTACCTCAGGATTTCTTTAGTTATTATTTCAGTGTAATTGAAAATAATGAGTCAAACACTTTAGTGAATTAAGTTTTCTAACATGCAGTAACTATGTGAAAAAAGAAAAATGAAGTAACCAGAAGGTTAGATGTCATTAAAACTTTGCATATTTTTATCGAAATTACAAGTTTTTAAGTAAAAACACATTATTTCACACAGCATTACAGTGAATTAAATTAGCAGTTAATTTACACTTTAAAGATATCTACTAATAAGATGATCAAAGATTTTCATCACTCATATTTTTCTCTCTTCAGATAAGAGCTTTAATTTAAAATATGAACAGACGAGCATTTGAAGGCACTTGGCCTTAATTCCTCAACTGTTTGCTAATCCACTAGGCTTTGAAAACATCCCTCGGTCTACATGCGTTCTCCATTAGCTTTGCTTGCTATGAAATAATTGCTCCATTATAGCTATTATAACAGACTAGCTTCAACAGAAGTAATCCGTAAGATGTGCTTTTTAGAAGTTTCCTTAGGAGCATGTCTTTAAAAATAAAGCCAGATTTTAAGAATGGAGATCAACTGTGCAAGATGCAACTAGAGATAAATCATTTTTAAAGCTGTTAGTAAACTGTCTCAGTTAATTAACTTTTGTCTCTCCAGTGGATCAAAAAGAGCTCCCAATTTATATTTTATTCATAGCTATATACCCAACCAAAATGTCCTGATCAGAGTAAGAGATTTACAGATGCTGTTTAACTCAGCATACCATGAGTAATCATGATTAAAAGTGAAATGCTGCACACATACCACATGCACGTGCACACGCACACACACACATTCCAAAGGTAACCGAGAACTTATTTGGCTGATAGAGACAAACCAGGGATAGCTGGTGTTCTCCTTCTGTTTGAAGTCAACAGAGGATGTTGAAGGCTGTAAGTTACGGAAGTGCGGAAGTGCAGTCTGTTGTGAATGTCAGTAAGCAGTAACAAATAATCAAGGGGATGCAGAAAATGACACAAAATGAAAGAAAAAGAAAATACAGTACAATGCCTAACGCCATACTGAGAGAGGCACAGCCGGAGAAATGCTGCTGCCTTTCTGCCTTTGGGTGTCCCGCAATTTCCATAGAGCTATACCATACCATATCTGAGACTTCATACATGAGACCGCTTCGTCTAACTAAAGAGTCATGCTTGGAACATTCAGAAAACATTACAAGACATGCAGGGCTTGCAAATTTGCTCTGCCTGAGATGATTCAGCAAAAAGTGTCATCACAAATGTCAATCACCCTGGGCAGGGAACACACAGAACACTAACCCGTGACCTGAAGTTGTGTCTCTAGTTGCCAGTGACTGACAGACGTACAAGCAGCCACATCTGTGGTGCTGCTGATCCTGAACCCAAGGTGCGCGCCATCTCTGCCACTTTCCCACCACAGCCACCTCCCCTGATGTTCCCATTACCCTCGGTCTTCCATCTGGTCCCCAGTGCCTCTCTGGCTACCTGCCCATCTGCTTTCGGTCCGTAGAGGAATTACTGCTCATGCTGTAGTAATGCACATATTTAAATTGTTTGCCATTTCTTATCATTTCTGCTGGATTGCTTATTTCCTCGTCTCTACACCATTCTACCCCATCAGATGCACATAAATCAAAGAGAAAGGGAAAATGCAGGGAAACAAATGGGAAAGAAGAGGGAGTGAGGGTTTTCAGATGGTGGAGAAATAGACTTGAGGAGTTTTGTTTTGTTTTGTTTTGTTTTTTACTTTGCATGTGTAAGATTTAACTAAGAGGAAAACCCTGTGGAAGTCATTAGTAATTTTTAATGACTCATGCATAACAATTGGGCTTGAAGAAGTCAAACATGTTATAACATTTAAAAAATGCCTTAGGTCTGTGTACTCAAGTCTCAGGTACAAACATGAGAAGAAGTACGCCAAGTCCATTGTAACAAACATTGCAGGAAACGTGGATGTATATCACAGTATGCAGACATGGTAGGGAAACATATTCTTGCTTTTTTCAGAGTATAATCTACTTTTATATAATAACCCACTTCCACTATACCCCTCAAAAAACTCCATTCCTCAAAGTACATCTTTTAATGCTCGAAGTTCATGCTTTTATCAAAGACTCTCTTCCTCCTTGTCTAAGCGACTAAAATCCCCCACCACCACCACCACACAAAACAAAAGCATCACCACTCTAGCCATCTTAAACTTCAATGCCCATCCAAATCACTCGGGTTCTTCTTAGGATGGAGATTCTGACGTAGTGAGTTGAGAGCGGGCTCCAAGCTTCCATATCAAATGTAAGCAGACTAACATTAACCAAGCTGCAAATAGCAGTTACCTCTTAGGTAGAGAATAGGGCTCCACACTCTACTTAAGACTATTTTTAAAAACATTTATTGGTCACCTTGTGAATATGAAGCTCTCAGATATGAAAATACAATTAAGAACCAGCCCCCATTGTTGAAGTAGTCATTATGGTGAGCAATGTCCAAATATTGGTATACAAGAGAAATCTTTGGAATGTTTATTACACATGAAAATCTATGGTCTTTTTCCTTTGGCATAGTTTGCTTTTGCTAGAATGGAGGTCCATGACTCTGCATGGCAATTCATTCTGATCCCCACTAAAGTTTAAGACACTAGTGGAAGACTCTGATGACTACAAAACTGCAATAGGCTACAATTATGTCACATCATCCATGAGCAGCAAGGCCCCCAAAACCAGAGAAGAATGCAAACCAGAAAGAACGTAACACAGATAAGGGCCAGAGGAGTCAAAGGTGTGTTGGAGACCATCAAAGAAATACTGGGAAACTTTGCTCAGGCCACACTCAAATGACCTATGACTTTGGTTTTGATTCATTGAGCTCTTCCGAACTAATCAAAAGCGACTAAAGAGTCATCAGCGTGCCTTAACTAGGCTGCAAAGAACTCAACAGTTCCAAAATTTCCCTCTTTCAGAGACTATCTTATTTAAAATCTCTTCCAAACTTCATACCAGGGAACATGACTAAGGTCTCCCCATATGTTTTGTACAGAAGTTTGGTTACAAAACAAAGTAGTCTGGGTTACAATTTATGATTTAATTAATCAAGTGCCAGAAGTCTTCAATTTCATAGTCAGCAGCAGCAGAAAGAAAAACAGCATCTGCTTTCAAAAGAGTTGAATATGCTGAAATGTCTTAAAAAGCAGATTTTTAAATTTTACAACCAAATTCCTGTCTGGTGAAATCTATGGGGGGCGGGGGGGGGGGGGGGAAACACACGCTTTAAAAATAAAACTGCTTTTTAAAATTACTTTGTAAAAAAAAGTTTGTTAAAAGTTGTCACTGTTGCAGAAATAAGGACAAAGTCCTTATTAGAGGCATTTATTAAAATATAAAAAACAAATAGTTGGTAACTACTAATCTATCTTAATTACCTCATTAGCTCAGAACACCTCTTCGCTCGTGATCTCTGAATGCTGGGATTTCTAAGAACACTTGCTTCAAAAGCCACAATGTCTTAATTCTAGCAGTTGAGTAGGGTCTAGTAAAGCATACTTCACCTCAGTCTGGGGGATGCCTTGCTGGTAAGCCTTGTCAATGTGAGTCTTAGCAATGGTCCCGCAATTTTGTTTCTTAAAGGTAATTCATCATCTTTCATTGATTAGGATATCTCTAATTGTAACATGGAAGCCATTCAGCCATTAAATGCAACATAATTCCTGTTGCATAGCTTCAAATGAAAATTCTAGCACACCCCTAGAGTGCACTGTCAAGCTGGAATGGGGGTGGTGAATCCACAAGCAAGGCTGATTGGCTAGTGGAGCCTGACACCTTCATCCTAGGCCTTCTACGTGTTTGTCAGTTGAGAGAAGAACTCAGTCAACAGGGTTTTCCTTTCTGATGAATTGGTAGCACAGAAATAACTAGATACAAGCATTGGGCATTTTGAAATAATTTGGAATTCTTTTTTAAAATTTTTTATTAATTTATTCTTGTTACATCTCAATGGTTATCCCATCCCTTGTATCCTCCCATTCTTCCCTCCCTCCCATTTTCCCCTCCCCTATGACTGTTCCTGAGGGGGACTTCCTCCCCCTGTATATGCTCATAGGATGTCAAGTCTCTTCTTGGTAGCCTGCTGTCCTTCCTCTGAGTGCCACCAGGTTTCCCCCTCCAGGGGACATGGTCAAATATGAGGCACCAGAGTTCATGTGAAAGTCATACCCCACTCTCTACTCAACTGTGGAGAATGTCCTGCCCATTGGCTAGATCTGGGTAGGGGTTTAAAGCTTACTGCCTATATAGTCCTTGGCTGGTGCCTTAGTTTGAGCGAGACCCCTCGGCCTAAATCTGTTTTATGTGCGTAGTATGGAATATTTATCTTTTCTGAAATAATTTTATTAAGACAGAAGCAGCTCTAGTCCTGTTCTCTAAAGAATGACAGGGATGACACAGCACGCAATTCTATCTTCTTCAGGGTAGTTTGGTGACAAATGGCAGAAACCCAAATTTATGTAGACAGAGTAAAGGATGTATTGACTTGTGTAACTGAATCTCAGAAATGGCAGTGATTTTAAATTTGTCAGAAAAAAACAAAAACAAAAACAAAACTATTCGAAATGACTACATCAATCAAGAAACTGAATACGGTTGATTAATGATGCTTACGAGGATTGAGGAACATTGGTTTCCTTTCACAGGACTTCTAGTAAGGATGTTATGCTTAGACTCGAAACCTATACAAATACCATGCTTTAGTAGGTTTGTTTTTAGAGGGTTTGTTAAGGAAACTTGAAACTACACTATGTACATACTATTGAAAACCTATGGCAAGGTGATTCTGTGCTTCCAGCCAGCTTCCTGGTTGTAAACTTCATGCCTCTCCCAGCCATGTACTCATCTAATACTATAGAGGGCAAAGCTGCAGAGCTGCATCTACTAGAGCAGGCAGTGGTCCGGAAGGCCCCGTGTGAGGTATCAGTGGCCTTGCAGGCCCGGAGAACTAGTGAAGGGGGAAAGAGGCATGAGAAATATTGGCAGCGGACTAAGAAGGGAGCAGGGTGGGTCGGTGAGCTCAGTGCTAACTCTTGAGTGAGCCACGCCTTGCACCTTGAGTAGCTAATAAAGCTTTTCATTCTCTGAAAAACACACTATAAATTAGGAGAGAGAGAGAAGCAGGTTAACTTCAAAACACTGGACCAGAATCATAGGTCTCTATGATTTTGTGGAGTTTAACAGATAATGTCAGAGAGCAGATTTTAAAAAAAACAAATAGAAACACACATATACATGCATACTGGGGACAGGATGTTTCTTACATATCTGTACACAGAGAGGTTCTATAACATGACCAGGACATCCGTGATGACCATGGCCAGCACTTAGGCCTTTACTGATCTAGCAATAAAAGGATATTGACTTCTCAGACAAAGGGCTGACTCAAGGGATACACTGAGAAAATACAAGACAATCCTCAAACAACATCAACTCATGAGTAGTAAACAAAATGTGGTGCTACACACACTGGAGAATATTCTTCAACCTTTAAGCAAAGGAATGGAACAGAAACAGACACACATTCTGACAGACAGAAGTACGGATGAGTCTTAAAGACAGTGGCTAAGTGCACATACTGTGTGATTCCACTTACGTGAGGTACCTAGAGCAGTCAGAGGGACAGAGCCAAAAGGAAGAATGGAGTTGTATAGAAGGGGAAACGACTGCATGTTTAGACACCAGGAACCTGGCAGACAAGATGCAAATGCTCTCAAAATAGACGGTGGGGATGGGTGCATAACGGACGAACTGTACACTCAAAAATGATGACCTTTATGGACAAATTGTACACTCAAAAACGGTAACTTTTACAGTGTATACCTTTCACTACAAAATATTGATGAAAAAGCATATAGGCAATGGGAAACCATGCACTGACTTCAGAAAACAGTTTGGGCTTATCTTATTAACAAAGATAGCCCGTATCTCAATAAACACCCTGGCATACCTTCTCTTATCCTTACACACGTGCTGCTTGCTTATGTGCTCAAACAGAATATAGACATTCAAGTGTAAGAAAAAACTAAAAAGTTTACATATAATCCAATTTTCCTTTAAAAGAAAAATAAAACCAAGACCAGTGAGTCTTATCAAAGACACATTGCAGCAATGAAATGAATGAACCTTTATCATATGCATGCATGTGGATGAAAGTTAAAACTACTATCCCAGTTTCACTGTCCCTTACTGTGATAAAATACCTTCACAAAAGCAGCACAGGGGGGAAAGGGTTAACCCAGTTCATAGTCCCAGGTTACTGCCATCACTGTCAGGAAGTCAAAGAAGCAAGAGCTTGAAGCGGCTAGTCATGTTACATCCATATTCAAGAGCAGAGAGCCATAGAGCAATGCTGGAGCTCAGTTCACTTTGTCAGCTCTTACACATTGCAAAGGCCTAAGCCTAGGACTGGTGCTGCCCACAGTGGGTAACACCTCGCATACCAATTGATGTAATTAAAGTAATCACCCACAGGCATTCTCAGAGGCCCTGTTTCCCAGGATCTCCTAGATTATGTCAACGTGCCAGTTTAATCATCACACTTATTCGTTAAAACAAAAATGAGACCTGGCGGTGATGGTACACGCCTTTAACTCAAGCACTCAGGAGGCAGAAACAGACAGACCTTTGAGTTCAAAGCCAGCCTTGTCTACAGAACAAGTTCCAGGACAGCCAAAGCTACATAAAGAAAGCCTGTCTCAAAGGAAACAAAACAAACAAAAAAACAAAAACAAAAAGAGCCTGAAGGAAATTCAGACGATACACACAGTAAATCAGCATATCTAGAGCTCTTACTAGCGGATGTGACAATATATTTTTGGAAATATGCAAATATATGATAGATGACTGATATGGCTATCAAAATACACACTGAAAATTAATAACATACAACTCTACATTTGAACCTGAATAGCAAACTCATGTCCCTGTTTTTTATTTCGTCACTTATAGATCAATCACATTAGACATATTTCCTTTATCTGAATTAATTGGCACATAACAATAAGAACAGTTATGTTTAAATGAATACTGTCTCCTTTGTCCATATCAAAACAGGTTCTGTGAGGCCCCACAAAAAAACTCTCAACCTTCTGGGTTTTTTTTTTCCTGGCTGTTTCACTCTTCCCATACCAGTAACTTTAATCTGCATACTTTGTGGTTCAAAAGACAAAGGTTTTATTCCATTTTTGAAGATGGAATAGAGCTGAAGAGTTAGTGCCTTAAAAGAAGAGGAGTGCAGCAACTGCCTCTGCATCTAATTTCTAGGCCATTTGCCTATTACTGTACTTAATTTCAGAAAGTCTAATAGGATCCTGGAAATAGTAAACTGATTAAACAGTAAAGTCTTAAAAGACAATTATTATACCAGAAGTTTTGAATGATCTTTCAATAATAAACAAAACTGTATACTTTTATTAGTACTAAGTTCAATGAAAATAATTTAAGTTTTAAATTATGAACACTATTTAAGTATCATAGACTATTTACTAAGTCGTAGAATGGGGAGACCAAGGAGAGTTGAGTTTCTTCCCTGACCACAGATGTTCAGATCTGCCTGTCATGCAAGTTGTAGGTGCTATGAGCTCCGACTCTGGAGTCAGATTGCCTCAGCTAAGCACCACTTCTCCTCCTTCTAACCATCAGAACCTGGGAGCTACCTCACCCCTTTCACTTCTGCTTTCCCACCTGTAAAATGGAAACTTGTCTTAACGATTTTAAACAGAGATGAGATAAGCAACGTACTAAGGATAACCCTACCACCACACAATTCTTAACTTCTTATTTTCAACACGACTGTGATAATTGCAGCTTCACCTACAGTTATAAGATATAATAGAGAGATCACACATATCCATTACATACATATAATTTTAGTAACTTAGATATTAGTAATATCAACCTTATTAGCAAAATTTTTCAACCCTTCATGTGAAGCTCAACATATAATTTACATATACACAATGCACTAATGAACAAGCAATGAAAATCCATCTAGAGTCCCCTTTAAGCTCTCAATCATTTTATAAAAGTTCTTTGTAGGGAAAAAAAAAAACAAGCATTATTAGATTTTGCAACTATGAGGAAAAGAGAACGATCAAAGGCATTAAGTGTCTAGATCATTATTAGCAAATAGTTGTACAAGCCCAGTTATCAGACCATAAACATAATGATACCCTTTACTCGCAGTCCCAAAGAAATCTGGGGAACCAGTATTATAAGTAAAATAAACTTGGAAAACCTTCTATCACACAATCAGGATGTTATGTTTAAAAAAAAACACAGAGAAATAATTCTCTTGATTCTGTAAACACATAAACGGACTTATAATAGTCAAAGAGAAACTCCTCTAATTTCCTAGCTTTGTCCTTCTCATCATCAAAGTCCCTTCAAAGCCTCTTTTTATCATCCTTCAGTG
The DNA here is from genome assembly GCF_964271855.1 of Acomys minous. Lineage (NCBI taxonomy): Eukaryota > Metazoa > Chordata > Mammalia > Rodentia > Muridae > Acomys > Acomys minous. The sequence goes on along the minus strand of NC_140486.1, from coordinate 88,882,149 downwards.
TAATGCTCCACCTGTGTATTGTAACTCATACAACTTATATAACTCCTTTTACATTTGGCTAAAGAGTGTTTAATATGACAGTAGGAAGAAGACTAGAGAGATAGGTGATAAATATGTCATCTTAGGCAGTGCCTGTTAATCGACTAGAAGCCTAAGTAATTAACTTCTATTATCCTAAGTTCTTGATCTCCAAGTACATAAACCAAACCAATCTTCTCCTCCTAAATATGTCCCACCCTGGGCAATCTTTTAAGGTCACCTTAAAAAGTTTATTCTTATGTGGGCACCAGGGATCTAAACTAGGGTCCTGATGCCCAAAGACCAACTGTTTGTGTTGGTTGGTTGGTTAGTTTGTTTTATAAAATAAAGTATCCTTCTAGCTCCTGAAGTATTAACACACAAAAGTGCGGAATAAATAAATCACTCTAAAGGTCAAAACCATACACAATTTTAATTTTTAGAGTAAGCCTGTTTACATTTTGAAGTTGAATAATATTCAATTACTATGACTTCTTTTGCCTGTTCTATTTTTTTTTAAGATGAGACTTTTTAAAAATGCATTTCCCATTATTCCTCAATCACTTAAACATTTAAAATCCTTTAAATTAATAATCCTTTAGTTATTAGCAGGTTATTAATCCTGAGGCAAATGTAAAATTCTGAGCATGCAAACGTAAAATGACTGTAGGAGTAAAGGTTTGGGCCTGTAATTCTCTGAATATTCCAAACTGAAAATGGCTATATTATGTTATGTTATGTACGACATTAATGATGCTGAGAAGCACTGCTGTTGAATTGGGGCTGAGCCTATGTAGACGTACAGGCAATAACTGAACACCTCAGCTGTTAGACACTGCCACAGGGAAGCCCTCGGCCTGCAAACAGTGCCTCAGACAGAAGCATCAGAGCCTGGAAGGTGTGTGAGCATTAGGACACCCAAGGCTGGCTCTTAGGGCGTAAGACAACGTGATTTGAAAGCATGGAAGTGGGCCTTGGACACACGCAAATTTCCAGAGAGCTAAAACTGAATTTATATCCCCCCTTTCGCTCAATTTTTCTTACATAAAATATTTCTCCATGAATATATTTTATTGGGTGTTCAAATGCTATGACACCAACCCTAAAAGTTCTTACATTTTTCTATCAGAACTCTGTCCCAGACCAATTGGGCTATCCTGGCATTTCAGAATAGGCTAGCTTTCCTGGAAATGGGGTTTCTTGCTTCAAGAATAACAAAATAAAAGGAAAGAAATGCAGCAAATATTTTCACATCTGAGTTTCTACTTCCATTTTCCACTGCTCTTTACCCTCCTAATATAATCACATGCACAGCTATGCCAGAAAATCTCAACCATCAAAATCAGATTTCTTTAAATTTGTTTTTTCTCAGCCCACCACAAAATTTCAGAATATTCTTTATTATTCAATAGTATAGAATAGAAACATTAAGAAAACAGTTCAAAAGATGTCAATAGTACTACTTTACATGTACCTAATATTTGATCATGGCCTTTTAAAAGAAATACCCCCATGAGGGGCTGGAGAGATGGCTCAGCAGTTAAGAGCACTGACTGCTCTTCCAAAGGAGCCAGGTTCAACTCCCTCCCTGCACCCACAGGCCAGCTCACAACTGTCTGTCTCTCCAAGATCTGACACTCTCACACAGACATACATGCAGGCAGAGCACCATTGCACATAAAATAAAAACAAATTATAAGAAAGGAAAGAAAATAAATATCACTATGCAAGGACCTTGTAATTTCTCAACTAAAACCACACAGGCAATATAAAAGATATGCCACCCCTATGAGGAGACACTTCAACATACAAACTTGTACTGGTCTCATTCTAAGAAGAATTTATGTCTAATTTTAAAAGCAAATCCCTGGGAATAGAAGCAGAAACTAGACTATCTAAGGTGACTAATATATAAATGCCTTAGAAACACTGAGAAATTTAAGAAATTATTGTGTAAGTTAAAATGGTACAATTAAATTATTTTAGAGGTGTAATGATTGTATTAGAAATTTTCCATACTTCAAATATCTTTATCTGTGTTCAAGTTTCAGTGGTAGAACATCATTTCCAAAATATGACAACTGAGGTGTTTAACATAAATGACCTCTGACAGCAAAAGCAAGGTCGTACCTACATGTTAGCCTTCCCATAGAAAGCTATATAATCTTTCCATAACCACAAATCATTTGTGTAAAAGATACAGGTATATAGATAAAAAAAATTTTCTACAATTAAATTTTTCTTTAGACATATTCCAAAAGAACTATCCAATTACAAAAGGAAACTTAGATCACAGTGTGCCTAAAAACCCTGGAGCAGGAGGAGGAGGAGGAAGAGGAGCAGGAGGAGGAGGAGGAGGAGCAGGAGGAGGAGGAGCAGACCAAATGCCCAAAGGACACTGCAGACTGTCTCCTCAACCTCTCAGGCTCCTACCCCAAGTTTCAGTGACCCGGCTGGAAAGAGCACAGTCCTCACTGCTGAAAATAAATATAAAGCCAAAGAGATTACACCATGAAACTGTGTAACATTCCCTGTCACCATTTTTTAATTTTCTTATTAAGGCCCCTTTCTTAGCATTTGTATTTTGCTCACTTGATATTATATGAGGTCAATTAGAACAAATCTTCATTGATTTAGAAATCTTGTATATATTAGTCTACATCAATAATGAGAACTGGACGATTATGGATGTGTCTGAAAAACACACACCAAAATTTTGAGTTTATTAGCATACAGAAAAATATAATAATTTAGGTACTTAGTAATGAAGATAGTTCGTAAGGAATTGTAGCTCATTGTTATAATTGATAATTATACCTCAGAAAATTAATTTATATAGTCACCTACCACCTACTAAGTATATCTAGGTATACCACTATGTGACAAACACATAAATAAAATATATAAGAAAGCCTCCAAATTATGTTATTTTTTAAAGAAATTACACACACACACACACGCATGCACATACAGAATGGGAGCTTATTCAAACATTCCCCTGTGTAAAACTTAGTTGCTTCTTTCTTTCTTTCATCCTGGATTTGAACCATGTGTCACACTTTAAATTTCTCAGTACCACCAACAATAAAAACAACTATGCAGTGTGGCTTTCTGGGAAGTTTCTGGATCTTCTTTCCTTCACACCGCTGGCCATCAAAGCACGTGCACACAGTGTGGAACAGTAGAGAGAGGAACTCAAGCCGGCCATGGTCAGTGAAAACCCGCTCAGCCATCTCTGGCAACACAGACCTATGAGTTCCCTGCTCAAAATACCCTGCTGGTTTTCAAGCCTTAAGCACCTTGATCCATCTCCATTACCCCTGTAAACAAAAACAGACAAAGCAATCGCACAGGTCTACACTGTCTTATCCATCATTTTAACATCCAGTGTTCTCTGAAAACCCAGTTGAGTTTTTTTCCCGTTTTTCTTCTCTTCATTAATTTGGCACAAACTGCGCTGACTAGAGGCTATTTATCATCTCTACTAGTATAAATATTAAGGTTGTGCTAGGAAAAATTAATGACTGTGATCACAGGGTACTGCCCCACACCACATGTGGCACATTACTTACTACATAGTACAGTAACTAGTACCTTCCTACAAACCTCAGAAATCTCAAATTCTGGAACAATCTGTCTCCAAGAGCTTCCTAGTTCTTTCTACTTCCTCATTTTTATCTTGCATAGTTGCCGTTTCCTCCTAAGACCCAGATCTCTTTTGATCTCATAATCTTTCTTCATCCAGTCGTCAGCCCTATCATTTTATTTTATCTTTGAATGAAAACTTTAATCCCCTCAAGCGCTTTCAAAGTTGACACTCCATATACTGGGACTGATAGAGGGCTCGGGTCACAGATTTTTGTAGTCCTCGTCTGGTCTGTCACCTGTCCTCACTGGCATTGTAGATTTTCTTTTCCATTGTTCCTTCTTTTCTTCCCAAATCCAGATGGGCTTTCCTCTACTTTTAAAACGAATGTCATCTTTATAAAAACATACAAGCCCATTGCTCGATTTCTTCAAGAGCTGGCTTTAAACAAGTACTTGGAGGCTTGTCTTCTGCCCTCACTCCCGCAAGCACTCACCCAGCCTGACGCTTTCCTGAGAACTTGCTGTACTTTATGTTCCAAGAGTAAAACGCTCATCGCTGGAGGATGAGGGAAGAAGAGGGAAGAAGATGAAGAAACAAGACTAAACAGAGACCATGTAAGGTAGCTCACCAACATTCGGCCAAACAAAAGGCCCTACTATGTACCATACAGTGCTTTGCTCGGACTGTGCAGTTAGCCTACCCTAGGGAGACCACAATGATTGGCTCCGGGTTTTACCATTCTCCTATGAAGAGCCACACCCTCCATCTTTGCTCCTCCCCAGTCTACTACCTTTATACATGAAAGGTAGCTAAAAAATCATCAATAAATACAGTATTACAACATTTGCTATTGCATTTATATTGTATTTAATTCATGTAATAGTTATTTAACATTCCATACAACAGATAGCATGTAGTATGTGTGTACTTGACAGACATTTCAAATGACCTTCACTTCCTGCTGTTCTCAAATGCCATGTCTTTGGGAGAATCTCCTGTAAGGATCTGAAGTCACCAATTTCCTCAAGCAAACACTCCAACTCTTTTCTGTTCTATGCTTGTCCTGAGACACTACTTCCCACTGACTGCCGCTGCTACTCTTTATGAAGGGCGATGCTCATGTTCCCCAAGGTCCTCCTATCCCTAGTTACTACCTCACAGGCAGGGTCTAAGCACCATGGACACAAGCCCAGTACTCCATCTGCCCTCCATGCCTATCCCTGAAAAGAAGATGTTGAGTTGTGGTAAAAAAAAAAAAAAAGGCATAGTTTTCAATTAATTCCACCTTCCTGAACTGCATTTGGTAGTGTTTCATGAACTGTGCAACTTCTCCTCCTACTTTTGTGCCAAAACAGCTTAACCTTTTATTTAAGTGTCTCTGGTCCAAAGAAAAAAACATTAAAATTGGGCAGCGCTAATAAATACTACTGCATAATGACTCGCTCCAGTTCTCTGCAGTAATTAGTACTCTGGTGATGAAATGTGCCTCTAGGTTCAAAATTTTATAATGTTTTGACAGTTGGATTCTTACCAAGCATGAAATGAACCAATAAAAAGATTCCTTTTTGTTAGTATTCTCCGAGCATTAGAAAAAAATCTATTCTCAATGCCTAACAGTAGTACTATGAGAAAAGAAAAAAAAAAAAAAGAGTGACCCCCTCAGGTTCAGAGAGGTTTATGTAGCATTCAAATGATGAGAAGATAAATGCGAAATCTCTGATAACTAAAAGCCAAGAGCAAGTTCTATTTAACAGCCACGTGCGTCTCAATCACGTTGATTAGCAGAGCGAGGTAATATGCATTAGAATCCTCATGCCAGTCAAAATTCTCATAAACACCATATTTTATTTTTCGTCTTTAACCGTTTGATGATTGTGGCATTTTAAGTCGCCTCAAACGATTCTTTATGGAGGTTGTTTTCACTTGAATGCAGGTCTTCTTTCAACAGCATCATATCTCATAGAAACACAGTTTCTCACAGAAACACAGCATGGCCTGACAACATCGACAAAGCGAGGCAAGGGTTTCCACTGCCAAGTGATTGCCATGCCTTCCCCCGAGGTAACACCCACTACAACTTCAAAGTTTATTTTTGCATGTACCAAAAAGTCAAAAGCTTTGAGGGTCCTACGCCTCTCTATTAATCTAAACCTCCTTGGTGCCAGCTGCACCGCTTTGGTCAGCATGTATTTATACTCTTGTGCTGCACGGCTCTGGAGAAGGGTAGGGATGCGGGTTAGGCTCACTTACCACCTCTGAGCCATAGACTTACAGGGGCCTGATGGTAAACCTTATGCTGTGTGTAGTTCACCGTATTACCGACAAACACCCCTTTATCAACAAGCTCTTCGGTTCCGAACTTTCATTTCCTTACACTTCCCTCTGAGACACTTGGGCTTTGCAAGCCATTTCCGGAAATGCCTGCTTGGACATATGCAACAGGCGTCAGTAGGACCATTCTGATACTTGGCGCACGTCATTAACTTCCAGGAGTTTTAATGAAACCAAGAAAACTGTTAAAAAAAATTACCAGAAGTTTGTCTCGCATTATGACATCCAATTTACCTCCATAAAATATGGATTTCCTTTATAAATTATGTAATGTTATAGAATAAGCTATGTGGTATGCGGGATGATCATTCTCTGTATGAGGCAGGTTCGAGGAGCCCTCTAGTCAGATATATTGTAATTGTGCCCCTCTAAAATGAAATGCCATGCTTATAAATTGGTTATTTTTAAATGATTAAGCTAACGAGTTCTGAACTTTTAACCTATATGGGTTTCATAATTACACAGCTTGAAATCCTCATCAGAAAAATCTGCCTGCTCCTGAAATTCAAATCATTTTATAATCTTGAATAATGCATGGCAACTCTACAGAAATTAAAACATTCATAAAAGTAAAGAAATTCATAACATTAAATTTTTCTCCAAGAGCATAAAGCAACAGAGATGAATTCGTTCTTGGTTCCTTGGTCTCTCAGCCCAGCATCCGCCTCCTCCCATCTCTTTCACGAGAAGCACCTACGTCACTCTACACACATCCCATAATGACTCAGAACATTGCCTTCTGGACATCACAGGGCTGTTAACCCATGAATACCACAGCTAGGTTTGCCTATACAAGACCTTTGCAAGATCAAGCCAGTCAACAATCCCATTATGAAAGCAGATATCTAGCAGATGATGTCCACTCAGGGAGGAGAGTAAGATTTCTTGAGGGATTTGGTACCCAGTAGTTGCCCGTGCTCTAGTGGACAGCCCTAACCTCGTGCACAAATGAGCATCACTAATTAGACATAGGAATAAAAGTACACATACTTTCCAAATAACACATGTTAAAAATACTTCTCCAGAAGAAGTCATCTCCCAATACAACATTTCTTTTCAGATTAGGAAAAAATAACAGTTTACATTAATAAATTACATTAATTACATTAAAATAATGAAGTAGTGGGAGGAGAGCTGGGAGGAGTTAGGGCAGGGGTAAATATGACCAAAATGCATTGTACCAATCCCCAGAGAATTAGTAATAACATTTTAAAATAATAAATAGATGTAAAAAAAAATTTAATCCATGCCATTAATAAAGAAAAAAGTTGGGGATGGTGAGATGGCTTAGCAGTTAAGAGCACTGACTGCTCTTCCAGAGGATGTGGGTTCAATTCCCAGCACCCATGTAGCAGCTCACAACTGTCATACGTGCAGACAAAACACCAATGTACATAAAATAAATTAAAAAGAAAAAAGTTGAATCTACAAAATAAGAGTTAATACAAAATAGATCTTCAAGACTGAATAAGGTTGTTTGTCTTTAAATCTCTCACATGTATTTCAAGGAGAAATGTTATAAAAAGCAACTATAGCTAGCATTTTACCAATAATCTCTTTAGAAGAAATGGGTTTCATTCTACCAAACATCAGAGCAATGATCAGAACTGTGCCGGCCCTGCCCCATATGCACCACATCCACGCTCACTTAGCCACCATTTCTGATAGAAGGTACATGCCATATTTACGATGCCAGGAGTCATTTTCCTAAAATACTAATCTTTTAAAAAATAATTTTCTATATGCTTACATACTTTTTATATCTTCTTTGGTAAGTTTTATTTTCTTTTCTTTATTCTAATTTCACACCTACATTTAAGCCATAACCATTCCCTGCTTCCTCCCACCCAATACCTCACAGAACCCTCGCCAATACCCTACTCTCAATATCCAACTGTTCATATTTCTGAAAAATATGAAGTCTTCATTCTTTATGAAAAATACCTTGTTTTTAAACTTAATTATAGTTTGTAGAGTATTTATTAGTCTGAATCACAGCAGAGTTTTCAAACAGAAAAGCAAAGGAAAGGTGCTGAATTTTTTAAACGGGGACGAAATGTAATGTGGACATTTGAAAGCATCCTTCACATAATAGACCCAGGCCAGTAAGCTGGCTCAGCAGGCAAAGGCATTTCCACCAATCCCCGGGACCTACACGCTAGAGGGAGAGAACCAACTCCCGCACGTTGTCTGCTCACAGACACAAATACACAACAAACAAACAAGTGTGCAATAAAATTTAAATGTCAACACAAGACAAAACTATGTCAATTCAAAGAAACTTGCATTAAGCATGCATGTACTTATTTTATTATGCCATCACAGAGATCTATCTACATGCCACTTTTGAATAGTGATTACTCCTGCTGGGTTTCACTAGAGGAGTTGAGGAGTATTTCATCACAATTAAAATGTTTAATATTTAATAAGTATTAATTTTACAACATTTTTAAAAAGCTTTAAAACAACTACAACCAAATAAATAAACCTTAGACAGGCACCTTATGCTCAAAAGTTCTGCAGTTTCACCTTTTATTCCTAATAAGTTATCCCACGCTCCATGCGCAGCTCAGCTCCAGCAGGACAGCCTTTGCAACTGCTCTGCCTGAGATAAATTCCTAAATCATTCAGACTGTAAACACTATAACCAAGACACTGGCATTGCCCCAAAGTAAATGACGAGGAGCGCGCTGCGAATGCCAGGTTTTATGTGTGCTTACGGCTCCACATCTAATGGACAGAGAAAGAAGATATTTTAAAACAATGATGTGGCTGAGGTATTAATCAACTTGATGTCATAATAAAAGATTGTGTGTCAAAACTTCAATCCAGCACTGCATTCCTCTCCTTATATGGCGACACTCACTAATTTTTAAAAGCCTTTGTGCTGCTTATTTCTTAAAACGTACACAACTGTCGAACTGCTCAACGTATTTCAACCATAATAATGCTCACTGTTCAAAAACTACATTTTCCATTTTAAAAAAAAGTCTAAAGTTTAAATTATCTATATTTATTCTTGAGAACCTTAGGCTATCAGATACTGTCATTGCAGACAAGAAACATTTCTCCATTTAAGAGGGAAATATTTAGTTTTAGTAACCCCAAAGCAGCGTGTTGAGTTAAACTCACCGTGGAATCTTTTTTGCCAAGTACTCATTTCAATCAACCTAGTATTCATTTTCAGCTTCTGACTTCTAAACAACAATAAAGGGTCAAAGAATACTACTCCAAAAATCTTAATATTTTACTTGTATGGAAATATCGATTTCAAATATTAAAGTAGTAAAAATTACACAGGTTTCAATCTATACACATAAAAAATGTACACATAACTCTAAAGTTAAAATTTAATTTGTCCAATTAGTTCCCTTTTTCATGCACTATATGTGAACCCAGGACTTATTTAAGATTAAAGTCTCCTTCATTATGTTCAGTCATTACAGTCAGATACCTGACTTAAACAGAAGATTATTTTGGAGAGAGAGTGTCTGTGTAGCTTGAGAGTTTATGCCCTTTCTGCTAAGTCTCCCTAAAGCAGCAGCAGCGCCGCCCTGTCATTTTCTGTCGCCTTCTTATGCACATTATCCCTGCTGCTTCTTGATGTTCATCACAGCACTGTAAAAAAAAATCAATCACCAGGTCACTGAATGTGCAAATGACTTCTTCTACCTAGTCACATCCATCTGCCCACCTCAAAACATACACCGTATCTTTACAAATTCTTCTGGTATGTCATTCACTTGACCTCAGCTCCAAATTATTCTGTATCATGAAGGAAAAAATGCAAGTTACTCCAAAGAACTCTAGTTTCAATTGTCATGTGGCCATTTAAGGAAAGAGGGCGCATGGTTTTAATGTAAGATGGTCCAACACCTTTTACGTTACTTGGATGTGAACTGCATCGACTACGTCACACACACAAGAACAAATGCTCCCAGTGTGTAAAGAATTGGCCTTCCTGTTCCCTTGGAGGAGAGGAAATACTCCATAACTAATCTATCTAGGGCCCACTGCTCCCTGGGAGTTTCTGGGTTTCCCCTAGCTACACCAGAGGCGGCTTGATATCTCATCTCCCAACTTTTTATCATGATTTTATAGCTAAATAGTAAGAGACGAAGAGTCATCAAGTCAAGGCTCTGATTTTTCAAGATGATCTTGGAAAAAAAAATCAGAGAACCTTGTCACTGAGGGGACACAGGAACACCAGAGCTGTCACCATCTCACACTGAAGAAGAGAGACTGCAAGACTGTCACCTTTTCTCTAGGGTAGTTTTCTTCTTCTTCTTCTTCTTCTTCTTCTTCTTCTTCTTCTTCTTCTTCTTCTTCTTCTTCTTCTTCTTCTTCTTCTTCTTCCTCCTCCTCCTCCTCCTCCTCCTCCTCCTCCTCCTCTTCTTCTTCTTCTTCCTCTTCTTCCTCTTCTTCTTCTTCTTCCTCTTCTTCCTCTTCTTCCTCTTCTTCTTCTTCTTCCTCTTCTTCCTCTTCTTCTTTTAAGAAAAAAATGTTAGCTTCCAATAGCCTCCTGTTTCTTCATGTAAATAAGATTGAATCTCGCTGAAGAGAAATCTCAACAGCTTGAGGTTAGCAACTAGTATTTCACCTATATTAAAACAGAAGTGCAACAATGAGGGAACAGACCCCGTAGGTATAGCTGGGTGATGAGGCAGTTTTAGTTTTGCTTTGATAAAAATCTATATTGGTTTCTGTAAAGGCTGCACTAATTTGCATATGCATGGCAACCAGCAGGGAACAGAATTGTTTCTTTCTCATATAATCAAACTATACCACCCTGGACATAATGCCCAAAGGACTCCACATCCTGGCACAGAGAGACCTGGATATGATGTTCTATTCACAATAACAAGGAGATGAAACTAGTCTGCATGCCTCTCAACTGCCCGATGGATGATGAATATGTGGTATATATGCACAATGCCATTTACTCTGTTGTAAAGAAAAAATGAAAATTTCAGTAAAATGGATGGACCTGTAAACTATAGTATTTAGTAAGGCAGCCTGAAATGAGAAAGACAAAAACACCTGCTCCTTTCATAAGCAATAGCTAGCGCGCAAATGCATATGCATGTACATGTCTGCATGCACACGTGCATACACAAATAGAACTGGTAAGTCCTCACTGACGGTCAGAGGTAACTTTCATTCTTTTGACCAGGAGAAAATTATATTCCCTTAATGTCTTACCTGAACCCTAATCAAGGCCACTGTAGCAATCCTCCCTCAAATTGCTTAGGAGAAAGACTCCAACTGGAGAAAAAGCAGAACCCATTTTCACTATTAAAACCTAGCTTTGGAACCTCAAAAGGAACTGCGCCCTAGGCAGTGGGTCTCAACCTTCCTAATATTGCGACCTTTTAATACAGTTCCTCATGTTGTGGTGACCAAAAACATAAAATTATTTTTTTAGGCTAGATTGTACTTTTTAACTGTAATTTTGCTATGGTTTATAAGTCATAAATACATGTGTTTGCAGATGGTCTTAGATGGTCCCTGTGAAAGGCTCCTCTGACACGCCCCAAAGGGTCACAAGCCACAGGTGGAGAAGCACTGGTCTAAATGGAGTTTGAGCCACACCCTTATGCACAGCCCTGAGGATGCTCAATCAGGCACCAACACTCCCTTTCGGCGTGTTTTGGCTGGAGGAGGAAGGTCATTTCTGAGAATTTTGCTTGAGGTTACGCACTACAAAGCCCCCTCTTTTGTTCCTCACCAACAGCAATACACACTTTTACTTTTACATAGGCTAACCACAGGCTTGCTGTAATTTCCATTTAAAAGGTGATCTATTTAGAAAGTCTCATTATACCATTATATGCTAGCTTCCTGTTAGACTCAATGCAGTGGCCACACTAGGCTGTCAGACTAGAGGAAGCAAGTTCCAGCCCGATTATCAACTAAGAGCTCTGAGACTCTTCAAGTTTTGTGTGTGTGGATATTTCAGATACTCCAGCTGTGAAAATCTGTCTTACATCAGACTCTTCTTCAGTCACTCTAATTAGTTTATAGTTAAGATTGCATAAATATCTGTATTTGAGTTATAATATATTTTAGGCTAAAATTATTAAAGAAATTATATCTGAACTTGCTTCCCGTGCTGTTTTCCTCCACCTGTAGTATATGAGAGAGGGTTTTCTTCTTTATTGCTTAAGGGATGTCACTTGATCTTTCAAAACTGATTGGTAACATCAAAAGGAGGAACTCTAAAAAGAGAAGCAGAAATGTTCAAACTGTCAGTATTAAGTTCAGAAATCCAGTCATGATTCCCCGGTGAAGCGTCTGGATTCCGACAGTGAGAGAGACACACTCTCCTCTTCTTAAGCACAAAAACCATGTCTCTGAGAACTTCAAAAACCATAATTTAAGACTAAGAAAATCAAATATTCTCGCTTATTAAGATGCATTTATAAATTAAGGCATTTATACAAAATTCAGAACAAATAGCTAATAGAAGTGTGATAAATGCCAGTTCAGTTCCAAGAGCAGCCTTTCGTGCCCGCTTCTCTGTGCAACTTACTTACTAATAACACAGACTGTCGCAGGCCTGGGAATAGGAGACCCAGCACAGTCCACGCAGAATGCCTAGCATGTGATGCTCCCATCGGATCGCTACACGGCTCACAGCTCTTTGTGGAACTTCCAAGGAGCTGAACAGCTTGCTAAGCTCCACGAGTAACCTGTCACTACTGAAGAGCATCCTCCTTGGCCTGTTTGAGGCCACACCAAGCTCCTTGATCATGGGGTGTAGAGGGTGTAGCTGCCCTGTTCTTACAACTTCCTGATGTATTCCCTGAGATCCCGTCTCTCCTAAACCAGATGTTCTCCTTCCCTTCCTCCTCTGCACCTCTTAATAGCACCACCTCTGCCCATTCCTTTACATCTACTTCAATTCACTAAGTAGTAAACACACACACACACACACACACACACACACACACACACACACACACACGCACACACTTTTCAAGATTCTGAGACCTTAGGAGCTGAAGGCTGAAGATAAATGTCCTTCCGTTACAGTTTGCAGCTTCCTGGAATGTGAAACTGACCGCAGTTCTTCCTACCCATTCGGTTTCTAAGGCGCGTCCTAATCTTTCTTTCTCCTCTCTGATTCCTCCTGCTACTACCTGCCTCCCCTACGCATCTCTTTGATAGGAGAGTGAGGTCCTTTGACACAGGCTGCCTTCCTTCCTTCTACGCCTCTCTCAAGTTCCTAAGTGGCTTAATTTGCTCACACCACCACTGCAAGTCCCTTCTGGTCTACAAGGAAATGTATCCATAAATAGCTTCTGACAGATGCTAAGAATGAAAGGATTTCTTTGGCCTCCCATAGTCTTAAGTGTTGCTGCATAATTTCATTTGGGCCGTCGCCTCCTTTGGTGCAGTTGGGGCAGGAATAGCTGACCTTACTAATGAGAAAGACTGTAAACAAGGAATGGTAGAATACCTAGAAAAAACTAGAACCATGCAACCAAATTCCAGTCCTCTACAAGGAAACAATCTACTACATTGCTGTGAAGAAGTTAGATCCAGCTAGGTGTTCGTGGAGTACAATCTAATTAATGCACACTTGATGGGTGACCAATTAGCACTTACAGGTATTTGCGCTTTTAAAAGAGGATGCTTTGTAAATCCCGCCGTCTTCTACTTGATGTAATTTAAAACAACGCACTGCAATTGTAATTTGGAAGTTACACAACTAGAAATAAATGTTTCTGTGAAGACTGACTGTCCCACAATCTTGACACAGATATATATACCCATATAGACCGCTTCAGAGAAAAAACTGATGTGAGAGAAATTTTGTAGGACACTGTTCAGAAAAGCAACGTATGGCTAAGGGCACACTGAAAGGTGAAAGGTGGGGTCGTCGACTCTTTCTCTGGGTTACACTTTTAGCTCTGAGTAAAGCATCCTTGTGATCTCAAACGTGACAGGATCTTTTCCTTGTCAAATCTGAACTCTTGCAACCACGTTCTATTTACTTTTTTGTTGTCCTGACGTAAGCAGTAGCATCACGCCTGATGATTTCTTCTTCCTGACCTCTGATGAAACGCTGGCTTCACTGGCATGAACAACACACAAGCTGAATCCGAACCTCACACGCCTCTGTACAGGGATGCTCCCCTTGCCGCTCGTTCACTTGTCCACACACATACGTGCTACGGTTGCCAACCAACTAAATTGCAGAAGGCACAGGAAGCCCATATCTGACGTGGCCGTCATCGGGATTGCTTTAGTTTTAGATACTATCTCCCAACACCATTTATCTTTGCCATAGGAAGGTCACAAAGGTATTCCTGCAAAGTGCTTCTCCGGGTTTGGTGCAGGCCTGCACGCTGCGTCCTACTGCAATATTTAAAGGGGACAAAATAGTTTCTTGGAACAAAAAGGTGGAAAATTAGAAAGCCTCAATTCTACTTTCAACTTTATCAGTGACCAAAACCAAAAAATGTTTAATAAGACCCAAGTACAACCAGGGCCTTGTAGCAAATACCTTCAATGTCAGCACTCAGAAAGCAGAAGCAGGTGAATCTCTGTGAGTTCAAAGCCAGCCTGGACTACACAGTAATTTCCAGACCAACCTGGATTACATATTGAAATCCCGTCAAAGAAACAAAAGCAACAATAACAACAAAAAAGAACTTGTAAGAAATCTAGATGCTAAAAAATATCTCTAAATACCATCCCAGTACGAAACAAGCTTACAAGGATTTGAGAAGACAACACTAAGGCTTATGAAGGCAAGCTACATAATAAAAATCCCAAGAGTTTCATAAGTGCCAAGGGTAAAATATTAATGCTCATATTAAAATATTAATTATGGATATGAAGTTACTGTACCCCCAAAGTCACTTAGTATTAAGGTGATCTGAAACATTGACTATTAAAAAATAGTTTGATTGTCTTAAGTCAATTTATACATTTTGGAAGCTGCTAACCCACACTGATGGCTCACTCAGGAATTTAAGTTTATTGCTTCTCAAGTCTCTGAGTGGCACTGAAGACAAGATAGTATAGTTTTACAACCAAGCTTAGTTGGTTAGGGGACAAGATCATTTTAGATCAAGATAAAGAAGTTAAGATATTAGAGTTGAGATAGGATAAATACTGAATCTCATTCAGAAATTTAGACCCAACAAGACAGTAAAAACATTTACTTCAAACGAGACGAATGCAGATGGCCAAGTCACAATGAATGTAATATGTATAGAACTCATTATTCTCATGATTGTCACATGGTTCTCCCTGTTGTATATAGTTTGTCTTATACATGTGTAATAAAATAAAATAATAAATAAATAAATAAAATAAAAAGTTTGACCTGGCTATTGAAAAATGAATAAAAACTAAGGAGGAGGTAGGCTGGGTATTGCCAAGAGTTAACCTGTCTCATTGTCAATGATTCTTTAAAATAACAAAATCATTTTTAAATGACATATTCTGTATGTCTCTAAGGTTTCTGAAGACCTTATTTTACCTATTTTCTCTTATCTTTCTATAGAATCATATCTATCTGTTGCACCTAAGATGTACATTCCCGTGAAAAATACACTAGTAATTGATCTGACCATGATTTGATCAACTAACAATTATCTCGTATAACTTACTTATCCTAAACAGCCTGCAATAGGACTTTCAAAATACTGAAAGGAAACCTTGTATTCTAATTGAGTTATATGGGTACAATACCACATGTTAGAGTAGAAATATATATATAATGTGTGTGAAGAATAATCTTACATTTGAATTCTCTGCCAAGACAGGATAAGCAAGTCCTCAAAAGTTTCTGGCTCACAAATATGTCAGATATACTGGGACAGAAGGCTGAAGATGATGTTCTAACATTATAGAGAGTTTTGGGTGACCGCTCAGGTAGCAAACTGTCTCTGTCATCATCTCATTTGGGAAACTGCTAACCTGAACCTCCTGTATACTCAGGTAATTAATTTTACTCCTTCTCAAGTCTCTGAAGACCAGATAGCTTAGTGTTACAATTAAGCTTAGTTGTTTAGGGGTTAAGATGTTTTTAGGTCTAGATAGATGTTTTAAGTTGATAATGATGCAATATGATAGATATTGATTTACATTCAGAATTTTAGATGCACCAAGATAGAAAAGATGTTTTCTTCAAGGCTGCCAAATACAAATAATTAAAACACTAAGAATGTACAACATTTACATAATTCCTGATTGTTATATGGTTCTTCTTGCTGTACATAGTTTATTGTATGTATGTGTAATAATACAAATGTATATGTAAAAAATATTAATAAAAAACTTTAAAATAATTGAGAAGGAGATACAAGTACACTTAGTATGTGTATAGTGCTGTTGCCGTATTTTAAAATATATTTTTTGTTTTGGGTTCCTTAAATCTCTTCCTCTCTTCCTCACCCCAATCCCTTCCAACACCCTACACCAGGAAGGAGAGAAAGGTCATTGGGGAGAAAGAATGTAGTTTTCCTTAGCTACTTCCTGCTATCCAGGGTCTTCAGTTCCTTGGGGCAAGTCCAATCCTTATTTCAGGATATCTCCAACTTCTCCTCACACTGCATCACCAGCAGCCAGGAGCACTAGGAGCCTTCTTCTTTCTCAGAGCCCCCCCTCTCTTCCCAGATCTGGCTTTCAGCCTCTGGCAAAGACCACGCCCCTGCAGAAGGCACTTCACAACTGACATATGACAACTGACCCATATGCAGCCCTCCGCAGGAGGCAGTTATCAGCTGTGGACAAACTAGAGCAGCCCCCATATCCCACACCTGGGATCAAAACAAAAACGCGTTTACATATAAACCAAGACTTCCACAACATGGTGCTTTAACATTTTCATGGAATTTTCACACACAACTTATACCTTTCCCTGTGACACTAAGACCATGCATTACTCTCATTTAACCAGTGAGAAAATGAAAATTCTGAGTGAGAGGATGATTTAACATTGCAAAGTGTTCATTCATTCATTCATTCACTGAATAGTTACGAAGAGCTAGGAATAGTAATAGGCACTGGAAATAAGCAATATTTTTATAACCCAAACATATATATACAGATACATAATTTATACATATATATGTATAACATATGTAACCCAATTATATATAATTTATATATACATATACATATATGGGTGTGTATATATGAAATCCTAACTAAGCAGAGACCAGGGAGAAGGATCAACCAGCATACTAAACAAATGAAACACTGAAAGTGTAGAACAAATGGGTGGTGCATGTAAGAATGAAACAGTAGCCTTATTACTGTTGACATTTAAGATGCTTCAAACATCTGGGAGAAGGAGCCCGTGCATATTATGGGGCCTCAGAAAAGAACCTATGGCTTAAGTCTTGGCCTTCATTTAGTACCACTGCCCATTGGTATCCCAGAGGCTGGTCCTAGGATTCCCTTCAGACAAGAAGTTGCACATGACCCATATGTAGCTTCCATGTACTTTAGATCATGGGCCCATTACTATGCATACCTAACAGAGCATAAATATCACATAAATAGGTGTTGTGTAATATTGTTTATGAAATAATGACAAGGGGGGGGGGTAAAACCAATACATCTTGACAGTAGGCACAACCATCCTGGGTTTAGAGATAACAACAGTGAAATAAATGTTGGAGAGAGACTGGCCTGTGAGGTGAGGTCTGCTTGCACCCTACTTGATCTGTACAGACCCAGTGAAGCACCTGACATAAGGCAAATGCAATTAAGTTCAAGTCATACTTTTTGGAATTTTCACAATTGATTGAATCCAGAGATTCTGAATCTGTAAATACAGATTGCAAGCCACATTCCTAGAAGGGCTGTGCTTTAAGCAATACTTTTAGAATAGTGTAAAACCAGTTTTTCTTGCTTTAATGTTTAAATGCTAAATATAATATGTAACATAACACAACAGCACATAACACTTTTTGGGGACATTGTGTTCACTCTCCTGAGCATGTGGATTTAAATTGCGGCTAGATTATTTATCACACATGACACAATATAACACAAACGTATTGCACCTGTATTTTTTTTAGCTACAATTACCATGAGGAAACCATGACACAAATAAAGGGGCTAACTTGCTGAAAGCTATACAGGTGAAAGAGCCAAGAAATTCGGGAAATGTGTTCAGAATCCAATCTCTTAGCCAGTTGGCTAACACAATTTAGAGTTAAGAAGCCCACAAGACATAAGAAGATCATTCCTCATCAGCTACCATAACCTTAGCCTGGAATTTTATCCATTTAAAATTGTTACCTCTGGAAATGCAAAGAGGGGATAAACATATGGGAAAAGAAAAAAATGAACTATATTCATAAATGATTAAAATTCTTGAAATAACTGCTGAACTCAAGCCTTAAAGACTAGGGGAAAGGAGATCCGACTGACACAAGAGAGAAAAGAGAACACCGGAAATTCCCCCGGCACAAGTCACCTTGCCATAGCAGCATTGATGCTCTCCACTTGTGGTCAGGATTCCAAAGAGAAAATACAAAAATGGACTCAGGAAAGAAGCCAGCCACAGGCACAGAGGCCAGTAGACTTTCTGATATTTCCTCCTTAGGAAGATACTGAGATCATTCCATGTGATTATTATATTTCAGATGTAAAATTCTATAATTTCCTAACTCTACAGGCAGAAAGTCACCTGGAAGCACATGCTGTGGAAGTTCTCAGGCAAAGGCATCTCTCGCTCCTTCTTTTACAAGCTTTTGCATTTCTTTCTGAAGCACTGTCAAACATCCTCTAAGCATCTAATAACTTCAAAATCCAAAAAACAAACAAACAAAAACACAATATAAAGGTTTTAGAGTAGAAATCCCTATATTAGATTTGAAACAAATACTTTATGTTGAGGTGGAAATATGACTAATGAAATAAGTGTTCAAAAATAACATAAGATTCTTAAAATAATTATTCAGGTTCTCCAAAAAAGGTTTAATGTAGCACCCTCATTTCCCAAGCAAAACACAATGTCCACCGAGAATTGACTAATTACACACCAAAAGTTAAGCAGACCTCATCACAATCAGCTATCAGCTTTTCAGTCAGTAAAAAGGAAACTGAGAAATCCAAAAACAGAAACAAGGTTTGTAAATGCAAAGAATGCTGTTGGCTGTCTTAGAACATTCAGAGAACACAGATGTATGTGTGCAAACTCTCGCCTTACTACCACTTCTGATTTGTGAGCTACATTAAAAACACAAAAGATGTTTTCTTAAGGAGTGGTGTCAAATTTCAAATTCAGGAAGTGTCTTTTAAGCTGGTTTATAAGTGACTGTGCTGTCCACTAGAGGGCAACAGAGTGTTCTCAGAGAGAAAAGTGGTAGTGTGTCTGGTTTTAGGTCAGTAGTTCATTCATCTTGCACACTAGTCTCTATTTGAATATGACATGAGATGCTTCAGTGATAAGTATTTTAGCAGACAGTGTGTTCTCATAAAGTGTTCTCATTCTAAATTTAGTCCTGCTAGCATTTTCATTTCTAATATAATAATATGTTAATCCAAATGTTGTGTCATGTTAATCAAGTATCTTCCTATAAAACTATGTTGAGCAATTTAATAACTTTAAAAAATTTATAATATTCATTTAAAACTATTAAAAGGTACATTAAGTTAGTTTCTTTGATGTTTTTGGTACTTAAACAAGTTAATGCTTAAATCAAAACATGCAAGTGAAAATAGAGCAATAACAATACCATAATATTAAAAGACAGCACCGCACACTTGGCACACAATTCTTCTACACTAGCATCATACTAACTAACATTTTGCCACTGAACAAATCGTTGAACCTGAGGCTATTTAAGGCAGATGAAAATTTTATACGATGGCCATCAAGCACCTATACCAAAAACAAGAGAGAAAGCTGAGCCAATAGTATAGTACCTGAGAACCAGGTGACACGTGGCTCTCAAGGGCCAGTGCACAGTTGTGCAAGCCAACAAGAACTCCTGGTCGGCTTCCAAGCTTAGCCCCGCCCCCATCCCGGCCAAAGACAGCCCTTTTCCTGTGTTTGCGTACTATATGGTATTGATAATAGATATTAAATAATGGCATGGCAGCAATTCAATTTTCATGCAAGTTATGTACTTTCAAATACTATGTTGCAGTTGTCTTCTTTAACCATGCCAAAAGTAAAATAATTCACAATGTAACGAACCATTTCAAAAGTCTGATATTGAGCAACAAGGCTGTGGGATTTAGAAGTCACCTCCTTAGCAAACTTAAGTGAGCTCTGTTACATCCTTCTCTCATTTTACGTCAAACCATCCCGCCTCCGGGTTCCAGCCTTTACTGAACTGCGTTGATGGGTTTTCCACAAGCGAAGCGACCATAGCTGACACTGCTTTGGGATTCTAATTTTTGTCTTTGCTGTTTCGTTCCTTGCTTGCAGGCTATTAGCAGGTCCTCCTTGCCAGTTCGCCCTGCAGGTAGCCCATCGCAGGAAAGGAAATGTTATAACTTTAGCACAGTGATTATGTGCATCGCTCCGAGCTTCTTTGTGCCTGCTGCCTGTCCACATTCTATCTGTGAAAGAGTATTAGGCAGCCAGCTTACAAATGGGTGGTTATAAAGCCCAACTGTGCCTGGAACATCCTTGGGCAGGTTCGATATGTACCGGGCATCTGCAAATCATCAGTTGATATAACTACTTACTCTAAACTGACTAAAGAGTAAGTGAATGGAGTTTGGCGGGCCCTGCTTCCACACTAGATATCAGAGCTGTAAGAATCTTAAGACTGCACAGAGAATATCAGGAAAAAAAAATAATAAGAAAGCTCTTTTTTTTTTTTTTTACTATTTTTTTAACAAAAGGAAAAAATTGGAGTGATATTTTTTTTTCAGGCAACATCGAAAGTGATTTTATTTCAGGCAACATCAAAAGTGCAAATCCTTATCGATTGTGTAGAACAATAACAGGCATCATGGAGAGTTATGAAAGTGCATTCAGAGAACAGCTGAAGCCGGACCGAACATCCAGGGATCCTCTGCCAGGATTTTAACTGATTATCTCCCTCTGTCTCCTTAAGTAATAATGGTGTTGAGTCCCATTTAAAAATGCTTTTATTATTCTAAAGATTCATTGATAATGAGACAGGTTAACTCCTGGCAACACCCAGCCTACCTCAAAGGGGATGATGAGCATCAAAGAACCTCTTTATGGAGATGACTTTAAATGTGGCAAATAAGCCACTGAGCAAAATGCCCTTGTTTCTACCACAGAGAGAAATCTGCATAAAAAAAGGGCAAGCCTGGATGCAAGTAGAGTCCATGGCCAAACTCTGCCACGACAGGGTGAGCAAGTCCTCAAAAGTTTCTGGCTCACAAATACGTCTGTCAGATATATTGGGCCAAAAGGCTGAAGATGATGCTCCAATGTTTTGGAGTGACTGCTCAGGTAGTAAACTGTCTCTGTCATCATCTCATTTGGGAAACTGCTAACCTGCATCCCCTCTATACTCAGGTAATTAATTTTATTCTTTCTCAAGTCTCTGAAGACCAGATAGCTTAGTGTTACAATTAAGCTTAGTTGTTTAGGGGTTAAGATGTTTTTAGGTCTAGATAGATGGTTTAAGTTGATAATGATGCAATATGATAGATATTGATTTACATTCAGAATTTTAGATGCACCAAGATAGGAAAGATGTTTTCTTCAAGGCTGTCAAATACAAAAAGCGAAACACTAAGAATGTAACATTTACATAATTCCTGATTGTTTCATGGTTCTTCTTGCTGCACATAGTTATTGAATATATGTGTGAGAATATAAATGTATATGTAAACAATAAAATACTTAATAAAAGCTACAAAAAAGGTACACAAAATAAGGCATTTCTATTGATAATAAACAGAGTGTGATTTTTAAAATCTTTGCAGAAACAGTTGAAAGAGTACATCAGAGGGAAGCACTGTATTGGACAGCTCTCCCAAGTATTGCTAACAGAATCTCCCTTCCTGAAATAGGGTTTGGAAAAAGGCTTCGGCGAGACAGTTTCTTCTGTCCCTTCTTGAACCTATCATTTCGTTGCAGTAGGACTTGGGATGGATGCTGCTTTCCTCATTGACTATCAAGCCAAGCATCTCAGCTACCTCACAGGAAGATGGTGTTCCCATGAAAGAAGGAGAAAGTGCACTAGGAAAAGGCAAAAAAAAAAAATTCCACTGTTTGGTGTTATGGGGGAATCATACAAGATTCTTTAGCTCAGGCTGTAAACTCAGCACTCAAGAGGTTGAGGAGGGAGAATTATTTGAGCTAATGGCCAAGCAGAGCAGCTAGAGTGAAACACTTTCAATAGAAACCACAAACAAAAGAACTGTTTAAATGCATCACCAGATGCTATTAACCCAAGGAACACAAAAGAGGTAAGAATCTGTAGTCCCTGGCATCTAGGAGCTAGCAAACTACTTAGAGACACAGCTCCCCTTTGAAATGGCTGACTGCCATACACAAGATGAGCCAAATGCCAAGAGAAAATATCAAATGCAGAACTATTTTGCAAAGACTAATATAAGTTTTAACACCAGAGTGCACACATGCACAAGCGTGCGCGTGCACACACACACACACACACACACACACACACACACACACTGAGAAACATGTCACAAATATAAATAAAGCTACTATGGACAGTGCTAAGGGTGTACAGAAGAAACCGTGGAAGCAGTTCCATTTCTGAGGACAACACATAGTTCATATTAAAGACAGTGCTCCAATCGTAATAGTCCAAGATATTTCCATGGAATGGTTTGCTTTATACCTTTCTCAAGGTAGTAAAAAGAAAAATGCCATTAAGCTGCTACATTTGTGGTGACTTATTCCCAAACAGTTAACAGAATACGTGGCAAAGCTTCCTAAATACTCAGTGTACTCCATGTAATGCTTTGCTTTTCTCCTGGAGTAAGGGTGCAGATTGCCATAGAGGAAAGACAGTCGCACGATATGGTGTACAATCTACTTTGAGAAAAAAAACCTACACCATAGCACTTCTTGAGTCATCATCCATACCCAACTACATTTGCCACTGTAAAACACAAAACACATTCCAACCTCAGGCACTAAGATGAATATTTAGCAACTGTTGCAGTAAGCTCAGGAGCCGGCAGCAGCAGCAACTCCAACAGCCTCCGTGGCTGACACTAATTTATTGAGATGTATTGGGAACTCTTGAGAATGGAGAGTCGGCTAATTAGACCACCGCAAACAAGTTCCCAAACTTCGGCAAAGTTCAGGCAAACGCGTGATGAAGAACTCTGATTTATGAGCTGTCCAGGTGAAGCCCGAACAGATGGTACCTTTTAATAATAACTGACACACGAGTTTGTTAAGAAGTCCAATGGCTTGAAAGTATGCTGCTAGATAAAGGAAAATGAAGAAACGTTTTCAGAATCATCTACCTTATCTTTGTCTTCAACAACATCTGCTAAGACGTCATCCGGATCCAGGATTCCTCCATCTGTGTATTCTAAGTGATGAATCTTCACCCAGTATCCAGGATCCTGTGGTGGAACAAATAAATTAGATGAGTCAATCTATTTCTACCAAAGTAAGATACACTTTAAGAGAAATAATTCATCTCAATAAAAATATGCTCTACTGGCTGTCTTAGCTATGATCCCTACAGCTGTGATAAAATATCATGACCAAAATTAACGTGGGGAGTACAACTCGTAGGACACAGTCACTGAAGGAAGTCAAGGCAGGGCAGGAATCTGGAAGCAGGAACTGAAACACAGGCCTTGAAGGCATTCTGCTGCCTGGCTTGCTCCCCATAGCTTGCTCAGCCTGCTTTCTTATGGAGCCCAGGTCAACCTGCCCAGTCCTCCTACAGTAAACAACAACAGCAGGAGCAGCAACAACAGCAACGGCCTACGGGCTCTCCTACAGGCCAATCGTATGGGGACATTTTTCTCTATCAAGTGTCCCTCTTCCTGCTTATGTCTAGGTTTGTGTTAAGCTGACGTACTAATAACCACAAAACAAACGGTCTTTTGTATAAATGGTTCTCACTTTCATCCTGTTTGACTCTAAGAATAGCTGTCTTACACATTTTTCTTGAATCAGATTACGGTACAGAAAATGAATTGCCCAGCCAACCTGAAAAGCATACTCCAACTTAAGTAATGCCAAAAATATTCTAAAGAAGAATAATCTTGAAGATACTTTGCTAGTTCAAACTGTAATATAAAATTCCCAAAGCAGAAATACGGAAGGCCCACAGCTATCTCTTCAGAAAATCGTAGTGGAATTGAGGAGAGGGAGGTCACCCCCACAGACCCGGTTGCCTTTGTAGCTGTCCATGCTTGGTGTGCCTCCTCAGCTTCAGTATTTTAGGGGTACCCAGAGAAGAAACTCCAGCCTTGTTCCCATTTCCCACAGCGTGCTAGTCTCTGGGTACCTGTGTTCAGACTTGAACATGAAGTTCTCTAAATTGACCTTATGATTTAGATTATTTCCAACAATTATTTTCTAAATGTTTAGTTTTTAAAAGTTTGATATTAAATGTAATGATGATTTGGCTCTTTCAATTGTGCAGCCTATTTCAAAAAAGTAAGGAAATAAAGAAGGATAACAACACGAAAACAATATAAACCAATAAATGAAGTGAATTAAAACATTAGTTTCGATTTTAAGGACTAGACAAGCTAAAACCAACTTGGTTCTATGATTCCTAACCTTAAAAAGTAGGAAAGCATTAAGCTATAAAACACTTGGTAAAGGAACAAATTCCAGTTTCTAAAAGGAGATTGAAATCACCTAGGATAAAGCTTTAAGCCTTATCAAATGAATCTTTATTAAGAATAAGAGCTAGGAGAACCCACAGAATGCAATTGTGATTTTACAAAAGCTAATAGAAATGACTGCTATACAGCCTTCCCTGTGACCCCTGGTGAAAAGCTAGGGCACGCTAGAAAATAATGATTCTTTAAGGCATCTATATGGAGGTCTACTGAGGTGCGGCCCAAATACACAACTTTACAATAACGCAACATAAAGCAATTCAATGACAGAACTAAACTCTGAAGGCATTCTCCTTCCCTGGGCTTTAAACATCTCAAAATTATGTTGTTGTTGTTGTTGTTGCTGTTGCTGCTGCTCCTGCTCCTGCTGCTGCTGCTGCTGCTGCTGTTTAAATACAGTATCTAAAGAGCACCTCCAGGAAGAATAAGGCTTTCATTTGCTTCTAATTCTAGGATTATAAGTGCAAATACTTAAACAAATGATTTATTAAAAAACTTGAAATATATTATCTATTGCTCAGGTGAGAAGCCAAAACTATGAGCAGTAAGAACACAGTCAGATAGGCGAAGTACAGAGCACCCATCTCTCAGATCCTGTAACCAGAGACCTCCTGTGCCAACTCAAAGCAATTGCGTTAGCAAAGATGAGCTAAATGCAGGATCTAAGGTTCTAGATATAGTATTCTTTGCTTATACAGAAGACAGTGCCTTCAGACTACATTGGTTCCCTAGAAATCTTCAGAGGTTAAACCCTGATACAGCCATGTCACAAGCAACATGTATCTCCACATAGACACACAACCAAGAATACTTGTTTTTTACAACCTACCTAGAAATGAAGTCCAAGTTAATTAATTGCACTGAGCTGTTTTTTTAAACATTACATATCTGTAGATAAAATTTATTGATCTAATAATCTAATTTATTGGTCTAATTTGCTTTCTGATGTTGTGATAAACTTTGACCAAAAGCAGCTTGGGAAAGTGAAAAGTTTAGGTGGCTTATAGGCTACACCCAACACCAAGGGAAGCTGAGGTAGGAACCTGGAGGCAGGCAGCAGAGGTGAAGGAAGAACGCTGCTTACTGGCTTGCTCCTAGGCTCACCAGCAGCTGCCTTTCTGAGGCCATGCCCTGCTGCCCAGACTAACAGTGACCACAGTGGGCTGGAACTACCTACATCAATTAGCAACCAACAAAATACTCTACAGATCTGCCAATCTGATCGAAGCAGTTTCCCAATTGAGGTGGGCCCTTCTTAGATGCCTCTAGTTTGTATCATTGATAAGAACTAACGAGCAACCTATAGTTATAAAAAGGGAGGCATTCTGGGGGGGAAAAAGTCTCTTTAAACAGAAGTACTTAAAAGAAGAACAGTTCTGGCTGCTTTTCCCTTGGGCTCAGTTCGTGAGAGTAGACCGTATCACCTCAAACTAAAGTACACATCATCCTTAGCAACTGCAAGACACATTAATCCTACCATACTCCCTTACAAGAGGTATAAACAGAAAGAAACTGTTATGATTTAAAATAGGAAAAATTTGAAACAACAACAACCAACAAAACAAGACAAGACCATTAAGTAAGATTTCTTATCATTATAACAAAAATGGCTGACAAATGGCAGCACACAGAGGCTACAAAGCCACACAGGACTCTTTCCTAGAAACTGTTACAGATCTAAGGCCAGCTGGAAAACAAAATATAGGCCCAAGACACTTCAATTGGTGCAAAAGAGTATGAGAAGAAAGTCAGGGTTTTGTTTTTGTTTTTCAAGTAGTTTGATAAATCTGTGATGGCATCTAAGAAAAACAGTGAATATACAGTGCTGTGCTTGTGATGAAAAGATACAGTTTTAAATCATGATACCACATTGATTCTGCAATCTTATCCATGCACTAAAGCAGAAAGTGAGGCTAGTGAGGTGGTCTACCAAGTAAAAGCACTTGCTCTGCAAGCCTTACGGCCTTGGTTCCACCCCTGGTAACCATGGTAAAAGGAAAGAACTGTGTTCTGAAATTGTCCTCTGACCTCTACACAAGTGTCATGGTACCCACTCTTTGTCTCTGTCTTTCTGTCTCTGTCTCTCCCTTCTCACTCTCTCTAACACACACACACACACACACACACACACACACACACACACACTGATATTTTAGAGAGAGAGAGTAAGCTCAAATGCTCACATGTGTAACCCTGGAGGACAATAGGTAAGCCCCAAAACAGCAGTCTCAGGTGAGTATTTAACACAGTCAAGATAGGAGAATCAATAGACAAGAGCCCATCTAGCTACAGTTCTGTCTCTATGGCATTCAGCTACAGTTACATAGATCACTTTAGGAATATGGATTCAGTATCAGCAGCCAACAGCCATCATAACAGCATAAATTCACTCTGACCTTTTTAGTGCACGTAAACATTTCAACCACTACATTGCAGTCAATATTTTGCGCTTTGTTTACATGGCTTTATTACCATCAGAAAAGAACCAATCAAATACGAAAAGATTCATATATGTGTCGTGGTTCACAATTAATCCTTTGGATCATTTTAATGTAGTTTTTTCATAATCATGGCACTTAGTTTACATTCATGTAGCCCACATATCTGTAACATATGTAAATACCATCTTTAAAATAGTTCCGTGCATGTGTCCATTTTGCAATCCAATAAATTTTAGTCTCTATCCTCCGGGGATCATTAAAGTATTGAAAACTAAGATACCATATATTGTACTTTCTCTCCTCTTAATAATACACAGTTAATGCAAATCTTCCTGAAATTTGAAACTTAAATAAACCAGTCTACAGGGATGAATGTGAGAAACTAGGATAAAAATATTAATTAAAGGAACAGGATAGTAAAAGGCTTTTTGCAATGATCAAATACAGAAATTGTCCCAGACATGTGTTGGCATTGACAAAGAACCTTCACTGTGGATATGTGACATTAAATTCGACTTACGCTTTGAAAACTTTATTAATCTAAGAATGAAATAACTATAATTTCCCGTGTGCAATGTCTAAAGAAGTAGACTGGCAAACCAGATGCTGCAGTTCTGAGGAACGACACGAGGGAACGAAGGACACGAGAAGCATGCAGGTCTCCAGAAGCAGTTGGCAGTGACGTGCCCTTCCAAGAGGAAAGGCACTGCGGACGCAAAGCCAGTGACTGGAGCGCCACAGTGAACTCTCAGCAGCACTGGCAGAGCTCAGGAGCGCACCTGGCCACCCAGTGCCTGCTCGCTGACATTACCATACCCACTGGAATGCAATGGCTGCCCTGGAATGGGAGTTAAGGGAAAAGACAGAATTTTATTTGTGGGAACTTGGTGGATTTCATGGAATGGCATGGATTCACAAATGAGATTTCACTGTTTTGTTTTGTTTTAATTAAGTTATTTACTTACTTTACACCCCATCCTAGCTTCCCCTCCCTGCTCCACTGCCAATCCCTCCCTCTCACCTCACCTTCCCCAACCAACCCCTCCTCCCCTTCTCCTCAAAAAAGGGGAGGCCTCCCATGAATATCAGCCAGCCTTGGCATATAAAACTAAGCACATCTTTTCCTATTAAGGGGACAGGTGGTCCAGTAAGGCAGACAATGCAGTCCACAGCCCTGGCTCCTACTGTGGGAGTCCCACATGAAAACCCAGCTGTGCAGAGGACCTAGGTCCAGACCATCCCATGTATGCTCTCTGGTCAGCACTTCTGTCTCTGTGAGCCCCTATGGGTCTAGGTTAATTGATTCTGTATGTTTACTTGTGGTGTCCTTGACCCCTCTGGTTACTTCAATCCTTCCTCCCCCTCTTCCACAGGATTCCACAAGCTCCACTTACTGTTTGGCTGTGGGTCTCCGCATCAATTTCCATCAGTTGCTGGCTAAAGCCTCTCAGAAGACAGTCATGCTAGACTCCTGTTTGCAAGTATAGCCGAGTCTCACTAATAGTGGCAAGGGTAGGGCTCCCTCCCATGGCATGGGTCTCAAAGTGAGCCAGCCACTGATTGTCCATTCCCTCAAATCCTGCTCCATCTGTAAGCCCTGTGCATCTGTAAGATTCCACTATTTTTAATGCCACCAGACAATGTATGACAATTTTTAAAGTATCCTTTAAAGATTGTGTGTTTTAGCATAGGTTTACGAGACACAACTGCATAGGCCTCAGGTGGGAGAATGGTCTTTCCCCACTTGAGTATCAGTACGTGGGCTGAAGTTCCTGCACTGGCCTTCGGCTGACCCATCCTTAGTAAGGGGCGGGGCGCCAGGGTCTTCTGTACCAGGTGTCCTGTAGCGTCAAAGTCTAGATGGTGCAGCGGGTGTTAACGGAGCGCGTCTGAGTAGAAGTGAGAGAGAGAGCTGGAAAAGGCTTCCGAGCACAATTTCTAGCCACGAGAATGCAGGACACAGGCAACCACGGGAAGAACTAATACAGAGGTGAGTTTAGGGAATCAGAAATTAGATGGAGAATTATGAAAATACATCCACAAAATTGTAGAATCCTTTGGAGTCAGTCTCCTCTCTATTCAAAGCCCAGAAGAGAGAAAGCTGCTTTGCAGGGCACCCAGGGAAAAGGTACGGTGGGGCAAGTCTGGAGAGGAGAATATACAGCGAGCAAGCGCCTCTGAGAGACCAGTAACCTAACCCGGTCACGGTCAGGTAGGTAGGTTTTCAGAAAGCAGCACAGGGGAGGGCTCAAGCAGAGTCGCATGAGAGGGAGGGGTCCTGTGATCCACGAAGGTAGCAGCGCTTACATAGGGTGCTGTGCTCCAGAAGGGCAGTATTACATGTAAAAGGTGCTGTAATTCATCCCTAAGTAGCTTCTAAACATCCCTTCATTTTTCCCCAAAGAGATTATCCAACTACAAACTTCAGAAGAAAGCCAAACAGATCAACACTGCTGAGGCAATTTTAATAAACTATGCTTATGAAGAATTAAAAACACACACACACACACACACACACACACACACACACACACAGGTGCAACAGGTTTCTCTGTGGGTTCAAAGTAATATCTGGTGAATGTAACAAGCCAGTTAATCTTATGGAAACAGGGAGCTTCCTGTGTAAGTACCTGTGTAAATTCACTTTCAGCCTAAAATTCTATAACCCTGTCGGAAGAGAGCTGATAGAGTCTTGCTATTATCAGGCACAGGAGACCTTAGAGAAGACGTGTTACTGAAGACAGAGAAGGATGTTTCATTAGGATCGAGTCAACCCAACAAGAAAAGAGGACCTCTCACCCTGCGCATACTCGATAGCATTGCTGCAGTGATCCCGCCAATGGACAGATCATGACGTGCGCGGTAAATGCAAAAACTCAGAGAGAAAATCACTTGGACACAATTAACAGATGAAACTCCAGTTCTTTATTTTATCCTTACAAACACACAAATGCATGCCTGTTGTGATGAAGCCAAAACAGCCACGAAACACATTTCAACAAGTGCACATGGCATATGTACTGAACTCAATAAATTCATATGTTTTTAATTGATATTATCCCTCTTTTCTCCCTCCAGCCCCTCCCAGCTACTTTCCCTCAAGCCCCATTCATGCCTCTCAACTCAAAAGTTGATAACAGGGCTGGAGAGATGGCGCAGCAGTTTAGAGCACTGTCTGCTCTTCCAGAGGTTCTGAGTTCAGTTCCCAGCAATCACATGTTGGCTCTCAGCCATCTATATTGGAATCTGATGCCCTCTTCTGGCATACAGATAGAGCACTCAAATACATAAAATAAATAAATAAATCTTTAAAAATAAATAAACAGAAAACCATTGCTACATATGCATGTTTGTATGTATGCATGTATATATACATAAATGCAACCTGCTGAGTCCATTTTTGTGGTTTGTATGCACATGGTTTCAGGGCAGACCACTTTGCACCGGAAAACGAACAAAGGGGTTCATTTGGCTGATTTCCCTTCTCCCAGAAGTCATTAATTGCCTTAATTGTAATTTCTCTCTCCTCGATACATATGAAAAAGTCTTAAATACAATAAAATCAAATTCAATGATGTATGTAAAGAATAATGCATCATAATCAGATAGGATGTATTGCAGCAGCACAAGAGTGGTTTAAAAATGTTTAATCAACCATGGTCATTTGGTTAATTTATATAAAAAAGTTAGTAGACACCTGATGATCACATCAATGAATTTAGGAAAAATTTGGAAAATACTCTAATAATTTACAATAAGATATTGTAGCAATGATCCCCTGAGCCTTGGGCGGACAATGCTTGATATAGATGTTCATGTATTGGTAATGGGCAATGGCAGGGGCAGAATCGTCTGTTTTCTTTAAGAGTGTGGTCCCTGGTGGATGTAGCATGCTCCCTTGGATGACCATATACCCAAGACTATATTGACAGCACTAACTGGACTATATGCACTTCCAGAAAAAATGGATGAGGACAGGAAGTTAAGTAGGTATGAAATGGGGCATGGATGTGGAAGAAGTTGGGAGAAGAAGAATGTGAATAAAATACATTGCATGAAATTCTTGAATTAATAATAATACTATTTAAGAATACTGTAGCGATATATTTTAGTGATATATTTAAGCATATATTTAAGTGATAAAATTTATGATAGTATCAAAACATTTAAATGATAACGTTTATAATAGCATTAGAAATCAAACGTTAAAAATTATTCTAAGATATATGTCAAACATCTCTGCTAGAGATTATAAAACTTTAGAATAAATTAAAGGAGACTATCATACACTGGGAAGTTGCTAATCTTGCTCAAATTAAACAGGGTTAGGATTAAGGTCAGGAATGTGAGGAAACAGAGCAACTAGGAGTATAGCCCACTGAAGAGTACATGTGTAGTTACCTTGGAAAAGATAACATATGAACATAAATACTCCATTAAGCTGAACATGCTCTGTCTTAGTTCTGCCTCCTACCATTGCAATAAAACACCCTGACAAAGGCAATTTTATGGGAGAAATAATCTAGCTAACAACTCCAGGTGACAGTCCAGCATTGTAGGGCCTTCCAGGCTGTAGAAACAAGTCACATGACTTCCCTAGTCAAGAGAAGAGAGCCATGAGTTGAGCTATGTGTGTGCTGGTGGCCAGTTTGTTCTCCCCTCTGCATTTAATGCAGGCAGGCTCAGCCCAGGAGATGCCACAGTCCACACTCAGGATGGGCCATCTCACCAAAGCCAATGAAGAGAATCCATCACAGGCATGAACACAGGCCACCCTAAGCTAGACAATCTATCACTGAGCCTCCTTCCCAAGAAGTTCCTAAATTATATCAGCTTAAAAATTAAAATCAGGCCAGCATGGTTGGCCCATGTCTTTAACCCCAGAAGTTGGAAGACAGAAACAGGCAGATCCCTAAGTTCAAGGCCATCCTGATCTACACACTGAGTTCCAGAACAGAAAGACCATGTAAAGAAACCCTGTCATAGAAAAAAAACAAAAATAAATAAATAATATAAAAAATTAAAATTAAAACAGCCATCATACGCCATATGAACTTCCCAATCATTTTAGCCATCCCATCTATTTCTCAAACAAAAATGGGTATACAAATTTACCAAAATACATGTACTCAGATTCTCTAGCAGAATTATTCCTACTTTTAAAATTCAAGATATAAAGCACATATTCACCACAGTAGAATAGACAGTAGCATACACTGCACAGGACTCCTATACATGAACAAGAATGACAAACTACAAGTCCATACAATAGCATGAATGAACAACACAAAATAACCTCATTCAAACATAGGCAAATCACTCTTTTAAAGGACTTCTATATGATTCAATGTACAGTATGCTTAAGGCTGACATAATTATTTCACAACACAAAACAAGTAGAAGGACCACGAGTGAAAGGAGAAACAAGGAGACTTCTTGAAGCACATTCTATTTCTTGACCTGTGTGCTATTCTACATTTACTTGTGAATTTTCCTACATGTGTGCTATACTTCAAAGATATTTGAATGAGATGTAAACAATTTTTTTTTACTTCAAAACCGTGCTTCCTTTTTTTTTTTTCTTTTTTGACTGACATATCTAATGGCTCCCTTTACACATTACACTTCTACTGATAACAAATAAAAACCACCAAAGGCTGTTCAGAATGGCAGTCTAAATCTCCAGGGATGGGGAAAATCTTAAACAAATCATAGGAATGTAAGCATTGTAGGAGACTAGGTTATCCTACCAACCAAACATATGGCTTGCTGAACCCCATGCATCTCAAACATAGAACATTTACAAGAGTGACTCAGATGACCAAAGACGTAAATGAGCCATCTTTGAAATCTCTGTTAATGTGATTATAGGCACTATACTAGCTCAGATTATGGCATTAAACACTGTTTCCAGAATGTAGCATGGACCAAGCTAAGCCTGTGTTGATATGGCCACCCCACACTTAAAACTATTTTGTCAGATTTAAAAAGATGATCATTAACCAAGTGGAGAACACCATGACAGCAACCATGGTAATTAATAGCCTGTAAATACATTTATAATGAACAAGCTAAACAAAGTTCAGTTAAATTAGAAAACACAAAGGGAAAGACTTGTTATTTTGAAGACAGTACAACTGCAGTTATTGGGGTGCCGGATGCTTACAGGACAGGTAAAGAGGGAAAATGCTTACTAAAATTACCTCTGAATATCCCCAAGGGAGACACCATGTTGAAAACATATCTCTCAATAAGACTAAGACTACATTCTTTTTATCTAAGGTTGGAGGACATCAGTCATCATTTTTTTTCCTGGCGTGTACAAGATAAATTATTGGGATTATAGTGGAGAACATGTTGTATAAAAAAGTCTTGCTCTACTTAGCTCCTCGTCAGGCCAGAGACAGACTGACTGCCATGCACTGTATGTGGGAAATGATACCACAGAGGTAAATAAGAGTCCCCGGGGCTGTGATTGCATCTGGAATCCATGCTCCGTGATCACACAGAGTAGATTAGCTGTACTATTAAAATCTGGATCCCCCGTTTGTCCTTAAGATGACTTTTATATGTGAACACATAAAACTTAAATGGCCATGTGGGAACCACCATCAAATTAAAAGCCTCATACATCAAGGGGAAATGTGGCTACTTCTGGGTAACTCCGAAAAGGTAACACAGACAATAGAGAAGTTGATTCAAGTTCAGCAGAAGAAAACATTTTTAAAAATCCTGTGTGTGATGCGCCACACTGTGGAACATAAGCTCTCCACCCCCAAATGATACCAAAACTATACAACCATTGTGTGACTATGCTACAGGGTAAAAACCGGGAATTGTGTCAATCTCGGTATCTCTTCCAGTTATCAGCATTACAGCACCTAAAACCCCAGAAAGGGCTTTTGAATCCAAAGCTACAGAAATTTCTTGAAATAAATCTCTGTGATACAAATATAATGGATTCAGCAGCTCAGCCTGATGGAAGACTTACAGTGAATCTTCCAATAGAAAGTCTGTAAGCTCAACATACTTCAAACTTCCAAATTTGTCAGTTATTCAAGCGTCTTACTATAGTACCTAAAACTTCATTAATCTATACACAACTTTAAGATAAAGCTCAGAACTTTATTGGTTAAAGATTCACTTTTATGTGATTGTTTCTCACTCTAAAAGAATGAGATCACCAATCAACCAGCCAATCCTCCCTCTCTCCTACACACACACACACACACACACACACACACACACACACACACACACACACACCAAATTGGGCCTTTAAAAGCTCAACTAACAAATTCCTCAGTTCAAAACCTGGGAGGAATCACTGGCTACTGAGAGCCCCTCAAGACTCCATCCCAAAAGGAGTCTAAAGTTCATGAAGTTTAAGCCACAGAAAAGGTAGGTGCTGCCTTGTGAAATATAATTCTGACAAAAAAAAAAGAGTTTCAATATAATAACAATAACAATTCCAGGGAACCCTAATTTTATCTCATAAACTAAGTTTTAATGATTTCCTTTTTAATTAGAAAGGAAAATACTTCAAAATTCAAGGTATATACTTTGCATCCCAGTTCATATATTCACTAAATATTAAAAAGAATATCAGTCACTCCAAGTTTTTTTTTAATTCCTCTTTGTATTCATAAACTCAGTAGTTTTATACTGTGGCTGGAAGGTTCACTTTTGTTCCTGTGATTAGCCTGAGCCTATGTGAGGAAACAAGAGGTCTAG
The DNA here is from genome assembly GCF_964271855.1 of Acomys minous. Lineage (NCBI taxonomy): Eukaryota > Metazoa > Chordata > Mammalia > Rodentia > Muridae > Acomys > Acomys minous. The sequence continues at coordinate 88,847,277 of NC_140486.1, read as the reverse complement.
ATAGATAGATGGAACATTTTTATGAAATAAAAAACTTTTAATTATTTTCAAATCTACCTACTACAACACCAGACACATTCCAAATCTTTATAAGAATACCTAAAATACCTTTTCCCATAGATCTTGAAAAGCCACTCATCTTCAGCATGTAAAAGTATGAGCCTTGTATGAACTATCAAGATTAAATACAGTGCAATCTTAAAACCAAAGTTATAAATCAAAATTCAAACATTAAACATCTGAAATGAACAAAAACCCGTAGGTATTGATTGATACACTTTTTATTTCCATTAGGAACAATTTTTAAAACAATAAAACACCACTAACTTAGTAACACTGAAAATCAATGGCTCAAAATAATTTGAAAGAGAATAGCTGATTCTTTAAAAACCATGGTTTCTATTGTTTGTTTCCAGTGAAGTTTTATTGTCCAGAGCCATGAGGGCCAAGGTTTTAGAAACTTGTGTGGTCCACAAGAATGTGAAGCCTACAGCCAGGGAATGAAAGCAGCCATCCCACCAATGGGAGGCAGAGACAGAAAGTTCTAAAATAGTGCCCCCAGTATAAAACCCTAGAGGATATTCTGTTCAAATATGAATTTCAACAGTAAACTTGAAAATACAAATCCATACAGCTTATAGTTTGTACTTCGGGTAGCCACTTAATCCAAAGTTTCTGATCTAGAATAACAGCTTTGTACACTAGCTCCAAAATATGCCTTTGAAAGTTACTGCTTCTAATGTGTGCATACATTAATGAATGTGTTGGTTTAAAATATTCCATAGACAACAGCCTTGGCCTCTAGTGTTGCATTTGAACACAGCTTTATGCCTGCAAGACTGGAGAGATTAAGACCCAGGATGGAGAACTTTCATTTATAACTGAGGAAATACCTGGTGACAGTATTTATAAAAGTAGGTTAACTCTAAGACAAACAAATAGAGTGCAAACTGTAGCCCCCTGCACACTGCTTATAAAATGTCTCTTCAGTATGGTATTAATAAAAAAAGTGAGGAGTTGTCTGTCTCTAGCCTTCAAAAGTATTAAGCATAATATTGCTTGCTACTGTTAGCTTATTTTTTTCAGCAACAGGGTCATCTCCCTAGAATGTTCCAGGTGGAGAGCAGACATGGCTAAGGGGAGCACAACCAGCACAGAAGAGGGAGCAGGAAGAGCTGAGGGTAAGTAACCAATTGTCAGAAATGACCTCAGAGGGGGAAGGGGGTTGAGAAATTGGGAGTAAGCACTAAAATTGTATAGCAACTTTTTATTGCAGGAATATGTACCGACATGATAGTGAATTTTATTCAAGTATCTGTTTGCTAAAGGGGAATAAACAAAACAATATGGCACTATGGCACTCAACCTCAAATGGTTCCAGAAGCACGGAGGAGGCTGCCCATCTGCCTTTAATACACAATGTCACAGCATACAATAACATAGACAAAGATATGGTAATAGCTAACATCATATAAATCGCCACATTGTTATACTATCATTACATCATTACATCATGAAGCCACTGACAGAGGAGAGAAAAAGTCCTGCACAGAAAACACTAATTGGCAGGAGGTAAATAACTACAAAAAGCAAGAACTCAAAGTTCACTCTATTAGGCAAGATAACAAAATCATTTAGAAAAAGGCAACGTACAGGGGGGAAAATCTTCTTAAGAGTTCTATCAGCCAGGTGTGGTGGCACACACCTGTAATCCCAGCACTCAGGAGGCAGAGGCAGGTGATCTCTGTGAGTTTGAGGCCAACCTTGTCTACAAAGTGAGTCCTGGACAGCCAACGCTACACAGAGAAACCCTGTCTCAAAAAAATAGGAAAAAACAGGGCTGGAGAAATGGCTCAGTGGTTAAGGGCACCGCCTGCTCTTTCCAGAGGCCCTGAGTTCAATTCCCAGCAACCACATGGTGGCTCACAACCATCTACAATATTATGTGATGCCCTCTTCTGCAGCTAAAGCACTCATATACAATAAATAAATCTTTTTAAAAAATAGGAAAAAATTATATCATTTGCATGCATTTTCTATATTATACATATTAATTAATACATGTGTTAATATGAAACAAAAGCTGAGTTAATGATATAAATTTTACTTAGTACACAAAAATTAATTCTTTTTTTTTTTTTTTGGAAAACTGTTACAGAAATCTTTAAATTTTAAACCATCTCCTAATGAACTCTGCTGGCTACAATGAGAGAGATCGTGCTTATTTCTCTGCTTCTCTGGAAATCATCCCCAATGAACTAGCCAAGTTCACTCACCAGGGTAGAGTGTACTGCTAGACTTTTACTTCTACAGAAAATGGCTATAACAGATGTTGTGTTGTTTTCCAAGACCAAAATATTTCTGTAAAGCCCTTTACAAAAACATTTGACACTCCTGATATAACCCTGATATAACCCAGGGTACAGAGGGATGGTCCTGTCATGTGACAGAGGCAATTCTCTTACACATTTACTTTAATCTTCTCAAATGGTCATATGTCTGTAAATACGAGGTTCTGATTATCTCAATATAATACTTCAGAAATAATATTTTGACCGTGTGAAGGCATCGATAAGGATGCTTGTGCATTCAGAGTTCTGCAACTTTCCCCTCTTTCTCCTACTCAGTGTTCCTAAACTACTCCTTTAGTGAGTCCTCAGACCTTTGATAAATAAACTTACACTTCAGACTCCATCATCTAAGGACAGAATCTCTTTACTCCTCAGGGAAAAAAGAAGCAGGCATGGTACATCCCTAACCCTCTCCTCTTGCCCTTTTACTTCTGAATCTATCATCAGCCCTATCTTTAAGTTTATTATCACCCAAGTTGCAAATATTTACATTCTTTTCTGTAATGTTGACTATACTTTCACTCTATTTGGATTCCAAAGGTTGAAAGCTAATACAGAGCACCAACACTTAGAGTAAAAGAGTATTCCTTAGAAGCCAGAAAAAAAAAATGCATATTGGTCATCTCATGTATCTTCTTTCTGACAAAGACTCCCTAGTCATAACCATGTTGGTCTATTTTTGATGTGCTATCTATAAGAGTTAGGATCAAAACACCCAAATTATGAAGCACCTAGAATTTTTCAATTAAAGAATATATTCTCTGGGTATTGCTATGGCCCAGATGGTGGTAACTTTTTTTTTCTATTGTGGATTCTGATTATTTCCCCCTCCCAGATTTGGTTTTGATGTACCCAAGACTTAAGTTTCTCAATAAAGAAAATAAAATCTCTATACAAAAAAAAAAAAAACCACACACACACAAATAATCCAAACAATCATTTTTTGTTTTGTTTTGCTTTGTATACATGAGTATTTTGCCTGCACGTTGGTCTGGGCACCCACAGAGATGCTGGAGTTACAGGGGATTTTGAGCTTTCATGTGTGCGCTGGGAACTGAACCCTGGTCCTCTGGAAGAGCAATTAGTTCTCTTAACCACTGATGCATTTCTCCAGCCCCTAAACATTCACTTTTACAACCTATTTATTCATCAAATTCTAAATAATCACACACAAATAAAATAAATTATGTTCAGTTTTGTTTAGGTAATAAATATTCTTTATGAGAGTAATCATGGTTTCCTTTTACCACAAAAGGTAAAAGTAAATTTATTTAAATGGGGGAGGGAGACAAATTCCTACCACCTAGAGAATGAGCAGCAGTGGGAACCAAATATCAACTAGCAATAAAGGTGCCTACTCATTTCCTGCCACTCCTATAATAAATTACTTACAATCATAGTGGCTTAAAGTATCCCAGGTTACTATCTAGTAGTTATGACGGCCAGAAACCTAGCATGGGTTAGGTGAGGTTAAAATGAAGTTGAAAGGAAACAAATTCTTTTCTGGAGGTCTCAGAGGGAAATCTACCAGTTAGCTTTTACAAACTTCCAGACACCACCCACACTCCTCGGCGCATGGCCCCTTTTACCCTCACAATCGTTGGTGAGGAGTCAAATGTGCCCTTCCTTCAAGCAGCTGTCTTCTCACTTGAAAGTCCTTGTGTGGAAACCGTATCCAACCACATTAATTAAAGCAATCTTCCTTCCTCGGAATCACCAATATGAATTCTCTAAGTTAATTTCTGATTTGCCACTAAACATAACAAGTACAGAGGTTCTAAGGACTGGGATTTGGACATACTTATGTGACCAGATGTAACGTATTTTCCCTTTTATTTTTGAAAAGATGTTTTAACAGCCATAATCATCCCAAATTAAGTATGAGCGAAAGCCAGTGCTCCAGATGACTGTCACCGCTTTATTTCCTGTTGCTGTAATAAAACTCAATAAAAGCAACTTAGAAAGAAAGGGTGTATTTGGCTGACAATTTCAGGAAATAGACTGTCACTTGGGGGAAGTCAGGCAACAAGAAGTAAGAGTTGTCCAAATCCACAATCAAGAGCGGAGAGAGACCAACGCATGCATGGTGCACTCAGCTCGCTTCTTCCGCTTTCACACAGTTCAGGATTCCCTGCCTGGGGGACGATGCCACTTGCCGTCCTGCCAGCACAGTGAACACTATCAAGACCTTCCCCGTAGCATGCTTACAAGGCAACATGAGCCATCCAGTCCTTCGTGGAGATTCTCTCCTAGTAATTCTGCACTGTGTCAAGTCTACAGAAACAACCATCCAAACTATCTACCCCAGAAATACTGGCAATGACAATTATATATATATATATATATATATATATATATATATATATATATATATATATATATATATATAAAGCTTGAAGATACAACTTAAAATTCATCTTTAAGGTTTTCATTACTGGCCAGGCAAGATGGTTCAGCAGATAAGATGGCTCAGAAGATAAGAGCACATGCCAGGCAAGCTTGAGTACCATTCTCAGGAATCCATGCTAAAGCAGAAAACCAAATCCTGACCATCGTCCTCTCCCTCACCCACCACACATACTCACCTCACCAGAAGACGATAAAAAATAAAATAAAATAAAATTTTTATCTTTTAAAAAGGATTTAAAAGTTTAGTATTACTTTGGAAACCCAACATCCATGAAATGTTAAGCCACATTCAGTTTTTTTACACTGGTATTTGAGAAAACTCTCTCTAGCCAAGAAAAGTTTATTTCAAAGAGTTCAAGAGACAAATGACTATTTTTAAAAAATCATAATTAAAATTAAAGTTTAATAATTGGGTCAATAAGCATTCAAAAGAAATACAAATATTATCTCAACCACAGATTCTAACCTAAAGCACAGAGGTACCAATCAATTAGAAGAGCTGATGATGACAAAGGCCGATGAGGTTGACATGGGAGGACGTCACCGGCTCATTGGCCATGGCTCTCACAGAGCCATGTTCATCACTGGAAACCGTACCTCGTTCATTGTTCATTCCCTTCTTTCATATGAGGAAATGATTAGATTTGCTCCATGGTGCATAAGATTTTCCAGTTTCAAAGAAACCTTCCATACATCTTCATCCTCTCTCTTCTAGGATGGAGGCTTCACCATAGAATGACTACCCATGTTCTTTCTTTGCCCACAGAGTAATAACTGAAGTTTTGGTTCTCTTTATTAAGCATCATTTTTACTTCTCTCTAAAATGGTGTATTAGCTTTTTACATGAAAAAATGGCGGATTCCAAAATTTTACAGTTTGTTAACAATACCCAGGTTAACCCAAAGTCTTCTGGTCTTCTACGATATGCACACATGATAAGCACACATTAAAACGCACAGCAGGAAGGCTGCTGAGGATTCCATTAAGCTACTGTATTTAATACGATAGTGATAACCCATGAAAGGCAGGGTTGCGTGTTAATGTTCCATCTTTCTCCCTCTCTCTCTTTCCCTTTCCCCCTATCTCCCCCACCTCCCTTCCTTCTCCCTTCTCCCCTTCTCCCCTGAAAGAAAGCTTTATTTTTAAAATCTAGAGCAAATATGAAAAAACTCCAGTGAAGGAACAGGAAGGCAGAAAAAAATAACGAATTTAATACGCCTTCAAGTACTTCATGGAACGATGTAGCTAAAAATATAAGAACTTGGGGGAGAGCGTAGACCTAGAACACGACGATTTGCAAATCATATCTGAGAACACATGAAGGAGACCAAGCATTAAAGCATCTTTCAGGGTGTATTCGTACCACTATATTCATAGACCCTACTGGGGTGACAGTGGTGAAAAACAAGGTGTAGCACCCCCTTTTATGACAACCATTGTCCAGTCGCCCTATGCTATTTTTCTCACTGCTGTGAAAAAGGATGTGACAAGGGTGATGTGAGGGGGCACGGTCTATTTTGGCTATTGGTGTCAATGGATGCCAGTCCCCAATGGCAAGAAAGGAAGGCATGGCGCTGGGAGCCAGAGGCAGCTGGTCACAGCACAGGAGGCAGGAAACAGAAAGTTTGGATCTGGAGGTGGGTATCACTTCCTGCTACTTTGGCCACAGTCCCAAAGGTTCCACAAGCCCCCCAAAGAGCACTACCAGGTCAGGACAAAACAAACATTCACACACAGGACCTGGGAGGTAGTGTTACATCCAAACCTAAATAGATCCTAAGCAAAGACGATTGCCAGTACAGTAAGATCTTAGCTGGCTAACTTTCATCGCTTTCACTCTCGCGTTGAGCACATCATTTTCTAAGGGGTGTGTATATCACTTCCTGTTACACTCATAGCACTGACTGCACATGCCAAGTCCACAGTCTCTATAACAGTCAACCTGGAGCTCCTGCCTTGTTTTAGAGCCATCTCCTGCAATATACACTGAATCTTAAGGGCCTTTCATATGTATCTTTCTCCCCGGTGAGCTCACCTCTAGCCATGCCTTCTCATTCTGTACTGAAGTAGATAGCTGGCCAGTGTATATCTACTGAGCCTTATAACTGCATTCTACCTTATAGGATCTCAATACAAATGCCCAAACTATAGGCATGGCCTTCCTCTGCAACACATGGGCATTTCTGTTCTCGATATATGGCAATATTTTCCAGTTGTATAAACCATAATTCTATTCATCTTCTGCCATCTCTTATTCAATCCCACAAAAAGGCTGTCCACAAATTCTATCCATTTTCCATCTAGCTTTTCATTGCTGTGTCAACTACTTCCCTAGGCACAGTAGCCCCACCCTTTGTGTGCACTACAATAGACACCTATGGTCCTTTTACCTATGTACTTTCTCCATAGGTTCCATGTCTTTTCCATAGATGGATGATATCACAATAAAGCTTTGGCCTGAAAGTCCTTCTCTATCGCTTAAAGTGATTGTTAACTGTTTTAGTCCTAACATTAGCCATAGCTCTACAAAGCCAATTCAGATACCTCTTTATTTTGTGTGTGATTCCCCCCCCCAAGTTCTCCAGTCAATATTAATTTATTGTATCACATTCCCCACATCCCATTGTCCATTTTTTATCTTTTACTTCATTTTGACTTTATCATCTGAATATATGTTTCTTCCTTGAGAGAAGGGGGTTTGTCTCCATCAACTTTAGATTTTCCCAGTACTAAGAGATCCTAAATCAGTATCTTAAAGGCAGATTAATCTCAACACATGAGTAGTGATTTCTACGTTTCAGAATATCACATTATGGATCTACAAGAGGCAGGTAGAGTCCATCGGTCTATGTTTGAATCTCTGAACTCACAGTGGGAGGAGAAAACTGACTTCTGAGCACTGTACTCTGACATCCACAAGCATAGCATAGCACACTTGTAACCACCCTCATATATGCACATATTAAAAAAAATCACATCACATAACTATCATCACATAGCTATCATCCTCATATTGAGAAGGTTAGTTAGGATCCATGTAAATTCAAAGAAAGCCACCCCAGCTGGCACCAGGAATCACTCACTCATCATCCCATTGAAGTCATGAGCCAGCTTTATACTCTGTGAGGACACCAAAAATTCTTTAAAGTGTGTAAGCTTAAGTATATTCATCAATAGTCCCATGATGCCATTGGAGATTTCTAAAACTTGAGGAGCAGTCAATGCCAGTTGATCCAATGAGTCAATGCCTCACCCATCCTAATAATTTCTAATTCTTTGCCACTTAGCTTCCCTATGAGAACACGTGTGAAGTTACAAGCTGGAGATCATAGGCTGTTTCACTGGAGTCCTTCATCTCCTTCATCCTGTAGATGAGGACAGGAAGCGCAGCCTAAGCATGCCCCCTGAGGTCTCGCTATTGTTTAGGGGCAGAGATAAGCTCGCAGCAGTTCCCCTAGTGAGTTGGTACTGGCTATCTGTGTACCACAGCCAGGGTCACGGGCTGAGATAACGGGACCTTTTCATCTACTAGTTAAGGAATGTGGCTCACTTCTCTAAAACTAGGAAATCCGCCTTTGGGTGTGAGGCCACAGCCCTGAACCAGATGGCACAGAAGAACTCTGCCAGAAGAGCATCTTTGTTACTCTGGCTGAGCCATGCAGCCCTTTTAACAGGAGCCAAACAGCTGGTGGGCTGGACATTGGCAGTGCCAGGCTGAGACACCACCTTTCATATGGCTAAAAAAAAAAAACCCATTGCTTGCTCCTTCTTCAAGGTTGTGCCAATGCCTCTCACAACACTACTCATCTATCTATAGACATATTTTATTTTCTAAAGATTTTTTTAAAAGCCTGGACTAAAGTACAAAATCTTAAAAAAAAAAAAACAAACCCAAACATATAAACATGATTAACATATTGCAGGATTCTGAGACACCACTCCTCCAAATTCTTAACATTCCAAAATCAGTATAAACATTCCCTAGGCAGTCTTCCTGGGGGCAATGGATTCGCTAAAACGGAACAAAGATAATGCTCAGATCAAATATTTACATTGGCTGAAGTTCTGGTAAATGCAGACCTTTTAAGCTAATGCCCAATAAATACATTGAAAAATGATAAGAAATAAGAGAGAAAAGTAGAAGGCAGTGCTCCTTCCTCAGACTCTGGAGACAAATTCTTAACACTCCTGCTCCCTGGCATTCGCATACCTAATAGAAAACTATTATCAGGAAGTACAGCCAAAGGAACAAGCCCACTAATGAGTCCAGACTCTCAAAAGCTATTGCCTATGTTTCCAGGATGGATTTTTTTTTCCAGGATCAAAATGTGGTTATAAGAAAACTTCCTTAAAACCCAGGATCAATTTCTAAATATAGAAATTAAAAAAAAAAATACCACTTCTTAGTAAGTGCTTTTGCAGGATGCACTGCCATTCACACGCCTCATGCCAAGAGGAAGGTCAGGTTCCAATAGGTGAGACCCACAGTGACAGATCACCACTTTTAAAAGGGGACAGGGTTAGCATGTATGCCCCAGTGAGCATCAATTTTGTTAGTGTATGGTGCCTGCAGATAACCACTTCCATAGCTCACTTACTGTGTTTAAATGTAATTCATGCTACGAATTGCCCAATTACATGAGAAGAGTGTAGCACAGAGGAAAAGAGAGGGATGCTCTGCTCACATCCAGGTCCCTCATCTCAGACTGCCTCTGTCACCTACTCCTGACATTTGAATTAGAACAAATATTTCAAAATAAACCTACCCACTGGCATGCCTAACCACTGTATAAGTAAGCTATCAGCCAGTAATGGGGTTAGAATACATCCCAGACACAATATTAGCCTCAGATCAAGAATGAAATAAAGATTCCATCCAATTAAGGATCCTATTCGTTGAGCAAAACAAGTTTATTTGCTGTCATGTTTGGATATTGAAAAAAGATTTCTTGCATTTGTTTCTCATCTGCTATCCATTACATGTGCGCTTAAAATATGTGTTTCACAATCTTGGCAATCCATACATGCCAGAAAAACACTTTTATGAATCACAAGGGCATAATTTCATTCTAAAATAGTGCAACTATATATGATAGAGCGAGTAAGTGTCTAATTACCAAATTCATAAATTATGATCATTTCAAGAAATTGCTATCCACCATGCCGTGCTGTCTACATAATAAAATTAATCTGCATGCTACTACAGATAAACAATATGAGCACCCTTGCACAGATGTGAAAGTAGAAGAGACAGTGTATCCCAGAGAAAGTAAAAAAAAAAAACAACAATAATCAAACCAGGAGTTTGCAAGGCCAGGGCGACCACCATGTGTCAAATACTTCTACCCCAATGAATCTGTCTCCACTAATATTTTCTTAAATATTTTTATTTGAATTTTTAAAATGTGCATGAGTGTTTTATTTGCATGTGCATCTATCTACCACACATGTGCCTGGTGTGCACAGAGGCCAGAAGAGGGCATCAGATCCCCTGGCACTGGAATTACAAGTGGTTGCGAGCTGCAGTGTTGGTGTTAGGAATCAAGCCTGGTCCTCTGCAAGAGCAGACATGCTCTGAACCACTGAGCTATCTCTCTAGGCTCCTTAAGTAGCGCCTTTATATTTTTGGACTCAAAACCAATTAAACAATAAGACAATTTCCTTCACTTGGTGAAATATGAATTTAGCTTTCAGAAGTGTAAATTAGTAAATTTAGCAGATTCACTCATATTTATCCTCATATTCTCTCTCTGTGTATCTCTGTGTGTGTGTATCTCTCTGTCTCGCTGTCTCTCTGTTTCTCTCTCTCTGTCTCTGTCTCTCCCTCTGTCTCTGTTTCTCTCTCTCTCTGTCTCTGGTCTCTGTATCTAAGCTATATCTCCACACAAATTCAGCAAACACCGTTAAGAATCGACAGTGTAACCAAGGAACAGGGAAACAGTCTCATCAACAAAAACGTACAACTCAGTGGAGGATGTCAATGTATAAATCTGAGCATAAGCTATGGGAGCCTTTTAAAGCTGACTGCAACCCACATGCCAGAACAGGCAGAGACATGTAACAAATTATGAGGAGGGACGTATGAGTCTCCTGTGGCCTCCCACAAGTGGGAACAGCCCAGGGAAAACAGCAGCCAGAAGAGTTTAATTAAAATTTTGCCAAAAAAAAAGATGCTGACCTGTTCATAATGATAAATTCAACTAAGTAATTAAGAAGCAAACACACAAATACATATTTGCTTTGCCTACTTGGGGTGTTTGAAGAAGGGAGGAAACACAGTACCACCCTCCTTCTCAGTAAGTATGATGTTTCGTATAACGTAGGTAAACGTGACAGTGAGACGGAGGGATTCAGAGCATGACAGTTTTCAGTGTTGGTCAAAAGGGCCCTGAGAGTCTCCAGACCTCAGATCCTCTCAGGGTGGCTGGTATTCACCTTCCTTACTGTGCTGTCCTATGGAGGCTGGCACTGTACTCTGGACCACACAACAGCACCACACAGTGCTGCGGCTTCATCCTTACCTCAGGCTGCTCCCTAGTTCTAGACAACAACAACAACAACAACAACAACAACAACAACAGAGAAGCATTCTCATGAGGCAATAGAACTGCAAAGCTCATTAAACCGCCACCCTTGAAGTTATGACTTTTTTAATGTTCTGTGTGACAGGACAGAAAGTATACATAAAGTATCCCTGACACAAGATGGTTCTCAAAAGAAAAGAGTGTGCACAGTTCCTCTTCAAGAACTCACTGCTGTTTAAAGGCAAAGACACTTCCACTTGAATGTGTGACTGATTAACTATTATTATTCTAAGCTTGGATATTTGTATGAATGTTCCTGAAGATTAAAAAAAAACACCTTAAAATTTTTTTTAGCTTATCAAAGAAAACTAGAATTCTGAAGAACTTGTATTTACTACAGTGACTGTAGCACTTCTCATATTTGAAGATTTTTCTGGTAATATTGTTATTTTTATAAAGAGCACGATAATTCTGATGACATGTGCTATGTAAACGCCTGAGAGGGCTGCATCTATCAATTTAATAAATGTCTGACATCACAAAATCACATGCAGGTAAAAGATAAATCCAGAATAGAAGACAAAGCAATGCATTTTTTTCTTAATAGGGCCCAAATCATTTCTTGATATTATTTTAGTTCCCACCACACACCCCCAAAGTCTTTTTAGAACTGCTCTTGTCCACTTTGGGTGCCATTAAAATAATTCTCAATTACTTACATATGCTATTAAGATGACTCTTCCTTTTCCTACTACTTTGTATAATGTCCAATTTTTTTTATAATATAAATGAACCAAAATGGCATATACAACAGACTGTGCACAGAGAATGGTGAGGAGTCAGATGTTCTCCATTACATTAAGCATTAAAGAGCTCTGTAAGAATACACAGGAAAACTTCCCTTGTTTGTTTTTTAATTTCTACATCCAACATGAAGAAGAAATGGTTCCTTGTTATCATGGCTCCTCCTGACTATTATGGGATCTACTTAGAGATATTTAAAGGGAAAATAAGTAAGGGTTTAGGTTCACTCCTCTAATCTGAGGAGACAATACAGCCTATGACAGCAGGACCTTCTTGGCACTCCATAAAGTAGACCATGAGCCAGGGACTAGGGTTGGGAGGAGAATAAGGCTTATGTAAAGCACAGCTCTCCGCCCAGTATGAATCACACCACTGGGTAATCTCTGCAGCGGCATGCTTCTGAGGGGGAGGTGAGTGGAGAATTAACACCTGCTCCTAAGAGACAGAATAACAAATAGGTATGACTGAGAGGAACTGAATGCCCCAATGTCTCGGGAAATAACTGCTGTTGCTAGGAGGACTAGCAGCTGATGGATTGCGAGTCTGATTGAAAGGGAGCCCTAACCTGAAGGAATCACGATGCAATAAGCCAGTGTTTCTCCCTGGGTAGAGCATCAATACCCACCTGCATGCCAGAAATGCAAGTGCCAGGTCTGGGACAGAAGTGTATTAGTTAAATTCACCTTGGAAGTTAATGGCTTCATAGGAGGCTTAACTCACAAAGCCTTTTACGTGTTCTATAAATTCACTCATTAGTGCTTTAAAAATTAAAGTTATAGAGAGATAAATTATACTAGATTTTGGCAACACCATTCTCTAGGAATTATAAGATATACAATCACTATTATTAGCAGCAATTAATGCTATATATGCTTCAAAAAAATGAAACACAAAGAAAAAATTTTCACAGGAGCGGGGGGGGGGGCAAAACTCGGGCAATGAAAGTAACAAGTTGTTTAAAAGATTAAAATTTAGAGCCTGAGTCACTGTAGAAATCCACTCTACAACTGGGCAGGACCCAGATCAGTGCTTAGCAAGATTTTTGGCGTTGTCCACCAATGCGTTATTAGCTGAACTGCTTCCAGAGGCAGAACTGACATGCCAGCAATTAGCATCGTTTTTCAAGGTGCCTGATTCCCTATGCTATACATTTGCCTCAGTCATCCACACGCCATAGCATATCCTCCTGGTGAACTACAGATAAATGATAAGTAAGTTTGGTCTTATGTTTAATAGCTGTGACTGAGGCAGCAAGAGCACTTTGGGAAACGAAGATGAATCTGGCTGCTGCCTGTCTAGAACGTTTCAGAGCAGTTGGAAGATAATGGCTAATTGCAACAGCAAAGGCGGAGGGAACAGAATGCAGTGATTGCAGGAGGACCCCTTCTGACATGGAGCTGTGAGGCAGCGTGGACGTCTATAATTTAGCAGGTCCAATGCTCAACAAATATTTTGAATTGCTTCTTCCTAAGGGAGAGAAAGAAAAAAAAAAAAAAAAAAGGAGGCGCATTCTCCAGTGTTCACTAAGGGTTATCAGCAGTCTCTTCACACTTTCTTCTCGTCTTCACACTCATACCTCTAAGGCTAAGCTAAGTTGCATGTGGAGGTTTATCCCCCGAGAGTCATGTTGCTCTGACTCTCCTACAGACACTGAAAGATCTTAGAAAGAGAATAGCATTAATGCAAGATTACATCACACAGTACCCATGGTCAATTTATGCTCAGTGTGAACATAGACCCTGGCTTGGCCCTACATAGTCATACTGTAATCTCCCTGGTAAATAGTAGCCACTGTTTATAAAGACGGATTGATATCATTTTCAAGCTGCTGTTGAATAATGTATGAATGTGTTTAAGATGGTGATTAAATGGTCTCAAACACCACCACATACATGTTGAGAAGCACACACTGTGTTGCAAACCACACCTGGCCCATTCAAGTGCAGTATTTCCATTGCATGGGATAATAAAGGTGGGAAATTTCCACAGAAATTGGCCTTTTCCTTCCCCTTACGCTTGAAAAGCACACAGTCTGTCTAAAGTGGACCAAAATTCCACGATGATAGCATTCAAGTGGGCTGGATACATTCCCTCTCTGTGTCTCTGGCTCTCTCCCTCTTTCTCCCTCTCTGTCTCTGTCTGTCTGTCTGTCTGTCTGTCTGTCTGTCTGTCTGTCTCTCTCTCTCTCTCTCTCTCTCTCTCTCTCTCTCTCTCTCTCTCTCTCTCTCTCTCTCCCCCCCGCCCCCGTCTCTCTGTCTCTGTCTCTGTCTCTGTCTCTGTCTCTCTCTCTCTCTCTCTCTCTCTCTCTCTCTCTCTCTCTCTCTCTCACACACACACACACACACACACACACACACACACACACACACACACACCTGCTCTCCAAGTGATTGAATTAAAAACCCTGGGCTGCTATTTCACACATGACCATCTCAGGGAATCCTATCATAAGTGGCATCTAACTAAACTGCAAGCTAATAATTCAGCACTACCTTTGGGAGCCAAACATGAATGTAATTACAATGTATAGTTGTCCAACTATATTAAAATAATGTCAATGTTTCTTTGAAAAAAGTAACAGAAGGCTAAAAATCCCTGTTATTGATTACTCTTTAGATCAATTATTTTTGTGAATACCTTGTAAAGCTACAAAGTATCTAAAATGTAACATAAGAAGCCACCATTTTCTGAGATCAGCATATGCAGACTGTTTCCACCGTTAGGGAACATTAAAACAACTGCAACTCTGTGATAATTGGTCTGGCCACTTAAACACTCAAAGACAAAAACATCAACTGTGTATAGACCCTAAAGAAGTGGAATCAAAACAGTGCATATAAACATATATAAAGTTTTAAATGGTTTATATGGATTGAAATGGTGTTAAATGATCAAATAATTTTCCAGAAATTATTGGTAATGTGCCTATGGGCCTCAAGTCATTTCTATTCTTTTGTCTATGTCTACTGTCTGTCTGTCTGCAATATGAAATGAAATTTAATGAGTATCTGACTACTACTTTGCATATACTATCAGGAAAGAATAAACTACAGATAATCAATAGTAGGAGTTAAAAGTTGGATAACAAAATATAATATGAGTCAATAACACATTAAGAAAATTTAAAGGGGATTTCCTTCTTAAGTCATTTAAACCAAAAGCAAGCCCAAATTTGAAGTCTCTTCTTCGCTCTGTGTCTTTCCTCATCTGGATTGTGGTCTGCAACCAGTCTGTGGTCTATCTGGTGTGTCTGTCTAATGTCTACCCATAAAAAGAGCTTTGCTCTGCAGGTATTGAACAGGATATAAAACACAGTATGGGAAAGGGTTGAAGAACACTTTTCACAGAGATCTTAACATAGATTTTACAAGAGAAGTTATTTTACTGACCCAGAATAACAAAACTGCACACAGTCATTGTCTACCTAAAGCCTCATGATGCTTTCAACATTTAGGGAATATCTATTGTCTTTGAGGTCACTTTCAAGCTATTGGCTGTCACACATGCATACACAGTCACACAGATGTGCACGCATGCACACACACACACACACACACACACACACACACACACACACTTTATTCAGGAGAAGAGTACATAGTTTAAGATGAAAGGTGAGCATTATCATAGGCTGTAAAAGATGATTACATGGAGAGCACAAAGTACAGTAAGGTCAGTCGCATTGTCTTTCTACAGGCAGGTTAAACTTTAACAGGTTGAGTACACCTCAGGGTAGCAGATTATACCCAGAGTTTTAAATGATCTCAAGGCATATTATTAACTTTGCTTCAAGGTCTGAGAAAAAAATTAGCTTCTTCAAAAACAAGAGGTACTTGAAAAATATATTACCACAGCAATGACATATGGATACATATTTATGTATATATGTTTATATGTATGTATACACATAGATGTGAGATAGATAGATGATAGATAGATAGATAGATAGATAGATAGATAGATAGATAGATAGGAAATAGATAGATGATAGATAGATGTTAGACAGACAGACAGTAGACATGGGCAAATGAATAGAAATGACTTAGGCCCATATGAACATTACCAATAATTTCTGGAAATCTATCTAATGATGAAAATGGCATCTATATGCTGCCTTGAGATCATTTAAAACTCTGGGTGCAATCTACTACCTTGAGGTGTACTCAACCTGTTGAACTTTAACCTGCCCGTAGGAAGACAATGCGACTGACCTTACTGTACTTTGTACTTCCCATGTAATCATCTTTTCTATGAATTCTCAGCTTTGAGGTAACTAAGAGAAAGACTGACCAGCTGATATTTTAAGAGACATGCATGTCTGCAAATGATGAAGACAGTTGCCTCCAGAGCCCTTTTCTCAGGTTATCTTATTCAATGTGCCCCAGAGATATCTTCAACATGTAGGGCCAATTGCCACACTTTGATGATTTTATCTGTGGAATCCAACCAAGCAAGACCCTATCTATGAGAACCTAAAGGAAGCACCACACCTGCCGCTCTGTCCAGTCTCTCTCTTGCGTCTTTCACCTGCTATCTGTAATGTTTTGACTGCAAGGATCCGAGATGAAGCTTTCTCCTCCCCACCCTCATCCCCACCCCCGCCACCATTAAGTTTCAATATTCAGAATGCCTTTTGAAGAAAAGGTCAAAGGATAAAATTCTAGCATATCCCAAATGCAAGATGGAAAATTAATGTCACTAATAGTAATCAGAAACCTGGTCTGCCAGAATAAAGCCCTCTACAGTAGCTGTACAACTTGTCTCTCTTGATCTGCCATGTCCAGGGCATGTTATGGTCACTTAGTTAGCATCCACAACTAGCACAAAGCTGCACTCCCAAAGAGTGTCAGGAAACAGGTCAGCACCTATGAAACGCTGAAAACATGATAATCAAATATATATGTTTTAAACTTTCAACATTAAGCATTTTAAGCGTTTGAAAAGCATTTTAAGCTTCTTTAAATACACTAATAATGGCTTATCTGTCTAACACACACACACACACACACACACACACACATTGAAAATAATTTAATAAAAAAACATTCTCAACATGAGTTATAGAAGAATGAGGGCATGCTCAGCAGGAGAACATGTGCTCAGCTGGAGTTAAGACTCTAAGTGTGCATTTACACTATGGAATACTACTCAGCTATTAAAAACAAGGAATTCCCAAAATTTGTGGACAAATGGATTGAACTAGAAATGATCATAGTGAGTGAGCTAACCCAGAAGCAGAGAGACTCAAATGGTATATACTCACTTATACCAGGACACTAGCCCAAGGGGCAGGTCCCATGGAAGTCTGCACCTACCAGGAAAGTGGGATAGAGGTGAGGAAATCCTATTGAGACTCTAGGTGAGAAAAATATAGGGGATAGGGAAGTAGGTGGATCCAGAGGGTCCTAGAAACCTACAAGAGGAACATTATGATGGGTGGATCTGAGCCCAGGGGTTCTGCTTGATCTAAGGCACCAACCAAGGACAAAAACGTGCAGTCATCATCAAACCCCTACCCAGATCTAGCCAAGGGACAGAACATTCTCCACAGTTAAGTGGAGACTGGGGACTGACTCTCACAGGATCTCTGGTGCCCCATATTTGGCCATGTCCCTTTGTTGGGGAGGCCCAATGGCACTCGGAGGAAGGATAGCGGACTATCAAGAAGAGACTTGATACCCTAGCACCATATTCAGGGGGAGGAGGTCCCCCTCAGTCACAGTCATAGGGAAGGGGGATTCGGGTGAAAGTGGGAGGGAGGGAGGAATGGGAGGATGCATGGGATGGGATAGCAATTGAGATGTAATATGAATTATTTTATTTTTCAATAAAAATGTGTTATTAAAAAAAAGACTCTAAGTGTGAGACTTTAGCTCAGAATAAATAGAATGGGGAGAAGTGGTCCATGTCATCTTGCTGTCTGTTATAAGGACAGTCTGCACGCAAACATTCATAAGACAGACAGCAGCTAACTATGTGTTCATATGATCACCTGAAAACGTATTGTCCACAAAAGGCATGCTAAAAAAAGAGAATAAAAGAAAAACAACTAAGCACACAGCCTTAGAGAAATAGAGGCACCTTTACCTCATCTTGTCACCGTTTCTGCTAGCAACAAGAAAGTTGTGAATCTGAGATCTTAATATGTGATTACATGTAAACAAGCATTCAGTGGCGAGGAACACAGGTGGATTCATGTGCTCTGCTCCAGACTTTACTATATTTCTAGAGAGATAAACAGGAATGGGGCAGTGGAATGAAATGTGTGGGTCAAAGAGTATGACCTAGAACTCACTGCAAGTCTGCTACACTCACTTGACCCTGGTCCCCAGGAAGATGCAGTTCTAAAATAACATAGGATGGCAGACTGTGACCTGTGGACTTTATAACTGTGCCTATAACACAAAAATACCAATGTTCAAATGAGACACCCAAGGGGCTGCTACATTCTAAATTATTTAAAGCTCATAAAATCTTCAACACGAGGAGAAGGCAGCCCATGAGGGTTAGGCTTTGCCCTCAATATTTGCACAGGTCTCTCTGATGAATCCACAGTAAGGAATGCTAAGACACAATATTTACATTATAGAAGGGAGGTCACACTGGGAAATAGTTCCTGGAGCACGCCTACCTTTCAAAACTGTGAAACTGGAATGGATAGTGCAGATGGAGAGAGGAATGCAAGGGGGAAAGGAGACCTGAGTCAACAGCTCCACTTCAGGTGATCACATGAGCTGACAACTGGCTGGGTCTCTCTTAATAAGCGATTAGTCCAAGGCCTAAAGCATTAAGACTAAACGGAGTCCTGGGGTGCTTCACCAGAAACAACCTGCAACTGGAACTGTTCATGTCATTTTTCTCTCACCATCTGAACCTTAATTATATCCATCACTTATTTCTATCCAACTTTCCATTTAAACAAGTTTTGGTTAGTCACACATCAAATTCCTAATTCAAGTTTCATTTCCTTTCTAGTCTGATAGTTAACTGCAATAATATACTTTCCTCTTCTGTGGCCATTTTTTGAGCCTAGATAGTAAAGGGCTTGACTTCTAGTTATTCCTCAGACACTGCTTTAATCTAAAAAAAGAAAAAAAAAAAGCCAGGACATCCTGCTAGAGGAGCAGAAATCACCAGAAATAATTCTTTCCTCTGAGTCCCTTTTAAGCAACGCTGGCGGTGTGAATGAGAATTACTCCACCCTGTCTCAAAAAACATAAACAAAACAGACAAAAAACAAACAACAACAAAAACAAAGGAGGAGGAAGAGGAAGAGGAGGAGGAGGAGGAGGAGGAGGAGGAGGAGGAGGAGAAGAAGAAGAAGAAGAAGAAGAAGAAGAAGAAGAAGAAGAAGAAGAAGAAGAAGAAGAAGAAGAAAAGAAGAAGAAGGCTCCCATAGGCTCATATTTTAAAATACTTTGTACCCAGTTGGTAAAACAGTTTGGGAAGGATTAGGAGGTGTGGCCATGTTGGAGGCAGTGTATTGCTGGGAGACAGAGCTAAAGGCTTCCAAAGACTCAGGCCATTGCCACTGTGCTCTTGGCCTCCTACTTGTGCATCAAGATGTGACCTCTCAGCGGCTGCTCCAGCCTCCTACTCCCCTGTTCTCACTCTACCATCAAAATCTCTAACCCTCTGATACCCTAAGTCTGATACAACCCTTCCTTCTGTAAGTAGCCATGGTCATGGCATTTTATCACAGCAATAGAAATGTAACTAATATAGCATCCTACAGCCTGCTGTCCCCCAACACAATGGAAGAACCTAGACAAAGACTACAGAGACAAACTAAATTAACAAATGACAACCACAGTCAAACCCAGAATAGGCCAGCTAACCATAGGCTGCTGGACAATAGTAATATCCATTATTTTATGCTGGGTTTTATGGGAATGTTTTATGTAATACAGGTGAATGTAATGATTTGAGTCTTTGAAACAGATACAGGGCGGAGTTTGTTATCCCCATAGTGCACCTCCATACAGCTAGTGCTAATCAAATCATGACACACCTGAGCATACTATGTCCTGTGAGCAATTCAAATACCAGGTCACATTCACCAGTGTGTCGTCCCTAGATACATATGTAGATGATAACACAGCAGCAGGATGGGATGCTTAGCACATGTTGAAAGGAAGCAAACAAGTGTAACTAGAGAAATTTTTGTAATTATAAGTAAGGAAAAAGTGCTTAAAACTTCTGCAAAGTAAAACAACTTTCCTGCTCGTTTCCCAGTAAGAGACAAATGGAGAGAAGAATGCAGGTTACACTGAACAACCAGCGCAGCTGGGCAGGAGCAGCGGGAGTCTGCAGGAGAACAGAGAAGAGGACAGCCGCGGTGGGGAAACTCAGACAGTGCTATTACAGGACTCCAGGGAGCACTAACAAGTGACAACAGGAGCACTAAGCTATCTACAGCCCTCAGCAAAAGCATTGCTAAAAACAGAGTCCTCCAAAGGGAGAGCCGTGGCAACGACCAGACAAGAACGCAGCTGTAGCACTAAGGGCAGGGTCACCGCAGGAGATGTGCATTCCCAGGACACCAAAGGAGCAGTCTCCAAAGTCACGAGGGTTCACTTCTGTTCCCTGGCAAGCGCCATTGTGTGTATGAGCAAAAGTAACAGGCCCGAGTCTGATGATTTCTGGGGGAACAGTGTGCTGCTCCCATGAGGCTGCAGGGTATCAGATCCTTTTGTGTCATCGGCTTCAAAGAGACCTGCTCAGTCCACTAGAGATGGGGTAACACCCAATTTCAGAAATTAGCTTATTTGGGGGATAAACTGGCCTCCTTGAATAAATAAACTGGCACTGTGCCCAGAAATAAATATAAAATTAAAGATTTATGCCTATTCAAATGGTTGCTATCCTTTGAAATAAAAGAAATACTGATGTTTCACTTTAAAAAAAAAAAATCACCTTCCCTAGGAGGCACCTCTATAATACCAACTTCAGAGATTCATTTTAAGAAAGGAAATGCTCCATTATTCCAGTTTACAGTAAAAAAAATTAAATAAAATAAAATTCAACATATAGATATACAACATACCACCATAAGGTCCTAACCGTTGTGGCACTGATGTGGCAGAATTAGCCAGTGTTACCACATTGTCTTCCTCCAGTTAACTCCTCAAGCAGAGGCGCCCACCACAGCCTCTGGGCTTCCTCACTCCACAACAGAAGCACACATTGCCCATGGAGCTTACCTTTAGTTATGGACCCACTTCACAGGAGGAGACTAGCCCTGTCTACCCAAGAACTATATCACTCTTCCAATCCCCTCTCCTCCTATAAAGGGCGGAATGAATACAGACATCCGCCACAAATTAACCAAGAAGCAGGAAACTGGGCACAGGCTCAGGATGCAACAATTTAAAACGCTGGATTTTGAAGAGCAGTGAGGACATCACAGTGACCCACAGACAAAAACAACTAAAAAGATCCCATCTGTTTTTGCATGGGAGCTCATATGTGAGCTTTTAGCTGGAGATAGTGTGACTGTCTTGGACACTTTCCCCCAAATTTAAGAACCAGAGCTTGAAAATGAGCCTGGTCCTACAGTCTACTCATCTGCACTTGAAGAGGCAGCTCTACTGTACACAGGGGTACTTGTAGAAGAACACTATCATTATGAACCTCTGGCCATTGAATCCCCACCCTGGAAACATCATTAACAGTCATCAAGAAAATACTTAAAGTCTGGTGTATTGATAGAAGGGCATTCCTAAACCAACTAAAGCTCAGCACTAAGTATTGTACTGAGGGCCTCAGGCATCTTAGTGAGCATTCCTCTGGTAAGGTGAATGTTCTCCTCTCGAAATAATATCTCATAAAATTATTTGGCAATTATGTACATGCATGGCTCAAAAAAAATGTAAAACTAAAGCAAAATATTGAAACTTCTTCAGGAAGGGAACAGAAACAAGGAAGAACAATCAAATTAAAGCCCTCTCTTCATATAGAAAAGCCTTCAGTAGCAGAACCATAGAATCCTGAGAATATATATTTACAAACATATACATATATATGTATAATCACACCAATTGACTATACAATACCAAAAGACCAGCCCTGAAAACATACATACAAGTGACATTATAGGGACTGAGCAGCTTCTATTTAAGAATACATACTTATACACATATGTATGTGTGTGTGCACGTGTGTGTGCATGTGTAACCAAAACTAATGAAAAAGGCTATGAATTTGAAAGACAGCTAAGAGAGCTATATAGGAAGGTTTGAGGGAGGAAAGGGAAGGGGGAATTTTGAGAAAATATTATGATCTCAAAACATAAATTTTTAAAAAGTGCCCAGAGTTCTCATGTCCAGAAAAATTACTTAGCACTTCACAGTGAGTAAAATATAGGCTAGTGCCCAAGAAGTTCAGAAGGCCGAAAGAAGTTTCTCCTTCACATAATTAGTGAACCACTTGAAGAAGAAAACAGAAGGGTGTGAATGCCTCTCCTGAGTAACTGCACTTACCAAATGAGCCATAAACAAGTCTACTAAGCTCTGCATGCAAGTCTCATTGAACACATTTCACAATTGTTTTTCTAATAAACTGTTGTGTTTAAGATATTACACATTTCATATCAGAGAGCCTGCAGTTACCCCTCAGGATTTGTTTTACACAGTGATGCAAATGTAGACACGCCATTGCTTCGTTCTCACCCTGACTGACTCAGTGTGGGTGGTTTGCAAACAGATCTAGAGTGACTGCTCTCCATTTACATTCTCAGGATTTTATTGTCAAATAAAACTTCTCCAGATTACTCTTAAGAAGCATGGGGCCAGCATTTCTGTATAAATCTTGACTAAGCCACTCAAGGTTTGAAATTGTGCTGGGTAAACAGCTTTCACTGAGCAGCTGTTCCCAAGGAAAACAACACCAATGGACAAAACCAAAACTTCATTCCTTCTTTATTCTTAAGAAAAAAGTACATAAGGTACTATGAGGGGTTGGGTATATGGCTTACTGGTAGAGAACTTGTCCAGTATGTGCTATGCCCTTGGTGTCCAAATCCCATTACATGAACACAACCAAGTGTAAAGGTATCACCGGGATATACAGTAAAGACATACAAACTCAACTCTTCTAGTCAACCATGTTATATGTGTACAGTAAGCATCAGTGAGAGTCAGTGCATTCATGAAATTTTAACATTCTACACATATACTTCCTTTTATTAGCAAACTAGTACATAGTAATATTCAATTCATCTTTTTTGAGACAAGGTTTCTCTGTGTAGCCTTGACTGTCCTGGACTCACTTTGTAGACCAGGCTGATCTCAAACTCGGAGAGATATTCCTGCCTCTGCCTTCCAAGTGCTGAGATTAAAGCTATCACACCCGGCTTCAATTCATCATTTATGTGTGAGTATGTGTTCTGTACTTTGAGACAGAGCGACTCACTGAACCTGAAGTGTTCCAACTCAGTGAAATTGGCTTCCAGAAAGCACCAATGACTCTTCCCTCTGCTGCCCCAGGATAACAAGTGCCCACCACCATGCCAAGCTTGTGAGAGATTCCAGGAGATCAAATTCAGGTCTTTATGCTAACATGGCAAGCTACTTATCAGCTGAACCATCTCCTCAAACAATTAAAATATTTTTAAGTTGAAAATTAGGATGCCATTTTGTCTTATTGATTGTGTCCTTTGCCTTACAGAAGCTTTTCAGTTTCATAAGTTTCTGTTTAATGCTGATATTACACTGTCAACAGGACAAAACTGCAACCTACAGAATGGGGAAAGATCTTTACCAACAGTACAGACAACAGAGGGATAATACCAAAATATATAAAGAACTCAAGAAATTAAACCCAACAAACCAAAAACAATTAAAAATGGGGTTCAAAACTAAACAAAGAATTCTCAATAGAGGACTCTCTAATGGCCGAGAAGCAATTAAAGAACGTTCACCATCATTAGTTATCAGAGAAATGCAAATCATATCTGAGACTTGATCTTACACTTGAGTGGTGTAAAATGGACTCTGAGATTCCATTTTACACCTGTTAAAATGGCTAAGACCAAGAACTCAAGTGACAGCACATGCTGGTAAGGATAGGAAGCAAGGGAACATTCCTCCATTGCTGGTGGAAATGCAAACTATACAACCACTTTGGAAATCAATCTGGTAGTTTCTCAGAAAATTTGGAATAGTTCTCAACTCCTGGGCATATACCCAAAAGGTGTTCCAACATACCAGAAGGTCACTTGCTCAACTATGTTCATAGCAAGTTTATTCATAATAGCCAGACTCTGGAAACAACCTAGATGTCCCTCAACTGAAGGATGGACAAAGAAACTGCAGTACATTTACACAATGAAATACTACTCAGCTATTAAAATCAAGGACTTCATGACATTTGCAGGCAAATGGATGGAACTAGAAAAGATCATCCTGAGTAATGTAACCCAGACCCAGAAAGACACACTTATAAGTGGATATTAGCCATAAAGTATAGGCTAGCCATCCTACAATCCACAGACTACATGAAGTAACAAGGAGGGTCCAAGGGAGAATGTTTGGATCGCACTCAGAAAGGGAAATAAACTAGACGTCTGAACTAGATGGAGGAAGGGAACTGAGTGGGAGAAGGGAGTGGGGAGGTGAATAGGGATGAGAGTTGAGTGTGGGGAAAAGGAGGAGGGCTGGGATAGAGGATGGGAATTGGATGGGGTTGGCATCTCTGGGGAAAGAGAGGCTCCCGAGAGTCTAGGGAGGTGACCCTAGCTGAGACTCCCAGCAGAGACGGATATGGAGCCTGGGGTGGCCACCTCCCATAGCCAGGCAGGACTTCCAACTTGGGTGGGGACACCAACTCACACACTATAGCTCTGGCCCAGCTAACCAATGAGTGACCCAGTTTGAGCTGCATGTCATAAGAGAAGGCCCACCACTGGCACTATTGATGATACTCCGCTATATATAAAACTGTCTTCCTAGAGGCTTCACCCAGAATCTGATGAAAACAGATGCAGAGAACCACAGCCGAACATTAGGCGGAGCTTGGAGAATCTTATGGGAGAGGGGGAAGAAGGGTTGAAAGAGCCAGAGAGGTGAAAGACACTAAAAGAAAAGCTACAAAATCAACTACCCTGGACCCATAGGTACTCACAGAGACTGAACCACCTACCAGAGAGCATCCATGTGATGGATCTAGACACACACACACACACACACACACACACACACACACACACACACACACACACACGATGTACTGCTTAGTCCTTATGTGAGACCTGTAACAGCAGGAGCACAGGGGCTGTCTCTGACTCTGCTGCCTGCCTTTTGAGCCCTTTCCCCTAACTGGACCACCTTCTCTAGTCTCAACAGAAGAAAATGCACCCAGTCCTCCTTGACATGCCAGGGCAGGTTGATATCCATGGGATGTTTCTCCTTCTCTGATAAGAAAGGGAGAAGGGCAGGGGAGGGGTGGGGAAGAAGGGAGGTGACAGGGAGGGACCGGGAGGAGAGAGGGGATGTTCTGAGTGGGATGTTAAGTAAATAAATTAATAAATAAAAAACTGAAAATTAAAATAATGGAATCATTTGTTACCTACAGTTGGCATAGCAATAATGTACTAATGAAAATGACTATTTCAGTTTATACATTATAGTAAGGTAACCAACAGGACTGAGATACACACAAAAAAATAACAGCCAAAAGTTCTGTTGTATATATGTTCCATGTGTTCTCATTAGTAAAATAATAACATCCCTCTCAATGAAAATCCTTAAGGAGATAAATATGTCCTTTTGCACACATATAATAAGAAACGTTTGAAAAGTAAGCATCCTGATGACTCAGTGTCAGCTGCAAAACAGGTGTTGCTTCATTTTGAAGATGAACAAACGTCACCATGCTGAGAACCTTCGAGGCATTAGGAGATGGGGTATGTAACCAAACGTGTAGAGTACAGAACATCCTTCCTTGCAACAGACAAGCAAATAATAGTTATAACAGTTGAGTTCTCACAGCAGGCTTGAGATGAGGAAAAGTACTTCAGGGTAGCAAGAAGTCAACAGCCTACAGACATGAAACCGTACACAGTGGCCCTGAGTTCCGTTTTCTCGAACAGGACTCAGTTTCTCTTTGTGTGTGCTTTATATTACCTTCAAGAGCAACAAGTTAACACACTTGAACTGAATTAAGGTATTTGGATCTCAGCTCACACTGAGGAGCATATCCAAAAGAGCTTGCAGCTTCCAATCTAAGTGGACAACTGGCATGTGTCTTCTGCACCTTCTCCTGTTAGAGAGTTACGTATTCACAGGAACATCAGTCAGACTTCAGACAAGCCGTGATCAAGGTGGTGAGATTTATTTAAGCATCTGTGCCCACAAGTGTCTTGAGATGAGGATGGAGCCTAGGACATGGCAACAGAAGTGTTTAGAAGGAAAAAGAAATGGCTACAGCTGCCCAAGGCTGCCCCCATGCCACCTCTGTCATAAGCAGGAAATCATAAATGCCACTCATGTCACAGAACTAACTTGAAAGTCTGCCATGTAATCTTGGTCCTGAATTGGCAACCTTCCCTGAAAAGATGTCTACTTAAATCACTGTGAAAAGTATACATCATTAAATGCCTATGAATAACTAATAAAAACACAACAGCCTGGCCGATTTCCATCCGAGGCAATGACCTACAAAGGCCCATCCAAGCACCATGTTGACCGCTGCTGCTATGCTGGTGTCCCTGCTTGCTGAGGCTACTCTTGTGTCTTCCATGTGTGCCAACAGTCATGACCGAAGTGAATTCTCAGGCAGAGATCAGTGCATCACAGAGTCCTCAGAAAAGAAAGCTCAGAAAGAATTCCCTCCGCTTCCTAAGAACCCGCATGGAACAGGAGAAACCCGAAGAGCAAACAGACTGAGCCCAGCCCTGTACATGTGCATTCGGTCCACAAGCTCAATGCCAGCCTTGGCTAGAAATAACTCTAACTATGGCACAGGGCAAAGTGTATTCTTATAAACTTCTAGAGTGCTGGAATAGTTTTAGGATTTCCCTCTTCTTCTTAATATTTCTATTTTTTTAATTAATTATTTATTTTTTTTATTAATTTATTCTTATTACATCCCAATGGTTATCCCATCCCTTGTATCCTCCCATTCTTCCCTCCCTCCCATTTTCCCCTTATTTCCCTCCCCTATGACTGTTCCTGAGGGGGATTACCTCCCCCTGTATATGCTCATAGTGTATCAAGTCTCTTCTTGGTAATCTGCTGTCCTTCCTCTGAATGCCACCAGGTCTCCCCTTCCAGGGGACATGGTCAAATGTGAGGCACCAGAGTACGTGAGAAAGTCATATCCCACTCTCCACTAAGTGTGGAGACTGTTCTGACCATTGGCTAGATCTGGGTAGGGGTTTAAAGTTTACTGCCTGTATTGTCCTTGGCTGGTGCCTTAGTTTGAGTGGGACCCCTGGGCCCAAATCTGCCTATCATAATGTTCTACTTGTAGGTTTCTAGAACCTTCTGGATCCTTCTACTTTGCTATTCTCCCATGCTTCTCTCATCCATAGTCTCAATGGGATGTCCTCCCCTCTGTCCCAGTTTCCTGGTAAGTGAAGGCTTTCATGGGACATGCCCCTTGGGCTAATATGCAGATATAAGTGAGTATATACCATTTGAGTCTTTCTGCTTCTGGCTTAACTCACTCATTATGATCATTTCTAGCTCAATCCATCTGTCCACAAATTTTGGGAATTCCTTGTTTTTAATAGCTGAGTAGTAATATTTGTGGATATTCTTATTGATGTAAAGTTTGCCTTCTTCAGGTTCTACAAAGATCTGCCATCTCCCAAGGGAGTTTATTAGACATCAGTTTTGTTTTGAAGTACAACAGAGGCTGATTTCTTAGAAATCCAGGTACTAGAAAAATCACTGTGACAACTGGTACTAACCACACTTACTTTCAGTATTCTAAATACCAGACTAGTTCTCAAAGAATAGATTTTACTGCCATAATTACAAAGTAATGGTAATTATACATGAAAGTGCTATTAGAACCAGGGGTGTGAATTACAAACAAGTACTAGTACTCAGGGGAGTTCACTAGCTATGTTAAAAAAAAAAAAAAAAAAAAAAAAAAAGAACTCTCGTAGGCATTGTTACTATAGTGGTCCAGTTTCTATCTACAATAGCCATGGGCAACTAGCAGCATCACACTAATATGGGACTAAAATAAGTTTTCAAAAAGCAAGATTTAAAAAAAAATACCAAATGCTTTTCAATATAAGTACATTATTTCACCTGACCCCAGTATTCCC
This sequence comes from Acomys minous, assembly GCF_964271855.1. NCBI lineage: Eukaryota > Metazoa > Chordata > Mammalia > Rodentia > Muridae > Acomys > Acomys minous. The sequence goes on along the minus strand of NC_140486.1, from coordinate 88,818,910 downwards.
TCAAGGCTCCTACAGCCTCATTTAAAATCTTGTACTCACTTCACTCAAAATACATTTTGTAATCTCTTCTTCTGGTTTTACAATTTTTTTAAATTCTGATGTCCTACTTAGTCATCCCTTCAATTAAGAACCATAAAAGGCCCCTAATCGGTCCCAGCTCTATCGTTTTAAACGCACTGTCTTTGTAGGTAGCCATAGTTTTCCTGTTTCTTTAGGGTAGGATCCCTGGCTCTTGATTTGCTATCAAACTAAGCACAGTCTCTAGTTGTTTGCAGCTATCTGGTGTTTGCAAACGCCAACAATTCAATCACTCCCCCTAGCGTGGCTTATTGTCTCAGGGTTCTAATAATGAAGAAATGGCATGTGCCCACTCATTATTAAAGGCAATTGTTTAAAAGATATATTTGTAAAAAAAACTCTGGATTTATAGAAACCTAAAAAGGCTAATATGCCAGGTCTGGTTGACACATACACCTATTACTTTTTCCCATAGCCTGAAAGGACATTGAGGGAGGACTCCCCCTTAAAGATGCTACCCCTGTGTAGAGCAATGCCAGCCATCCCTGCGATGTGGAATCAAGACAATGACCCCTCTGCTCTGGCTTTCTCCCTTTTCCATGTGTTCTCCTGTCAGACACCTGCTGTAGAATCAGCAGAGCAAGGAGAGAGCCTGTTGGCGACACCTGATTGTCCCCATCTTAGAGAAGGGAGAGGCACATCTTTGTCATTTTCTTCTTCGCTAAAACTATACTTTCTGGGGCAAGAGAGACAGCAGTGCAGGTAAGTCCTCTTACTGAGCAATCAGGAGGGTAGGAGCCCAGACTCTTGCACACTTAAGACATTTCAGCCCAACCATAAATGCCTATAATCCCAGCTCAAAGGATCTGACACCTTCCTATGTCCTTCATGTGGACACAGATATACATGCCTATGCAAACACACACATACATGCACATAGCACACCCAAACAGACAGACAGATACACATAACATATAAAATAAATCTTAAATAAATGATTTTTAAAACATGCTTTCCTATAAGTTCCATTCATGAAAACTTTGTGTTCAAGGACACCAGACTACCTGAATTTTATTTTCTGTGCCATTTCCCCTTATAAATCCCAATCAAGCTTGAATTAGTTTACATTTGAGATGCTGTCTTCCAATCTCTACCGGAACCTCTGCGGTCTATAATGAGTGCAGCGGTGCTGGCAACAATCTCTCAGGGAAAATAGGCTTCCCTTTGCTGTAACTAATTGAGATTTGTAATTTACTAATCATAAAGCTTCAGAAAATTAAGATACACGGGCCAAAGACATATGGTAAAGACCACATGACTTAGGGGTGAATGCTTGGCCATGGAGAGCCTAACTGTGCAAACATAAGGAAGGGAGACTGTGGTGGAGAAGGGAGGATGCGTGGTGGCTCTCGAAGGAGACTCCATTCGGTAAAAACAACTTGTTACAGGCCATATGCTATCACTTCCATCTGGGCACAAATAAGAAAGCAGGAAAATGCTAACCATGAGGTGTAGTTATTATATTTGAAGGAAAAAAAATCTCAGTATACTTTGGCATAGCCAATACAATAATGAAGTCTGTTTTCATTCACACTCTGTAAATGTCCTTACAATGGTCATGAGTAACTAAATGCAACGCAACACCACTGCAAAGGCTAGTTCACTCCAGGTAACAAAATTACAACTGGCTAAAACCAGTTTAAATGTACAGTGAGCAGTACTGCTGAGTCTGTGAAAATCAGGGCACTGTGTTATAGTGCTGCGTCACAGCTCTCTGGATCTTTCGGTAGGACTCGCACTCGTTCTGCCAACTGCAGCATCCAGTGACTATTACACAGGGCGGTAAATGGTGTCTCTGAAATCACTTCAATAAACGTGTGGAGTTGCTAGGCAATGCAGGCTCTTCACTGGTTTTCTACAGAAGGGTAGACATCTATTTTCACATCTGCCTGATCTGCCTTAGGTTCCTAACTAGCCAACTCCGCCCTCCCCATACAGTACCCACGGCGAAGCACAAGATTCAAACCCTTCCTTATAAGCCATCAGGGCAGTTTTCATTGCTTATTTAAGTTTTCCTTGGTTACCAAGTTTCCAGCTATACTCGTTTAAAATTTCTGTCACGGGCTCACTCTTTAACATAGGACATTGGCACTCTAGGCTGATATCAGCAAAACATAGAAAATTAATTTCCATCTTGCTCCATTCCATCCTGATCACTACCCTTCCTCTCAGCATCTCCCACTGCCTCATCTCCTCTGTATCCCCCTCTGCCCCACTGTAGCACCATGTGTTTCCTCTTTCTCAAAGGAAAGACGCTAACCATTCCACAGCCTTAGGGGGATATTAAATAAAGCTGCTACAAAGAAATGAACCCATCTACATAGAGAGGTGTGGGGGAGGACACAAAAGAAAAAGAAGTGACTAATTTATTCACTGTGTGAACTGTTAGTCCAAATACAGAAATCAGAAATAAAAGAATTATCCAGAAATATTAAAAGTACTATTTTAGCCAAGTTATTTAACTTCTAGGATTCTACTCTAAACCTAAATTAAAAAAAAAACCTGTGTCTAAAAGCCATTCTCCATATTTACAATAATGTACATATTAAAATTCAGTATATGACAAATAACAGGGAATAATAAGCCACATTCTCAATATATCTTGGATATTATGTGTGCTTCAAGCTGATGGCTATATTAAATCAAGAGTTATATTAAATTGGGGGGTATATTAAATCGTGAAAGACATATAATTAGGACAGAAGTGCAATAACTGGGATTTCATATAACTCTGACTAATGTATCTTTTAAAACTATTAGTACATTTTAATGTGACAACAGACAACATTATTAAAAACTTTCTTTTAGTGTTAATTGTAAATCAAATGACCAGACATACATAATTCTCCTGATGACCTCCTGAATATACAAAAGCATAGAGTTAAGATAAATCAAAAACCAATGCACTCTAGGAAAACCACATAGAACCAACAAGGATAGAGCAAGAGGAAGCAGAGTAATGGTGGTTTGGAAGGGTGGTGAGATTTATACCACATTTGTACTCCATGCCGGAAACACCCAGTGAAGAGGACCATTCTTAACTCCGTGTAAGGATATCATTTGCCATAGGTAACGATGAACACTATGAACGTGTATATGAAGATGCTGTAAAGATAATTTGAAAGCACTGGCTATATAGAAGAGACCACTGCCCACTATAAAGGCTGTCTAAAATTTACTGGGGAAGCATACACTGCAGCTCTCACACTCTAAAGTAAGATTTTACCAGATGATCTTTGACACAGGTGGGGCTCAAGCCCAAACACAGTAAGACCGGGTTAGGTTACTCTAAGGCCATGGCCTCAGTGTGAAGGCTGAGTCTAGAACACACAAAGAGAGAGAGGTAGGAAGAGCAAGCTGATTTTTTCCTGTGAGAGCTCTGTAGTGGATGTACACATGTTTTGATTTGATCCCAAGTGTGGGATATGTAGTGGATATAAACATGTTTTTGTTTTGCCTGCACTTCCTTCATATAAGGAAATATGTCCTTCTTAAGTCTCTGATGGGGTTGAAGACTAGATAGCCACGGTGTTACTATAAGCTTCAGTTTAAGAGATTAAAATATGTTTAGAGGTTGATAAATGTAAATTATAATAAAGTGATTTAGGAAAACTGTGAATATTATGATAGGACTCAGTAGGATAGGATATATAGTGGAATAATTTCTACAAAATTGTCAAATACAAATGGACTGGTCTTTGTAAATGTAACTCTTACTGGATAATTCTCCTAATTATTTTTATTGTATATAGTTTATTATATTTTAATAGAAAGGGGGATCCGTAATGGATGTACATATGTTTTTGTTTTGATCCCAAGTGTGGGATGGGGAACAGATTTGTGAGAGATTAGGTGATGTTTATTCACCAGAAGACAATCCACCTCATGTGGGGGCTTGATTTTTGCCAGCTGAAACACATCTTAGTACAGAATCTGAGAGGAGAATATGTGTGTGTGTGTGTGTGTGTGTGTGTGTGTGTGTGTGCGTGCGTGCGTGCGTGCGTGCACACCCCCAAAACAGGAGGCAGGACTTATTGGGTCTTGGTATTGTTTGGCTGTTTATCTTTTCACTTCAAGACTCTCCTAGAGAGAACCGCTCCAGAGAACGCTTCTGGGATCTGGGCTCTGGCTGCTGTTCCAGCTTCCAGCAGCAACTTTGGTGCAATTGCTGGTCTGCTGAAATTTTGCCGACTATGCCAGGACAATCGCTCCCCATAACTGAGTTCAACAAGGTCTATTTCCCCTGTTCCCATTAAACTCTTTTCTCTCCTATCTAGGGTAGGTGGGTTCGAAGGGAGGTATAAGCATTAAAGAACCACAAATAAAGTAGGTTTGGAAAAGGTCGCAGCCTACAGAGCTCACATAGATTAACATTTATACCAAAGTAGACCTGGCTTTCAGAATCACAGCTAGGAAAGGCCAAATAAGGCTGATAAGCCTGGAAATGCTGATAGCTAACATGGCATCCTCAAGCTAACTTGGCATGCACTTGCCATTTGTCTCCATGCTATCAGGTCAGCGCTTTGACATTTTCTCCTACCAAGGAAATAATAGTTTTTCACATATAATATATATGAAACATCTACATCCTAAGAAAAAGAAGTCCAGAGTCACCTGTAAGTACTATATGACACTGCATGAGAGAAATGAAATCTGAGATGCCCCCTGTACTTTGACTTGTTCTATGCTTTTTAATGATCAAATTAATATAAGCATATTTAATTAATCCTTAAGCCAAACAAATATTTAAGCCAGAGAGAGTCCACCTCAAGACACTTATAAACATATACATTGAGCTGTAGAGGAGATGAACTAGGGAAGATAATTAGAACGGCCGTGGTGGCAGCCTAACAACAGAGGAAGACGTGCATAACAAGAGTAAACAAATCTTCAGTAGAGAGGCTAATCAAAGTCCAGTGGCTCACAGATGATCTCATCAATTTTTAAATAAGCTGGAAAAAATCATTTCTATTATGATACATTAATAATTAACAAAGTGTTCTCATATATATTATCTTCTATAAGAAGTTCTGGAAGTAGCACATAATTAACCCCACTTTACATGACAAGAGATCAAAAAATGGATGAGGTGGCAAAGCCAGGCCTCCATCCCAATCTCCTGGGATCTTCTGTAACACCCCCAAACGCATACATATAAAAAGCAGTTTGAGGCCCTTGTTAAATACTTCCTGAACAGGAAAAGGACTATATCATTTCATTACAACTATTAGATAAAACTGGGAATATGGATCAGCCATTAAAAGCTAGGCTTACAACCAAAAATGAAAAGACTAATTAGTATATTCTCTTCCAAGAAAATATTCACAAAAATATTTAGATGAACCTAAAATGGAGTATAATTCAAATTCAATAAAGTTCAGGCAATGAGACACTTTATTAGACATAATAATAGTATTGACATGATAGAGATGAGAGAGTTCATGCAAGAGGCTAGGAGCCAGGTCTGACCCCTTGTGGCCCCACACAGGTGTTAGAGACTGCTGCTGATGTGGGGGCCATGCAGCTGTTAACCCCTCTACTATGGTTGCTGTAACTGCACCAGGCTTCTTAGAGACAGCAGCAGCAAAAGGATAAAAAGATGGAGACAATGCAGAAATAACAGACGGGAGGCAGCGACATCGTCCATGCTATTGACAGACGATGTGAAGGGAAGTGACCAGGAAAAGGGAGCCAGTGACATTTGGCTCAGGCAGTGATGCAAGTACTTGGGACCTGAAACATCTGTGAACAAGTGAGAGTGCTTCCAGCTAGAGGTGAGAACTCAGCAAGAGGCAGAAAGGGTACCACGGTTCCCACAGACAGGGAATAGCAAAGCCTCTGTCAGGTATGATGTGCAGAAACCCCAAACAAGGAAAATTTGTAATTCTTAGAAATTCAATTCTCTCTGTGTGTGTGTGTGTGTGTGTGTGTGTGTGTGTGTGTGTGTGTGTGTGTGTGACACTTAGGAGTTTTTAAAGAACACAATCTCTCTACTAGACAGTTTCATGGGATTTCACACCTACTCTCTTGTTGAGCAGCTGACCAATTCCATGATATCATATTAAAAGTTCGTGTAGGCACGAGGACATACATGCCTTGTTGGATTGTTTGTGGCCATTTACAGACAGTGTCTACCACAGACATCACCACAGAGCACAGATGAGACAAATGCCCAAGCACATTCATCATGTGACCCCCAAGACTTCTGCACCCCACAGGAATGCTCCCCAGCCTTTGACATAAAGAACCATTATTTTAAATCATGCAATTCTTTTCTCTCCAGGTAAGAGCGCTCTTGTTGGGATGTCAAGATAGTGCGTGCCGTCCCTTTCCCGTGCACAGATAGCATAACCAAAGTCTTAAAGAACAGTGGACTGTTCAATGGTCCTGTTCCAAAAAAAGAGATGACCCTGCTGGGCTGAAAACATGTGCTTCCACTGTTCATAACACTTCCATGACTTCACACATTTTCTAAGTCCAACTTTCCCTAAACCTCAACGGTCACATGGCCACTACTAGTCACTCTTTTAAGGACAAGAGTCTCATTAGAACTCATATAGCCCAGCTGGCCTTAAACTCCTGATACTCCTAGCTTAACCCTGCAAGTGCTGATAATCCAAGCATATGCCCCATACCTTGTTGCAAGTTTGAAAGACCATTCATGTGTCTGCCCTTGTCCATGTAAGGTGGCTGATAAAACGGCTTTAATGTTGTAGGAAGAATTGGCCGAAAAATTTTGAAATCATGATTTCTAAAAACTGTTTTCACCTCTGTAAGTTTAGGCATTTATAGACTATGCTTATGATATGTGAGAAGTTTTACATAAAATATTTGCCAATCTTGGAGCCCCCAAACATCACCACCCCAACAGAATTATTTCATAATATAAAAATAACTTACATTATTTTCCTAAAACAACAGGAAATGAGCAAAATTGAGGAGTTGTATTATAAGACCATCTACACACTTCACAGTGGCATTCCCAAAGATGACCTTCCTAGGATAGGAAGGGTGCAGAAAGAGAGATGCCATCTGGGAAACTTCTGTCTTTAGAAGGATAGTTACTAACTAAAGGTAAAAGAATTTCACTCAAAACACCAAGCTAGGCATAGCCTAAATAGTATGGATAATAAATTTATATGTAATAGTCCAGGTTTCCACATGGCATGTTAGGAAATAACTAAATAAACATGGCTGGGCAGTCCCATCACAAATGAAAGCTTTAATTTTTGATTAACAGGTATTAACTATATAATTAAATCATAAAAAGGAGCCTCCTCAGGTTAAAAGTCTGGAATCTCAAGTCGCTTCCAACAGGAAGACAAAAGATGTAGAAATCAACTACAGCATATTCACAGGAGCACACACTACCTGTCGATAAAGCGGGAAATGCTACAGATGTGTTTGGTGGCAGGGAAGATCTCAAAAGCATCAGGCTAAATGAAAGAAGCAAAGCATTAAACACTGCCCAGTAAGGTACCCTTCATGTGAGCATCAGGCACAGGCCAGCTTATGTGTGAAGGGACATGTGCGGTCTCTGGAGCCACAACAGTTCTCCTCTCATAATAGAAGTTTGGTACAGAGGTGTACACATTTGTCAGTTTTGAGGAAACATAACCAAAAATTGGCCTTCTATTGCTTGTTAAACTTAAATATGAAAAACTGACATACAGCTAATGATCTTAGTGAAAAACACTTGTCAATAATTTAAAACACAACAAAATACAAACACATTGATAGGCACTAGGTGTTGAGCATAAAGGTGTTTCTCGAAGATTTTAACTTTTGAAAACTTTCACAGTAAATGTTGCAGGAGAGGATATTCAGAGCTTCCTGAAGTATAAGGTTACGGAAAGCTAGGCAATAAAGCCCAGACACATTGCAACAATGCACTTCATGAAAAAGAGGGCAGACTTCCAAATCTTTGGAAGACTAGGAGGTAATAATTCAAAACTGCAAAGAAGGAACTGTAGTGGATATAAACATGTTTTTGTTTTGATCCCAAGTGTGGGATGGGGAATGGACTTGTAAGAGAACAGGTGATGTTTATCCACTGGAAGACGAACTACTTCATGTAGGGGCTTGGTTTTTGCCAGCTGAAACACATCTTAGTGCAGACTCTGAGAGATGTATGTATGTGTGTGTATATATAAAACACACACACACACACACACACACACACACACACACACACACATGCACAAAACAGGAGGTGGGGCTTTTGGGGTCTTGGTATTGTTTGGCTGTTTCTCTGCACTTCAAGACAGTCCTTAAGAGAACCTCGTCAGAGAATGCTTCAGGGTTCCGTGTTCCGGCTGCTATTCCAGGTTCCAGCACCAACTTTGATGCAATTGCTGGTCTGCTGAAATCCTGCCAACTACACCAGGGGAATTGCTGCCAGGAACTGAGTCCAACAAGGCCTACTTCTCCTGTTCCCATTAAATTCTTTTCTCTCCTATCTAGGGTAGGTGGGTTGGAAGGGAGGTATAAGCATTAAAGAACCCCAAATAAAGTAGGTTTGGAAAAAGGTCAAAACCTAGAGGGAACAATTCTACTTAGTCCACAATTTTTAAATTTTCTTCCAGTGTTTCATATTTCTAACAGGTTTGTCTTTCACCCAGAATTATTTTTATAGGCAGGAAAAGGAAACTCTGAAATTATATTAAGCTTCTACCTATCACTAAAGAAAGTATATGGCCATCCACGTCCCTACGCTTCATCTGCATCAAATAACACAACAGCAACAGCAAATGCTGTTACGGGAAACTTTGCTCCCATGCCAGCCAAAGGAGAGCCAAAGTCACACATTTATCAGGCAACAGGATCACGAAAAAGAAAGGAAGGCCATGGCTTGGTGAGGAAGCATACATTCAGTGCCCGACTCCCGTGAACTCTACAACCCTGAGAACCCTAACGAATGTTGGCCAGAGATAGACATTTTGAAAAGAAAAGTGAAGTATGTGCTTTGAACAAGCACAAGTATTTTCCTTGCCACTCATCTTCAACCAACATAATTAATACAACTGTGCACTTAGCAATGGCGCTGTGTTTGTATCATAGTGTCTTATATGATCTGAAGATGGTTCAAGATGAATAGGAGGGAGTATTAGGTAATATGCAAATGCTGTGCTATTGTGTAGGAAGATCTTGAGCATCCTTAAGGAGATCTTGGAACCAAGTCCCCTAAAGAAGGAGACAATTATACTTACTTTTAATTTGGGGGGATACTCATCAAATTACTTATTTGACAAACATAATACAATGGCAGGTTCCTCTCCAGGTATATGAGAGTGTCTCAAATAAAACCTATATATTTAACCAAACTCTACCAAAGCATCCATCTAGAGGATTACTACTTCTGACGGCTCACTTAGCAAAATAGTAGCAATTTTATGAAGCTAAAGTAAAAGTAATAATTTTCTAGAAAATAATTATCAATTCTTCATGCCAGAAATATTAAAGTTGTCATTTGCCTCAAAGATATAAAACTACTAAAATTCCATATTCTCAATGTCTATCCAAATCAATCTCAAGTTATCTTTTATAATACAATCTCTGAAATGGTAAAAACATAGTAAAATAAATACAACTATAAGTGAGTCATTAGGAAAGCTACACTCTTCCACAAGAATAAATGTTCTTTATATTACAGATGAATTGCCTTATATCATACAGGAAAAACAACTCTACAAGATGTGTTTCACAAATTTAAAAAATCCTATACAATAACCTGCTCAAAGCCGGATATGGTGGCACACGCCTTAAATCCCAGCACTCGGGAGGCAAAGGCAGGTGGAATGCAATGAGTTTCAGGCCAGCCTGGTCTACAAAGCAGGACAGCAAAGGCTACAACAGAGAAACCCTGTCTCAAAAACAAACAAACAAACAAAACAAAAAACAAAAAAATAAAAAATAAAAAAATAAATAAAAATCCCCTGCTCAATAACAAAACAAAGGTCAATCTTCATTTAAAATGTAATTTCAGGGCATGTGTTATAAATATACTTAGAGCTAACAGCAATGCTTTGCTTTAGTTAGAAGGACTCAATTACTTGGAAAGAACAAAGCTGAAGCAGGAAGGCGTCTGAAAATCAGCTGGTATTTATGTCACGTCTGTGATTCATTGCCTGCGTTGCCAACGAACTCAAGGGACCAAATAACAGGTGCTTGTCAACAGCAACTGATTTCCTCTGTAGTAATGGCAGAAGGCGCTTTGCAGCCGCCTCCTGAGGAGTGTTCTTCCTGGCTGGCTAGAGCTGTGGCACTGGGAAGCTGACGCCCTACCTTCAGGAGACCACTACGTCCTCTGCCTCAGTTGTTCATGGATTTCAGGGAGCAGGGGCACAGAGCCCCAGCGGCGTCCCATGTTTTGCTTTGGTTTTGGTTTTCCTTTTGAAATCTCATAACTATTCCTCTGGCAAGAAGATCTGTTTATATCTTAACAAAACAAAAGTTAGGATGAGAGGACAAGGTGCAGGAATATTTTACCTAACAAGACCTCAATTATTCTACAATATGAAAATAAGCACAAGACTATTATGCTAATCTTGGTTGTCAGAGACACACCTCTAAGAGGTTACAGTAAAAGGTTTCCTGACACTATGGAGAGAGGACAACCCTCCCCTGGGGTAAGTAGCACATTCTGGAAGGAACGCAGACATAAAGATGGCTTTGCCTGCATGGCTTCACTCTGTGCTGTTAGGTGCAGCAACTGCAGAAGCTCCTATCCTTCTGTGGCATCGGAGCCCAGCTTCTTTGGTCTTCCAGCCTTGACTGAGAGAGCACAAACTATTTAAAGAACTACCCAATACATGTATATTTGATACATCCAGTTCACCCTTTGTGAGGAGCAAGGAATTCAGTGACCCTACATGTAAAACTTTTGACAGTTGTAGAAAAGTCCATGCTATACTGCTACTGCCTGCTATTTCAAGCATCCCTAGATGAAATAACACAGGGAAGGAGTGAGGGACATAATGACATTTCCCAGCTCCACATGCATGCGCCCTAAGTGTGTGTGTGTGAGTATGCCTGGAAAGAGGGCTATCATCCACAGACCTTAGGTTGATGAAAACCAAGCACAGGACTCATCATGCGATGAGCTGACATAAAGACATACCTTTACATTGCAGCCTTTAGTATTGTTGTCAGCTGAAGTGGGGCACTGATTAGAAAAGCATGTGACCATATGACTTAGGATAGGGCTTGGGGGCCTCAACACTGGTTCTGATGGGTTTGTTTCACAACAGGAAACTTCCCCCACCCAGAGCAGCCATACTCCTCCCCTGCAGCAGTGGCCACTTGCCCTTACCTGTGGGTGTCCATAGCCATGTGTCGTATTAAACAAAAGCTAAACACAACCAAACGATCTCATAACAGGTAAATGATTAAACAAACGACAGTATATAATCATGCAACAGAAAAGAAAGAAGAAAAAAAAAACTGGGTGTTACTGAAGCTTGTCCATGCCAAGTGATGCCGGAACGAACATAGGAATGCAAATGCCCCTTCAAGGTCTTGATTTTAAATTCCTTTGGCGACACACTTAGAAGTAGAATTCATATTTGTATTATCTTTAATATCTGCTACTGTAACATTGCTATGTGGCTACGCTATTGAACATTTTCACCAAAACAATATTCAATAACTTCTGTATATTGACCTTTTGGCTTTGGGAACAATAGTCTTTTAATAGATGTAAGACAATAGCTCTTTATGGTTTTGATCTTGACCATCTTTTTTATGTAAATTTGATGTCTTTATTTATAATGTTCTCAAAATAAAAAAAAATTAAATTTTAAATTTGTGGTATCCAGTATATCTTCTTGTGTCTAAAAGTAAAAATAAAAGCAAATACTCTGTGTTCCACATCTTCATCCAGCCTCATTATTTATACTGGAGAAACTACATAGTATTGAAGTCCCGCTTCGACGTCAACAGGGGAAAACTAGGCAGGGTGTGAATCCCGTGGCTGGCTGGTGGCCCTGTGTACTTTCTATAAGGGAAACCTTCCAAGCTAGAAATGATTGTTACCGGCAATAGCTTCCACTGATGGTGGCAAGTGTCTAAAAAATAAAGGGAAAGAAGGAGAGAAAGAATACACACACACACACACACACACACACACACACACACACACACACACACACACTAGATGATGAAGACAGACTCCAGCAGGTAGATTTCAACAAGTTGCTTCTTCTTTCAAGTTTCTCTTATTTTACAATTCATATACATACATACATACACACACACACACACACACACACACACACACACACACACACACACAAAGACATCTTGGTTGATGGAGCAAACTCCAAAGAGTGAGTTCCAACCCAATCAGCTATTGTGCATTTCCAACCACCTTATACACATACATGCATTGTTGAGGATGGAAAAAGATTCTAACAACTTTATACACATACACACATCTTTGTGAATGTGAAAAGATCCCAACAACTTTCTTACTTCTCTGACAACTTATATATCTCAGCAAGATCTTTCTTGTTTATAACCTGTTAATATATAACAAGTTGCCTGGTTACGAATATATGTGAGTTCTTGGAAATAACCTGTTTTTCATGTTTGTTTCTTACCATGATAGGTAAAATATTTAATCATGTGAAGGTATTGAGGAACACATTTTTCTTACCTATATTCATTGTAATCATTCACTTAAAGAAGATAGAATGCAAGCAAAATGTGATTTTTATACTGCTTGAAAGATCTTGATGGGATACTGACCACCTTAAGGAACACTTTTGGCCATCTGTATGTCTTCTTTCTAAACCATTTAAGTCAATTGCCTATTAATTCCAGTTATTATTTTGATATTGATTTGTAAGGGTTCTTTATATATTATAAAAACAGCTTCTTATCAGGAATATTTCTTCTATTCTCCAAATCTCTGTATACTCCAAATACCTATTGAAAGATACTGGAAGAGCTATAGAGATTGATCTGTGATACTCTTACAGAGTATCTGGGCTTTATTCCCAGAAGCTACATGGCAACTTATAACCATCTGTAACTCCAGTTCATAGACTCTATCATCCTCTTCTGGCCTCCATTGGTACCACAAACACACATGGTTCACTTACATACATACTGGCAAAGCACTCATCTACATAAAAACTAAATAAGTAAAACTTTTTTAAAGGATGGATAGAAAAATGTGAATAATATGTGTTTAATTATATATGTATATATTCATATACGTGTATGTGTGTATAGATTGATCAACAGATAGAAAGACAGATGATGGATGGATGGATGGATGGATGGATGGACTGATTAACTCATTCAACTTCTCAGCCTTAAATGAGAAAGAAGGAAAACTTATCAGAGACATCACAAGGTTAAACCTTGTGAACACTATGCTAAGTGAAATAAGCCAATATAGAAAGACGAATACCAGTCCATTTATATGGAACATTTAAAGTACTTAAATAAAAGCAGAGTGTCAAAGGCTGCTAGATATTCAGGGGTGCTAACTGTGAGCTGCTCTGCAGTGGATATAAGTTTGAGTTATAACAAGATGATTAAGTCATTGTCATATGTTAGCATTGAGCACGTAGTTAATATTTCTATGTAGTACATTTAAAGGTGTGTTAAAAGAGTAGACCTCACAGGTACTTACTATGACAAAAATAATAAAAAAAAAAGAAAAGATTACATTATTGTTGCATGTACCACAAACTTAGATGTATCACTATAGCACTATGCTGAACACAAAGAAGGCAATCTCCAAAGGTCATATGCTGTATAATTCTGTGTACACGGTATGCCTGAATAGACAAAAATCCCAGAAGTAGAGGAATGATTTCTGGCTTCTTAGAAAAGAGATGATGGAGGTGAAGAGCAAAATAATGACTTTGAAGTCAGCGGCATGAAGGTTTCATGGTAACGGAATAATCTTTGTGAGACCAGTACTATATCAACATGTACATGGTATAAAATGGCCTAACTGCGCTGACACCTTCTACAGATCCAATGTCTTAGTTTTGACATTGCAGTCTGCTATTCAAGACCAACTGACCAAAACAAAGTGATTGATGTGTAAAACCTCTCTATGATTACTGTGAATCGTCTTCTGAGTCTGTAATTACTTAAAAACAATGCATTTCGAAAAGCAAAAATTACTAAGAACATAGCCATAGCTTTCATAGGACAAGACGATACTCTGAATCCTGCAAATAGGGGTGAAAAAGTTATCAACAGTTTATTCACCTTGAGTCTTATGAACTACACTAATGATGATGTGTGTCCATGGAAACAATACTGGTATAAATGTCATCGTGGCAAGCAAGCAATTCCTGGTCACATGTAAGGTTCCACCCACAAGAGGTAACACGTGTACTGTGGGGTAAATCTGGCTAAGACTCATAGTTAGGGAGCTCCAAAGCCTCAGGATAGACCTATTTTTTTATTATTTTGCTAAATAAACATAGTATAGAATTCCCCTTAAATTCTAATCTCCATGATTAGGGTAACTCTCCAATCTCATCAGAGAATTTTCTTTGTGCAGTAGATGGTTGTTAATGCTGAGACGCAATTGCCCAAAATGTAGAGAAGTTCTTAGTCATAAATGGGACAGTCCTTGCCTCAAGTCTCAGAGACCATCATAGGAAAGAGGAAGGAAGATTTAAGAGATAGTGATTGGGACAGACTGGGCAAAACAGTGTTTCTGGATACCTCAGGTTGGCTACACACAGCAGCAACGATTGTCTGCATAAGGCCTGCCCAAAAATCAAGCCATGGAGAAGGGAGGGGCTCACATGTTTCCATTCCTAGCTGAGGAGCTATCAATAATTTATGGATTCTTGGAGAAGGAGAATCAGTTTTCAATAATGCTTTGACCCATGGTAGGTCAACCATGTTCTAGTTGGTAGCTTTATACCCATGAGTACATAAGCAGCACAAGCTGGACTCTGTGTATCATAAAACAAAATAAAATTTAAAAAAACAGGACATGAACAAAGATAAAATAGTGTTAACGGGCACATATCCAAGGAGTTAGGGTGAGACTGGGGTGAATATGATCAAATACACTGTAAGAAGAATAAAACCCTCAAAGAATTATATATATATAGAATTATATATATATATACAGAGAGAGAGAGAGAGAGAGAGAGAGAGAGAGAGAGAGAGAGAGAGAGAGAGAGAGAAGCCATAGCTACCCTTGTACATTAAAACATCACTAATATATACTCTAGCTACTCGGATGAAGGCATCTCAAATAGCGTGGCATCCAGAGTAAACTACAGAATTCCCTCTAATTCTTTCTGTTCCTTTCTCCAGTCGCCTAGTAATTTCAGACCCGCTAAAATAGAGATTCCTTGCATAGCAACGTTGGGGGATGGTCCTGTGCACTGTGTGTATTCAGATGCAGATCTCTGTGCCCTGAGATCTGCTTGTAGTCTGGATGTCATTTATATGAAGAATCCTATCTTGATGTTGAGTAAACATTGTTCTCCAGCATCTCTGAGGACAGGAGGTAGGACTTCTGATCCCAGTGAGGGGGCCCCAAGTGTAGCAGAAAGAAGGAGGTTATGGAGAAGGAAGCAAAGAGCCATGAGGAAGTTGCCATGGGGACAAAGATGGAACAGGAGCAGCCGGGGTGAAACTAAGATGGCAAGAAGCATGGAACACGTGACCAGGAAGTGGCCAGGCTAGTATAGATGGGTTGGAAAAGATCAATATCTGCCCAGGTGTGGTGCTTTTAAAGTTTGTTAATGATAGGTCTTCTTGTCATTATTTGGGAGCTAGAACAGAAGCAGACAAACTTTTATAATATTTTGCATAGTAAGCCCCATTGTCAGGTGCACTTATTTTCCATTGAGCATTCTAGGCTGGGAAGCCCCTGTGTCACTGTCAGTCATGCAGGATCCAGTACATAATTTGAGCGTTTCTATATAATGACCTCTCAGTTCAGAGCTGCTGGGAACACCTTCTGTGTCTTCTATGCACCCCGGAGTTATCCCAGCATTACCACCTAGGCCAGTGCTGGCACTGTTCCCTAGGATTTATGGTCTGTTCCTTCTAGGCACACAGTCCAGCTACTTCTGTCCCACTCAGCATTTAAGATACAGTGCTGTGACTTACTCAGGCCAATGAATCTTGAACAGAGACAATGTTTGTGACTACTGGTCTGTGCCACTTCAGAAAGGCTAAGTCACTTACAGACTACTTTCCCTTGCTTGGCATTGGTGAAAGCTATGTTAAGATGGAACTCTTGTCAGCCTGAGACCTCAGCCTGACAATAAATCAGAGACGGGCAACAATACATAAGAGCACCTTTCAACTTACACTGATCAATTAGGATAAGTAAGAAATACTCCTGGGGTAAGCACATGAAAATAACTACAATCTGGGGCCTGTTCCTGGCTCCTGGAATTCTTTGTAAGTATGTATTTATTTGAGTGAGTGTGGCACAAACACCAGGAAAGGCATGTGGTGGTCAGAGGCATTAGTTTTTCTCTTTCCACTATGTGGCTCTTGGGGATTAAACATGGGTCATCATTAGGCTTGGTGGCAGTTGCCTTTACCTGCAGAGCCATCTTGTAGGCTTGGAATTTTTACTATCTCTGGAAGCTTTATATCTTCTTACCCAGATGCCCTGACACGCCTCAATTTTTATAGAAAAAGGCTGGTCCTTTATCAGAGCAGCTAACAAGGTAAAGGACTTTTTTTCCTTCTCCAAGCACTTGGCCTGTCAGAACAGATGGATACAGCATGTACGTTTTCATTACTCTACAGCAGAATGCTACAGGTATCTAATTTTATGTTGTTGCCTCTGCTGCTCTTGTTGCTGTTGTTTTAAGAGAGACTGGACGGAGGAGCAAAGAGGTAGAATGAATGAGTGTAAACAGGACAAAGGTGAGCAGGCAGAGAGATGAAGCAAGAGTGTGTAACTCCAGACGGTATGAACCTATTTAAGAGTTCAAGGAGCATTCTGCAAGGCTTCTGCCTGAGAGTATCTTCCACAACAGAGTAGGATCAGAGGCCTCTGAAAGTGAAAATAAAGTTCAACCAACCATGCACGTAAGTTCCTGAGGTAGGGCCAGCAGCCTACAGCAAATCAAGCACTAAGCCCAAATGAAAGAGGAAATCACTGCTTCCTTCTAACTTCCCTTCTTCGGTTGTGACAGTTTATTAGTAAAGAATTATCAACTGCTTTTGGCTTCTAGAAATGCTTATCTTTATCTTCCTAACAAGGAGGATGTGGAATGGAAGAGAGCTAATACTGACAAGCAAGAGTAGAGTTTATGCAACGCTTGCTACTCATTTAAGTAGTAAAAACTGTGGAGTTGAACAAACCAACGTCAACAACAGGTCATTCTGAGCAGCACTGACCACTGAAAATCTAAAATGTGCTCGGTGTCAAATGAGGCCTGAGATATAATAAGAACATCAATGCTGACATATTCTGTGGGGATGACTGGACAAATACTTTCACTGTAATACGTGGATGAACTGTCAATATCAGAAGCAGGCTTGCCCCTGGAAGCCTAGTCCTAGAGCCCTTACCCCACTGTCAATCTGTCCAGTGTCCCAGAATATAGGACAGGGAGTGGGCAAAAAGAGCATCTGTCGCATTTTAAAGGAGCTCACATCATCAGATGGCTGTTCACTGATCCCCAGGGTCAGGCTTGTACCCAAGACATGCAGACACACGATAAATTATTGCTAAGCTGTGATGGGAGGCTCTGTTGGTGGATTCCCTGAGGGAGTTTCGCCAAGTTTTACTTTCTTTGTGAACAGTCAGAAATGTCTCTAGTACACAAACAGTGAGGGTCTAAAATGAAGTTCACCTTTAAGAATCCTGATGAATCTCATGGAAAATAATCAATTGATAAATATAATCGTACACTAAGGTAATTATCACATAAAACTCCTGCACCAAATTAGTCTAATGAAAAAAATCAAAGCACATTATCTTTGCATGCTAATTTTAAAGGCACATTTAATTGAATGCCCACAAGCAATCAATCTGTGTATTACCTCCACAGGGCAGGACTGCAGACACAGTACTACCGCAAGTCCTGGGAACTTTGCAACAGCTACAAGCAATGGGTGGTTATTTTTAGAACAGCCATAAAAGATAGTAGAATGACTGTCCCCAGTGATAAGGGGGGGTGGGGTGTGACCAGGTACAAAGTTTCAATTTTGCAAGATGAGTAAGTCCTTGAGATCCATTTACAGCATTGGTGTCTACATAAGGAACAATTCTACATTACTAAAGAGCAAAGCCTTATTCTTTGTATTCTTATGAAAATATCAAATGAGAGGGCAAGAAGAAACATGTCGTTGATTGTAGTGATGGTTCCAATGTATACTTATCTTCTAACACAGACTGTATACATTAAACATGTATGCTAAATCATACTACATACAGCATTTTTAAGTTAAGCCCTTTACTTAATAAGAAAATGAGTTGTTATATCCAGCAGTAAGCCTCATGCTTTGTTAACTTGTTAGGTAACCAACTGGTAGTCTTTGTGATACTAAGAAAACTGAGAGCATTTCTATAAGGTAGTAAGTATATCCAGTGGGATTGACTTTTATTGCCTTTATCATCAACTTAAGGACTTCAAAGGTATATAAATTTTAAGGGGAAGGCATATTGCTTTTGTAGGGCGTGATTGATGTGGCAATAAGTTTGGTTCAAACAACCTTAAAAACGAATGCACAGAAGTCACACTCTGATGGTAGTTTGTATTTAACGCGGAAATAAGCCAATACAGCTACATTTGAGAACTCTGGCATATTCCTCTCTAGCAGTGAGTCACCACGTAAGGTGTTCTTTGCTCATGTCTCTCTCATGTCACTCACTCTGTGAAGAAGGGTACTATAAATACAACGGCTTGATAATAGTGACATAGGTAGTCTCAAGACATTTCGTCCT
Organism: Acomys minous; assembly: GCF_964271855.1. Lineage (NCBI taxonomy): Eukaryota > Metazoa > Chordata > Mammalia > Rodentia > Muridae > Acomys > Acomys minous. The sequence goes on along the minus strand of NC_140486.1, from coordinate 88,799,922 downwards.
TTTGCAAAAGAAGAAGTGAGTGACGCAGAAGAGGACAGGTCTGTATCTGCCACGGAGAGCCGCTGATAACAAAACGCCTGCCAATTAATCCTCTAGAAAGCATCCCTCAGCTTACATTAAGAACCTGAAGACATGAGCTCAGCCCTGGTCATGCAGTGAGGCCACTGAATGGGGCTCATTCAGAATGCAAAGGGACATTCCAGTGCTCCACGACAGAGAGACAGACAGAGCAAAGGGCGACTGCGTGCTGCAAAGCAAAGTGAGGCACAGACAGTGGCCAAACCCATAGGGCAGACAGCGCCTATGTGGAGAGAAGGAACTGGGAGAGAAAACAGGCAGCCAGTGTGGAAGTAGAAGTAGAAAAAAACGAAATGAATTCTTTATTCAAGAAAGCGGTTTATAGTGTACCTACTTCAGAGCGCAGAATAAGAAACAATAATTTCAAAAGTGCTGTAAAGCAGCAAAGGAAATCAGGTTCACAAAGTGCTCTAAGCCATATGTGTAGGAGTTAAACACAAGTCTGCAGTCTGCAGCACAAGAACTTTAAGATAAAACTCAGGGCTGAGTCCCAGCTCTCCTTCTGTGCCATCATTCTCTCCACGAGAGTCCGGGACCACAGGCTATCTTCAATGTAAAGAAGACTCCAACAGGTCACAGAAGGAAACTGAAACTTCAGTATTATCTATTTTTTTTCTCTTGTTGAAAATAGATTTTTTTTCTCATTTAGTATTTCCTGATTATGGGTCTTGCCCTCTTCCTGCATTTCTCCCAGTTGCTCCCTACCCATCTAGATCCACCTCCTTTCTGTCTCCATTAGAAAACAAACATGCTTCTAAGGGATAATAATAAAATTTAATATAATAAGATACACAAAAAGCAAACACATTGGAATAGAAGAAAACAAAAACAAGGAAAAGAGGCCCCCCAAAGGAATAAAAAATAGATATAGACACAGAAAGCCAGTAGTTCATACATTCTGAAATCCCATAAAAACACAAAACTGAAAGCCATGATATATATGCAAAGAACATATAGAGTAAAAGGGAGAAAGAAAATAATTATGAATAAAATGAGAGAGAGAGAGAGAGAGAGAGAGAGAGAGAGAGAGAGAGAGAGAGAGAGAGAGAGAGAGAGAGAGAGAGCCCGACACAACATGAGACAACGAATCTCCAAAAATACCAGAGTTCGTTTACTGTTGGCCGTCACTTGCCAGCCATGCAGCCTACCCTTAGAGAGTTTGTTTCCCCAATGAAACATTCCTGGAGAAAACTAAATTTTCATTTGCAAGTGGTCATTAATTGGAGACAGCTTCTGAGTTAGGGATGGGGGCATGTGTCCGCTTCTCCTTTCAGCTCTAGGACCTCCCTGGGGCAGACCCGTGCACCTCCGTGTCTGTGAGCTCACGTGTGCATCAATCTGGCTGGTTTAAAGGGCCTTATTTTCCTGGTGTCCTCCATCCCTCTACCTCTCACACTTTCCTGCCTCCTCCCCTGCAGGGTACATGGAGCCCTAAGGGGACCCTCCTATTTAGGGCTGAGTGTTACAAGGCCTCTCACTCACTGTGGGGCTCTGTGTTTGTTTCCCATCTGCTGCAGAAGAAAGCCTCTTTGATCATGTCTGGGCAAGGTATGGATCATATCTGTCTTATTCTTAAGTGTGTTGTTTTAAAAAGAAGTTAAATGATTTTTTTTTATGTTAACTGAGCCACTGGTGAGGTGGCTCAGTTAGTAAAATGTCCATCACACAGCATGGAAACCTGAACTCAGATTCCCAGCATCTGTTTAAAAACCAGTCATGTCCACCTGAAATGCCTACGTGGGAAAAGTATATACCCACAGCTCACTGGCCTGACAGCTGAGCAACACTGAGGAACTCCGATGTCAGAGAGACTCAGTCTCAAAAAAGAATGGAAAAACGTGACTGAGAAAAACACCTGAAGTGGACTTCTGGTCTCCACACACATGCACGTGTACACACACACACACACACACACACACACACACACACACACATACACACCTGTGCACATACATGAACAACACACACACACATGCACACACAAATTTCATCCAAAGACATTTCTGTATAAGACAGGCTCCTGACACACACTTTTTGGTAAGTTCCTCTCATCTTTCCAGCTGTAGGCATGCCCACGAGGAGTGGTACCGCAGGGTTTCCAACACTCTCCAAACACTTCAACTACATTAATTCATTGGCTTAAGTCATTACTACTACTTAATAAAGTACCATTTATAAGGACAGAAAATGAAATGTACAATTGTCATAGTCTCCCAACAGCGAAGGCAGATCAGGGTGTACCAGCCAGACCTCTGCGGTTCTCCATTGCACACATCCCGTGCTCTCTGATTATAGAGACACACCATTTCTATGGTAGGCTGGTTTGTTATCCCATGTAAAATTTCTCAGACGAAAAAACAGTCCAGAGAGGAGAGTGCTATAGTGCAGACAAGAAATCTTTTAGTGAGCAGATGAGAAAATACTCTGTCCATTGTCCCCAGACAGTGAGTCAGTGAAGTAAGTTTGGAGACTGTGAGCTTAAGTAGAGGAAAGCATTCCTAGTGCATACTCATTTAGGAGGCTTGGCTCCCATCGATATGCGTAGTGCCCTGCACATCTCCCCCAAAGACCTAGACTACACCATCCAGAGGGGGAGGTTCACATTTTGACCAGAAAGACATCAATAACAAGTAGCACTTGAGAACAATGTCTCAAAGAGGAGTCCCCAGGAAGAAAAAGACATGTCACTACTGCGTCTGTGATCTGAGGACATATGCAGGCAGCCACAAGCTGAAGGAGGTGTGGGAGAACTGGGGTGGAACCAAATCTAAGGAGTTAGTATGAGACCAGCTCATTGATACCAGAGGCAAGCAGGGTAGATACCTGTGTGGCTTTATCTCCAGCATTAGATCAACCTCTAGAAAGATGACATAGCACTGGGAGTTCTTAACAGGATGGCACAGTGAGAATTCCGAAAACCACAATGAGAAAAATATGCTCATTTGGTTTGTTTTGGTTGGTTGGTTGGTTGGTTGGTTGGTTGGTTGGTTGGTTGGTTTGGTTTGCTTTGGCTTTTCAGGACAGGGTTTCCCTGTGTAGCCTTGGCTGTCCTGGACTTGCTTTGTAGACCAGGCTGGCCTCAAACTCACAGCAAATCTGCCTAAGTCCCACCCTCCCCCTAACCCCCCAAGTACTGGGATTACAGGCATTGTGCCATCCACGCCAGGCATGATTTTTTTTAAAGAAAAAAATGTATATAAGATATAAGGTGAAAACAGAGAGGCTGGTGGCACCTTACTAGGAAGGGAGGCAGTAAGAGACACAACTTATGTTGTGAATGGTGTGTGTGTGTGTGCTTGTGTGTGTGTGTGTGTGTGTTTTCTTTCTTTCTTTCTTTCCTTCTTTCTTTCTTTCTTTCTGAATCAATTATTGAAACAAATTTATTTTTAAGAACTCTTTCACCACAAGAAGACCATCAAGGCTGGTGGATCTAGACCCAGGGGGCCTGCACAAACTGTTGTACCAACCAAGGTCAATGCATGCAGTAAACCTAGACCCCTGTTCAGATCTAGCCAATGGACAGCTCATTCTCCATGGCGGCCAGTCCAGGGAGAGTGGGGACTGTCTCTGACATGAACTCTGGTGCCTCCAATTTGACTACTTCCCCTTGATGGGCAGGACTGGCATCAGGCTGAAGAAGCAGAAGCAGGCTATCCAGATGAGACCTAATAGGCTGAGGTTCACATCTGCTGTCTCTCTCAATCACTCTCCAGATTACTTTCTGAGAAAGCATCTCTCCCTTACGGGCACTCATCAGTTCTTCCAGGCTAGCTGGCAAATGGGCTCCAGGGATTTTTTATATCTACCTGCCAGATAATCAGGTTATAGATGAACAACGCTACACCTAACTTTACTTGAGTGCTGCGGATCTGAATGCAGGCCCTCACTCTTGCACAGCAAGTCATAGCCCCTGCCCGAAAGAGTATTTCTTTTAGCACATAAGGACATATCACTCTCTGCCAATACTGCTATTTATTTATGGGCTCACTCACCGAGGGATATATGATCGATTCAGTGTCTTAGTAATTATGACTATAACTACTATCAGTACTCATAAAGAGATTGTGTGTGTGTGTTGCTGTGGTTGTTGTTGTTGTTGCTGCTGCTGTTGCTGCTGCTGTTAAACAAGAGTTTTATGGACTAGGAACTGAACCAGGGCCTTCAGCATGCTAAACCACTAAGCTACACTTGTACGTGCATGTTCAGATTTTTGTGAAGACACATTTTCAACTCTGAGTAAGTAGTAGGAAATTTAATTACTGATCTTATTTAAAAAAAAAAAAGATATGGTTAGTTTTATAAGAAACTACCTGCCATCTTACAGGAATAGGCTAGTTGATCAACGGAATGGAATCCAAGACCCAGAGATGAATCCATACACATATAGTCACTTGATTTTTGACAAAGAAGCCAAATCTATTCAGTGGAAAAAGGATAGCATCTTCAACAAATGGTGCTGGTCTAACTGGATGTCTACATGTAGAAAAATACAATTAGACCCATATTTGTCACCATGCACAAAACTCAAATCCAAGTGGATTAAAGACCTCAAACATAAAACCAGAGATATTAAATCAGTTAGAGGAAAAAGTGGGGAAGAGCCTGGAACACACTGGCATAGGAGAAAACTTCCTGAACAGAACACCAACAGCCCAGGCCTTAAGGTCAACAATTAATAAATGGGACCTCATGAGGCTGAGAGGCTTCTGTAAGGCAGGAGACACTGTCAACAGAAAAAGGTGACAGCCTACAGACTGGGAAAAGATCTTCACCAACCCTACATTGGACAAAGGGCTAATATCCAAAATATATAAAGAACTCAAGAAATTAAGCACCACCAAACCAAATAACACAATTGAGAAATGGGGCTCAGTATTAAACAGAGAATTCTCAACAGAGGAATATCAAATGGCTGAGAAACACTTAAAGAAATGCTCAATGTCTTTAGTCATCAGAGAAATGCAAATCAAAACGACTCTTTATATTCCATCTTACACCCATCAGAATGGCTAAGATAAAAAATTCAAGTGACACTACATGCTGGCGAGGGTGTGGAGAAAGAGGGACACTCCTTCATTCCTGGTGGGAATGCAAACTAGTACAACCACTTTGGAAATCTATCTGGTGCTATATCAGAAAAATGGGAATAGGGCTTCCTCAAGACCCAGCTATTCCACTCCTTAGAATATACCCAGAAGATGCTCCAGCACACACCAAGAACATTTGCTCAACCATGTTCATAGCAGCCTTATTCATAATAGTCAGAAAATGTAAGCAGCCTAAGTGTCCCTCAGTAGAAGAATGGATAAAGAAACTGTGGTACATTTACACTATGCTATTAAAAACAAGGAATTCCCGAAATTTGTGGACAAATGGATTGAACTAGAAATGATCATAATGAGTGAGCTAACCCAGAAGCAGAAAGACTCAAATGGTATATACTCACTTATAACTAGACACTATCCCAAGGGACATATGCCACGAAAGTCTTCACATACCAGGAAAGTGGGACAGAGGGGAGGATATCCTTTTGGGATGCAAGGTGAGAGAAATATGGGAGAATGGGGAAATAGAAGGATCCAGAGGGTCCTAGAAACCTACAAGTAGAACATTATGATGGGCAGATCTGGGCCCAGGGGTTCTGCTCAAACTATGGCACCAACCAAGGACAATATCTGCAGTAAACATTGAACCCCTATCCAGATCTAGCCAATGGACATGACATTCTCCACAGATGAGTGAAGAATGGAGACTGACTTTCACATGAACTCTGGTGCCCCATATTTGACACATCCCCTTGATGGGGAGGCCCGGTGGTACTCAGGGGAAGGATAGTATGCTATCAAGAAAAGACTTTATACCCTATGATCATATACAGGGGGAGGAGGTCTCCCTCAATCACAGTCATAGGGGAGGGGAATAGGGTGAAAGTGGGAAGGAGGGAGGAATGGGAGGATAGAAGGGATGGGATAACAATTAAGATGTAATATGAATGAATTAATAATTTAAAAATTAAAAAAAAGAAAAAAAGAAACTATCCACAATCTTCTTAAGTAGCTAATCTGATTTCTTTCCCCTCACCAACAAACTGGAGGTCAGTCCACATCCTCCCCAGTGTGGAATGCTGTTAGAGCTTTGGGTTTGAGTTGATCACTATGTACCAGTGTCTCTCTGATTTGCATTTTCCTGATGATGCTGACCCAGGATAACAGGCATCTTCTCATATACTCATTTGTCACGAGTATGTCTTCTTTGGTGAGTTATGTGCAGATTGGCTCATTTTTAGTCAAGTTATTCATTATCTTACTTTAACTTTTGAGAGATATTTACATATTTTGGTTAAAATCATTATTAGATGTTTCTTTCTAAAATTCTTATTCCAGGCAATTGAGTGACTCATCAGGCAGATGGCCATTGCCAAGCCTAATTCGTGGGATACATGGTTAAAGGAGGAAGCCAATTTTGTTCTTGGAAATTACCTCCAACGTCTACACCCACACCACAGCAAAACTGTGCCCCTACTTCCCCCTGTATACTAAAAATAAATAAAATATCATTAAACACTCTTAAGAGAAAACCTTTCTTCCGGTCTTTATATTATATTCATATCCTTTCAAAGTTTTGTTGCTATTGTTCGAGAAAGAGTTTCTCTGTGCAGCCTTGGCTGTCCTGGAATCACTCTGTAGACCAGGCTGACCTTGAACTCATAGAGATCCTTAAGGCACAACTTTTAACTTTAATAAAATCTGAGAGGTAGTCAAATTGGCATGTATATGTAATACCTAGATTTAGGAGGTAGAGTCAAGAGTTCAAGGCTAGTGTCAGCTACATGACAATTAAAGTGTAGCCTACACTACATGAGACTCTATCTCAAAAGCTAAAGTAAACTTAACAAAAGTACAATGAAACAAATGAAGGCTAGGTAGTGAAATATTTCTTTCATGGTACATGTCATTGATGGTATATCTAAAAAAAGTCTCTGGCACGCCAAAAATCATCTAGGTTTTCTGCCTAGAAGTTTTACAGCACAGCATTTACATTTAAGTCTATAATCCAATTAGAATTAAATTTTAAGAATGGCTTTTTCTAATATATAACTGTGGCTTTACTTAATGATCTTGACAAAAATGGTTAGCTTTTCTAAATCTCAGTGTTTGATTGCATATCTTTTTAATACTCTGTGTGATGAAGTTAGGTTTACATACAAAATATTTCTTATACAGATAAAGACAGTTATCCTCAGCAAAAGATGCATACTATTGTTTGACTGGCAAACTGATCCAGCAGCTTTTTTGTAACTATTTCTACTTCAAATATTGACTGACAGACAAGCCATCATTATGCAGACTTGGGTATCTAATACAGTGAGTGCGTGGTGATCCTGCCACTTCAAGAATGACAACTGAGTGCTTATTGTTACTGATAGATTCTCACTTTTATGCAAAAGTTACGGTTTGTACGAGCTACATCATCTGTCATGAGCATGACACTTTCACATTCTTCAAGAGTTTTTCTGGTAAGGTTGATGATGACATAAGTAAAAGTGATATTTTGATAGTCCCTAAGATACATCAACACTTTCACAGTCAACCAGCATCTTCAAATTGGCCAGTGTAGGTTACAATGTGTTATAATACCATGTACAGGGAAAAAAATCCACTTCAAAAGGATTAAAGAGTTGTGGGCTTCAGTACAGTAGAATATGAGAAGCCGTTAGATTGGATTGTGCGTTCTACTCCTCGGCCAAACATAAGAAAGTACCACTTGTTAGGTTTGGGTGTAGTAGCAAAAATGTCGAAACTTTCTATTAAAATAGTCTGCTCGGAGCCGGGCATGGCGGTGCATGCCTTTAATCCCAGCACTTGGGAGGTAGAGGCAGGTAGATCATTCTGAGTTCAAGGCCAGCCTGGTCTATAAAGCAAGTCCAGGACAGCCAAGGCTACACAGAGAAACCCTGTCTCGAAAAACCAAAAAAAAAAAAAAGTCTGCTCATTTTTAATGACTGCTATACATCTATGTGGGCAAGATTTCCTGCCTACACTTAAAGGAAAATATACACTGCAGCAGAGTGAATGAAAGGGGGAAGAACGCTAAGGGAGAGCCATGGCCAGTCTGTTGGACCAGATGATGATGATCCACTGAAATAGCTATGAGCTCAGTTCACCAGATATTTCTAGAAATTCTCTACCCTGCAAATCAGAGACTGACATGTACTGCAAAATAAGCAGTCCTGTGGGAAAACAGTACCAATAACAGAGGAAAGCATCACAAAAACTTTTAACAAATAGTCTCAGAAAAATGAGATAGTATCCCAACCTGAAAGTGAGCCTCGTGCTTAAAATAAGGAAACGCCTGAGAGGTAACGAAGAACTTAGACACTAAAAAATGATGGAACAAATAAAAGTCAATGAACAACGAGGATAAACATGAAGCTATCTCACAGAATATTAGAACAAAGTGGCAAAGAAAGGGGAAATAAGTAAGGGAAAGATGAAGAAAAAATAGAAGAGAACTCCAGAAGGCCTAACATATAACTTGGGATAATTAACAAAAGACCAGCTTGGGAATTGTACAGACTGAGTTGAGGTGGATAAAGAAAGAATTATCTCTACAGACTACAACTTAGGTCTACACACTCAAAGCTCCAATAGAGGTCCAGGCTGCACAGTATTATAAAAAGACTTGATAATCCCCACACATCATGAAACTCCAGGTGACTGAGGAAAACATGGGAGGCTTGAGGAGACGGACAAGGACCTCCTCAACACCACTGAGAATGGAACCCAGGAAGACACTGCCTTTGAACTTCTGAAAACCTTCCATCTAACTATTCAGATGCTATAACTCAGGTGTGAGTGAAAAAACTGACATCTTGGGACAAAAATGCCAGAAATCTGTATTCAAAGCGTCTTTTCTTCACAGAAAACAACCAGATACACTTGAAATGCATTTGCAGGCACATTATAGAAACACAGAATAGGAATAACAGAACAAAGTTCTTGTTACAACCAGAAAACAACTTAAAGGAGTTTACTTTGTAACTTGGATTTGCAAAGTATTTACCATCAAACTAGCATAAATGTTGACATCTCAAAATGTTAATTCTTTAAGCAGAGAAACTGGGGAGAGGGGCTGGAAGTGTGAACTGGGAGGAAGGAATAAAAAGAAACTAAATTCTTATTTACAATAGATCAAGCTAAAATCCCTAAGTTTTTTTCACTAAACAATATAGAACGCAGTCAAGAAGGTTGCTTATAAATGAGAGCAAACAGTTAAGGAGTTTTGAGGCGGTTATACTTAAAGAGGAAGAAAGCAGCATAGAGTTGCTCACAGCTGTTTAAGAGCATAGTGTATATGTTATGTGTCATGCTCCATTGTTTAAGAGCATAGTGTATATGTTATGTGTTATGCTGCATTGTTTAAGAGCATAGTGTATGTTATATGTTATGCTCCACTGTTTCAAAGTAAAAAAGAATAAAATGATGTCAAATCACAAAATGAGTATTCACAGATGCATACTCTACCTCATAAAAGCAAACACCTGCCACAGGTATTTTGCACTTCCCTACAGATGAGCAACACAGCATCTCACCAACTGCTTGCCTCCCATATCTAACAGGGGGCAGTTTCTCTACACATTCTCCTGAAAGTAAAGTTAGAAGACTTCGTATTTCAAGAATAATCACAAATGGCACAAGCAACTGCACAAATGAAGGAAATTCTTAATATCTACGCTTTCAGCATATTTTAAAATAATGATAGACATTACTCTACTTAATCATTAATTATATATTAACAAGCTGAGCAGTGGTTACGCACACCTTTAGTCCCAGCACTCAAGGAGGCAGAGGCAGGAGGCACTCTGAGTTAGAGACCAGCCTGGTCTACAGAGTGACCAGCCAAGGTTACACAGAGAAACCCTGTCTCAAAAAAAAATTATATATTAACAATATTTTCTTCATCTTCTTTTTTGATAAATGTATACATGTAATCCTAGTCAAGGTAGAAGTCTAGAGGGGAGAAACATTACAAGTACAATGAAAGGGAGAACAACACGTGTAGGGAGGAGTTTGGAATTTTGGTTTCTTTAAAAACACAGAAATATTTTAAGAATATGTGTTTGTTTTAATCCCGGACATGGGGATAAAGGGCTGCTTCAAAGCAGCGGACTATGATTTGCCTCTAGCAGAGGCATGGTTCTGCTAGCTACAGATAGTTTATGTGATTGTGTGATGTTTGGAATTCTGGGAATTTTTCAGAAGGTATATAAATGCTACAGACCTAATATGTGGAGTCAGTGGCTGTTGGTCATGGTGGGGATTGCAGTTTGTTAGTAGGTGCAACAAGAAGAGATTAGATTCAGAGTTTGCTCTCTCTCTCTCTCTCTCTCTCTCTCTCTCTCTCTCTCTCTCTCTCTCTCTCTCTCTCTCTCTCTCCCTCTCCCTCTCCCTCTCCCTCTCTCTGACTCTCTCTCTCTCTCTGTGTCTGTGTCTCTCTTTATCTGTATCTGTCTCTCTGTCTCTTTGTCTGTCTCTGTCTCTCTGTCTCTCTGTCTCCCCCCTTCCCTCCCTCCCTCTCTCCCTCCTTCTATCCTTTCTCTCCCACCTAGTAATAGCGAGTGAAACCCGGGGAGGGGATAAAGGGTGAGGAAAAGAAGAACCCACATAGTAGTAAAAGTCCAGCTATAAATACGACTTTAAAAACACTTCAAATTGTTCATTTACATGTCATAAGACACTCTCCAAATGACCCTGTGTTGGGATTCTGCCCCAGTCTGCCTACCTGTGATGTCATAACCTACCCCCCACTGGGTGTGGCTCTCTCTCACCCTTCTCTCTTCCTCTTTCTCTGTCTCTGTCTCTTGGGGATACCCCCTTTTCCTTCTCTCCCCGGGCTCATTTAATAATCTTTTCCATCTAATATCTGTTGCCCGGCATCTTATTTTTAAATTATTAAACCTAGGCCTTCTGAAGTAACATTTAAACTAAGCTGACAGAGAATGGAATGCTGCATTAAAAGTGACACAACGAGCTATGACTACACAGTATTCAGGAAAAGAAGTAACCAAGATGATTTTCAGTATACTTCAGGGCATAGGTCCCATGTACACACTACCCCGTTGTTTACAAAGGATCTGAACATCCACAGATTTGTGTATCCTAGGGGAGCTCTGGAATAAATTCCCCAGAGACCAATGGGAAACACTATGTCCTGGCTAATTCAGATTCTTACCACTGGATGTGACCAACATTCCCAAAAGGTCTCCTAGGCCAGTGAATTATTTGTGTTACCACCCACCTAGTTCAAGCTCTTAGGGCATATTGTTCCCTGACCCTGTCTCCTTGCAGGGCCACAGCCCTCACCGAGGAAGACTCAGCCAATTCAGAATCATTGCACTTGGCTTTAGACTGTGCCCCCTTCCAGTGGAGATGCTCAGCCGCCCACACACACAGCAAGGAGAGAAGACTAGGAAAGAACAGATATCTCTTTCCTGGGAAAAAAGCCAGTGTGAAAGTTTTAAAAATACAAACAAACATACAACAGATAGTGGAGAGCCATGGAAACCTTTTTCCCAAGCAAATGTGCTTTGCTATGAACTCTCCTTGCCCCTTACAATATTTAGTGTTGAATTAGAGCAAATATTGCTAGAATCTGCAAGCATGTGCTGCTGCCTAAGACTAAAAACAAACAATTGATGCTTCTCCCCCTCATCACCATGGCCATTTATGAAGAAACTATTGCTGATATAAAGTATGTTGTATACATCCACTTGCTTTCTCTACCAGGATTCTGAAGCAATGGCCCCACAAACAAATTAAATACAACACATAGGGTAGACACGTGCAGTGTTCTACACAGATGGTTTCCAAATGTCAACCTTGCCAAAAGAGTCCAAATCCTTCGGCAGTTGTCACAGTTGTTAGCATTCATTGGTTGAGTCTTCCAGTCACCTGTAGCCACTACCCTAAACTGGCCACGCACGGAATGGAGCCCTCTGCATGTTTCAGAAGGAGCCCATCTCCAATCCCTTCTGTGAGGGATGCAGGCTGCGTTCTAACCGCAGCTCCCTGGAGAGTTAGGGCCATCCACTAGCCTTCATTGGCTATTTGACTCCCCAAAATCTTTGTTCCCACTATACAGCTGGATTTATTTACACCTTGCAGACCATTCTTAACCTCCACATCTTTCCTTCGCATTATAGAAAAGTGGCAAATAGATAAATAGATATGCACTGCTTTCCACCCTTTGCAAGATCCAGTTAAATACATCAGAGGCCTGGGAGATGGCTCTATGGCTACAGGACTTGCTTAAAAGCTATTTACTAAGAACCCATGTGAAAGTGGAAAGTGACTTTATCGAGTTGTTCTCTGACCTCCACATGTGTACCATGGCATGCATGTGCCCCTTACCCCACCATGCACACATGTTGCCAACATAATAAAGTTAGTGTAAGCCCCAACTTTGCTAATATATTCCATCAATAATGATCATGCACCTTCTATTTGCCATGCATGTATGACAAGTTATTCACTCCCACACTAGCCCATAGGTCCTATATATCCATAGCTGTTTTCTTAGAGCTTTATTGCTATGAAGAGACACCATGACCAACACAACATTTATAAAGGAAAACATGACTCGCTTACAGTTCATAGGTTTAGTGCACTATTGTCATGGTGGAAAACATGTTAGCATACAGGCAGTCATGGTGATGGAGAGGTGGCTGAGAGTTCTACAGCTGGATTGGTAGGCTGCAGAAAGAGAGAGTGACATTGGGCCAAGCTTGAACATTTGAAACCTCAATAGCCACTCCCAATGGCACACTTCCTCTAACAAGGCCACACCTCCTAATAGTACCACTCCCTATGAGCCTTTGGGGGCTATTTTTCATTCAAACCATCACAGATGTCTGTACTTCATTCTTAGAACTCACCAAACCATACATCTGTTATGGTCCTGAATATAGATTATTCCATAAAACAAAGATCTCCCCAGTTCTTATGCTAAGTAAGCTAAATCTTTCATATATAGGAAGTGTTTCCTTTTGTTGACTGTCTTAAACTTTCAGACACTGAAGATTATCATATGCATATTGGGTAGCTTCCAAATTGGGTAAGATCACTATCACTTTAAATTATATAACAAGCTCAGTTTGGTCAAATCTGAAGCATAGTGACCTCACTCAAGCTATTTTACAATCACTGCATATTAGCTCTAGGGTAGCATTTCTTCATATGTATTACTCCCCAGCATTTACTTTAGTGCATAACACAAATGGGAGAGTGTTGACACAAAAATAATGTCTTTTTATATGATTATGAACATGAAACGATGAGAAATTTGAAAGCATTACTATTTCTAAGAATAAAACCACACACACACACACACACACACACACACACACACACACACACACACAGATGTGATTGCTCATTGCATGATTATGACTTGCTTTCCTCTAGTTGAACAGTCATGCCTCCAAATGGGCCATAAAAAGAGGATCTATAGTCTCAGCTGAATAGAATGTTACAACTTAATGAGGTACCCACAGGTGCAACCTTCATAGCAATGTGGACATATTAACAGAAACGCATCTTGTGGGAGTAGTTAATGAGACCTGAGAGTTATCTGCAGTAGCCACTGGAAGATGCTTACAAATAGTTGATTCTATGTGGCTGGTCACATGGTAGGATCATATTTTTCACTGTACAAACTTAAATTTGACGATTTATCTATCTGGCCAATGGTGTGTGAGCAAAAGTAACATGGGCCTCTATGTGTATGGCTGGCAGCCCATGTGTTCCCATTACTTTCCTCTGAATCTATAATGTGAAAGCAGAATTTTAGATGGAGGCATCACTAGCCACCAGCCCCTGTGATCCAACAAGCAGCTTCTCTTACTAACTCACCATGAATTCACAGCACAGCTGAGAAAGGAGTTGCTGCAGGATACACTGAGGTTTTCAGATTGCTTGTTTATACAATATAAGCTAGCCTTGCTAGCCCTGTACTATGACTAATTAAAGCATCAATATGTGAGTACTATGCTGTGTTATATGAGTGGGAAACTCAAAGGCAGATACAAACTATTGCCCTGGAAATATATATATATATATATAAGATTTTGAGGGACAAAATTTAGACTTGTATAGTGAATACAGAACAATATTCCAATTTCCCCACATTCAGACTCCTCTAACATACTTTGTGATAACAGCACTTTCTAAAGAGACAGGGAGAAAAGTCTGTTTGCACAGAGAGGCACCGGTTTGAATAAAGGAAATGACATAAACACACAGACAACACGGGAGAGGGCAGAGTGAGGCTGCAGCCTGAGTACAAGACCAGCCATGGAAAACGAGACTAGAATTTTGAGGCACAACAGGCTTGACAGGCTGTGAAAGCCACAGCATACCACAAAGCAACAATAACTACCACCAATGTTGCAGCATATTCTAGGAACCTTGTTTGTATATTATATACTTCATTCTCATAACCACTCACTGAAGTAGATAATCCTCATTTACATATGGCAAAGGGTATGGAGAGAGTGCACTCCCTAAGGCCATGATAGAGCAAAGTTTAACACCTACCAAGGCTTGAACCCTAGTGGTCTCTCTCCAGAGTGTGCAGGGGAGTTTTAGTTACTGTCTTATTGCTGCGAGGAAACACTGTAGTGCATGTAAACCTGTTTTTGTTTCAACCCCAAGTGTGGGATGGGGAACGGATTTGTGAGGGAACAGATGCTGTTTATCCACTAGACGAGGAACCACCTCATGCGGGGGCTTGGTTTTGCCAACTGAAACACATCTTAGTACAGACTCTGCGAGGAGATGTATATATGAGCCCAAAACAGGAGGTAGGGGCTTTTGGTGTCTTGGTATCGTTTGGCTGTTCATCTCTCCACTTCAAGACAATCCTAGAGAGAACTGCTCCAGAGAATATTTCGGGGCCCTGGGTTCTGGCTGCTATTCCAGGTTCCAGCGGCAACTTTGGTTGAATTGCTGGTCTGCCGAAATCCTGCCAGCTACACCAGGGGAATTGCTCCCCATAACTGAGTCCAAAAAGGTCTACTTCTCCTGTTCCCATTAACCTCTTTTTGCTCCTATCTAGGGTAGGTGAGTTGTAAGGGAGGTATAAGCATTGAAAAAGGCTTGGAAAAGGTCGAAGCCTACAAGACACCATGACCAAGGCAACTTATAAGTGAAAGCATTTCATTGAGGGCTTGCTTAGAGCTTGAAGGGTGAGTCCACGATCTAATTATGGCAGGGAGCAGGCTAGCCCGGAAGGCAGAAATGAAAATGGAGCAGTAGCTGAGAGCTTACATGCTGATCCACAAGACAGAAACAGAACATGGGGATGGATCTGGTATGAAAACTCAAAGTCTACCCTCATTAACACACCTCCTCCAGCAAAGCCACGCCTTCCAACCCTTCCTAAATAGTTCATCAACTAGGGACCAAACATACAAACACGTGCACCTAAAGCGGCCACTCCCATTCAAACTACCACAGGAGATACTCACTGTGCCGTATCTGCCCACACACAACAGCTCCTTGGTACATAGGCAGATACAATTTCAGAGAGTGTTGAAAGTAATCAAGCTAATGATGGTGAGCTTCTGTACCAGGATATTTAACCTATGAACCAATCATTCAGAAACGTATGGTTATAGCAGCATGCCTTCTGCCTTCAGTGAGTGGGAGCTCTTTTCTATTCTCCTCACCAATAACTCCCCGTCTGCTTGCATCAAGGCTGTATTTCGAACATCCTTTACCAGCAATCATTGCAGAAGCAATGTTCAAGGCTTCTGACTCTAGATCGTAAGAAGGAACCCAGAGTCACCATGTAAATGACACAATAAATGGCATGAGAAGGAGCTTTGCCAGTTATATTCCAACATGGGTCCCTAGCTGAGTCCACCTTCCAGCCTTCACAACCAAAGTCCCAAGCATTTGAATGAATTAATCTTAGATGCTACAGAAGAGCTCCTACCAAAAGGCCCTAGCTGACAGAGCAGGGTTAGAAGAATATCACATTCCAGCCCTGCCAAGTTCCTTACCCACGATCTGAAGATATATAGAAAAGTAAATCCATTAAGTCGATCATTTGTTTACTATGCTAGAACAGGCAAGTGAAACAGCATGCTTATTAGAAGACCTCTGAAGATCACCCAACTGTATCAAAATCATTTCCACGTTAAGGTCTCCACCTCCTCCTAAATGAATGGGATTCTGTGCAAAGGGGTCCAACACCACCATGTTTAGCAAGTCTTATCTCCCATTTGTTTCTTACATAAAAGGTTGAGGGGCACTGAATCATCTGAAAAGTCAGAACTATGAAATCATGTTTTTAAATGATGAACGCACTCGCTCGACAGCTGTCTCATCAGCCTCAGCTAGCATCAAGGGCTATGCAAGTCTGAATACAAATGGCCACATACTACTTTGCAATCGATCTTTGTGACTCCCACTCACGCCCCAACAATAAAGCAACCAAAGGGGGTAGCTCACCAAAACACAAGTAGCATCTAGAAAACTTACACCGTCATTTGTCTCCTACTCTCCTTTTGCTCTGTCCTCTGGCTGCCGACAAAACAGCCTGAGGGGCTTTTATTTTTTTTTTAATTGTTATTAATTTTGTCTTTTTATATTTTTATTCTTAATTTATTCATTTTACATGCCAACTGGAGCACCCCCTCCCTTGCCTCCTGTCAGACCCACCCTCCCTCCCTCATCCTCCCTCCCTCTGCCCCCTCCCCTAGTCCTCAGAAAAGGGGAGCCCTCCTCCCCTATCATGTGACCCCAGCCTATAAGGCCTCATCTGGACTGTCTGCAAAAACTTCCTCTGTGGCCTGGCAAGGCTGCCCTGCCAGAGGGAAGTGATCAATTAGTGGGCACCAGAGTCCATCTCAGAGGCAGCCCCTGCTCCCTATATTAGGGGACCCACAAGGAAACTGTGCTGCCTACGACTGCATCTGAGCAGGGTGTCTGTATTAGCCACATAATACAGGATGATTACACTATAATACACAGACCTTAAGAAGCTAAATAACAAGGAGGACCATAGAGAGGCCAGAAAGAATACACTCTGGAAGCAATTGAACAGGAAGGGAGCCTACCATAGAGGTCCTCTGAAAGACTCCACCCAGCAGGGGATCAAAGCAGATGCTGAGACTCACAGGCCGACTTTGGGGTGGAGCACAGGGAATCTTATGGAAGAGTTGGGGGTTAGAAGGACTTGGAGGGGACAGGAGCTCCACAAGGAGACCAGTGGAGCCGACAAATCTGGGCGAGAGGAGGGGGTAGGTGGTGCAGAGACTGATGCACCAACCAAGGACCATGCATGGTGAGGACCAAGACCACCTGAGTTGCTCTTTAAAGTTGCAGAGGTTTTCAGCCCCACACCAGCCTAGTCATTGGGAAGAGCGCTAGGAAGGTTTTTAATGGGCAACTAGGTTCAGAAGCCACTGGTTTACAGGTACATGAACCTTTTACTGTTTATGAGTAGAAAAGATGCCAAAAGCCTTTGAAAAGAGGCACTCAGAGAGAATAGAAAAGGAAATGTTTTGGCTTGATTCTCTAAAACAGAGATAATCTTGTCACTACATAAGAAAGACAGGCCTGAAATAGAAATTCTTCTTTTTTTTTAAGAGATTGGAAATGACTTGCATATATACATCATTTTGGCCACAAATTAGTTTAAATATGTACTGAATTTTTTTAAATCTCAGAGTGTTTTAGGGAAACTGTTGAATATACATATTCAGATGCATATTTCTTCCTTCAACATATATATTGGCAATTATTTAAAAGCTTAACTTTGCACGATAGGACATTTGCCAGTTCTATATTCTGTTACTGAGCTACCAATAAAACTTTGTTCTAGTACAAAAACAAATATCACAGTATAGAATCCAAAGCATGTTAGTAATCTCAGGCCCACTGTTCAGTTCTCTCTGGGGAAGGTAAACACTCAGGTCATCAAAGACACAGGAGAGCTGGTCCTTTCCCTCTCTAGAAGCAAGCTTTCAGAACACAGTTAACATTCAGAGAGTAGAAGATGAAGTCATTACTGATAGGCATCATCATCTCAATGGTTGTCTCCTCAGCCTGAGCATCAGCTGCTGGAGCTAGCAGTGGCTGCCGAGTATGAGCCCATTGATAGCGGGAGCCATAAGAGGAAATTTCCAAAGGATTCAACAAAGAACATGCTGAATCAACCAGCCTTGCATAAGCTGGTGTCAGGGAGACTACCCTCCAAAGACAGGAATCCTTTCCTAAAGTGAATGTCTGAAGCACTTTGTGGACTTTGTGGACTTTGTGGACTTCTCCCCCACAGTGCCATCAGGTTTATGGGATGGCGCAAGGCGCTTTTGCTGGCCTTCTCATCCCCTCTGCCAAATGCTACTTGTGGCCAGAGTGAGCCAAGTGCAGTGTGCAAAATGTAGCTTTTTCATGAGGATGTAGTTGACGGGCAAGAAGATTCTGTTTCCTAACATGCTTATGAAGATATGAAAAATGCCCTATGCCCTAATTTAAGAAGAATCATGCTGAAATTGGTATAGTAAATTTGCTGTGTTTTCATTATTGGCCCCACAGAGTCCTCAGGGAGACGAACAATTCCCCATGAGTCTTCAGCTTCCTTCCTAGCAGTTATCTTGCCTCAACTGAGAAAGTGACAAACACTGAGCAAGGAGCTAGGTTTTAAGATGGTTTCTGAATTGATATTGGTAAATGACTGACAACCTACAAAATACTTCAGCCACAGCTAAAATATAGTCTTTAATATAGAGCATGCTATCAGAAAGTCAATCTAGAAAAATTAAGAAAATTCTCCAGGATGTTGACAGACTGCAAATTTAATAAAATAGAAGTCAGAAAGGCATAAAGAAAATTAAATGAGTTGCCTCAGGGTATGTGATAAGGATATAGTATTTTTAACTTTTCTGACTTAGAGGATTATTCCATATGTACTTTCTCGTTCCTATACTGAACAGGAACTTTCATATACTACTTTAAAAAATAAATAGGGGAACAAATGAATTATCTTTAGGTTGGTAAATACACCTGGAAACTAATATAATCTAAATGTATTCAATTATCCTGATTCTAGAGCTTGATTAAAAACATTTATTGAAGCTGGGCATGGTGGCACACCCCTGTAATCTTAGCACTCGGGAGGCAGAGACAGGCAAATCTCTGTGAGTTTAAGAGCAGCCTGGTCTACAAAACGAGTCCAGGACAGCCAGTTCTACAAGAGAAGCCCTTGTCTCAAAAACAAAAACAACAACAAAAAAAGATTTATTGACTATCTGCTAGGAAATAACTATATTTAGCAATGACAATGCTAACATCTACTGAAGTAGTTATTTATTGAATCTTTTTTTTTTTTACTCTAAACGACAGGACATCAGTTAGAACATCAACCATTGTGTGTAATGTGCCATCTTCTGAAAATAGCAAAAGAGATAAGTGTTGTTGGAGGTTACACACATTTGATTTCCCCCACCACCACCACCAATGGGCATAGAGCTTGTCATACTGGAAGAGTCCATAATGCACTGGCATAGTCTCTTTTATAACTGGGTGCTTCCATTGATGAGAGGTCACCAATGTGGCAACAGAACAAGGCAGAAGCCATAATGCGCATCACAGCACACATTCTGACCTAACCTAGCTTGGCACTGTGATTAACCATAGACTAGGAAGGCTGTGTGGGGCTAGCAATAACACTCCTCTTTCCCTTGACTCAATTCCAGTCAGATTTCCAACATGCTGCTTTTTGCTGTTATTGAAAAAGCTCCTTGAGCACTGTGGTGCTTTGAGTGAGGATGGCCCCCATAGGCTCATATTCTTGAATGTTTGGTCCCCAGTTGGTGGAACTGTTTAGGAAGGATTAAGAGGTGTGGTCTCATTGGAGAAGGTGTGTCACTAAGTGTGGGCTTTGAGGCTTCAAAAGCCCATGGCAGGCCTAGTCTCCTCACTGGTGCACTCCCTCTCTCTCTCCCTCTCTGTCTCCCTTTCCCACCCCCTATCTCTCTCTCTTCTTCCCTCCCTCCTTCCTTCCCTCCCTCCTTCTGCTTCTATCTTATAGATCATGATTTGAGCTCTCACCTACTGCTGCTGCACCATGCCTGCCCACCTGCTTCCATGATGGTCATGGACTCACCCTCAGACACTGTAAGCAAGCCTCCAAATGAACACTTTTTTTTAATAGGTTGCCTCGGTCATGGTGCCTTTTCACAGCAATAGAACAGTGACTAAGACAGAATCCCAATAAAAGGGGAAATTTTAATACTGACAGCCGCAGTCAAGTAAAACGTGCTCGCCAGCTTCGATGAGACTTCTCTAGCAGTAAAGGAAATTTCACATAGAAAGCATCAAGGAGAAGCTGGTATTTGTGTGACATATCAGGGTTATGTGTTTCCACAAATATCTTATTTAGTAAATGCACGTGAAAAGGGCTTGCTTGTGAGATCATGGCACAAAACAAGTACTTGACAGAGAGCCAATACCAATTGGCAGATCTGGGTACAAATCCAGCTTCAGTCTCATTCTTGAAAATGATGCCACTTCCCCTTCAGTGAGGCGATCAAACCAGAAGACCTTAGGTTTGAGCTGTTCCAGGTCTAAAACTTCCACTATTGCAAAGGATGCACCAAATGACTGCACATCAAGTCCAAGAAGGCAGACCAATGACCACACTGACTTCACCGCAGCAAATACGTAAATAAGAAGGAATGTCTCCAAGTTTCTAGAATTCCTTTAGGAAAAGATAAACTCAGATGTTTGAATAATTCAATGAAATTTTGCCTCTCGGGATTACTTATAGATCGTGCCTTTTAGTCTTACAGTGACCACCGACATTGATGGATTTGCATCTAGGTTTGAACAACAGCAGTCCCTGAGGTCGTGATTCCCAGTGTCATCCATTCTATTTCCTCTGGCCTTATTTAAGTAGTTCATGAATGCTGAAATTTGACATTATGATTTCTTCTTGTAACAAGAGACCTATACATTTAATCACTGATGATTAATTCACAAACAAATCCATTTGGGGGAGTCTATTTATCTTAAATATATGATTTACAACTAAGAATTCAAAATTCCTGTCACACATCATAATCATTCTTCCATTAATCAAATTTGATGAGGAATTCTAATAAGGTTCCACAATTAAGCCTTTTATATATTAAGAAACAATATAGCAATCATCATCTAATGTGCAAGACCTAACCACTGCAAAGATGATGTTCTAAATTTGAACTTGAAAGGAAAACCCATCAGCGTGCCTGCACGATTTCTTTAATCTATTCATGTAGGTTAATTACCTGACACTCATTAAGATGACTCTGGGCTTCTTTAAATTTCTGACCATATTAACCTCTCCAACTAATCCTTATTAGAAAAATATTAAAGAGCGTTCATTGCTATTACAAATTGAATCTCAAATGATGAAACAATTATCAAATAAATGGAGTAGAAAAAGAGGTTATATGCATGAGAAGATTCGATGCATGTAATGTTTTACTTCCATTATCATAAAGTGCAGGTCCTCAGGTCTATATGCAGGAACGGTACTTAAAGACCACTCCTCAAAAAGCCTCTGGCCTCTATTCTTAATCAGCATAGACAGATGCATTCAGAGAAAAGAAATACTGTCTGATATTAACCCAGAAAACTAAACAGGAAGACTGAGTGTGTGGCTCAGTAAGTCTACACACAAATAATGACAACACTATGGGTCCCATCGTTCATTCTCAGCTAAAGCAATAGAGAGGTGAGCCAAAGTGACAGAGAGACCAGGAAATATCAGTTAGCATATCAAAAGCACACACTTTGATTAAGTATAAGCTTAAATCTTATTACTTCAGGTCTAGGACAAAAATATGAAATGCACATTACTTCTTTTCTAGACAAACTCCACTTAATTTCTACTGTTATACCAAGATTGGTGTGTGTGTGTGTGTGTGTGTGTGTGTGTGTGTGTCTGTGTGTGTGTGTGTGTGTGTCTGTCTGTCTGTCTGTGTGTACATGCGTGTGTGTGTGTGTGCGCGCGCCTAGGGACTGAACTCAGGGATTTAAGCATACTAAGCATCATTTCTAATACTAAGCTGACTCTCCCATCACAGCTCTTGTTTTGTTAAAGATGTTACATATGTTTTAGTTGTGGTATTTTATAAATATTCAGCTCTGTAACACTATAATTTAGCTGAAAGAAAACAAAAGTGGTAGAGATACTTAATTTGGGTAACGGAGTAAATACAACAAATAGAATTAGGAGAAAAGCAGAGTTGGGGTAGGAAATATTGGTAACAAAAAGGGGTTAAAGTTTTTTAAACCAAGTATCTATACAAAGAAAATAGTCTACACTTTCCTATTTTAAGTGGAAAAAAATGGAAATAAAAATGGCCAACTAAAATCCTGCAACTAAAATTCATTTTATTATAATAGTAATGCTTTTTTTGAGTACAAAAATCTTCATATCCCCCATATTTCAAAATTTAAAATATTCTTCAAACATAGGTGTTAGCAACTTTGGATACATTGCCAAGTTTTCTATATAAACAATAGCAACACTGTTAAAGCATGCACATAACATGCAGCCAGAAATTACAGCTCAAGAAGTTTATCACAGAAAAAAATATGAATACTTTGAAAACTGGGAAAATGTATTTAATACCTTTAGCCGTTGAGAAAAATGTGAAATAACCTAAGTACACAACGGGGCACCACCTAAACAGGGTAATATATACATGCAATGTAACATTGTATACACATAAGTGTGATTACATAACATACACCCATGACTCCCTAAAAGCAGAGGTGTGTTCTCAGAAATTAGTCAGCCAGTGGCAAATTTCCTTATTGTGTAAACACTGTAAAGTATACTTGCACATTGCTTTATGGTATAACCTTTTACATGCTGACACCATATGGTACAGCCTACAGCTTCCGAGCTATAAACCTAGAAGTCATATTACTAGAGTGAGGACTGTTGACAAGGATGATGCAATGGCAAGTACTTCTCTATCTAAACTTGCCCAGCCACTGGAAAGATACTAGAAGAACCAAGGGATGAGAATCATTCGATTTCACGACCCAGGACCATTGTCCTATATGAAATCCACTGTTGGCCAAGAGGTGATGATGCTATGAGCAACAATTTTTTTTTAAGATTTTATTTTATTTTTTGGCATGCCCATTTATATTATTACACATAAATTAAAAAAACTACATACACCAAGAAGAACCAGAAAACAATCAGAATTACATAAATGCTACATTCAAGGTGTTTTGGCTAATTGTATTTGGCAGCCTTGCAGAAAACATCTTTCCTATCTTGGTGGGTCTAAAATTCTGAATGAAAATCAACACCTATCATATCTCATCTCTATCAACTTAAAACATCTCTCTAGCCCTAACAATATCTTAACCCCTAAACAACTAAGCTTAATTGTAAGACTAAACTATCTGGTCTTCAACCCCATCAGTGCCTTGAAAAGGAATAAAACTTCATTACCTGAGTGAACTGGAAGTGCAGGTTAGCAGCTTCCAAAATGAAAAAATGACAGAGAGAGCTTGCTGCGTGAATAGCCACCCGAGACTCTCTATAACTTTGGGGCATCACTGTCGGCCTTCTGGCCCAATATATCTGACAGACATATTTGTGAGGCAGGAACTACTGAGGACTTGCTTACTCTTTCTTAGCAGAGTTTGGCCAGCGACTCTGCCTGCATCCAAGTTTACCCATTTTTAGGCAGAATTCTGCCTGTGGCAGACATAAGGACATTTTTCCCCCAGTGGCTTGTTTGCCACATTTGAAGCCATCTCCATAGGGAAGATCTTTGGTGCTCATCATCTTCTTTGAGGTAGGCTGGGTGTTTCCAGGAGTTAACCTGTCTCTCATTGTCAATGAATCTTTAAATTAAAAAAGGCATCTTTAAATGCGATATTCTGTAGGTCTCTGAGGCTTTTGAAGACCTTCTGTAACTAGTTTAATTTGTCTATCCATAGGATCATATCTATCTGTTAAGCCTAAGATATATATTCTTGTAATACGGACAACAATTTTGAACTCAGCTCTTACATCAAATCTGTGAATGAGGTATTGTTGCAAGTGCTGTCTTAGCAAGTTCTTTTCACAGCCATATTACAGAAACACTATCATCCCCCCCCCCCATAGTATGGTTGGGGAAGTTGAGACAGGAGGATGAAGGTTCCACCTGTTGCACAGCCATAGGAGAAACTGGTATATGAAGGCAGGCAGCCTCCTTACAGATCCCCTATATGACAACAGAATTCTATTTTTTAATTGTCCAACTTGCAAGTGGAAAAAGTGTTTTATGTTTACTTCGTTAAATGCACAAAGTAAATATCAACTCAGGCAACTGGTAAGCTAGGAAGTGTAAAATCCAAATCACCCCATTGTAACTGATTGTCCCTTGCTTCAAGACGGCGGCTGAGGAATGAGTGTGAGACAGTAAGCCATGGTTCATATCTGAGCCTCACTTTTAACTTCACGCTCCTCACTACTGAATGCTAAGTACCAGGTTGGCACAGGGCTTTTCTCCGATGTAATACCACACAGGACATTAGTAGGTGGGAGCCAGTAGGAGAGCACCACAGACAGGTCCTTTGATTCAACAGAAGCAGAGAGGTTCTAGTGCTGGAGGACAGAGTCAGGCTTGCCCACACACTGACCTTCCCATCAGCAACACCCTCCCAAAGACTGCATAGCTCCAAGGATCCGGAAAGCATGGTCTGCAAAGGGTGATTTGGAGTTTTCCCCAGGTCCACTCATACAAATAATCCTGGGGTGCTCACCACAGAGTTAGCCCTACTTGAAAATGGCATCATAGGATAAAAAGACTTGATTTCTAGGCCCTGCTCCCCCACTGACTGGTCCACCTGAAACCGTTTACTTGTGAGTGAATATGGTCAAAACTGCCTGCTCCCCAGCTTCTAACAGAGATGTTTAAGAACGGAAATGAGTTTGCAGAGCACATTCAGATGTTAGCCGTATAATCCTATGCAAACAACTGCCTTCCCTTGATATTCCTGGGCTAACACCGTTTGCGCTGGTTTCCCCTGGTTGCTCCTGCTCTGCCTTGAGTAAGGTAATCGCAGCATCTCACAGGGGGCTCTCGGCAGTACACTGTGTAGAGGACCATGTGTCTTAGGCAGGACTTACTCGTAGCAGCCCTCACTTGTTCTATGGGATTAATGCATCAGCTCAAGACCAGAAAAGACCTGCCTCAGCTCCTCTACAAGAGAAAAACAATTCCATTTTCAGACATGAATTGTAGGAACATGATTCAGTTCCATTGGATACAATGTCCTCAGCACAGACTGTGAGCACCTCAGTGAGTCAGGCGGGCTTATTTTCTACATCCAGTTCTGAAGTCAGCTTAGTTCCTTAAAAGCCTGAGGCTCCTGCCTTAATACACATGCACACACATACACACACATGTGTGTATCATGGACACAAATGTTAACTGTGATTGTTTTCTTATTAAGCTTAACTTAGTTGAATTGTATCTAGAGAGAATTCAATACTTACACATAATGAAGAGTTTTTTCTATTCCCTTTTCTCTTACCCTCACCCTACACTCCATACATTTTCCACTAGACAAACAAAAGCCAATATGGGAAAGGCTCTTTATGAGCAGTGTGATTCAACCTTGAACTCCAAAATTGAGTACACTTCTCTTAAGATCTTTTTGTTCAACAATTCAAAAGATAGTCACATTCATGCATTCTTCACTTTCAGACTGACCAACTATAAAGGATAGAAATTACTTGGAAAACAGTGCTGAGAGGTAGAAGAAATGGCTCGGTGATTGACAGCACTGCTAGCCTTACATAGGACTGTGTTAGTTTCCCAGAACCCAGAATAGGTGGCTCACAACAACCTGTAACTCCAGCTCCAGGGCAATCAAAAAGTCTCTTTTAGCCAAATACACAGGCATGCATGTACACACATGTACACACACACACACACACACACACACACACACACACGATAAAAATATATATAAATACAAGAAATAAAACAATGTTCAACACAGCGCTATTGTTACATGGAAAGCCCTGTGCACTATAAGATATTCAGAATCTACAAAAAGAAAAAACAGGCAACCAAAGCATTATTAGAAAAATGGAGAGTAAAAGAAAAAGGCAAAGCTACACTGACCATGGCTGGTGATTCAAGAGCTGAGTAATGGAGGTTTGTGGGGGAAAGGGGCCCATATTATAGTCTGACTACATTTGTGTAAGCTTGAATATTTTCCACAATAAAAAGAATTCTCAAAGAAAAATGGGAGGCAATCATGCTTAGTAGACAATAACACAAGGCATTATATTCGTTTATCTCATGGTTTCATAATTCTGAGTATAATTATTTATTAAATTCATTCTCTATAAAAAAAATCATCACAAGACTCATTATAGTGTGCTATTGTTTTCCTTCATTGTCGTCGTGCCCAGCCGGCTGCCGGCGAGCCGCGTGACAACAGAGCGTGTGTCTCACTTGCAGCAGCGAGCCTACCACCTGCAACTCATCAGTTACTCAGAAACGGGAGAGAAAAAAAAGTTTGCAAAATTTACAGACAAAATCCCACTTTCGTTGCTTCAGTGGAGGACTCCAGCTGAGCTCAAGAGCTCAGCACTCTTTCACTCCCTTCTAAAGTCTGAGTCTCCTCTTTGACCAGGGTTCTAAATTGACATAAAGTAAGATTTTAAGAAGACCTGTGGCTTTCTTTACACAAATACACTTGACCCTGAATTTTCACCTCCTCGGAAGGAAATGATGATAACTGGGATGGCCTTCTGCAATGATGGGATTTAATTGGCTAAATGTTGGAAAAACTCCGGTCTCTTACAAGACAGCTAACGACATTTGATATTCTTACCTAAATGCTTTCTTCCCACCTAGTGCCTTCTCGGCTCCTACCACAGCTGTGCCATCAGTACCATCGGAAGAGTAGAGGGCAGGAAGAAGAGTGGAGCCTTCAAGTCTTTCCTGCAGCGCCAAGCCTCACTGAAGCCTTCCCTAACTCCACCTCAGCTGCATCTCTCTCAATGTTTTCTTCATCATGAGAGCCACCATCAGTGACACAGACAGGGACCTGCTCCCCTGCCAGTCCAGCCAGTGTGGTGAAGGCAGGAGACAGCACAGAAAACGCAACCTCCTTCGCTGTCCACAGGAGCCTGTGCAAGGTGCTGTGCTAACCAAGCATTCTGGGTGAGCTTTTGCACAGAAATGCCCTTCCCTTATTCAAGTAAAGTAAAAACCAAATATGAATTCCTGAACTGATGTCATATCTGACAAACCTGCACACGACTCATGGCCCTGAGTGAAACAACACTGAGATTTTTAGATTTAGTGATAGTAAAATAAGATGAGGGAAGCACCCGGTCACCCCACTTCCTAAAACTCACCCCAGCCAACACCTTTCTTTTCTACGTTTTTGCTACGTGCACCGAAGAAAATCAAGTACGACAGAGAAAAGAAAAGATACGTAATTTTATGATTTTCTTTCTCCAAAGAATATTCATGACTTTGATAGCCCGGATGATAACTTAGCCAGAGACAAAGTGATGAGGCCGCTTTCACTTTAGGTGTCCATTTGCAGCGCTCAGTGAAGAAGAGATGTGGAATTAGGCTTGGCTTGGCAGTAGCTTGACATAGGAGCCCCAAGCACAGGCGATAGTTTCACAGCAGAGGCATGGGAGGCCTCCAGCATGGGCTGCATGTTGGATCTTGGGCAAAACAACTTTCCTCTGACTTGCTCACCTGTATATGATGGAGATCATAGTAGCTGCCTCAGCAGATGCTTGGAGAGCCACAGTACAACCCTGACCCTGAGGAGCTGGTACTCACCTTTACTAATTTCTTGCACATCTTGCACATCTTGCACATCTACTGATGACTATCTTAATTCTTCACTAAGTGAGAATGCGTGTGTGGGGACTCCATGGGTACCACACATTGCCTATTTTTCATCATGCTAGACAGACACTACAATAGATCAACACAGCATGTGCTGAAATGCAGAGGATGCCATGACAATGAATGAAATAACAAACCGATGGTTTAGTGAAGGAGCTGTGCATACCTGAGTCAAGTCCTGAATCTCTGGGCAGTAGCATCCCACCCCGTATCCAGGTATCAGTGAAATAACCATACAATCTGCTTTCACCCACTACCTGCTTTGCAACACATCTTTAATCTCCAATTCCTTTCTATTTACCCACTTCTGGATTTTGGTTTCAGGGAAACAGTGTGTGAATTTGACCACTATGTGGTACACGGAGGTGCTACGATCACCAGAACACTAGTACTGATGAAGGAAATTATAAAGACCCTCTGTGGAACTCATCAAGTCAAACGTCTTCAGTAGAGTTGTTCCCACGCTAAAACATCTGGATGCCACCATGGAAGTTTGAGCATATGCTATTCTGACTGTACAAGGAGGGCAGGGGAAAGAGAGTGGGGTGTGTAAGGTGTGTGTAAGAAGCAAGGTAACAGGGGAGAGGAAAGGCACAAGGACTCCAGATAAAAGACTTGAGCTTCAGTTTGACCTTGTTGGTTTTTAGAAATGAGATCTTCCTATGCCCTGCCTGATTGCTAAGCTTCCTTGCCAGTGAGATTAACCCCACACTCTACCCAGTATTTCCCTACAAGAGTCATTGCCTTTAGTCCCTGAATTCTAGATACAGAGGCAGACAGATCTCTATGTGTTTAAGGCCCAGTCCGGTCTACATAGCTAGTTCAAGGACAGTCAGAAAGACCTAGGAAGACAAAAGTAAATAAACATTTAAAAAATTACTTACAATCAACTACATACTCAATCTATAATCATTGTCCAGACATCAGCTTTGTTTAAATTGAAGGGGATTACTTTATCTTTGGGAAATTCAGACTCTGCAAACTAAGAGAAAATTTGGCTTTTTAGAAGCAGTAAGTTGGGGTGGCTATAACGATCCAGTTTAGGCAGAAAACATTTATAGAGTATGAGTTGCATTTTTCCCTGCCCACCTCTTCCGCACACCCTACTGACCGTGGGCATTCATCTATGTAGCCGAGCCTCACGCCGTTTATACTTTAAGGATTTTTGTACATGTATAGCAGCCTCGGATGACATAGTTTTCTTTTAGAAACTACCATATGCTTGCATAAAACATTAATGCTTTCAACTGTTTAAGGCCTAACAAATGAGACATTATGTAGGACTTTTGTTGTCTTGTAGCATGTTGCTATTACCTGCCGTTCTTTGCCTGCACTAGGGATGGAAACTGGGTATCACCCACATCCCTATTTCACATATATCTCATTAATATGCAGCTATGTATTTAACTTTAATAAATAGTAAAATTATAATCATAGAAAGTGGTTATTTTAAAGTAAATTTATAATTTATTACTTGTAAATGTATAATTTATATAGGTGAAGTTACATAAACAGAAAAAAATAAGTTGCAACTGGAAAGTGTAAATAGCCTTAGTCTATGTTTTCAGCCAGGAAATAGTGATACAGCACAGGTAAACCTTGAGAATATGTCAACTGAAAGAAGCTAATCACAAACAAGCACAAATTGATATATGACTCAAATATTTGAAAGTCTACAATATACATACAAACAAGGTGGACCACTGGTTGCCCTGAGCAACGGGGAATGAGAGGATAGTTAACTGAAAGGAGTTAGCATTTCTCTTTGATGTGTTAAAAACACCCAACAGTTGCCTGTGGTGATGGATATATCTCTGTAGATGTACTATCAGGTTGCTGAATAGAGTTTAAGATGAGTACAAGCCAGGTAAGGGGCCACATGTCTATAATCTCAACATTAGGAAAGCTGAGGCTATCCTCGGCTGTATACCAAGGCATTGTCTCAAATAAACAGACAATATCAAAACCAGGATTGGCTATATAAGGGAGACCTTGTCTCAAAACACTAAGATAAAAGTAAATAAAATAGAATGATTAAAGTTGAATTTGCATGGGTTGGAGAGATGGCTCAGAGGTTAAGAGCACCGCCTGCTTTTCCAGAGGTCCTGAGTTCAATTCCCAGCAACCACATGGTGGCTCACAACCATCTATAATGTGACCTAATGCCCTCTTCTGTCCTGCAGGTAAAGAACTGTATATGTATTAATAAATAAATCTTTTTTTTAAAAAAAAAAGGTTGAATTTTCAAATTTTATGATTTATAGATTTTTATGTCAGAGAAACTTCTCTAAAACTAAACTATCCATACAATCATGAGGAGGGTGTGGACACAAAGCAAAAACTTACATATAAAATCTACCCCGAAACTTAAAAAAGGTAGAATAGCTGATAATCCTATGTAGACTTGTTTTTGTCTTTGGGTATTTCAGAAAATACCACTGTCATTAAGACAAGATCTCACGCCAACGTTCCTGGATGCTGCTTCATGAGCTGTCACTGCAAGAAAGATATCTTCTGTTTAAAATAATTAAAGGTTTGTTTTCAATTCACATACAAAAAGCATACATGTTTATAAGTTAGTATTTATTTTCAAAGCATGTACACATTGTGTAAAGTGCATAATACTCAAATCAGAGCGAGCCTATCAATGTCCTCAAAAATGTATCTTGTCTGTGGGGAAAACTTCAGTGCCTTTTCTTGTAGTTCTGTTGAAATGCACAGTGCATGTTATCATCATGTTAAGTAGGCGTGAAACACTGGGTCAGGGGTTGTTCTTTTTCTTCCACTTGGTCATTAGAATGTGTACTTTATTCGTTTCATGGATTACCAGGAAAATGGAGAATCAGCTTACACGCCCTGCTGAGAGTGTAACTCCATCCAACATTTTGTAAAGTGCCCTGGTTTCATTACATGACCGTGGATGATCCCTCAAACCCTTGCCCTGTCACCACAAAGGTCACAGAAGGGTCAGCAGATCCTTTCTGCCCTCCAGGCAGGTCTGCATTTCAACCAGGCTTAATGATAATTGTCCGTCTTTAGTTGCTTTTCAAATTACAAAACCACATTAGTAGGATTAGAGAAATAGCATTTAAAGGATCTGTTATGGCTACCTCAGGAAGCGTACAGATCTAAAAGCCAACTGTAGCACGATGAAAGATTGAAAAGCATCACATGGTAATTATCATCTGGTAAAGCATGTATTATATGTACATGCACAGCACTTTAACTCAGCTTGAACAGTATTATTTCAAGAAATTATTGATGAGCTACTAATATGTATATAAGTTTGGTAAAAATTGACTCAAATGTTGCATTCTTATTAAAAGATATTACTACTCTGGCCCACACATAGTTATAAAATTAAAATTCAAAATTATTATTCTATAACTCGTGAGTTCTTCCCAAGCCTGACACTTGGACACACCATTTGCCCTAGAGCCCCAGAGGACACTCTTTCACTACGCCATCAAGTTGGCAGCCATTGTTATAATTTCCCTACTGATGAGCCAAACAGTTAATCTGTTTTAACACACAATGCATAAAAGGTTTCATTTCAGCCCAGAAAAGAGAAAGAGACACTCATAATCACTGGGCGTTCATATTTGAATGACAGCCAGACATAAAGGCGCTTCAGGCATGCAGCCATCTGGAAGAACGCTGGTGTTCTGTCGTATTATCTGCTCGCGAGCCTTTGCGACAAAGGGGTCAGAGGTTGGCCAAAGACTTCCATTTAGTAAGATGCTCGTTTCAAATCCATGGCCATTAATAAACATTCTGTCAGCCCTACAATAAAGGACCATCAGCCCCCTTCTCCTTCCATTCGGCATATTCCGAAAGACAGCTTCATAGCAAGCATGTACTTGGAATTAGATTATTTACCAGGGTGCACTCAGTGTGCCCGCTGAGGGGAGATACTTCTTATAGTTGTAGATGAAAACGGAAGAGATCCCTAGGCATTAAAGACTGAAATTGCAGCATTTAATACAAAAGACAAAATGCTTATCATTAAAACTGTGAGTTTTTTCCCCTTTTAAATTACTGCATCCCAATTCGAGATATTAAATTTATTACAAATGCTAAAGGAAGTACCATAGAAAGAGCTCCACTGCTCCTATTATATGTCACATATAAGTTGAAAATACCTTTTGATTCTTGTTTTCATGCAATGCCCGGGCATGTTTATATTATGCATGAAGAAATATACACAAATATGCACATACCATCTTTCCTAAGAAATAAAGTTGGATATTTTAACTAATTTCAGTACACACACACACACACACACACACACACACACACACACACACACACACCTTTAGTCTTGTATAGTTTGTTTCAGAGGCTGAATCCTACTATGTCTAAGAAATCCTTGCAAGCACAAACATTTTCTTGGAGATGTTGTATTCTTCTTGCTATGAGCAATGTCACCTCTGTTGTTGCTAAAAAGAGCCACAGACAAAGAGGTCCTTTGCCAAAGTTCCCAGTCCCTTCTCCCTCTCCCAACCGTGAGAGCCTGAAGCTCCTGCTGGACCCATTGTTGATATTTATACTTATTTCATCAATGCCCAATGACACACAAAGGTAAAAAGATGCATCTACGTGGCAACATACCAGCGTACCCTGAGGCTCCTTTACAGACCGGTTAGTGACGACTATATGTTTGCATTTATCTAGAATTCAAATACCAAAACTCCAACCCTTAATAGGTTAGCCTTTTGAGGTAGCCAGGTCATGAGGACAGAGCCATCAGGGTGGGACTAGTGCCCACTGTCCTTTCTATTTCACGTCTGGAAAATGAGCTGAGGAAGAGCATTGCTCAGGATAGCAATGTATCAATGCAGACCAGAACTAGGCTGCTGAACCAGGGATCACGCGGATGTCTGCTGCCTGCCCGTCCCCCACTACCACTATCACTCACTCAGAATGATACCACCTCTGCTGCAGGAGCAGAAGGAGGTTTTTACCTGAGCTCCACACCCAGTTCAAAATCCTCTCAGGTTCACTATCCTGCAGATCTGGATCCTGGGGCTTCTTCCAAACAGGGAGCTACTGACAATTGTTCACAGGACAACTTGTGGCCAAGAATAGCTTTGTCATTCTACAGCCACGGCAGAAGACTGTTATCTCTGTCTCAGGCAATCAAAGATCCTGGTCCTCTAGAACACCCAGTTCAGAGCTCTGAGCCAGGCTTCACTGTTAGCAGAACTCCTCTCACCCGAGTCTGAACAACAAGTTACATGGGGACCCTAGGTAAACTGTCTGAAGAGCCCTGGGGTTTAGTTGATCCCCTTCCTCCTAGGATCCAATCCTGCCTGCCTTCCTTGTAGAAGACTAGCCAAGCATAGACATGCATGGCAGAAGTTCTATATAATGAACACCTAAGTGACCAGGAACAAAAGGATTAAATACACTTTCTTAAGAATTTTCAGTGGCCCTCACTCTTAGGTGGCGCTTACTACCCCCAAATCCAGCACAGAGCCCCTGATATTCAGCCACTTTTTAATCATGCAGCGGGTATGACATGAGATCCTTCTCTGCACAAAGGCTCCCATCAATCCAGTTATGCTAACCGGCATCTCACTCTAGAGTGTGAGCTCACTAGGATGCCACTGCCTCTTACCCCCTGCACTAGCAAAGCCAGAGTACAATGCCTGAGACAGAGTGGGAAATTAACAATGTTCCTATGTACATTTTGAGAATTATTTAACGTCCAGGCTTAAAAGCAATACTGAGGGTAGCATCTTTCTTTCTTTCCTTTTCTTTCTTTTTTTTTTTTTTTTTTTTTTTTTTGGTTTTTTGAGACAGGGTTTCTCTGTGAAGCCTTGGCTGTTCTGGTCTTCCTTTGTAGACCAGGCTGGCCTTGAACTCACAGCGATCCGCCTGCCTCTGCCTGCTGAGTGTGGGGATTACAGGAGTGGGCACTGCACTCTGCTGGATAGTTTCATGTTATGCGAAGTGGACACAATGGCAGTTTGTTACTGGAAAATGGGTACGTACAGAGGAAAGGTGATACAAGGAAAGGAGAAGATGACCTGTGGAGCCTCAGCCAGTTCTCCCAACCAAAGTACCAGAAAGCAGGAAAACAAGACCATTTCTTACATTGCATTAGACTCATTTCACCTTTGTTAATGTCACACTTCCTTCAAAATACCACTATCTGGCACGTATGAAAAGCCTGCAGTGTTGTCTCTGGGGCTTGTTTTGACTGTCAAGTGCCTATCTGTCACTGTAGTTTATCCTAAGGTTAATCCTAAGGGCAAGTAGATACAGTATAAACTGAGGACATGGCTGACAAGTCCACTCCATGGTGTAGTTGAGAGAGAGAGAGAGAGAGAGAGAGAGAGAGAGAGAGAGAGAGAGAGAGAGAGAGAGAGAAGAGAACAACCCCCGAGGCATCTGGAAGAGTCCAGAGCTGAGAGAGAAAGTAGTAGACTGAACATGGCCAGCAGACTGGATCTGGCCACGAGAGAAGCAAGAACAGAGCAGAGAGAGAGAGAGAGAGAGAGAGAGAGAGAGAGAGAGAGAGAGAGAGAGAGAGAGAGAGAGAGAGAGAACAACGTAGCCAGTGAGAGCGAGAGGTGGGGAGATGGCTGGGGGCAGGGAGCCTGGGAGAGAAGACAAGAAACAAAGAGCATAGCTGAAGTAGGAGGATTGGAAGGAGAATAAGCGTGGAGGAGGGCTGGGGATGTTTGGGTACGGGAGGAGGTGAGAATGGCTAAGATGCTAGCAAGGAGTTTGAATTGGGTGCCGGGTGCTTGTGATATGAGGGAGCCTGGAGGCCAGCCTGTGTCTGATATGCTAAGAGGCACCACAGGCAGCTATGTTTGTCCTTTCACCCTTTGCAATCTGAGTAAACAGGGTTTGCTTTGGACTTGACAAGTCTCATGTGTAGCTCTTTATGAAAAATAAAATATATAAGAGCTGCCTCACCAAAGAATATATTTCCACTTTACAATTCTAAAATGTGAAAACAAATAAATTCTCTGATTTTGTCACTGATTCCACCACAGTCCTGGGTCCCTATAGGTAAGCTAAGTCACGATAGATTTAAATTTTCTATAATTTCTAGTATCCAATACTCCCTTTGATTTTCACTTTGATTCTTTCCTGTCTACTCAATCCACTCTAAACTGGAACTCTTTGGATCAATCAAATATGCTTTATTGTCAAGAACTTTGCATAACAGCTACATTTAGTCTTTGAAGTCTTTTCTTTTTTTCCCATTGCAGGATACTCTAAACAATCCAAAATGAACACCAGCCAAGTATGTGCTGTCTGCATCTCAACACACCACTGCCTGAAAGCCCACACTGGCTCTGCAGTGACTTCAATTCAAGGTCAGCACAGCGACATTTGAAACCTCCTGTTATCTGGGTTTCCTATGTTATTACTCCTATCATACAACACAAATACTTTCATAAGATCAGTCTCCTTACAAGTCATTTATCCTAACATCCATCCTCATGCATATTAGTTCCCGTCTGCTGTCAAGGTTAAATTCTACATCCTTCCATTCCTTGACTCTTTCCAAACTGCTCTGCTTTCTGACAATTCATGACTTACACTCCACTGCCTCATCAGAAGCCACTTGAACGCTGCCCTACTTCTTCCACGTGAGTGTGCACTGTCACTCCAACTATTAACGCATGTTAATTCTCAGCACAGTATCTTTTCCTTAGCCTCTACTGGTCCCACCTGCATAGGTTGCCCTTAAGCATACCAGTAAGGCTCACATATCAATGCTGTTCAAATCTTAATATAGTACAATTTTAACCATATCTACTACATGTTATGCTTTTATAAGGTGGCATCCTAAAAAGCTTGAGAAGAAAAATAAAGCCAAGGCCATGAACCATCTAGAGTCTACATGTTAGGAGTATGTCAAAGGACCTGGAAAATTCCCAATTGATGTACACATGCCCCAGACTCTTCTCCCCTCTGTAGGAAACAAAACTCAAAGACTTCTTCATGGCCCTGAGGTGTATGCTGATAATCTCCTAGCTCAACACTATGATTGAAACAGGAGGATTTTCTCAGTCCATTCTCATTTGCGAGATGGGGTGTGGGTTAGAGTTTCAGTTGAAGAAAAGTGCTAACAACTAACAGAAAAGAAAAGCACCCTCCACTGAAGTACTCTGGGGTAAGAGTTCCTTTAGAGATGAAGAACAAGCCGGGCGTGGTGGCGCACGCCTTTAATCCCAGCACTCGGGAGGCAGAGGCAGGTGGATCGCTGTGAGTTCGAGGCCAGCCTGGTCTACAAAGTGAGTCCAGGATGGCCCAGGCTACACAGAGAAACCCTGTCTCGAAAAACCAAAAAAAAAAAAAAAAAAAAAAAAAAAGAGATGAAGAACAGCTGACATTCCCAAAAGTAAATGAAGTTAGCAAATATGGGGGAATGTCTTTGAAAACTGTAAGGGAAACAAAAGTCCAATGGAAATATTTCCTTCTCAAACAGTTAGAAAACCCAGTGATACACGAAGAGTGAGAGCCCTTCCCAACACCAGCTCCTGTGCTTCAGCCTTGAATGATATTTGCAGGTTACCTTAACACCCAGGAAACTAACCATCCTTTATACGAGGGAGGGACAGAGGGAGGGGGGAAGGAATGAAGGAGGGAGGGAAGGAAGGAATGAGGGAGGGACGGAGGGAGGGAGGAAAGGAGGGAGAGAGGGAAGGAAGGAAAAGAGAGTGTTATAACAACTAATCTTTATCTCATTGCATGTATGGTAAGGGGGCTCCTGTGATATAAGCACATGCTTTATACCTTTCTTCATGAGAGAATCTAAAGCAGACATAAACAAGAGGCCATGTAGCACTGACGATAGTTGATCGACACAACAGTGTGTGAGCAATTGGTGTGGGTTCTGAAGTCAGACTCCGTGAGGTGTTTGGTGTCTCTGTTCCCTCCCATACATTCCGTCCTTTAGAGGGTTATAAAAGGAAGTTGAACAAATAAAATGCCAATGGATATGGTCCATGGCCTGCTCGTCTTTCTGGGAGCAAAGCAGAACATGTTTTGACTGAATGGACCTAATTTTAGTAATCAGAAGCTTTACAGAAGGAACTTAGAATCAGTGAGGTGAATTTCTTTCGATCAAAAAAAAATTTTAAAAACCTATTTCTTAAATTTAAACGACCTTATAAAGCAGTCCAAATTTCTTTATATTTCAATTCTAGGACAGTACTAAATTAAAAGTGTCTATCAACAATTCCATTATCTGTAGATAAGTCATTGCCCACAATAAATAAAAGCCCCCTGAGACTAATTAAAGTAGATGGGAAATAAAAAACTAAAAAATGTTAAGGATTCCTTAAGTTTTAAATAGCTTTTTATCTTGCTAGTGTCCTGTAAAAGATAAAATTTATCCTATAAACATCTCTCTGAGAATGAGCTTTCTGGATCCCATATAAGCCATAGCTTCTTCATCTCATGAGCATACCCTCTCCAGTAGCCTGGCTCACCTCCACCTTTGATAAAATGATATACCCTTGAGCATAGGAGCATGCACACAGACAGACAGACAGACAGACAGACACATACACACACACACACACACACACACACACACACACACACACGTTATAAGATTTGAAGAGTCAGTAGCTTGCTGCTGCTCCATTTCTATTTCCCTTGTGACATGTATTCCAATAAGTTAGCGGACCTGGTTTGGAGTCATTAGCTTGCACCTTGAATACTACATTTCCTGGATAATAATTCCTTTGCTAGGTGGTAACAACAGAACTAAAATAATCATTATTAGCTTCACTCCTATGTTTTCAATATTTGGCAATGATATAAAACATTTAAAGTTTGAGACCTATTATATTTAGTATTTTGTATTAATAGTTTATGTGATATGGTAAAATATAAAATATCCCAAACACTGAAAATAGTGCAGTTAACTAAAGGAAAATAGATGTATAATAAACAGCATTTCCTTCTTTGGGAATCTACTGAAAAGTCATGGAATTTTTTTATGTTTTTGATTATTTGTTTATTTTTTGTGTGTGTATGGGTCTTTTGCCTGCATGTGCATCTGTGCACTATATGGATATGGGGCCTGAAAAGGCTATCAGAGGGCATCTGGACATACGCCTGCTTGTGAGGTGCTATATTGGAGCTAGGAACTGAACTAATGTCCTCTAGAAAACCATCAAGTGCTCTTAACCTTTGAGCCATCTGTCTAGCCTTAGAAAGTCACAGATTTATAGAAATCATGTTCTTTTTGGTTATGAACGTTATCATTAGCTGCAGAAGGAACTACAAATGGTGTGCCATGTCTGGCACCTGTGGCTGGCAAGTCAAACACAAGCCTAGATAGTAGGAATCAATTCTAAGTCTACTCTAGAGCCTTGGGGCAACACTTAATCTCTTATTATTTAAGCAGCTATGGCCTCAAAACAAGGGCAAGCGTTGGTATTTAATTACTCCCACAGCAGTTCTGTGTGATAGGCTAACATAGACAAAGTCTTCAGATCACAGATTAGCAAACACCAGACTGAATGTCAGAATCAAACACTCTGTGGTAAGTTCCCTTGGCACCCTCAATGTCACTAGGTAAATGAAGTCGCTTTGCTACCTCTACTGATGAAAAAAAAAATCCTGTCAGGTAAGTATTTATGATGGAATTAATCAGAAGCCATTAGAAAGAAAATATAGTACAGTATTTATTTTAATAAAGCTCCCTTTATGACATCAGACTCATTATCCAAGTCTTAAGAACGCTGTGCTCTACAGGGGAACTGCCGCTAGAACAGCAGGAAGGCGAGGCAAGGCTCCGCTGGGGGCAAAGCACTTGTCCCATCAGGCAGAACAAATAAAACACAGTGGGTCGTAATTCCAATGTTCTTTTAAAAAGAAAAAAGTACCTAACATGACAATGAAAGAAGGTCTGCCACCTCACTTGTACACACTGGACTGTTTGGCTTTAGGTCACATGTCTAGGGAGTAACACTCCTCAAAGGAGCAGTTGTTCAGACTCAGTATGGATAAGATTACTAAAGGGTCTTTAAAAATCTATGCATATTTTAAATTTAAAGGTTATAAGATATAATCACATAAAAAGAAGATTTAACTAAACATGTGCACACCTATATTAAAGTGGTCTATAAGAGGGCATCTTATTAAAGTGTCCTATAAGCCTTGCATTCCTACAACTTATCAAAATAAACAAGCAGCTGTCCATTTTAATATAGCTAGTCTTCAAAACTGGAGCACTGCCTCCATGCTGTGAACTGAACATCACCCCTGACCTTAGGTGCTGAAATCTAATGGGCAGAGTGATCTAGTAAGAGATGGGGGCTTTCATGGTGCATCCCTCAGGCATGAGATTAAGGTCTTCATGAAAGGGCTCCCAAGGGCCGTTAGCTATGTGCACTTCTACCACGTAAGAAACACAGCTCCTCTCCTTCAGAGGATGCAAGGCTTACCAGACAACCATATACACTTATAAATTGGATCTTAGACTTTCCAGCCTCTCAAATTGTGAGAAATAAATCTCCATCCTTTACAAGTTACCCAGCTTGTGGTGTTTTGCTATAGCGGTGCCACACGACTAAGTCTAACTTACATACGATTTACTGAGACACACCAGTGTGGCAGTGCCTTCTGAAAATATCAAAACACAAAAGTCGGGCATGATAAAGACCCAAGGGCTGATCACTGCTGCTTTGTTCTCCTTTCTTCCTCTATCCCTCCCTGCTCCCAAGACAGCAGCTCTTTCCAAATGCTCTGGAAAACAGGAAGTACTAGTAGCAATCAGAGAGCATGGTGGAAGAGCAGAGAAGCAAGGGCATCCGTCCTCCTTCCCCTGTGCTTCAAGCAGCATCTGCGGCTTCCTATGTTGATCCACTAAGTTGGTCCCACCTTAATCCACAGCAGCCCCAACTCCAAGTATCCAGGGACAACCCCACAGGCATCACCACTGCAGTCCTAACAATAATATAGCCACTACCTACTGCTGGTCTTTGGGCTGCTACCTGAGCTGTCTGGCTTCCCACGACTTGCATCATTTGGGCTTGTGTCAACAATGCCCTATGATAAGTTTCTTTTGTTTGTAAAGCCAGGAGTGGCC
Source organism: Acomys minous (assembly GCF_964271855.1). Lineage (NCBI taxonomy): Eukaryota > Metazoa > Chordata > Mammalia > Rodentia > Muridae > Acomys > Acomys minous. Next base: position 88,759,813 of record NC_140486.1, on the reverse strand, counting down.
TCTGGACACTGAGCTGAGAATCATTCTATCCTGTCTGTACAATTAAAGCAAGCCACCTCGGAAAAACTCACCACTTCTCCAGACCTAGACTTCCTCAGGTGTAAAGCCAAAGACCAAATAAATAAGTAAGTAAATAAATAAATAAATAAATAAATAAATAAATAAATATGATAAAACCCCAATTTTACCTACCATATCCTCCAGCAATTAAATCAAAATGCATTGAAGGAGAATCTTGGCATCGTTAAGATAGATAGATAGATAGATAGATAGATAGGTAGGTAGATAGATAGACAGACAGACAGACAGACAGATCTTGCCCAGTGGTCCTGCTATATGGTTGCATTAAAATGTGATGGTGTGTTCTTGTGTTTTCTAGAATTCTCTAGATCTGTAGGTTTAGAGTAGGAACAGGTATAGTTAAGGAATGAGCTCAGTTTGGCTTTAGCAGATTTTCCACTGTTCTCTTCCAAGCTAGCATTCACCTCATTCCTTATTTATAAGCAATATATTCACTCAATCCAAGTAACTCATTATATTCAGTGTCTAAACACTCAGTTATCAGATTCCCAGTAGCTAAACTGCAAAGCTGTGTCACAAACACGTTGAGGAAAGGGCCTGTGATCAATTACTTCCAAAGGTTCCTGTATCCATACCTGTATCCCAGTACAAGAAGATGGGACCCTGTATCCACACCTGTATCCCGGTACAAGAAGATGAGACCCTGTATCCACACCTGTATCCTGGTACAAGAAGATGGGACCCTGTATCCACACCTGTATCCTGGTACAAGAAGATGGGACCCTGTATCCACACCTGTATCCTGGTACAAGAAGATGGGACCCTGTATCCACACCTGTATCCTGGTACAAGAAGATGGGACCCTGTATCCACACCTGTATCCTGGTACAAGAAGATGGGACCCTGTATCCACACCTGTATCCTGGTACAAGAAGATGGGACCCTGTATCCACACCTGTATCCCGGTACAAGAAGATGGGACTCTGTATCCACACCTGTATCCTGGTACAAGAAGATGGGACCCTGTATCCACACCTGTATCCTGGTACAAGAAGATGGGACTCTGTATCCACACCTGTATCCTGGTATAAGAAGATGGGACCCTGTATCCACACCTGTATCCTGGTACAAGAAGATGGGACCCTGTATCCACACCTGTATCCTGGTACAAGAAGATGGGACCCTGTATCCACACCTGTATCCTGGTACAAGAAGATGAGACCCTGTATCCACACCTGTATCCTGGTACAAGAAGATGGGACCCTGTATCCACACCTGTATCCCGGTACAAGAAGATGGGACCCTGTATCCACACCTGTATCCCGGTACAAGAAGATGGGACTCTGTATCCACACCTGTATCCCGGTACAAGAAGATGGGACTCTGTATCCACACCTGTATCCTGGTACAAGAAGATGGGACCCTGTATCCACACCTGTATCCTGGTACAAGAAGATGGGACCCTGTATGCACAGCTGTATCCTGGCACAAGAAGATGGGACCCTGTATCCACACCTGAACCCTTCTCCCACTGGGTGTCCTTCTGCCTCCTACTTTCATCTACCTGAGTCTGTCCTCCCTCCACTGCTTTCAAAATTCCTGAATTCATTTTTAGCACATACCACCTGTATCTTGAATCTAATTCCTAAAATCCCAGCTTCCAGCCTCTTCTTGCTCTGAGGACTCATGTCTCCTAAGTCCCCATCTCCGTGACACCTGAACCAACGATGGCTGGAATGGCCCATCAATGAGGTCATGTCATTGGCAGCAACATGTCACTGAGGCAAAAAACAGTCCTGGAAACGTGTGTATCACTATCTGAACAAGGTTAAAGGATTTGGTATGTTTATACTGCTGCTTTTCACCACACACATGAAAGCCACCAAACATCAGCTCTGTGATTCTGATTCAGTGCGTGCGATACAGAGGTACTAAAATCTTTATTAAGTAAGTACCTTAGAGAATTCTCCTTAAGGTGGTCTTCAGCCCATACTGGTAAATGCCACAGGTATAAAATGTTATTTTAAGAACCAAATAGTTTCCATTCAAACATCCAGATGCTTGTTAAATGCTTCTCGTACACCTATATAAAGATGCTGATCAACTGTGGGGAGGAGCAGCGCTCCTTTATACAGGCACACTTGCGTTATCAGGGGCATCCACCAGCACACACCTGCCCTGCTGTGGAAGAGAAGCCTAAGGGTCTGGATGTTGTATCCTACCGTTATGACCTTGGGGAGATCCAGAAACCACACAAGAAAATCAAAAGGCAATAAAACCTACCTTCACTCTAACTCATTTCTCCCCTTTCTTGGAGTCAAGAAAATACTAATCCTAAGAAAGAAACAGGACAAAAAATCTTATCTAACCCTAAGAGGGAGCCAGGGGTGCTCAACAACTGCCCTCCCATCACCGGGCAAACCATTCTTATCCATATGTGTACACACATAAGTGGACCAACAGCAAGGGCGGCCCTTGTCAAGATACAAACATTTATGGAATAAACTTTCTCTTTGGGATGTTTATAGATTACGTTGTATTTCATAATCTTTGGAATCACCTGAGGTAGCAGGAGGCTAACTTGGTAATCTCCTCGCTGAATGGGCCCTGTTGAAATAATCTACAAATCTCTCAGGATGTCAGAGGTCCCTCAACCTCATGAGGAGTCCAAGCTATAGTCTGCCATTGCCATTTATTCCATGGGACCTAAACTGGAAGGGCTCAGAAGCAATTGTAACCAAGTTTTTACAAGCCAAACCACTCACATGCATCACCTAAACCTCTCCTCATGCCGTGCACTTACAATGTGGAGCAAAGTCTCAGACAATCGGGACATGGCAAGGCCGGATGGGAACTGGAGCAGCCAAGTCCAAATCAGACAATATATAGGACATAACCAATGGCTGACCTTCGAACTCGGTCTTCAACTTCTTACCCATGTATCCTTGGGCGAAATAATAAACCTTTTTGTACTTCTGCATCTTTAAAACACAAGTAATATTAAAACAGCATCACTTTCATAGATTTCTTCTTGAGGGATCCCTAAAAGCCCTGAGATATACAGTAAACCCACATGAGTCACCTGGCCTACTATGAAGACCAAACACATGGGTGGCCTGGACCCTCCGTTGTCCCCTGCACTGCACCTCCTTCCTGCTCACCACACTTATCTCCTGGCTTTCCTTTTCTCCGCCACTTTGCCTTTCTCCATTGAGGTTTAATAAAAACAAATAAATAAAAATCTACATATCCACTCTAGTTTAAATGTTAGTTGTAGGGCAATTAGGAAACATTCATCAACATGTAACAAGGACATGGCCAGGCCTTAATGACTAGAATAAAATGTTAAAGAAGGCAGAATAAGAGCACATCATTTACTTAGAAATGCAAGGCAACATCTAAAATCCGTTTCGGGAGAATTAAGTGACTTCTCGCAGAGCAAGCCCAAAGGTCGAGTGCACAGTTCCACATGGCAGTGTTCCGGGAACTAATGGGCAGCTACTGCCTGTTCCTAATGTACTGAGTGACTTCTAAAAACTCAGACTTGTGTTTGGAGCACCAAACACTCCATGGTTTGATAAGATATAGTGTGGTGCAGCAGTTAGAGTACTTCTCCTGGGCTTGGGGATGCAGATCTACACTGTGTAAGCTGATAGCTAGCAAAGCTAAGAAAGCTTTTCAACAGAGAATGAAATAGCTTAGTGAATTTTAAATTCTTGTAGAAGTGTCACCTGTTTTCTACAAGATAAAAAAATATACTTCCACAAATGATAATTTTGCTTCCAAATTTATAATTCTATTATTCTCTTGACTCCTCTTTCCAAAAAAAACTGGTTTGCTCTGTGTATCGCACAAATTGCTATTATACGGTTGGCAAGGCCACAGCCTCTCTTACAGAAGAACCCTTTTACAGAGGCTTGACAACCCTGCCACATTCTCTAATTAATGAGGTCAGGTGTGAACAATACTGATATAGCATATTTTTAATAAAGTGAGTGCTCCAAAGTGACACTTATAAAGAAGGTGCATTTTGATCCTGAGGTAAGCATGGAAGTGTTCTCTCATCTGAAATGAGTCATCTGTAGTTTTTTTTGTTTGTTTGTTTGTTGCTGCATATTTTCCCCATACAATATCTTCAACAACCCATATTTCTGGCCTCAATGTAACAGATGAAAGGACTGACTAAAGTCAGATGACAGGAAAAATAATGGGATAAGAAAGAAAGTGTGAAGAAATTTATTAACAGAAAGGCCAGAACTAGAGGTATGCCTGGGACGGGGATGACAAAGGAGAAAAGGAGTCCTCAAAAGGAGAGCGGAGAGGCGGAGCCACCCTGCCAGGCTTGCTGGCATGCCCCTCGTGAACGAGAGGAGGAACCACCACCGTGGACCTGAACGGTAGAGGATGGGACACAATGAAGGAAAGCTTAGGCCAGGGCTTTGTGCTACCATCTCCTCTCTGCCCCCTAAGGGCTCATAAACGTATTTTACCTTCTGTCTTTGAACTTCATATTTTCCTGTATGTTTTGGGTCTCACATCTGTTTTTTGTTTTGTTGTTGTTGTTGTTGTTGTTTTTAATCTCCAATCTAACTATAACCCTTTCTGAGGAAGGTGCAGAGTTGATCCCCTCTATTTATTAGCATATCACGTTCCCAGCCAAACCCTATCCTTTAATTTACAGTCAAGAGAGTCGGGGGAGAGAAGCTGGGAGAACCTTGAAGAGCTAAGCATCTCGTAACTTAGGTTCCTACAGTCAGTAAGGAAAGCTGCCTCCCCAGTGTGGCGTCCACGGGCTGGGTGAGAAGGCTGGCCAGCTCTCCCATTCTAGTCCAAAGCCGTAGGTTCCAAATTGGCTTGACTCTGGACACTCTGCTGGAGGAAAGCTTTGTGGCGATCATTTGTTTGCTTGAACTGTCATACCAAAATGCCCAAATTAATCACATGGTCAGTGCAGTTCATACCAGACTTCTCCAATTTTCCAAGTCACCACATTTCTAAGAATTCCTGTGACACAAAGTGTAATGGAGCCAGTTTCCTTGCCCAAAATCCAAATTTATGCCTCTTTTCAAAGCTGTGCCAAGGGTATTCCTCACAGGGTTACATTTGCCATGCCGTACGTAGCCCATCAGGCCCACTGTACTCCCAGGAACAGGGGACACATCAAGCTGATGTGTGCTGCCCTGAGGCCTAAGGGGTGCCCGAGGCCTGAGCCATGGACAGGCAGTGGCCTTCTTGGACACAAGCTATCCATCTGTGATGGTTATGGTATTATAGCCCTGGAATCCGTGTGAGGATAACACTATTTCATCATAAAGCCTCTCTGGCAGTGTCTCTATAGAGGGGGACTCAGCAAGCCAGCCATGACTACTGTTGCTGCAATGAGGTGACGATGGTGCCTAAGTAGTCACCCTACCTGGAGCCCCAAGGTTTCTCTTAAAATAAGATGCTGTTCAAAGACCACCTCCACTGCTGTTCTTCCTCACCCAGCATGCCCGTGCTATCACTGCCCCACATGTACAGATTTATGATGACATTTGTGTGCTCTGCTAGGCTGTGGAATAGGCATCTGGAAACTTCCTGTCACAAGGAACACAGATCACAATCTTGACTTTGATATTCGGAGACACCCACAAGCGGCTAAAACTCAGGATAAAGGTGACACTTTTACCTACTCTAGGGAAAAGGCCAGACTTCCAAGATGCACTCTGAATTTTTATAACCTGCTTAGTTACTGGGATTTTGCATCACTGGAGATGAGGGTGATAAATCAAGCACCCAAATATTACATCATCATCATAAACCAGCTTACATCTTTCTCACGAGACAGGAATTACTCATGTCCTACCTCCCCTGTAAGTACATTACCTGCTGTGTTCTCACTTCTGGCACAGTAGTCTTCTATGAAGTAATTCCAATGCCCCACTCACACAACCGTGGGGCCTCACAAAGAAGTATTCATCCCACAGGAGCCCGGACACAGCTCCACAGAGTGCCCGGAAGCCAGCTATGCACAGACCTAACAATACTGCACCTTAATAACCGAAAGCTCCTTTCCCCTGGAATCCGGATGGTGCTCTGAGCACTCCCGAGCACAGCACTGGAAACGAGAGTGAATCCAGCCCCCAGAGCAGAGTGTGCAAAACTGAGGCTTGCCCTGGACGAATTTAGTAACAGCTCTATCCACTTCCCTTTCACTGTTTATCACAAAGTTTTAGCATAATTTTAAAATGTTCAAAGTACTCCAAGTTATAAGTTTCTCAACATATTCACGTCCTGGGCCAGTGATTCTGTTATGGACAGTGTTGTCCTCTTTACTGTAGTATATTTATGGGGACTCTTGGTCTCCAGTATATGCTAATGGCACCCTTATAGTCCATGCGAGAAGCAAAAATGACTTAGGGACAAAACCAATACCAATTGGAGGGGTCACTAACCTAAATAAATCACTCTTTAACCATAATATAAAAATGAGAAAACTACAATGGTGGGAAGCAATTCAAATCTCTATTGTACTTTGGAGTGCAACAGAAGGCTGGGCCTGGGACATGGTTCTGCCGCTTGCCATCTGGACTACATACATGAGCTCTAAACCCCAGTTTCCTCACCTATAAGACAGCAGTGACCACAGTGTCTTCAGGAAATGGAGAGAGGCTTAAAATGGCAAGTGCTGGCTGCTACTATTATCCCCACCCCCCCCACCCCCCCCCGCCATTAAGCCCTCTGTGTCTTGGTTTCCTCATCTGCTACTTAGTAACCATTAGCAGTACTAACAAGACCATATATGATAGTAAGAGTCTGCCACACTGCAGCAATAAACATTTGTGAGTGGTAGCATGCATTTAAAGAATATATGAAAAAGTAATTTATATTTCTCTACTAGATATAAAAACAATACACTCTGATCAATATACCCATCCAAAGCCAAGAAAAGAGATGATTTATAAATATGAATATATTTTTTCCAATATGTACTTCCTATTTTAAAGTGATTATGTCAGAATTATGATAGGAAGCCAATTTCTCTAACTCAGAAGTAATAAAAACTAGACATCAAAGATGCCACAGAAGTGCTGGCACAGAGCTGCCCAACAAACTTAGTTGTATTTTTTATTGTTGTCATGATCCATGACCAATGTCCACTGTGAGAGAGGCAAGTGGGAGCTCACAGGTCACACAAACACCAAGCATCCCTGATAAACCAAATGACAGGAAGGAACTAAATACCTATACTGTGAAGATGCAGCATGTTACATCATCATCATATAATACTGACATTTTCAAATGCATCCACTCACATCCAAGCATGTGCACATGTGCACACATGTGCACACATATACACACTGTCATGTCAGAATCCATAGGCTCGCATCGCCTTCAGATGTGAAGTCTTTTTAATGTAAAGAGAAGTTTGATGCGATCATACCAAAGTATTCACCAACTTACGAGATGTAACACTTTATTTCACGTGTCCTCCCCTTTCTCCCTCAGATCACACGGAGACACGTTAAAGCAAACATCATGGCCCACAGTACCTACATACAAACCCTTCATGCAGTACAAATTAAGACAGGCCTATATTCAAAGTTGGCAACAGCCCAGCTGTGGATAGGGGGCAGGTCCACAACAATCATTTACGTCAGGGAGCCTTAAAGAAGCCAAACATTTTTTTAAAGAAAAGTTTAAAAATCAGACCAAGGCTAGGTAGTATCAGAAGAAAGGGATAAACAAGATTTTAGATGCTACTTTAGCAATTCTAAAATGAGAATTTGGGGATAAGGGGACAGGATGTCTCAGAAATAGGAGTTTTGGTTGGTTGGTTGGCTGGTTGGTTGTTGACTTTTACCATTTTTCTTTTCCTTCCTTCCTTCCTTCCTTCATTCCTTCCTTCCTTCCTTTTCTTCATTTCTTCCTTTTTAACAAGTTCTCACTATGCAAACCAAGCTAACATGGTACTTACTAAGTAGAATAATTTAACTTTGAACTCATAGAGATCTGCCTGCCTCTGCCTCCTGAGTGTGTGCCACAAGCCTCAGCCTCAAGAAACAGGTCTTTAACCTGGACCCTGTGATATCTGAATAGCGGAGTCAGTATGTAGAGCTGAAGATGCACATACCAGGAGGGCTCGAGTCAGGGGCGTGAATGATAGGCTGGGAGTTCCTCAGAGCTTTACACTAAGGAGCCGGGAAGGACTGTTGCTGCCCCAGAAGCAACTGAAGACAAAGAATGATGTAAATGTGGGAAAGTTATCAAAACAACATATATTCTCAGTCAGGCCTGATGTGCAAGCCTCATAGCCAGAGGCTGGAGGACAGCAGGCAGGGGACTGTGTCCCCAGCAGAGATGGCAGCACATAAAACATTTGCAGATTATATCCATCCAACACAAAAGGAAAGGAAAACACCTGTTCAAGTGTTATCCATGTGTATAAACCGTATGCAAAAAATTTGAACTGCTTTCTTAGCATCAGTATCAAGGACTGAATAATTTATACTTCCCTAGAGTAAAAAGGTAGCCAAATATATCAGTTTCCAAACTATTTAAATGACTTTTAGGCTTTCTAAACGGTAGTTCTTAGATGTTTTCACAGGGGTGGTTGTATGTCTAGAATTTAAAAAATAACATATAATCAATATTTTAAGAATCCACCACAACTGTGACCTAAATGTCTTTAAAACTAAGAACCAGTTTATTGGAAGATTAGCATTTGGAGTCTTCTGGCCCATTTTATAACTTCCACATCTGTGTGTTCAGCAATATACAGATTGTAATGAAGCCATGTGCGTGACTGTCTTAGACGGTGTGTGCGGTGATTCGGAATTAAAAGTCGTCTCACATGAAATTGCTGAGTCTTCTTCTAATCTAATAGCCACTGTGTGACAGCCAGAGGAACATCAGCAGATAAATGACAATCCGTGAAAACCTTTGTAGCTAAAGCAGAGTAGAATCCCCTCCAAACGTCTAGAGGCTTGACCAGAAACTTCCAAAAACAATAAACAAAAAATGGAAAGATCCTCTGAGATTTACTGAAAGGGTCTCAGTATTGAACTCTACCTGGACTCTAAGAGCTTACTCGACAGCCTGACCAGCTCACAGTCTCCTCAAGAACTGGAGGCATATTGAAGACACACAGGCAACACTTCAGAACCGCAACTCTTACACTTCAATACAAACATCACTATGGCTCCACCTCAGACAGAAAGAAACAAGGTACAGTGAGTACACACTAATGAAGGCCATGTATTTACATGTCGGCAACCTGATACAGAGCCCACCCAAAGAACCATCTTCTGATAGTAAGCTGCCATGTGATAGGCTGAAAGTTCAATTTTTCTTTTGTAAGAAAGGGTAGTTCCTCTAAAATACAAATGTTTAAGTAAACATTATTATTAAAATATGAAGCACCAGTTAGCTCAGCTTCCTAAAGAACTTTGTCATCATTTCTTTTATGAAAAGACAGCATGTGGATAGAAATAAGGATTTAGAAGGTTAATAGGACATTTTGCTTGCAGTCAGTAGTCACTAATGCAATAAAGCACTTCTCTGATGCCATGCTTTATACAGCAGCCAAACAACCCCTGAGAACAAGGGAACAGTCTAGGACGCACATATCTGCACAGAAAGGGGCACATCTACACTAAATGAAGGGGCAATTCGAGTAATCCCAATGCCCAGTCGGCTAACCCATCCGAGCTAGCATTGCAACAGCTGTTAACTTCACAAGAAACTCTAGCGGGGTAAAGAGAAGAACTAACCCTGGCCTGGGAAGAGCTGCAGTGAGCAGGAAAAGCCTAGGGATCAGCCACAGTGGCAGGGCAGGAATGGCATGAGGACAGTGGTGCCCAAGGGCAGAAGCTGAGCAGGAGTGCTGAGCTGCAAAAACAAGAAGCCAGAAATGACAAAGTAAAAGGCTGAAGGACAAACAGTGGCCTGCACGGTCATGCCTCAGTACCCAAGGGTTGGGGAGGCACTGACAGCATGCCAACAGAACAAGGAGAAACCAGGGAGCTTAAGTGTCCTTCAGGGTAGAAACTTCTACTTAGCAAGTATTTACCATAAAGTAAAGCCCATATCAGCTGGCAGATGGCAAGAACAGAGGTTGTGGACGGACGGAGAGAGGGAGAGAGAGAGAGAGAGAGAGAGAGAGAGAGAGAGAAGATCAGACAAGTGGCCCTCTCTTCCTCTGCTACAGATGGATATGGGAGAGTCATCTAACCTCCCTGAGTCTCAATGACATCATCAGTCTGGCAGGAGAGAATGACGGCACCCCTCCACCCTGTCAGCAGGCATCAGATGAGATCATGCATACGAAGCGCCTGGGGTTCAGTAAGCTCTGTGGAGGTTAGAGCCTATCAATCCACTGCTGCTGTCTTTATCACCATGGCTATCTTGCCCACACAAAAGTCCTCACTGCAGTCGTCAATACATCATGAGTGAAATCTAGCAGCGAAGAGGAAGGAAGACATCCACTTGGTGTGGAGATCAGGCCTATTAAGCAGTGCACTTTACCTCTCCCTACAACATCGTATTTGAAGCAGAGCATGTCTTGGGCTGGAAATGGAAGCCCAGACAGGCTAGAACAGCACAGCCATTAGCCGGTCTCCTAAGGCTGTCCTTGGTCATCCGTGTTGACATTTGGTTGTGACTTTTGTGAGCCAATAATTAGAAGCAAAAGAGCCCCAGTTTCATCCACAGAGAGAGCTCCTTTCCAAGACCATCCCTAGACATGATCCTAGACATACAAGTGACATGGACCACCAGATAGAATTAAGACTTCCCGCAAGAGGGCGGCAGCTCCAAGTACTCTACACATCCGCCAACCCATGAACGCCGACTGCATGAATGTGCAGGCATCTCTAAGAAGGTTGGTTAGAAAATGTGACTAGCTCTCTGCAGCACGTGCGCGTTCAGCTCATCTCTTCAGGGAGCCGAACAACTCCAGAACTGTAAGGGGGTGGGGGGGAGACATGTACTTACTGTGTTCGCACAGATATTTGTAATTGAGCAACATCTAATTGTCTCCCCATGGGATTTTGATGACCTACAGCCTAGGTCAAATAGCTGTATTCTCTTACAGGGACAGTGAGACATCTGTGTCAGCAACAAGCCACTTTCTGGGTTCCAGGCGGGGACACTGCTCCCACAGGTGAGGGCTTCCTGTAGGCTGAGAAGTCTTTCTCCCTGTCCCTTCCCTCCTCCTTCTCCCCAGCCCTCGCCATGCACACTCTGCCCATCCGTACATCAAGCACAGTTCTCTTCCTCTTCCTTTAAGCTTCTCATCCTCTCATTTCTGGCTCCTACAAAAGCGATATCCTGAACCCACCCTCACCTCTCAGAAGGCCTTCATCTTAGAAACCATTACTTTCCTTCTGGCCAGAAACACGACAAAGCACTTTGTTCTCTGTATAATGGACCACTGTCACTCCTCAGCACACTTTTTTTTTTTCATTTCCTCCTTTTCTAATTAGGAGGCATTATTCTGGAACCATGAAGTAACTCCAAGCCCAACCCTGGGAAAGTGATACTTCCTCTTTGGTGAGAATAAAAATTACAGGGTTATGAGTCAATCCGAACACTTTTTTCCTATGGCATTTTACTGTGATTGATCCTGTCAGTCACACCTACATAGATCCATGGCAGCAATAGACACAGTTAACATAGGACAGGACTCACATAGTGATAGCCTAAACCTTCACTTAAGTCATGTTATAATATTTCACAGTTGGTAACAATTTGGTGGGAATGGAAGTATATGCTATTCTGCTATTTAAAGCAGTGGTAGAGTGAAAGAAAAACACCAAACAAAACATTTTCCTTTTGGTGAGGTAATAATCTTTTTGCTGAGATTGACATATTACAAACTTCCTTTTCCAAATAAATTAAAGATGCAAACAAAACTGTGAGAGTGTAAGCCGACCTACGGGAGATAAACTTGGATGAGAAGCTTGGAGCTCAGAGGTTATTTGTATGGAGACACACACAGTTAATTATAAATGAATCGCCTATGTATCATGCTTCATCATAATGGGCCCCACAAAGACTACTCCTTGGCAGCTTGTGGAAGTTAGCACTTAGGAGGAATACTTGAAAGTAATAAATCAGGCAGTATGAAACATTTTTACGCCTGGGGGGGCGAGACTTTGGGATGTGTGTGTCTATGCCTAGGTCTTGGGAGTTCAAGGACCTTGCCCATGTCTCCAGAGCTAGCTCCTTCATGGAGGAGCTAGCACTACACCTCAGGTCCCAAAGGGCCAAGCCCAGTGCTTTCCTCAGAATCTTCATGGATCTACTTGATTTCTGCTGTCAGCCTGTTGGTGGCTTTTCTGTTCCACGTGCTGCTTAAGCGATGGAAACATCACATAGAAGGCAGAATTAATACCCACAGGTTTCACAGATCTCAGTTCTGGTGTCGTATGTATCCGATGTTTGGCTTCCCCACTCTCAGCACATCCTTTACGTGGCCCCGTGGTGTCTCTGAAAGCCTTCTCTTAGGTGATGTCTACATTGTTTACTCTTCTTGCCCTTTGAGCTGAGTTTCTACTCAGCCAATCAAGACTCCCAATATTCTTGAGAGGTCTCCAAATCACAATGTTCTCAACCATCTCTCCTCTGAGATTGGGCCCCTCAGTCCATCCTCACAAAACTCATCATGGGCGCATCGACAGGCTTCATTCTGCCCACTCAGCTTTGCCAGATTAAGACAGGAGGAGGCCCAAGGGATTTAATCAGTCCTAAAACTGGCATCAGCCTTTAAAGCTGAGGCAGAGACCTGCTCCATTAGAGACCCTAAGGTCTCTCCTTCATAAACATAGTCAAATTCTTTATCCTCCCCCTATGCCAGCTACAGCAATGAATGAGATACTGGCAGCAAGATACACCCCAGACGACACAATGCTTGCTTTCTCACTGGCTTGAGCTCACCGCCTTCTGCACACTTCATGCCTCTGCCGATGGCATCTATAAAATCTCATCTCTTTTTAGACTTCTCCTTCTAAGAAAAGTTCTCAGGATTTGGCTCAGCAGACAAAGCTCCATTCAGCAGTACTATTATACCAGGCTGGATTCCACATAGAAACATCATACACTGTAATATACACTTGAAGAATCTCAAGCCAATATTTCAACCCCTAACAGGAAAAGGCCTAAGAAATACTGAGGAAGAGGGTTGTATTTGGCTCCTTCTTATAGGTGCTTAATCCTTGATGTGACCATCACAATGTGCCGGTGTACCTGGAAGTTTTCTCTCAGTAAACACCATCTTGCCTCTACTTATACAAACAGGAAGTCTTCTTTCACTTCTCTCACCCTCCCCACTCCAACTGACTTTCATTCTAACTACGGAGAACAATTCAAAACAGAATCTGCTAGTGTATACCTCCTGATGTTAAAGAAAACCATAACCAAGACTAAAATTTATCTTTTAAAAAGTTGATTTACAAAGCCAAACACTAATTTATTACACAATTAACTACTAAAGCAGAAGCCAGAATGCCAGGCAGCACCACGCAAGACTACCTGCTTGCTACAGGGTGTGTGGTTATGTCTCCTGGCAGTAATCTCAATTCAATCGATTATTGAACTTCCGTGCCACACATTTTATCCTGTAATTTCAACCAGCACATTGATGGCTTACACACAGTATTCTGTAAACATTTATACTTTACAAATATACTTTCCAAATTAGAAGCTAAAAGCATTCTGGTTTTAAGACAACATCTACAGAGTCAAAAGATAAGGGATCAGAACTTGTAGCTTCTTAGAAAGAAAGAAAGAAAGAAAGAAAGAAAGAAAGAAAGAAAGAAAGAAAGAAAGAAAGAAAGAAAGGCAGATATGAGCTACACACTTGAAACAATTATACATATTTAGAATTTCTCTCTTCATGAACATCCAAATATGTAAATTGTGAGTGCATAAAAGGGAGGCAGCCCCTGACTTCGTTTGCAACTAAAATTCAGATCTACCATTCTCAGTGTTCAATGGATGGATGACAGGAAAAAAAAACTAAAGCCTCTAGGTGCATTTGTTATATTTTTGGAATTTCATTGTAAATAATGACATGTTAGAATTATTAAGTGTAAAATGATGTGTCTAACTTTGTTGGCAATTTGTCATTAATAAACTTCCAATCATCTCTTCTGATCAAATAATTAAATGAAGACCAATTTCTTGCTTCTAGTCTAAGTGTATTCTTTATGGGATGCCCCAAATACCAGCTGAAATTCAAACTGCACATTTTTTAGTGTTCTAGATAACTGTAATCACTGCTTTGAAAAAAAATGTTGATTATGGGACTGTCATGCACCCTCTCCTCAGGATTATCTAAAATATTAAGAAAACTTAAGAACAGATTTAGACTACTTCTACTGTGAAGAAAGTACATGTTATTCCTATTTTCCATTGTCTGTCCTGCATGGGTTTTGGTTAATGGCAAATCTTCCCTCCCCACCTTCAGGACAGCTGGTTGTTACTCATTATTTCTGCTATTGTCAGATAAACATGGTTCACAGATGAATGAAATTATATGTTAGTAAATAGGCTAGTGAAGTAATAGAAATTGCTACTAGTTATTTCTAATATTATCTTCTGCCTTTTCTTTATTTTCCCCTTTCACTTGTTTCTCTCTTCTCCGTTTTCTTTTTCTAGTGTTATTCCCTTGTACTGATTTCCTTTTTCCCACTCCTGTCCTTATTACTTAATATCTTCTTAGTTTGCTCAGTATTAGCTTCACTCTCTTCCCTTTGACGTTGTTGTGGTGGTAACTATTTTTAATTGATTGTTAATGACTTCCATGGCAGGTTATCTATATTACAGCTGCTATTGCAGTTAGTGCTCTTCTGAGTGATGCTGAGAGTCCTCTTGCCAGCACCTGTTTTGACTAAAAGAATGCAGGAAATTAAAACTTTAGCCAGCAACTTGGCCCCAAATGAACAAATTCCAATGCAGAAACACACACAAAGAAGAATAAAAACAAAATGATTCTTTCAAACATTCCACAAAAATGCCACAAAAGAAAACCAATATTCTGCACAAATAATATAGGTAATGGAACAATTCACACATAGATAGAGGTTCTAATCAGAAAATAATATAAGCCATTGAATTGTAATAGAATATGAAAATATCACCTCTATGATTTCCAGTTCCATATCGTAACTAACCTTTAAAAACCATGTTGCAATGCCTTTGTTTAATACCCCATCCTGCTAGCCAAATAGTTGTAAAGATGAAGCAAAGAGTCAGGCTGGGAAAGCCTCACGACAGGAACACACAGGTGGCCTCCAGTAGAGGACGATGGCCTATAAAACAAAGGGTAGCCTCCAACTTGCAGCCATCAGAAGCCAGGGCCCTCAGTCCTGCAGCTGCATGGATGAACTCTGCCAAGTACTTTAATGGGCACAGAGAGTATTTCCAGTGACACTTGTAGATGAGCCTGCAGCCCCATTTTCACATTTGAAGGTTCATAAACTTTGGACAAAAAGAGCCCGGAAAAGTGGCTAGACTCCTGGCTCATAGTTGGGGAATGAGAAATGAAAGTACCAATGACTTCAAAATTCCTATGTCTAACTATATGACAATGCTATTAAAATACACCCTCCTTTTCCAATGCCATGGAGTGCAAAGCAGGACTTCCTTCATACAGTTCAACCAAAACATACTAAATGGATTCACTGAGAAAGCATACTTGAAAATAAGCCAAACATCAAAGGCAAAAGCAAATTTACCTCATGCCATGATTCTTGTGTTTTTTTTTTTAATTTCTGATGTGTGTATTTACTTACACACATACACACATACATATATATGAAGATTTTAGCTTATAATAGAGTCATTTGAAATAAATTAAATATAGTAATTTCTGTCTTCATTTGTACATATAAATAGAAATATTTCACATAAATGTTCTTTGTGAGTATAAAAGGAGATTAGGGCCAACAGTCTGAGGACCACAGAGAACTCCTGTTTCCTTTCATCTCTGCCACAAGGCACACTCCTTCTATCTCGAGTCTATCCAATTTTCACATCCGGCCACTCTAGCCTACGAGCTCTCCCTCTTTTGAGCACACAGGGAACTCATTTAGTGCTGGTCTCTGCTTTCTTGTCATGATGATGATGACACTGTGAAGGAAATGGACTTGTGTGTGTCACATGATTAGTTTCCAAAATAACCCGACTGTCATCTCCACAGGTAACTGACTTAGTTCTAGGCTAAAGAGAAAGCCAATGCATATAGCCACTGAACTTCTGATCAATGCTTGCTGAAGCACACCACATGGAATATAGGATAAGACAAATATTAGACACGCTTGCCCCTTAAAAGGGTCACCCAGAGAGGCACAAATGCCAAAATGTCAAAGGATAGTAGCAGCATATGTGGTATCAGATCCAAAGACCTTCAGTTTCCTTTAAAAAAAAAGGTTATCAATATATTATTATGAGGTAAAATAAAACAAAATAATTTTAAAAGAATATACTAAGTTACATTGTAGAAAAGCAAATGAAATAAATGAGTTTTCCCTGTCTGTTTTCTAGAAGAAAAAGAAAGGAAGGAAGAAAACAGTCCAGTAAATCATACTTCAATTGTCTCAGGATGGACTGTGTCCTTCCCCAAAGAGAGATGTTGAGTTCTAAGCCCGAGTACCCATGAATATGGTGTGATTTGGAAACAGGGCCTTTAAAGATCAAGATATGGTCATTATAACGGGCTCCAATACAACAGCGCTGGCACAAGAGGAGGGCAGGTCGAAGGATACAGAAATAAGACAACGTGTAATGACAGGACACTAGGCCTTGCTTGGGCTGGAAGAAGCAAGAAAAGACCCTTGCTGGAGGCACCGAGTACACAGCACCCTCTGACTCTTTGATTTGGAATCTTGAGCTTCCAAAACTGTGTAAAAATAATTTTCTTTTGTGTTGGGGGCTGTGCACAGGGAACATAAAAGCTCTAGAACTCGTGGACTATGGCCACCAGTTAGCATACCCATGATGGGCACGTCTCAGGGAGGCATAACCCTGAGAAGCAGTGTCCTGAAGACTTTATGCTATGATGAAGCATAGTTCTGCTTGGTACCCTTGTGGTCCTCACAATCCTTCTAACATATAAATCGTGCGAGAACTATATGGGGGCTTCCAGTCCCTCCCTGGGCAGTGTCACGACACTCACGATAACAATGCTTGATCTCTTCCAGGCTTTGCTGCTGGAGAGAATTAATGATTCAACCAGCAACCTTGAAAAGAAACTACAGATGTAGATTACTAGTAGTAACCACCACCCTTAGAAAGGATTTGGGGAAACAGATTGTTTAGCAAAGTTACGTAGAGATGTTTTTGCTATTGGCTCTGATGCAGAAACTCTTAGGGAACAGTGTGAAGTTAAGAAAAAGTTACACTCAACTGTGAAGAACATCTTGTCCATTGGGTAGATCTGGGTAGGGGTTTGAAGTTTACTGCACATATTGTCCTTGGCTGGTGCCATAGCTTGAGCAGAACCCCTGGACCCAGATCTGCCCATCATAATGTTCTTCTTGTAGGTTTCTAGGTCCCTCTGCATCCTTCTATTTGAGTGGAGAGTGGAGTCTGACATTCACACAAACTCTGGTGCCCCATATTTGACCACGTTCCCTGGAGGGGGAGGCCTGGTAGCACTCAGAGGAAGGATAGCAGGCTACCAAGAAGAGACTTGATACCCTATGAGCACATACAGGGAGAGGAAATACCCCTCAGTCACAGTCATAGGGGAGGGGTGTAAGGGTAAAATGGGAGGGAGGGAGGAATAGGAGGATACAAGGGATGGGCTAACAATTGAGATGTAATATGAATAAATTAATAAAATATATTTTTTAAAAAGAAAGAAAGAAAAAGTACACTCTTGATGGTAAAGCTAGGGACTTTTGAGGTTGGGTGCCAGAATATCAAACACCATCTGTTCGGGTACCAGTATATCTAGGAATATCAAAGTCCAGCTTCAGCATCACCTGGGGAAACTGAGGGGGTTACAGATCTGGCAGCTGGCTGGTGATGCTGCAGACTTTCTCTGAGTGCAACTTCCCAGGCTGGAGCTGACTGTTACTGGCAATGGCTTCCACTGGTAGTGGTGGCCTGAGGGGCCAGATTTAAATTGGTGGCAAAGTCCCAGTGCTTGCTGGTAGGGACTTACAGCTACCAAGTAAGCAGAGGCTAGGGCTCATGACTCCTAGCAGGGCTTCCACTAATGGTGGCAAGTATCTAAAAAAGGCAAAGAAGTAGAGAAAAGAAACACACACACACACACACATACACACACACACACACACACACACACACACACACACACACACACACATACACACACTGGGTGGATCAAAACATATTCCAAGAACCTTATGCACATACACATCTTGTTGGATAGAAAAAACTCCAGTGAGTTCCAATCCAACCAGCTCCTGTACATATACACATATATACATGTAAACACTTGGTGGATGGAACAAACGCCAAAGAGCGAGTTCAAACAACTTTATTATTTCTCCCATAGCTTACATATCCCAGGAAGATCTTTCAAGCAGTACAAAAATCCCAGTGTGGTTACATTCGATTTTCTTTAAGTGAGTGATTGCAATGAGTATATGTGAGAAAAACATGGTCCCCAGTACCTTCACATGATCAAATGTTTTACGTATCATGGGTGAGAAACAAACATGGAAAACAGGTTATCTCTAAGAACCCATATACATTTGTAACTAAGCAACTTGTTATATATTAACAGGGTATAAACAAGAAAGGTAATTTCTCAGCCAGCTTTTCTTTACGGGCAGGTTGCAATTTGCAGTTAAAAAGAATCAATTATCTTAAAATGTAATCTTATAAAAATCTTAAAAGAATCACAAATCTAAACTTCTATATAAAAAAACACACACACACACAGCCATTTCTACTTTAAATCCTAAAGGTAATCATCTACTCATCAGTAATTTCTATTAAATCATATCAGAAAGTTGAGGGCAAAATAAGTATAAGAAATTAATCATCCTGAAATCCAGCTTCAGTGAGAGAGTACCTCAGCTAGTGCTAACTGGGGTATTGTCTTTGCTCACCAACCTCAAAAAGTCCCTAGCTTTACTATTAGGAGTGGACTTGTTCTTAACTTCCAATTGTTCCCTAAGACTTTCTGCATCAGAGCCACTAGCAAACACATCTCTACCTAACTTTGCTCAACAATCTATTTTTCCAAATCCTTTCTAAGGGGAGTGGTCAATACTAGCAATCTACATCTGCAGCTTCTTTTCAAGGGTGCTGGTTCAATCATTACTCTGCTCCAGCAGCAATGCCTGAAAGAGATCAAGCATTGTTATTGTCTCAGTGACACTACCCAGGGAGGGGCTGGAAGCTCCCTTAGATTTCTCACACAATTCATATATTAGGAGGATTATGAGGACCACAAGGGTAACAAGCAGAGCTATGCACCATAACAGCATCAAGTCCTCAGGACTCTAGGTTTTGAGGTTATACCGGGCTGAGACACACCCACCCTAGGTTTGCTAACTGGTGGCCATAGTCTATGGGTTCTAGAGCCTTTTTGCTGTTCTACATGCCTCGGCCCCCAACATGTCTGTTTCTAGGCACATGGTGGGCTGTAATGTGTCACGGCCACTCTAATAAACTAGCACAGTGACAGAATGAAGTCTCCCTCACTCTCTTTGTTCCATTTCCAAGTGGCTTTTCTTTACCAAAAGACAAAATAGAACAAAAGGAGAGAAATCTGAAGTGCAAATCTAGCTACAAGTAACTCCCTGAAATTTTCTTCTTACTGGCAATTTCTGAACTTCAGTTACACTTCTTTTTTTTTTTAAGGGTCCAGGAAAGTATTTCTGATCAAATGCTGCTGTCAAATCTCAACCCCACTGAATCTCTATGAAGGTGTCTATAAATGAAGACAAGGATTATTTACCTAAATGACATTTCCTCAACTGTTTGCTGCAAAGAGAAGTAATCCAGACCTAATATTTAAAGTCACCAATACTATTATTGTGTCACAAAAGAAATCAGAGATGACAAGCGGCTAAGATGGCTCATAGTTCATGTGCTGGAACAATGTGAGCCACGGGATTTAGGTCCTAGGTCTATTAATATAAAGGTCTGCCATTAAAATCCATGGGGAAAATAATTTCAACACTTCGTTTTGAGAGTGTAACTCCAGCATAACAATTTAATCCATAGACAATTCGAACTTAGACTTTTGGGAATTTTTAGTCAGATGTCTTCATGGTCCAATCAATGTCCCTAAACATCAGGACTCTACTGACCCATAAACCACAGGTCCTAGCCTGTGGAATCAATTTAGTATGTCCCAACTACCTTTCAGTTTAAGTAAGACAAAAACAAACAAACAAACAACAGAATAAAAACCAAACAGTATCATTTGTAGTAAGGGAACATATTCTTCCACTAGCTTCTGTCTCATGTGGGTGTGGGAATGCTGAATCTTGAAGGAACACACTATTTCTTACTGTGATCCTCTGTCCAAATCCTGGCAGGAAACAGATGGTTTGGTCAAACTTGGCACTTAGGAGTTTAACAAAGAAATAATTTACAAAGGTTTGCCAGAGGCCTCAGAAATCATCTTGGGGCAGTGCACAGAATAGCGGTGAGTCCCTGCGTTGGTCTAGGGCCCAGGGGCATCCAGGGACACAGTTGGTACAGAGGCGACAAGCTGTGAGTGAGTAACCTGACAAGAAAGGACAGGCCCATCCCCAGTGACCTGACAGGGAAGGAGCCTCCTGACCTCTGTTCCCCTGCTGGGTCCTCTTCAATAGCTGACCCCAGTAAAAAGTCAGAGAACAAGAGCCCAGGCTGTCTAGCCCCTGGGCTGCAGACAAGACTGGAGAAAGGTGCAGACCAGACTTTCCAGTTACTGAGACTTCCTAGAGGCTAAAGGCCACCAATAGTCTATATATTCCTTAACTTAGCAGAATAACCTTAGTTTCTGGGCACCATCTTGCTTTTTTTTCCCCACATCTATACTCAAATCTCTACCTGAAGCAAAGCCCTAATACTGTACCTAACAAAAGTACAAAGGACTGGCATTTTTATGAGCCAGTGATTTACGATCCCAGCCTGGCCTTCACAACCCCTTCACCTTCTCCCCCTCCCCCAACACAGGGGGCTCCTTAAGGGCACCAACCTCGCCTTGCTTATCTGGGTGCCTCCAGCCTCAGGGGTTGCAGCACACGTGCACATACTGACAACCTTTGACTTCCGAGTGTGTGAAGCTCAGAATGCCTCCTCACCAGGTCCACCCACGGTGCAGCAAGCTGCTCCACGCTTCCTTCGCCTTCTGAGCATGGAAGCTCCTTTGCTCACCTGTGTCACCTCTACTCCGCTCCACTCCTTTGGCCAGACAGAGCCAGCCTCTCCCCTCCTAAGCCCGGCTGTGTCGTCAGCTCCCCACTTTCCCAACTCTGGGGCTATCAGTACAGAAAGGTAAGTCAAGGAGACCAACCCCCAGAATGCCTCATTAGCTGGTCACAACAGAGGACATGTGGCTGTGAACTACCTGTCCTTACTACTGTCTCTTTTAGACAAGCATGCTATGAACATGCCCTCTTCTTGCCTACTTCTCCAAAGCAAACCCAAAATCCCCATCTCTGCAGGAGGTAACACACAGCTGTAGTCTCAACAAACAGAAGGCTGAGGCAGGTGGACTGCAATGACTTCAAGGCCAGCCTGGCCTACAGTGATACCCCATCTCAGAAAAAAGAAAAGAAAAGAAAAGAAAATGAAAATGAAAACAAGTGCCACCCACCCAAAACAGAGACAGGCTGCCTCCCATGCTCCTCTGGTTTCAGTCCTCTGCCCAAGTACCCAGTCATCCCTCAATGTCCTTAGGCCCCAGAGCGAATCCTGCTCAAACTCCTTCCTCCTTTGCCCAAAGCCGAGTTCCCTGTGCCCACCACCCCGCCAGCCCTACACCACAGAGCACTCGCTGGTCACACCCCTGACTCTGTCCTTTCTTTCCATTGACTCCCCGGGGCTTGTATCAGCCAACATCTCAAGCACAGAATATTTTGTGTGACCCAATGTGATTTTCTTTCCTGACTTCTCCTAAGTCACCAAACTGACTTCTGGGTTATTACAGACAACTGCCACAGAGCATCTCCTACAAGGAGACCCAGCAGAGGCCTCATGAATACACAGCTTTTATATGACATAGGCTTAAGAGGCGACCATTGTTCCCCTTTTGTCCTAAGGGTGGGTACCCCGGATCTCTTCGCTCCTCTGCAGAAACAGACCAGCTCCCATGGCTGTGTAGAGGTTACCATTTCTAGGGTCCATGCTTCTAGGAAAGAATAAAGACAAGACATCTACCATACCAAGAAAGGCGTCAGGAGCCTATGGCTGGAATTCCCCGTGGCCTTTCATTCTACTCCAAACTAGGCAATGAAACAGCTGAGCATGGCTCTCTGTTCTTGCTGAGAGATTAGCCGCAGAGCTGTGGACATCCTTCTGTCATCTGGCTTCACATCAAATTGGTCCCAGGACCACCAAGGTAGTTTAACACCCTCGCCAGGAGGAAAAAAAAAAAAACAGGAACAACGTAGGTTTCTCTTATCTGAACAAATACTACGTGGCACTGAATCTGATAGGGGCCAAATTGAGAGTAAAACCTTTTTAACCAGCCAGTCTCCTGATATCCTGCAATTGCATCACAATGCAATACAGGGTGAGAGCCCCGCAATCAGAAAGCTGGCTGAGCCCAGCAACAGGGAGACAAGACCTAATTTTAGCAAACCCCCCCAAGACACTGATACCATGCCTTTTAAAGATAAACCACCAAAACTGATGAAACTCAGCATCATTTCAAAAAAAAAATCAACATGAAATTAATGGATACAATGCTGAAAATCAAACAGTGCTCAAACAGAAGAGACTGTGTTGCACCTGTCTTCGGGAAGAAAAATCATTATGATGTTGCTTCACTGACAATCAGAACCGCGCGGAGCACTCAGTCTCAAAAAATCTGAGAAGTGAGTCAACCTGTCAGAATGGGAAACTGTTATTTAAGACAATCAGTGTGGCAGATATAATGCACCACTAAACGACTGCCTACAGCAAATGCGGATATGATGAGGCATTTGAAGATAATCAAGAGAAAAGTTGCATTTAGACTTTAGGGGGAAAAATGCTACCACATATCACAATTTCAAACTTACAAACGCCAGGCTGACGACAAGGTCACCCTCACTTTTACAAAAGAAAGAAATGTAAAAGTCAGTATCACTTAGCAAGCATTTTTAGTATCTGTTCTGTGCATCAGGTACTGTGCTGAATGCAGGGACAGGAAAACAAACAAGACACACTGCCTGTTCTTGACTAGGCCATAAGAGAGTATGAAAAACAAAAATATCGCGGGCATGCAGCACAGCCTGCCTAGCTACTCCACTACTGCGGCCAGGTACGGGACGTCCTCCACGCCCAGGACACTTGGGGCACATGCCAGTTTCACCAGTAGAAGTGAAGTCTGCTACTACAAAGCCAAAGCTCAAGCCTCTAATAATAGTCCTCACTGGGCACCAGATGGAGGGTCTGTGTGGAACTCTGACGACAAAAGCAACAGCAGGTAGGAGACTATGCAGGCCAGCCAGCACCCACATCCTTTCACCCAGGAAGAGAAGCCCTTGCTGACATAACTTGCTGTGATTGATACCTGGGTTTCTGATTTCTTAGCAGACCATGACCAATAACAAGTGTAATCAAAGATATGTTTTACTAAATTAAATCATAAATGTGGGATGTTCTGGAGACTCGGACATGTGACAGCAAAGGGGAAGATAGCAGGAAGGAGTCCTAGAAAAGAGGCTGGGGACACACCCTACCCTTCAGGATGGGCAGTATTTACCCACAGTAGTGAAAATCCTGAAGTAATGCTGAACTGCATTTAGTAGTTTAAAGAAGAAGGTAAAAGGATAAAGGCCCTGGACAGGTAGGCAAAGTTTGACGGTCTTCACTGAAAAGCAGAGCATCATTTGAAGACTGCCAACAGTACCACTGAGCTCATTACCTTTGTACAATAATAGGGTCCTCGGTGGAGAATGGTAAGAGGCTTAGGAGCTGGTCGAACTAGGAGACAGAGACAGGAGATGGTTAATGGTCTGTTGTTATTAACCACAGAAGAAGAAAGGTCAAAAGGAGTGGCTTTGGGACAAAAAGGAAAGCAAATCCAAGAGGCACAATTCAAAACATCAAAGTAACCTGGCAATCAATCAGCGCGTGATGTAAGATGAAGGGGCAGAATTCATCAATGACGTGAGGGATTTCAAGGTTTCTGAAGAGCACAGGCAGGTGAACTGTGGAGCCGTGGGTAGAGCCACAGGCTGAAACAGAACGGCAGCAGGCAGCTTCACAGAGAAGATGGTGGACAAAGGACCTGTGCTGCGCCATCCAAGTCTAGAGGCAGGGGATGTTAAGTCTAAACTAACTTCAGATCTAGAAGCATACATCAGTGATTGATAAAAAAACGATGGCATAAATGAGACTGAGAACAAGCCTCGCGGGCACCAGCACACAAGAAGATGGTGTAGAGGGCATCTAGGAAGGCGAGATTTTGTTTTCAAAATCCCGGACAATTCAAGTGGATTCTGAAAGGGTGGGACTAATAGAAACTAAATAGGAACTAAAAATTATCATCAATAGGAACTAAAAACTGTCATGCTTCAGCCACCAGATCTTGATGGCCATACTGAGAACAGCTTAGCTAGGGAAAGTGTAAAAACCTATGTAACAAACCATGTGATGCACTCTTAACATA
Source organism: Acomys minous (assembly GCF_964271855.1). Lineage (NCBI taxonomy): Eukaryota > Metazoa > Chordata > Mammalia > Rodentia > Muridae > Acomys > Acomys minous. The sequence goes on along the minus strand of NC_140486.1, from coordinate 88,735,014 downwards.
GGCATTTAATTCATTATCTGATTATCTGAGAGTCCTTGTTTCTGTTTCATTTCCTGTTGCTGTGATAAAATATACCCTGACAGAAATAACTTAAGAGATAAAGGGTTTATTTGGCTCCCAATTCCAAGCAATACACCAGGATTGCAGGGGCAGTCAAGATGGATGCACCTGTAGCCACTAATCTCTTTACTTACATCCCAGACCAAGTGCAGAGAGCAATGAATTACTGCACGCGTGTTTGAACTCAGCTCTCTCTCCTGTTATACAGTCCACTGCGCCTTGCCCAGGGGATAGTGGCCTGCCACCACAGTTGGACAGTTCTTCCTGCTCCAATTAACACAGTCAAGATAAACAATTCCCCACAGATATTCGCAAGGGCCAGCCTGATCTGCATAATTCTTCATTGAGACTGACTCCTCCCAGGTGGTTCTATATTGTGGCACGCCCACCATCAAAAAGAAGCTTCATAGTCCCCAACTTTAAGCAAAAAAATTAATAGTTTATACTGGTCGGGTTGGGTAAAGCATGAGTGAATCTCTAATGTGATGGTAACTGAAACCATCCAGATCCCTCAGGGCAGTCCCCAAGGTCACTCGCTACCTGGTCCAAGTTGGTTTGTGCAAAAACTTCTTCCATGGCCTTCCCTCAACCACTTGGCTGCCTCTGCTCTGAATCCCCATCTTCCTTCCAAGCAACGTCAATATCTTCCTTTTTGACGAGCATGCCTCAGCTATCTTGTTTCTCAGAAGACAAATCTGGCTGCAAAGCTTATAAGATTGATCCTCACTTCTCTTGGTCTTCACAACTCTATCATCACCTGCTGTGACAACAGTCTGATGGAGCATGTGTGCTAGTAGTTAGCTCCTAGTGCAATTCTCTCTCTCTCTCTTGATTTGATTCTCTATGACCTGCTTTAACTAATGGATTAAAGCATTAGAAATGAGTCTATGCCTATTGATGGCCGAAATTTTATGACTACTCTTTTGTCTTCTTTGTAGCCTTCCTTCTGCTGCCTTTTTGCTATATAAACATCATAAGAAGAAACTTGTAAGAAGAATCAGGTCCTTAGAATAACTATATAGAAAAATATAAGAAACTCATCAGGTGGTAAGAACCAAGGCCCAAGACATATACAGCTGGGCAGGTGATGTAGCCAGCTAGTCAGTCTACTTAGCCGAAACAATTAAGCACATGAATGAAAACACAATTCTGAATATCCAAGACCTAGAAAATAATCACACCAAAGCTTTGTTATATGCTTGGTCCAAATTCTTAACCTGCCAAATTATGTTTTGGAGTCTCTGGGCATATATGTTTTCAGTACTGGTAATAAGGCAGGAGATAACTGCAATGGACAGTAATAGATACATGATTAAAAACAATAAATAAAACAGCAGCTATAAACAGCTTGCTATGTACCTGGTGCTCTTCTAGGAGATAAGAGGGTCAGCAATGAACTAAATAGACAAAGGACTCTATTTGTTAAACTGAATACTTTATTGCATGTGGATAATGCATTTGGTTAAATTGAGTTTTTTTTTAATAGATCCAAAGGGAAAGTGTGTGTGTGTGTGTGTGTGTGTGTGTGTGTGTGTGTGTGTGTGTGTGTGTGTGTGTGTAAGAAAGACACACAGAGAGAAAAACAGAGAGGGGGTGTTAGAAGGGTTATAATTATGAATGGGATAGTCAGAAGAAAATAATAATGAAAGATGGAAAGAATGCAGAGGTGTATAATGAGGAGAAACTATTTTAGAGAAAACAGCAGCACTTGAGGTGGAAGTCAGCCTGGAACGCTTGCTCATATGCAGACAGAGCAGTGTAGCTGCTACACAGTAACACACGGATGGAGGACAGAGGATGGCGATGGAAAAGCACGAGATTTTATGTCCAAGTCCACAGAACAACCAGGTTCCAGGATCCACAAGGAGGACTTGCACTCCACATGCTATCATGCACATACTTAAGATTTGTCAGTGAAGAACACAGAGAAAACTCAGCAAAAGAAAAAGGTCATGGGTAAGAAGCCAAGAGGAGCCCAGGAGCAAGCTGCAAAGGTCCTCCCAATGGAGATGATGTGTCTTCAGTGATGAGTTCTGAGCACAGAGGTATAAAGCGCTGCCTACCAATGACCCTCGTTACTCAAGATCTATTGAAGGCTGGTCATAAAGACACCTTCTGCTTACACACATGCCCCACCTAAAAAAATAAAGAGTAGGCATTCTGCACGAGCCATGTGTTTTACATAATCTTGCCCAGTAAGTCATTTTTGTGGGAAATAGCTAGGACACTCCACAAATCTAAGGACCTACATATAAGTTAAAGGACAGCTTTGCAAGCAAGATTTTCTAAGAACAGCAATCTCACACCTACTGTGCTAGGAGTTTTCTTCTCCATTGATATCCAGGTCACATAGCACTCTATAGGCTGCCTGAGACACATGAAGCCATCAATGAAACTGGAATAGAAAAATGGCACAACCTGATAAAATTATAAATGACCACCTTAGCTTTAGAGTGAAGAGCGTGCTATAGCAGTGACATGGCAAACAAAAATAGGGAAAATAAAATATAAGGGTTGGAGTAATAGCTCAGCTGATAAAGTACTTGCCACAGGAGCATGAGAATCTGAGTTTGATCCCGAGCACCCACATAAAAAGGTAATTGTGGTGATGTATGCTTGTAATGGCAGTGCAGGACTGGGCAGAGACAGGAAGCCCATTGGTCAGCAAGCCCCAGGGTGAAAAGCCTTATCTAAAAAGATAAAGTGGACAGATCTTGATGAAACACACACACACACACACACACACACACACACACACACACACACATAAAGCAAGTACCAGTGTGCTAAAAGAAAGATGAAAAATGGAGATCAGTATTCTATAATACCAGAGTCAAAAGAACTTGCAGGTTGGCTATAGGTCATCAGAGGGCTGGGGTCATGAGAGGAAAGGAACCATTGAGGAAGACAGTTCCTGACTGGCATAGCTGGAAAGGTGATAAGGTCCTTTATCAACTGGGTTAGGCTACAGAAGAGATGGGCATGAACCGGGAGTCAGCCTGTGGCATGCTTTCAGTGTGTGATATCACTTGACATCCAAGTAAAAAAGCATCAAAGGGGCAGGTGCATAAGGATTTGGGAGATCAGGAGAGAGGTTGAGAGTGGAGCCATGTGACTGGAAGGCCTCATTATGGGAGAGGCAGAGAAACAGGGGGAGTTGTACCAGCTGAGTCCTGAGCTTAACAGGAAGAAGAGAGGGAAGGCCAAGAGATTGAGAATAGCCAAGAAGGTAAAGAAGAAGAAGAACATGGGATCCAGGAAGTAGGTGCTTAATACCTTCAATGCTAGTAGCAGTTGCGAAGACCTAACTTTCGGTGAAAATGATGCAAGTATTTTGTTCATTGCTTCTTCCTGTCCCTGTGTTACCTGTCGCATGAAACAGAGGGTGCGCGTCTTCAGGCTGCTGCACTGAAGATAAACTGAGGCGGTACTTAACTTTCTCCTCAAACAACCTGGTATTTGTTTAGTGCCTGCATGGAAGATTTAAATTTTAAAACTATCTCTACCACGTCAGATTACCCAAGAGTAGGTGATGATAACTTCCTGACGGTAGAATGCTCATCAGAACAGAGCGGCGACATCTGTAAGAATGGCAAGGTTTGGACGATTGCCTTCTGAGCTGTAGGCGGTGGTCTCCAAAATGGGACAACATCAGAGCAACTGGAACCTGAGCTGTCCACTCAGGTAGGCCACATGAGGCCACTGAATGCTGGCCAAAATCAAAATTCTCTGTCTTGGTTGCCTAGCTATAAAGCAAGTATTTCATAGACATACAGCCCTAGAAAGGCCCCGTTAGACACAAATATACAACGCCCACCACCCCTAAAATTTCTACTGGACTGTCCTGCTTTAGAAAGGGAAGCCTGAGGCTCTAATTGCCAACAGATTTCTGAGATGCTAACTACCAATCCCTTTGGAAAACAGTCTCATAAACAGCTGACAACTTTGCCATTTGCCCAAGCTCCTCACGGGGAAATCTATGGCACAGAAAGCCTGGGAATGAATACCGCACTGCTTGAGCCTTCCAAGCTCAGCACGGGATGCTCCAAACTGGGGGTGTGACTCCCAGTCATGCACAGTGATTACATGAACATTAGTGAACTAAGTGGTGGGCCAGATCCCAGTCCACGAGCCCTGCGGAGGATCTTTGCAGCTTGCTCCTAGGCTCTTCTTGACTTCTTATCCACAAACTTTTTCTTTTGCTAATTTTGCTCTGTGTTCTTAACTGACAAATCAGAAGCACGTGCGTCAAAATTCTTACACAATAAGAAAATATATCCCGAAGATGCCCTATCACAGAAGTCCCATGAGGCCTGTTTGCAATATGTTACCTGCCCAACAGTGGGACCTAAACAAAGCTGGAGCATGTGTCTTGCTGCTGAGTCCTCTCTGGGTGCTGTGATAAGTACCTAGTCGGCATATCGGAGAAGTAGAGAGCTGACGAGAAGTTAAAAGCCACATGTGAATCAGGCCCAGCAAATTAAAAAGTGCTTTACAAATTCAGGCTGAGACTAAGCTATGTATCTAAGAACCATAAGACCAATTCAGGCAAAAAAGGCAGCAAAGGCTGCAAAGTTCCAAAATTCAAGAATTCTAGCTACTCCTCTTGGCTGGTCACTCAGTGTCACTGCAGGCATCAATTACTGTACAAGTTCGCTCAGAACCTGACGCCACAGCTCATCAGAGGGTAGAGTTAATCTTAATCCATTTCTAGCTCCGGGAAAATGTCAACTTGGAGAACAAGCCGTCTGTATACAGAAAAAGAAAATTAATTTTGAAAAGCCTACTGTTTTCCTTGCCTTCCCAAGTCGCTCATGTATGCAATGAGACCTGCACGTCCACTTTCAAAAGATCCCACCATGCTCAACTCTCCGACTACTTCACTCAGCTCCTCGAAACACACGACTCATGGCCCTTGCTCACAGTTGTTCCCTTTTTTCAGTTCAACTCACGCAACTCACCAAGCATATGCACGTATGTTCGTCCTAAGAACTTGAGGGTCTTCTATGAGGAGAATTTATTCCGGGTGGAAACTGGAGGAGAGTTGCCTTGTCATAGTTAAAGATGATCTGTAGATATCTCGGTAACATGGCATTTGCCATCGAATGAGCTTAACAGTCAAGTTAAGTTCACCAATGCCGAGAGTTTAGTGATAGGTTTAGTCTGGGCTTTGGAATCACGTGGGGGCGCTCTTCATTAATACCTGTGCCCAAGGTCCACACTGTACTCAACTGATCAAACTCTTAGCAAAAGGGATTCAGATACCTGTACTATTTGAAATGCTAAATGCAAAAAATCAGAGGTGGTACTCAGCCAGGGTCAACAGCAGGGTCGACTTTGCAGGTTACAGGGTTCAATTATCTATTCACCTGTGACATGTAATCTTGGTGATAAATTTGGCTAATTACTCGGTGACCCACACCTTGACTACTTACGGAGACAATCGCCTCTACTAACTACCTCACTAAATTGGATTTAGTGCCCAAGACACTGATATATAGTACCAGGATCCAAAGATAAGCCATCCCATAATTCTGGCCCCTCCATCAATTCACCTTTGAAGTGGAATCCGTCCAGTAGAAATGGGAAGCTCCAAGCCCCAGAGTTCAGAGCATAATTAGAGCTTTCCCCAGAGCTCCGCCTGCTCCTTCAGCACCTCACCTACTTCTGCCCTTTATCGTATGTTGACTCAGCTGGTTCCAACATGCCACGGATTCCAACTTTCTCTACTTATTCTCGGCAGGTGGTGCCTCTTCTGTGACGCCGCCTCCAGGAACAAAATCTAGAAGGGCCTCCTCGGGCTCCACTCACCCTGCAGCCCTTGGAAACTACAACTTCCATCCTGCCTTGAAGCCTTCCTGCAATCTAGATTGTTCAGGACTCTGGAGGAAACAGACACCTGTCACTCACGTTCCTACCAAGTGTCTTTCCCATTGCACCTCCCTCCACCTGAGTGTGTGAAGGATACTGCCCTTTGTTTGTTTGTTTGTCACTAGGCTGAGGAGTATCTTTCACAGATGCTCTGCAACCTCAGGAGTGTATGCTTCAGAAACAAGACTTCTCCCTACAACACGTGTGCTTGTACCATAAAAGATACAATGGAGAAGAATGTGACTACTATGCTGCAGCTAAGGGTGTAGTTCAATGGTTGTGCATGAAACCCTGGGTCCCATCTGCTGTATCAGAAAACAAAATGATGCTTTCTTGATGCCTTGTTGTAGCAGCCAACAAAGAAAATCTTTAAAGAAAGAAAGAAAGAAAGAAAGAAAGAAAGAAAGAAAGAAAGAAAGAAAGAAACTGAAAATAATGAGTGCATGATGACATAGGAGGCTATGTAGTTAGTGGCTGGGAGTAAAGACCAAGAAACAGTTCAATTCCACAATTTACTAGTTATCTCTTTATCATGCATATCAATTGGTAAAATAGGGAACTCTAATTCTTGATGTTGTGAGGAGAAGTCAGGTAACATATAAGCTATTGGCGTACTATCTTCACGGAGTAAGCATGGTACATGGTAGCTGTCATTATTATTGGGCTTACGCAATGCTACCCATAAAATCGAGTACGTTAAATCTCTCTTCTTGGCTTATACAAAGTGAATTCATTACAAATTGTTGTACAAATTGTATTTTGACATTTCTGGTCTTCCTCCATTATTTTTTTTCTAATACAATGGATAAAAGCCTCAAATTTTTCAGTGTTTCTTGACATTTTAAGTTACATTAGGAACACTAATTATTAGTTAAGGCTTATGCTTATAAAAATCCCTTAAAATGAAAGTAGAGGACAGGGATGTTTAGAGAAGGAGAAAACATCATTTTCCACATAAATTGAAACTTTTAAAACTCAAAAATGAGAGATTTCATAAGCTTCGGGTGACCTTTAAATGTCACATTCACTAATATATAAATGCAAACACAGAAAAATGTCTGGCAGTAAGAGTAGCCTGATCGATGAGATTACACTGAGTTCTGTGGTATAAATTATACTTCTGGTTCAGAGTAGTAATAGCTTTTTAACACCTTTTAAGATATAACTACAATTCATTAAAGATCAGTGGTTACTTTTTAATGATTATTTACATGCTTGTAGCCAACGTCTGTACAATATATTTCCAAACTTACAGTAAATTCCTAAATGTATAAGATTTGAGGACATGAATCACTGCTAATGAGTTAAAACGTAACTTTATCATCCCAGTAAACAACTCTTCATTGAAATCTAATAATTTTTTGTAGATTGCATTGTTACTGCTGACCTCAATTGATTTTCATAAACCAGTGAAATATGATTTCAAAGTAACAGTTTACTTGGCCAAATCTTAATTTTTAACTGGATCGTGTGATATAAACAGTACACCAATGTGGCTATAGCAAAAAGCAAACCAAAACAAAACCCTCATTAGGTTAGATTCATACAGTGCTTTTCATGCATTTAAAATATTTCCTCTACTTCAATTCCATCGTAAAAATTCAGATTTAGGGAGTATATATACTTTATTAAGACTTTTCATTCTATTCTCTTCCAATTCCTGCTTGATTTATTTCGTTTTTTTGGTTTGTGTTTGTTGTTGTTGTTGTTGTTGTTGTTTTTTAAGGTGTGTGTTGGGGGATGTACACCCACAAAGGCACATATGAGCACAGATCCTTTTGGGCTGGCTCCTTTTCTTGTTTGTTTGTTTGTACTTACTGAAACAGGGTTTCTCTGTGTAGCCTTGGCTGTCCTGGACTCACGTCGTAGACCAGGCTGAGGACTGGCTCCTTTTACAGTTGGATTTACAGGTAGTTGTGAGCCGCAAGATGCAGGTGCTGGGAATCAAACTCTAGTCCTCTACGTGAACAGTATGTACACTCAACGGCTGAGTCACCTCTCTAGCCTCTGACCTCCAATTCTTGACTGTTCAAAGTTATACATACATGCGCCCGTCAGAAGTCCTTCTTCTGTACAGTAATTCTTAGGGGAAGCATAGAAATCACAGGCACTCCTTGCATCTCTAAGCCGGCCCAGTGGGTAAGAGCTCTCGCCACCAAACCTGAAGGCCTACATGGCTTCTCATCCACAGCAGGAAGAGGGAACCAAGCTGGGTGAGCCCATCTCTAACCTCCACATAAGCACAGCAGTATTTGTGAACCCTCCGTACACACATCAAATAAACATATGTAATTAAAAATTTTAAACTATGTACTTACAAAAAAGCAAAGTGATTTCTATTCTTTGGGTAACATACATGACATTAAAATAAATCAAAATTACAGTTTTTCATCTCAAGATTGAAGCAACTTGTTGACTATAGTTTACAACATTATAAGAACAAATATTAGAAGAACTGTTGTCTCCTAAAACAAGAGTTTGTGGCCTATCTGTTTGAGGCTGTAGTTGAAACAAACAAAACAGGCCATTTAAATTTGAAAAAAAATAAAAATAAACATAAAGGTGCTTTTCAGAACATTCCTTTAGAGGTTCCATACAAGAAAACAGAAGCCACAAAAGTCACCCCAACACCTGACAAGTTGCTGGAGTCCTGCCACTTAATATGCTAACTGTTGACTGTTTCTTGTTCCTGAGTCTCAGAACCCTGTGGGTCATCCTTCTTATTTCGGTAGTAAGCCAGGACCTGACATAAGCCATAGCTCATAGAAACTGTGGCACCCAGATGAAAAAACAAAACAAAAAACAAAAACAAAAACAAAAAACTACTCCAGTGCAGTGGGTGGTATAAGCTACAGCATCCCCACCTCCTCCTGCCCAGGTTACCAGGAGAGTTCCCACTAGGCTGAGAACTCTAAAAGCGCCAATAGCTACAACTTTGAAGGTGTTTCTTGAGCCAATCAATGCCCTAACTCCAAGGTACCTCATTGGGGCGGGACTTAATGGGTCAGAAATCACACTTCAGAGGAGCCCCACGAGTTACACCACGGTGTCCCTGCAACAGTAGGTCCCAGAGCCCCGCTACTCAAAACACCTGAGGCTGTCTTGCAGAAAAGACTGGGTGTGTGGACTTGGAAGTAGGCCTCATATGGCGGGGGAGGGGGGTGTAAGCACCCCTCTAGTGAGTGGGGGATGCCGCTGTTCCTCTCGGAGCTCTGAGTTGTGGCCAGGTATGGTTCCTCGGGTCCCTTAAATTAGCAGCGGGCAAAAGTTGTGGCTGCAAGCTGCGCTCACCAGCCCCGCCGAGGTGATCTGAGCCCTAATAAAAAGCGCCACCTGGTCCAGGGCGCCCGGCAGGTGCGTGACCTAGGGCACTTACTAAGTGAGCCCCGCCGCAGTCGCGCCCCTTTCCCCCGCGCCCTGAGCGCCCCTCACCTGGTCCCGGGTCTTCAGGTACCGCTGCAGCGCCTGCTGGGTGAGCTCGCCGACGCGCAGCTGCCCATCCTTGCAGGGCACCACGATGCCGGTCCTGCCGAAGCACACTGTCACTTTCATCCTGGCCCTAGGCTCCCGCACGGGGGCCCGGCCGAACAGGTGCCTGGGCCCCAGGGGCGCAGCCCCTCAGTCGGGGGACGTGGGGGCGGACTCGGCGTTGTCACGCGCGTGGCTCCGGGGCCCGGACCCGCAACTGCTCACCCCCCTACCCCACCCCCAGAAACCCCACGGGAGGCCGAGGGCGGGAAGAGGGTGCTGGCGGGGACGCGGCGGGTCGGCCGGGCGCACAGGCGGAGGCTCCACGCGCCAAAGTGAAACTGCGGGCGCGGCCAGGCCGGGCCCTGCCTCTGGCGGTGGCCCTGGCGACCGTAGCAGGGCCGGCCCCAGGCCCCGGGCTGGAGTGGGCGGCGGCGGCGCGCGGGGCCGGAGTTGGGAGGAAACTTTTGCGCCGGCTCCCAACTCCTCCAACGCGCGCGGCGCTCTGGGTTCCCTCGGCCCGAGGGCCAGCCTGGGCCGGGCTCTTAAAGGGGCCGCGCGGCGCCGCCGCGGCTTGCCCCGAATTAACTAGACCTTGGGTGGTAGGTAGCCTGTTACCCGCCCTTGGTTCTCTCCCTCTCTCACACGTACACGGAGCTCTCGGGGGATTGTAACGGGACCTGGGAGCTACCACAGGGGGATTGAAACCGGATCTCATAAAGCACACTTGGAACAGATAGGAAACTGGCAGAGCAGCTCCCTTAAAATGAAAGATGGAGGGAGGTTCAAGGGACACTCCGAGCAGGTGCTTCTTGCCACGCCTTCTAAAATATCCGGAGTAGTAGCTTTCAAGCTTTGAGCAGTAGAGACTGCCCGAAGGCAGAGCTTCTTAGCTACCTCTGGGGTCCCAAGAGAGCTAAGCTGAATGGAACTTTAAGGACACAGTGCATGTGCCAAGTGGTCCACTAAAGATCACACCCAAAGTTCAAATATGATAGGGTGCAGAAGTTTACACTTTCCCTTTGGAAGGGTGACCCCCTTTGTGCATTTGATGAAGAAAAGGACACCCTTGAGTCGTGATCTTGCAGATGCTTATCCTTGAATAAGATTTTGGGAGGGCCTCTGGGCAACAAGTAACATCTGTATCCTTAATTTAAATACTAACCCCCCTACCCCACACCCCCCACACCCCCCACCCCCCACCCCCCACCCCCGCCATACACACACCTTGTACAAAAAGAACGGTGCTTAGCCTAATGGTTGTGGTTCTGTGGTAGAAATTTTTCCTCCAGCCATGGATTTGATCCTCAGCACCGAAAGATTCAGAAAACAAAAACGGATTGGTACTCAAAGACTGAGCAGGCCCTGGGGTCCCTGTATCTAGCCATTCCGTGCATCTAATAAGTTTCCCCCAGGGGATCCTCCATTTTCTACCAGAATTGCTCCTATGCCGACTTGTATTGAGCTTGAATTGCTTGAGCTGGTATGGGTGATGCATAGTGTTAAATTAATGGATTTTGGAGTTCTGATCGATGAGTTTAAAATGAGTGAAAGCTCATTTATACGTTTAATATGCTTTGGTTGTGTTCCACGGAAGCACCTCGTACAAGGGCAATGGCTACAAAGAGGGTCATGTAAACTGAGTCAACTTGAAGAAAACGCACAGTAGACAGACAGTCCAGACAGACAGGCAGCAAATCTAGCAGATTGACTTCAGTTAAACCAAAGACAGACTCATTTTTGTAAAAAAAAAAAAAACAAACAAACAAACAAAACAAACACACACACACACACACACACACACACACACACACACACACACACACAACCATCCATTGAGCATCCTGCAGAGGCAAGGTTGGGGACAGGGTCACAAGTGTATCTTCGGGGACTTTCTCCAGCTATTAACTGCATTGCTAATAATGTCTCCATTCACAATAAAGTGTACTCCCAAGCAGTCCTCTGCTGTGGCTCCCACAGGAAGAAGTAAGATCAAACAAATACAAAATGCAGGTCATCAGTGAGTGATCCTCACTGCAGTACCTGGGATTATATGGGTGTGTAGAAAGGTGCAGAGCAAGATCCTCAGCTGGTGAAACAAGCGCATATCCCGTCCCGCTCCCCAATCCTGTGCTGAAGCCTGTCACCGAACTGGGCTCCCGCTCAGACCGAGACTAGTGTTTGTTCATCTTTCCATCACAAACTTCTTTGCAGCCTACTATAAGTTCTCCTCTGGTACCCAGAGCCTCCACCTTCCCCAGGTCAGCTATGAAGAGCTCGCAGGCTCAGGCCTCCATCCCACTCACAGGAAGATTAGCATCAGGTCTTGTGGAATGCAGCACAGTCCAGGCCTATGTTAGATAACAGAAGCCCGCAACTAGACTCTGATGTGAGCAATGCCCGCTCACCACCCAGTGAACTTTCATGACCCCAGACTGGTAATTGGGAATAGGGTTTAGTGTTTATATTTCATGTTTACTAAATAACCATGTTTAATTTGCTTCTGAGCCTCCTCGAAGCACACGTAGAAACAATTCATCATATATTAAGAAGAGCAGCACAGTCATCCATGCCCTGCAAACACCTAAATCAATATTTCATGCCCTGAGGGACTTCCTAGGCAGAAGCAATAAATAATTTGCCTTGATTGAGTAACGTTGGAGGAGTCTAGACCCAGGTTCCATTGTCTTGTTTTTGCCTGCTGCGTGGATTAACATTGCCTGTGGTGTGATATTTTCCCATTTGTTTTCCAATACTTTAGTAGGCAATCACACTGACCACTGTTATTGAACTGGCTAGCCTTGTGAAATGTATGGTGGAAATGTCAGGTGCCATAATGTGTACATTGACTAAACAATAGTAATTGCTAATCTATAGTTGACCAGTAATGCATCTCTTTTTTTTTTTTTTTTTTTTTTTTTTTTTTTTTTTTTGGTTTTTCAAGACAAGGTTTCTCTTGTAGTCTCTCTTTGTAGACAAGGCTGGCCTTGAACTCACAGAGATCCACCTACCTCCGCCTCTTTAGTGCTGGGATTAAAGATGTGTGCCACCAAGCCAGGCCCCCCCCATCTCAATTTATTTTTATTCTACTAAGACAAAAAGTGCTTTTTTGCTTTCAGAGATTCAGTTACAGCAGTCAATATTTATCATAGAAAACTTGTTGAATTGGAGATAATCTTGCTTTTGAGGTCCTGGAGAATTGTTATAGTCGATTAAAATGGGTACAGTGTCACATAGATCCTCTGTCTTAGCTGTGATGAATAATGCTATAGGATTCATAGAAGTGCAGTTTTCTCTCTGGCTCTGGACTTGGAGCCCGTGAATATTTGTCAAGTAGGGTGGTAGGTGCCAATAGGAGTGTGTGGAAACCCCACTTTTCATTACCTGAGGTGCTTCCATACTGTTTTCCATAGTGGCTGCATTGGCTTTCTTTCCCTGATGGGTTATACAGCGTTTCCACTCCCTTACATCCTCACCAACACTGATGTCTTTTGTTGTTGATGTAACCATTTTTCCTGAATGAAGGTCCTTTAGATTTGTGTTACTAATAACAAGCAAGGCTGAATTTCTTTCATACACATGTTAGCCGAATAGTGCCTCCTGAGAGACATCTATTGATGTCTGCCATCCATTTTTACTGGGGTCTTGGGGCTGTTATGGCCATTGATGTTTTGTTTTTTCAGTTCCTCATAAACACTGTGTATCATTAGCTCCTAGAGAGAGGATGTTTGTAACACTGCCTACCGCCTTGTAGTAGTGTCTTCACTCTGATGCCTGCTGTGCCGTAGCTTTCTAATTATATGGAATTCATGTGTCTAGCCTGCTTCATACCTGTGCTTTTGAGGTCTTATCCAAGTAAACCTCTCTAGTTCCAATATCATAAAGCATATCCTTTCTTTTTTTTTTTTAATATGTTTTTGGTTGGTTGGTTTTGGTCTAGTTGTTTTATGGTTCTTTAGCACAAAACCATTTTAAATTGACATTTTTTTTTTAAACAGGTAGAAAGACAGATCTAGTTTTACCTTTCTGCCTATGAGCATCTAGCATTGCCAGCACTGTTTATTGACGCTACTCAATGACGCTGTTTACTGTCCTTTGCCAATGCCTGACCTTAGCACTGTTGTCAAAACTAAATTGGCCATGCCTGACTGAGTTTTACTTCTTGGCTCGCCATTGTGTTGCATTGGTCTACTTGTCTGTTTTTATGTGGGTAGCCTGCAGTTGGGTTATTCTCCGTAGTACGGATATCTTGACGGTATTTATTCTTCTAACACAAAAACCCAGGCTGCCTTTCTGCTTTTGGATGTGTGCATCCTCTCCGGACTTCGTCATCTCAATCGTTTTCTCATGAAGGACTTTCCCCTTTCTGACTAGGCACATTCTACATAATCTTTTGCCGCTGTTCTCAACTGAATTACTCTCTTGACTTCTGCTGCTGGTTTATAGAAATGATGCTGACTTCTGTATGACAACTAAGTGTCCTGAGACACTGCTAAGTTCATTTAACTTTTTTGTTTGTTTGTTTGTTTAAATAGTTTTCTGGTGGTGTCTTGGGTTTCCTACATATAAGATCAGGTTGTCTGTAAATAGTAGCAATTTGACTTACTTTCCAAGTGATAAACACAATGGCCAAAAGCAGCTTGGGGAGGAGCAGGGTTTGTGTGTTATTACAGTTTACAGCCTGTCATCAAGGGAAGCCAAGACACAACCTGGAGGCAGGAACTAAAGAGAGGCTGTGGAGGGATGCTGCTTACTGGCTTTTTCCCCCCTTGCTTGTTCATCTTACATTTTTATGCAATCCAGCACTACCTGCTCTTCGGTAGCACCCTGCACAAGTGGGCTGGGCGTTCCAGATCAATTATTAATCAAGAAAATACTCCCACAGACTTGACAGCAGTCAATCTGATGGAGGCATTTCCTCAATAGAGGTTCCTTCTTCACAGGTGACATTAGCTTGTGTCAAGTTGGCAAAATAGATAAATAAATAAATACATAAATAAATAAAATTAACCAGCACACTTGTCCTTTCCAATCTGAGTGTCCATTGTTTCTTCCTCTTGCCTGACTGCCCTGAGTAGAATTTCTAGTGCTATGCTGAATGTGAGTGGCTAAGATGAGCATTCTTGTTTTGTTCTGGACCTTAGAGAGAAAGCTTTCATGTTCCCCCACTTAGTATGTTTTAACTTACTCTAGAGGCCTTTATGTTGCTTATGTCTTTTCATACTTATTTTGTCCGGTTTTTATTTTGGAAAAAATGTTGAATTTCATCAAATGCTTTTTCAGTGTCTACTGAAATATTTCGTCCATTCTGTTGATGTGTTATATAGTACTTATTATTTCAAAATATGGAACTGTCCTTGTATCATTAAACTGAATTCTACTTGATTACACGGAAGAGCCCTTTGTTTCTTTTTAGTAGGAGTCTTTTTGTTGCTCATTCAATCCTATCTTTTACTGTTATTGATCTACTCAAATGTTCTGTTTCTGCATCTATCTCGGTGTTGGTGTGTTGACTGCGCCTGTGCTGCGTGTTTCCGAAGCTCTCCTGGAAGGACGGCTCCAAGGGCCGTGAGCTACTCTCATTGGGAACACTCAGCTTGTCTAACGGTCCATCATTACACAGATTCCATAAACAGATCAACAAACCCCACAAAGGATAAAGCTCAACTATCCCTCTTTTGACCCAATTCTCCTCTATAGATGCTGAGATCTCTCTTCCCTGAACTCCTCACTTTCTTCAAACGAGCTTGGATATCATAGAATGATTCCTCTTTAAATTAAAATAACATGAAGGCAAGGAAAGTGCTGTGAGGATATTGTGTTGAGAGTTGGTTATTATTAGATACCTTTTCTCACCATATGATCTGCTGTGAACCTTCTTAGGAACCATGAGTGTGGACCACTGACCATGGGTCTAATTCAAGGTAGCACCAGGTCCTCCCACCACTGGGCCTTTCAATAGGAAACTGCTAAGAATGGGGACAATTCCAATGGTCAAGGATGCTTTCTCACAAGCTCAGGTATCCAAGGAAGTGACCTAAGGTAAAGGGTACCATAAGAATTCGCACTTCTGCTCTGCTCACTTTCTGGAGGAACTCCACCTGTGGCTCACTTATGTTCTCAATGTGATAATAGAGAGTGGGCTGGTGTTCCTGCTACCAGGAGAAGCTGGAAGGAGCTGAGAGTGGCCCTTGGATGCTTCTGTGTGCAAATGGGACTCAGGCAGAGCTAGTAGACTGGAGCTATGTTGAACTATGTTCCAGACCTTCTGCTATTTACCTTCTATGCGATCTCAGTCCACTGGTCAACTGTGGTGATAATCTTACTGTAATGTATAACACGCATAATGTATCTAGCACATAACGAGCAAAACATATTATGTTACCCCACCTTTTATTCCACTTTCAGAACCAGCATATCTTTACTGTTTATTTGCTCTTTTCTTCTGGAGACAGTGTCTCCTTTTAGCCCAGCTGAGAATGGTCTTGAACTACTACTGATCTTCCTGCCTCTACTTCCTGAGCACCGAGGGTTACTGGAATGCACCACCCTGCCCAGCTAACTATTTATTTTCATGAGTCTTGAAAATGTCTTCTTCAGAGAAGTAGCCCAGATGAAATTTAGATTCTATACATCACCGCTCTCCTCAACAATTTCTAAAGCTCAAATAGAAATAACGCTGTAATGAGGGCAACAGGCTCACAGCAAAACCAATAATCAGATCTCTACTGTACTTCGCTGCAGTCCACTCATTATTTTATCTGATGCTCAAAAAAGAATCCTACACTAATTCTCTGATACCTGAGAACTATAAAAATATAGAGCTGAAAAGGACCTTGAATTTATTTGCTACATTCTCACTTTATAGTATGTAATTGAGAGCTGGTGAAATTACCTAACCCATCGTATTCTGATGCATAGATGAGGTCTGAACTCACTCTGGTCCCAGACTGTCTGGTTTGTAGCCTAGCGCTTTCATGGCTTTCTTATTAAAACAGCAGGTTCTTGACCATCATGAGCAAGGATATGCTGCTAAAGAGCCCATTCTTCTACCTATGCCTACAGTTTCAATTTCAACTTGACATCCTGCACCTTTATTTATTCTAACACAATTGCAGCTCTTGAAAAGACGGGCTGGGTGTTAAAATGGCTAGTATAATAACTGGGAACCTACGAGAGTATTTCCAGCAGGTCAATGGTACACTCAGATTAGTGCTTGGTGGAATGCAGGCAACCTAGGAGACAGACAAAAGCCCCTGTTTATTTCCTTCCATCTGCCATTCATTCCTTTATGCAATGCTACTTATTCGGCACTTACAATCAACCGCACTCAAGGTGATTATGAAGCCTTGACTCTAGTGGCGAAGACAGATAATAAATGACTAACCAAATGAACCAGACATCTGCAGATTCCAATGCAGCATAATGAAAGGTATGAGCAGCAAGCTGCAAGGTAGAGAACAACGCGGTAAAAAGCAAACCCATTTAGGTTAATGGTGGCCGGAAAAAATCTAGAAGGAAAAAATGCAAATATCTCCATGATAAGCCCCAAAGTCCCAAGTGTTTGAAATTCAATAAAATCATTTTGGTTCCTGGATCATTAAGGAACCAGATGGAAGAATCTAGAAATGAGGTTGGCAAGATGGTCTACAGCAGCTCTTCCTCAAAGACTAAGGTAGAATAGATGAACAGGAAGGAGGGATTGTGAGATCATCCTGAATTCACAAAAAAAAAAAAAAAAAAAAAAAAAACCAAGAAGAAGAAGAAGAGAGGAAAGTTTGGCAGACAAAGAAAAGTCACCCACTTTTTAATTCAGGCAACTAGTTGAGAGAACTTTTAATTAAAGGTAGCCTGAAAAGTAGGGAAAGCTGAGGGAGGCAGGGCATGAGACATCTGGGACATTATAAGTGGGATCCCTGAAACTGAACCAAGTAAAGTGTTCAGTGAACTGTAGAAACAAAGTCTGTGGCTCAAAGGGGAATCTGAAGGCTGTATATTCGGTTTAGGGACCATATATTTAGAATTTGACTTATCAGAGAGAAGAGATTATCGAAGCAGGCTTAAAATGAAAAGACAATAAGCGGTGCTTGAACTAGACTCTTGGAGAAAGTCAGAAGCATGGCATTCGTGTATGATGACCACTGTGAATGACCAGTTGGTATTCTTATTCTGCATTAGGTGTCATCAATATCAAAGATGAGACAGGAAAGGGTGGTACTGCCCTAGAGGAGACTCATGGCCGAGAACAGGAAATTGAATGTTAAGAATAGAAAGCAAGACAGTTTGACAGGAACAGATAGTCTGCATTCGAACAGGACATAGATCATGAGGGGAGGAAGATATGGGAAGAGGGAAATGACAGAGGAGGGGCTATGAGAACCAGGTGAAGGGGTTTGGATCTTACACATGGAATAGAAATCATGTATATGCTTGAGCAAATGAGTCGTGTACAGAAACCATGGCCTAGCATCACTTATTTTGGCAGCTTCATATAAAAACTCAGGGAATAGAACGTGAGCCACAGTCGACAAAAATACAAAAGAAATTTGGAGACATGCAAGCAAGGCTAAATGTAAGTGAATTATACGTGTATTAGTAAGTTGCTCCCACCTTTATACGCCTTTCCCCAAACTAACAGACTACGTCATTGCAGCTTGCCCGGTTCTGGTATCCTGTGATTCCATAAAGAAGTGGGAGGAATCTTAGGATTCAGATCCAAACAAATGGAGAAACATACGATACCTCAGACAGAGGGGTCTGAATATGAGGAATCGATTACACTGATGGGGAAAGAATGATGTGACAAGTAAAAAGGGATGTGGAGATGCAAATAGAGCGAAGCACAGCGGGACGCTGCCTCTCTCTTCAAGGCCGGTTGGATCATAGAAGAATGAAGGTAGCCAGCCGAATCCGTGAGTGGGGCAGCCTGGCACAAGCTAGATCCATAGTGGGATCTACTCTTATGAGCTGGAAATATGGTCAGAATAGGGGCTTTCCAAAGAGGAGGGCGGCGGAAAATACAAGCAGAAGGAGAGGAGGAATAAGCAGAGGGAAGGAGGGAGGGAGGGACTGACGTACAGAGGGAGGGAGGAAAGGAACAGTGGTACCTTTTACTAGGCACTAGTTTCTCCTGCTTCCTAAATTGGCTGGATGCCAGCTAGCAATGGCAATGGCAGGGGCATACTTGAGAAGAAACACAATAATTGTCCTAAGGTCAGAGGTCTTCTATAGTAATTCATAGAAATAGTAAGTCTCGTTAGTCTTTTGAATATAAGAAAAGCACACATAATATTTCCAATTCAAATTAATATAGTCAGAGAAGTGATATTTTTTAAAAAATCATTCCAGGCTAAGCTGATGCTTTTCTTGGGAGAAAGTACTTCTACATTTACAAGCTTTTTCTTGATTGCCAAAATAACTATTAATTTCCATAATCATTTAAGAAATAAAAAAATCTCTACTCTCACTCAATCATCAAATTCAAATTAATCATTTTGTTTAGCTATAATTGCATAGTACTATAAGCAAAAAATTCCAAAAAAATTCTTATTAATATTGAATACTGAAATTACTTAACTACAGTCCTATAAGATAGTATTTCATTTATTTCATATGCTATAATTTTATACATTAATCTGTGAATTCATTACGGATGCTTTGAAAGACTGAGTTTAATGTTATGATTCCTTTATATAAAGTTATTTGAGAAAGACATTCAGTTTACCTAGTATATACATTAATTATAAGTGCTTTATTATTTCAATACCAGCTGGAAGCTTGATCTAATTAATATTTTTCTTTCAAGGGTGTGTTAGAACGTTCTTACAATGGTCTCTCAACTCCTGAGTATAAAAATAAAGACTATGAATATAGAGCTGGCTAGATGGGTGGATGAGTAAATACACCTGACACTAAGCCTGATAACTTGAGTTCAATTCCTGGAATCTACATGAGAGAATGAGAAAATGGACTCCCACAAGTTGGCCTATGCCCACTACATGCATGCTGTAGCACACAGACACTCTCACACATGCCCCCAAATGAGATAAATGCAAATATAAGAAAAAGAACACGAGTAGATATTATATCAACAACACATCTCATATGTTGAATAAGACTTACAAGGTGCGACTTAGAGGCAAACAATTGTTCCTTTGCTAAAAAATACAGGAAGCCTAAGCTTTTGGCCTCTCTAACTCCCAAGGTGGTGGTTCGGCTTCAAAGTAGCATATTTGGGCCATGACCTCTGACAAACCCATTGGTCCACCCATAGTGCTTTAACAGAAATATGATGTAGACCACTTTACATGGGGAAGAAAACTATCTAAACTCTCTTTGTCTTAGAGCAGTGACTGTCACCCTTCCTAACACTGTGACCCTTTAATAAAATTCCTCATGCTATGGTGACCCCCAACCATAAAATTACCTCTTCGTGAGAGTGTGATATAAACAGCTGATGTGCAAGGGTATCTGATATGCATCCCCTGTGAAAGGGTCTTTCAACCACCAAAGGAGTCATGACCCACAGACTGGGAACTGCTGGCCTGGAGGATGAGCTAGTAATTCAAGTAGGGCCTTCAGCACCATCCACAGCCTCTCCTTTATGGGAACTGGAGAGAGCAATCACTCAGATATGTGTCTCTTCACGGCCGTAGTTTCTCTACGGCTTTACAAACTGAACCACAGCAATCACAGAGGAAGCAGCTTACCAGCAAATGTTTATCAGGTGACTACTATGTGCTGAGTTTTGTATTTCTGGGGAGCAGAGAAGCAATGATGTCTTTTTCTTCTGAAGGTTGCATTCAGGATTGAGAGTCTCAAAAAAAGACAGCCAAAGAGGAGTTCGTGGAAATTCTTGTACTACTGCCGGGAAAATTTTCAAGAATGCTTTTTCCTCCTTTGAGATGATAACCCTTCTGAAATATGACAGCCAATAAGCATTTTTAACTTCTTCAGGCCCTTCTTCCCTTAGAGAATTAACCAAAAGACATTTTGAGTGATGGAGGATAGCTGATGAGAATGGTGCCTATTTTATCTCTAAGACTGTAATTTACATCAAAGTTAAGAACTGGAAGTGGCAATCAGAGTGATCTCTTTCTTGACTCTCAAACTTTTTGGGGTATAGCTATTTTGCTGAATGCAATGAAAGCTTCTATAATTTTGTCCTCAAGGCACTAATTGTAGGCACTCTATAAAAATATGCTTACCTAGCCTACATTTCGACCCTTTTCTTAAATTATGGTTCAGATAGATGGACAATGAATTCATTCTTCGAGGCTTTACCTCTTGTTCTGATAGATACTCTCTCCCTCTCCCTCTCCCTCTGTGTGGTAAAGTGTAAAATAAAAATGTAATCACGAGGAAATCATCCTTTACATTTTCCTACCCAAATCAACATGCATGCACAGAGCTGAGTCTCCAGATCGCTTCTTACAAAGGACCTGACCTAACATGGGTATTTTCTAGCTTTGACATTTTAATCAGTCAGATTTCTAGACAAATCAGATGACCCACTTACACTGTTAGGAGTTTAAACCTTAATCACGGAACTACTTACAGGTGTGGACAGCTGTATGGAGGCCGGATGGGCTGCAGCGGGACATTGAAATGACTGCCTGATGCTTCACAGACAGAGATGCAACCAGTTTGTAGCAATATTAACAGCCAGGGAGCTCATAGAATGGATGATCTAGCCTCATATTTGCCCACATTGGATCCACATGTACATCTCACTGCTCA
Source organism: Acomys minous (assembly GCF_964271855.1). NCBI lineage: Eukaryota > Metazoa > Chordata > Mammalia > Rodentia > Muridae > Acomys > Acomys minous. The sequence continues at coordinate 88,713,876 of NC_140486.1, read as the reverse complement.
AACCCATTGAAAGACAGAGGCAGAGAATCTAGTTAACTCCTAGGGCTGAGACTAGGGCAGGTAAGGGTGGAGACTGGAGAAAGAGGGCCATAGCAATGTGGGTGTGTGTGTGTGTGTGTGTGTGTGTGTGTGTGTGTGTGTGTGTGTGTGTCAGGGATTTTGTTTATTTGGTGGTTGTTTTGTTGTTGTTTGTTGTTGTGTTGTTTGGTTTTATTTTAGTTTTTTGTTTTTTGTTTTTTTTTGAGACAGGGTTTCTCTGTATAACTGCTCTGGCTGTCCTGGAACTTGATTTGTAGACCAGGCTAACCTCGAACTCAAAGAAATCTACCTGCCCCTGCCTCCCATGTGCTGGGATTAAAGGAGTGTGCCACCAAGCCTGGCTTCTTGTGTGACATTTTTATGTTCATCTTATTGTGTATACATTGTGACAAAACTCAAGAGCAGACCTAAGGTGCCAAGCTCACTATGAAGGACACATCAATGGTGTGGACTGTATTGTTTCTACACATCCCAGATTTGCTTCCATCTGTCAGTCTTACTGGAGGGACAATGGTTTCCAGAGGCTTTCTGGGACAGTGTTATCTCTCAGTCCACGTGACTTTCACCAGCCACATGCCTTTGGCTTGTGGATTGAGATGTCCCTGTCACCATGCCTTCACTCTGCCATCACGGACTCCAACCCACTGAAGCCATACCACCAATCAAACTTTTTTTTTTTTTTAATAAATTGCCTTGGTCACTGTATTCTATCATAGCAATTGAAAAGTAGCTAATGCAATGTTCCTGCATTATATATCACAGAAAAGAAAGCACAAACAGCCTCAGACTTAGGAGCAATTTTTGGATGGTGTAAATTGTGAAAAGGTAATTGGAGACTCTCCATGCAGAGTCTTTGCTCTGAAGTCCAAAATGGTGTTGGAACAAGAGATGTGAAAAAGGGTTCTTTCCCTAAGGTGTTTTTCAGTAGACTTAATACCTCACATCAGCACATGACTCATTTTTTTTTAAGTGTAGCTTTATTCCCAGGTCATACCCTCTCTGCTTAGGTTTTCTCTGGTTTAGAAGAGCTCCAGGAATTTAATATTACTCATGTCTCTCAAGCAGCTCCAGGAAACATTTTCAGTTTTACAAAGCCACATGTTCTCCCTCAAATGTAGCCGTGTGTGTGTGTGTGTGTGTGTGTGTGTGTGTGTGTGTGTGTGTGTAAGGCATGTGCATGTGGCTTCAGTAGAACATATAGAAAAGAGAACAAGAAAGCTTAAATTCTAGGGGGTGAGGAAGGATTGATTGAATGCAGGTAATGAGCATAGTGAGAAATGAAGATGAAAAGATCATTGTTTTTTCTAGTTTTAACTCTGTTGCAGGTACGTTATGTTTTTAGTGATAGCTAAGTGCATAAAATGTGCTCAATAGTGAAAGGATAAATCCCATGTGATGTTCTACTGCTTCTGTCACAAAAGGCTGCTCTAACTGGATGGAAGTTCACCCAGTTGTACAACCTTTGGGTGTGGCGAATTTCTGTGTATGATGTGGTTTTGGGTTTTGTTTGTTTGTTAAATCTACAATGTTTTTACACTTGATCTTAGCCAAAAGGCCGAGAAGCGATGAATCTACAATGTTTTTAAAAAATAAATATTTTTATAAAAAATATAAATACTTTTTAAAAAATTCCTGAACAGCAGATTTCAAGTAGCTTTGAATAAAACAATTGGAATAGAATATCATACTAGAGCTCTAAGTTCCAGGAACATGCTAGGAAATTGTTGACTTGAACGACCCCCACCCCAGCCCACCCCACCCCTCCTCTCCCCTCCCCTCAGACATCAACAGTGGAGTTCAGTCTGAAGATCCATAAGCAGTATTGTGGAGCAGCTCCGAGCTTAGGGTTAAACTCAGCATAATCAACGCAAAGGGGTGAGGCCAGAAGAGTTGACCGCTAAAGCGGAAGCTGCCTGGTTCAGGGAAGTCTGGCTAATGAGCATTCAGATAATGGAGAGATTAGAGTGCTGTTGTGGTCAGCGCTAGCCAATTAGCATATCTAAAACCGGGGTTGCAGACAGTGGCTTTGGCACCAAGGAGGAAGCAAGGGGTTAATAGAAAATCCCCTGAGTGGCGGGATGAGGAAGAAGAAAGGACCAGAACCTGTTCTGTCTATCAGCTTCATCAGTAGATTCTAATCCCCTCTGGGTAGAGCTTCCTCAGTGGGGGAGGAGAATCACTCTCAAGCACTCTTAGCTGAAGAACTCTTCATTAAGAGACACTAATTCCTTTTTGTTTGCACTTAATATTCACCAAGTAATCTTGACTGTAGGTTGCATTTCCATCTGTTTGCCTGAGGGAGGAAACGTGTGATCAAACACCACTTCGTGAGCTTCTAGTGTAAGTTGCATCTTGAAGCTTGAGGCACCTGTTGAAGGCCCAGGCCAGGGAACTAGGTGCCTAGGTTCTTAGCTGGGCTTTGCCTCTCCCTACCTTGGGGACAGGTGGCTCAGTCTTTCTGTGCCTCATCTTAACAACAAATTAAAAACCTATGTACTCTCTGAGGTTGCTATAACTGACATCTTCCTTCCTTCCTTTCGTTTCTTTTTTTTTTTTTTTTAATTTTTTATTTTTAGACACAGGGTTTCTCTGCATATTCTTGGCTGTCCTAGAACTCAATCTGTAGACCAGACTGGCCTCAAACTCACAGAGATCCACCTGCCTCTGCCTCAGAGTGCTTGAATTACAGGCGTGCGCCACTGTGCCCGGCTCTATCTGATTTCTGTTTCTTTTTTTTGTGTGTGTGAATTTGCTGGGTTAAAGACTTGATTTGGGAATACAGAAAATGCTCTCAGTTCCCACACCCGAAACTGACTTCTGGGATTGCCTAACTGACAGATTCTCTGGAAGGACCTCTGGACAATAGTGCCATTCTGTTGTGTGTACGGAAGTGAAGGGGGGCTGTGATGGGCTCTGCACACAGAAGGCAAATTCCCGGGACTTTCTCGCCAAGGAAAATATTGCTTCCACCTTGGAGCAATACGGGGGCTGAATCTGCCTGAAGGCATGCTCTCTGTCTCTTGGCTATTTCCTTGTTCCTTTCTCAGGTGTGAGAAATCCACACCTAAATGAAAGAAGAGCAAAGTTCCTGAAAAAGGTACACTGCACGTGTAAGGTTTTATTGCTCAGATCTCTTTGACCAAGGATGGCAGGCCATTCAAGGCCAAAGTCTAGCTTTTGGAGAAGCCATTTACAAAGGTGTGTCTGTCATCTGACCTAAAACACAAACAGAAAACTAAGGTAGGATATCAGTGTCTGCCTTGGGAACTAAGCGTGATACCGACTGAGCATGAGGACTCAATATCCAGTTTGAACAAGAGTAAGACGCAGGGGCTGGAAAGCCATCCACCAATGGAGGGGTAGAAAGGTGTTCCGTGATGCTGTGCTTTAGACCAAAAGGAGTTACTGCAGCAACTCATTAGAAAGTAAAGGCACTGCCCACCTTGCCACCCCATATCCACATCAATAAGCCTGAGTGATCAGCTCCCCTGAATTGGGAGCCTGCACTCCAAATGCCCCACTAGAAGCCACAAAACTACTAAAAATGTATATATTCTGGATGCTGTAAATTCAGCTTCTTCCATCTTACACTAGCCTACCTAGATAGGTAGTGATGTCCTAAGTTGCTAGGCAGACCAGGCCAGAATGCTAACAGTAGCTTTTCCTGAAAAATGTCCCCTAGGGAAGACAAGGCTCTCAGCTCTTTGAACACCAACCATCTGCTTCCACCATGCTCAGCATTCCTCCTCCTCCTGCTACAAACTCTGAAACTTCACACCAGCCAAGGACCAGATGGGAGGCAGACATACTCAAAGCTTAACTGAGAAGGGTTTATATGTGGGGACCATTTACAGGAGTGGGAAGAAGGAACCAAGAAGGAGAGACGTTCCGAGATTTGTAAACCAGGAGCCAGCTGAGCAGTAGCCTGAGGAGGCAAGAAGACAGAAGAATGCCAGAACGCGGAGAGGAGCTGAGCTATGGAAGGGAGCTCCCCTAGGATCCGCGGCCACCTGCAAAGAAGCAGAGCCACTGCCAGAGTGCCAAGCATTTGAGACTACTAGGCTGCTTGGCGAAGATGGACCAACTTTCCTTCTGCTCTCTCCAACGCTCTACTACCCCCAAAGCTTCTTGGCCAAATGTAGATTGAATCCACAGGCAGTAAAAGTCCTGATGATGCTCTTCTGGGTGGACAGCATCCCCCAGGAAAGGCTGGGGATCTAGGAGGCAAACAGGTTAATAGGTGTAAACATTTGCCTCTATCACTCTATTTTTTTAAAGGTAAGCTTTACTGTGTGGCTCTAATTTGCTTATAAAAGCAATATTTGTTGATGTATGAAAAACATTTTTTTCCAGAATCCAGTTTTCAGGAAGCTCTTAACAGCTCCTTTGCAGTTAATATTTATTTTCAGTTTTTAATTTGTTCACTTTACATCCCCCTCCCTCGTTGCTTCTTGGTTCCACTCTCCCTTTCTCATACCCCCCTCCCTCCCTTCTCTAGTCCTCAGAAAGGAGAGCCCTCCTCCCCTAACATCTGACCTCAACCTATCAAGTCTCATCTGGACAGCCTGCATCCTCTTCCTCTGTGGCCTGGCAAAGCTGCCCCACCAGGGGGAAGTGATCAACGTGCGGGGGCCATGTCAGAAGTAGTACCTACTCCCCATATTGTGGGCCATAAGGAGAATGTGATGCCTATCTACTACATCTGAACAGAGGGTCTAGGTCCTCACCATTCATGGTCCTTGGTTGATTAAAAACATTTTAAATCCATAAAAGTAGGGTGACAAAAATAAAGTAAAATTAAATTAAAACTCAAAATTCTGTCATCCAAAGCTTCTAGTGGTCACATTCTATAAGGGGAATTGTGAGCTTTGCGTTTGACATTTAAGATGATATTATGAGCATCCCCTCCCCGCCCCCACTCACCAAATAGTATATATATGTGAAGCACTATTCTTACAGAGTTCTCTGGAAGCCCATCATCGGCCTCACTAAGATTTGTGTAAAGAGGCTTTTTATATTAACATTCAAATTACTTCAGGGCTTCTACTATTGTATATGATGTTGAAATAAATACTACTATATGTGAAAATGTCCATTTTCAAATGAGAGCGTCTTAGAAACAGGTCGATTCAATACCACATTTCACTGACGCTTCAAGCTCTTTTACACACAGTAGTCAACCTACAAAGGCCATCAGCATTTAGATGTACTCACTCTTGAAGAGAGCCACAGGGAGCAGGGTTACCAAACTGTCCTAACAGCAATAAGTCTGTAATGTAGCAAAGCAGACTGGAGGAAGAAACGGTGACTCTGGAGGGGGGCAGCGGGGGTGGGGGGGGCTGGGGTTAGAGAGGAGTGAAAGGAAGCTGTATTCATCTCCATACTCCAGGATCTGGCACATGGTGAAGAGCTGGGATGATGAGCTGCCCCTATAAGCCTAGATTTCAGGAGGCTTGAAGCAGGAAGCTTAGTACAAGGTTAAGGTTAGCCTGGGCTACATAGTAAGTTCTGGGCCAGCATGAGCTATTCAGAAAAAGTTAGTTTTTATCTAAAAATTAAAATTAAAAAAAAATTAATTTAAATAATTTTTGGACAAAGGAGTGTTATGTCTAATTTATACAGTAAGTTATAGGAAAGTCCTAAACTGAGACCAGATCCACACTGCAAATACCTTCTATTGGTGTGCACCCAAATCAGTCCTGATAGCTCTGCTTTCCCTCTATCATATGGCATGACCTTTCTGTTTCAGGGTCCTTCACCTAACCACGTATGAAAAGACACCAGAGGGAACACAGCCAGGCGTTTGGGATAGTAGGACATGGCCGTTATTTTGCTTGCCTCAATACCTCTTAAGAATGTGATAAAATCATCAAAAATAAAAAATAACCTATGAATATGCCATAACTTGATGACTGACATGTAAGACATGGGCAATAAATGTTGGTCATACGATTTCATTAGCCCTTTCCCCTGCCATCTTTCCTAACTCCTGCACAGAAGATTCTACTCACTTTACCTAAATTAATCTCTCTCTCTCTCTCTCTCTCTCTCTCTCTCTCTCTCTCTCTCTCTCTCTCTCTCTCTCTGTCTCCCTCCCTCCCTCTCCCCTCCCCTCTTTTCTTTTTTGAAGGGGAGTATTGGGAACAAAAAGCAACCATCTGGTATAGGGAGAATGACTGAGGTCTATTTTGGATAGGTTGACTTTGGAATGCTTACAGGGCAGGTGAACGTAAATATGCCATAGGCAGCAGGGGAAATTGGCTCAGGGGAAAGATTTGGCTCAGATGTAGTTGTAGAATCACAGGTATTAATGCATGCATGAAACTTGATACAATTAATGAGTGTACAGGGAACAGAAAAGGACTGCAGAGAATGAGTGTTTGGAGGTAGGAGGAAGGAATGCTATAGAAGACTGGAAGCAAATGCAGGACAAGAATGCAAACATTCTCTGAGGCCACTGGGGAGAGGATTCTGGTGAGGAATGACATGGCAGCAAAATCCTAATAGAGATGAGAAACATGAGGACTCAGTGTCACATATGGAGAGATTTTCAAGTAGATACACAGACCAGATTTTATTGTTATCTTTGTTATATGTCTCAATGATTTGTAGAGTTATGGTTGGTTAGTGAAGAATGAATAAAGCTAGGGTTCATCAAATGTAGCTGACGACAGAAGTACAAGACTTACTGGCAGCTTAAGTGATGTTGGCAAAAGAATATTCATTTTATATTCCTACCTATTTGCTTCTTGTTTATTGAGATTGATGGTGGGCAGCACAAAACGTATACAATATTAAGTTTGAAAAAGCACTATTCTTCCAGCACTCGGGAGGCAGAGGCAGGCAGATTGCTGTGAGGTCAAGGCCAGCCTGTTCTACAAAGCAAGTCCAGGACAGCCAAGGATACACAGAGAAACCCTGTCTCAAAAAACAAAACAAAACAACAACAACAACAACAAAAACCCAAAAGAAAAGAAAGAAAGAAAGAAAGAAAGAAAGAAAGAGCACTGTTCAAAGCAGAGACAGGAGGATCACCCTAAGTTTGAGGGCAACGTAGGCAACATGGTGATACCTGACACAAAGAATTAAAATAACAATCTGTTATGAGTAAAAAATGGGGACCGTCTGCTCTTTAATGTCACCTGTAGATTTCTAAGTGGGGGTATGCACCTAGCTCAGTTTAAGAACCACCTATTTCCAGGAGACCCCAGTGGTATGGTGACGCCCATCCTGTTCTCTGTAGGAGACTTCTGGAAACTAGAGTAGGGAGTGAGGAAGCTATGGGCACTGGAGGAGAGAAGGCTGGGAGAAGAATGTAGCTGACACGACCAACAACAGTTGCTTCACTGCAGTCATCCGTTGGCTTGCCATGGCATTCCCGAGTTTCTGATTTGCTGGTGACCTTCAGTGTATGACCCTAAGTCCTTGTTCACCCATCCATACATTTGACCTGCCTGTCATTTCAATCAGCTCCCTCTCAAAGCTCTTTGTTCCTGAAATTTCCCCTCCAGCCACGATTCCTGTACTTCTTAGTCTTCGATGATTCCTTCTTGTACTTGTTTGCTGTCCCCTTTGACCTTGACTCTGCCTTTCGGATCGCTAGCCTCCTACCACACTGGTTTTCTTTGGAGTTAACTCATTTTTTTTTCCCTAGCCAGCTTATACTCTGCAATCACAGTTAAAATGCGCTGCCGCTCATGAGGGCAACAAAAGAAACTCTCATCTCCCTTCTCCTTCCTCCATATACAGAAACGTGCAGTTTAGAAGGAGCAGCCAGCATATAACCGTTTTTGCAAAATCCATCCCCTTTGAGAGAATTTTAACCCCAGAAATGGGTCAGTTCTTGTGGAAGGAACGTGACTGGGCCCCCAGTGAAAGTAGTCTCTCGGTGGGCTTTGCCTCATGGAAACACCTCTGAAACCCCACTGAGTGAAGCCTCTGTGATGGGTGGGAAAGTGCATTTTGGGCTCAGGGATTAAGGACCCAGGACACCAGCCAGGCTATTATATTGCAAATCAATCATCAAGGGGAGGGGGGAACCTAAAGAGAGACCAGGGGATCCAGACGGACTAGGAGAAAGGAGGAGAGGCTGCAGGAAGGGCCCCCCGAGGGTGGTGCGGATTGCTTGTAATGGGGAGAGGATCAGCGTGCAGGTCCCGAAATGCCTAGGCATTTGTCCTGTGGACCTGGTACCCAAAAAGTTTATTCTTGTTCTTTTTAACCTCCTTTCCCTCTTTGTTAGGGTAGTCTGGTTGTAAGGAAGATACCTGTGTTTAATAAATTCATAATAAAATCTAATTGTTAAGGAACCAGAGCCATCAAATTCTGGCGAATCTCGAGTCTGAGTCTGTTCTTAAATGGACCTAGCCTGTGTGGGTCTTTCTTTCAGCAAGTGGAATTAAAATCTTGATTCTGATTAAGAACTCCATGTATTCATTTCAAGCCTTAAGCTTCCAGAAAGTTCATTTATGGTCCCTAATTCATAATTTGTTCAATGTGAGCTCCCTATCTGTCACCTTTCTCTACCAGAAGAACCAAATGAACCTGTAGCAGCCTCTAAGTGAATTACTGTTTCCACTGGAGTGCTAAACTGAGTCAACTGTGGGAGTAAAATTTATTTTTCCCTCTGAGCCACTGTTGCATACAAGAAGGAAGTAGGTACTAATCTAGACAAAGAACACTTAGTAAACTTGTATATTCCTAGGTATAACTCATTTAGCCTGATCCCACTTGTCATTCTTACATACTTTATTTTTACAATAAAAACATGATGCTCTATTATGTCAATAGTAAGTTGGAGGAGTCTTAAAAGAAGCCTAGCCTCTGATGCTTCACATGGGCAAGCAGGGTGTGACTATGGAAGGGGAAGATTATGAGCACACCACTTGTCTCTTTGTGTGACTTTTCAGTTACATTGCTCTGACCCAAGTTTTCTCATTACTCCCATCCCAAGGAAATGGGAGTTAATCCATCTACTACATATAAATTTTGCTGGGATTATAGAAAACAGTGTTGCAGCAAGGATGGTACCTCATGATATTTTTACTCTACTGTCTATTGGTAAATCATGGCTGATATATATATATATATATATATATATATATATATATATATATATATATATATATATCAGATATTATGTTATACAGAGTTTATTAGATGAGCATATGAGCATGGGGGAGAAGGAAAAGGGAAGGGGTACTCCAGACAGAGAAGAGAGAGAGAGATAAAGGTAGAGAGGAGAGAGGTAGAGAGAACTAGAGAAGTAGAGAGAGAGCAAGGTAGAGCCAAGTGGAGGGTGTCTTTTATATGGCCCAGGTAAGCAGTAACATCACAGACTAAAGCAGAATCCTAACAATGGCCACCATCACCAGATTCTAAGTCTGAGAATTAGTTCCCAGAATATTCCCGAGACATTTCCCAGAGTCCCCCTCCCTACCCCCAGTACTCTTCTGAGTCCTAGTTTGTCAACAAGGACCAGACATTGGCAACTCTTTCTCTGAATCTCTTTGTGATCCTGCTTTGTAGTCCTGGACAAGGTTCTAATTTGATGGCTAGATAGGTGTTGATTCTAGAGTCTTCTGTGAATTGATTAGACCTCGCATGCCAATGCTTCAGAGAAGTGGCTTAGGAAAGTTTCTCCACAGGACAGGTACTCTTAGGTTGGGGTTTGGTCTGGTGCTATGTATTCCCAGTGCTAATTACTGGGACCCAAGATCTGGTTTCCACCCAGACTGAGCACATTCTCACATACACCTGTCTTTGTTGTGTAAACTTTGCTCTACCTAATTCAAAGTTAATGGGTTAATAAAGTTGCTGAAGCCTGTGACTGGGCAAATAAGAAGAGGCAGGGCTTAGGTTCCCTGGCTTGGGGGTCTGAGAGGGACCACGAGGCTGGCAAGGGCAGAGAAAAGAAGGAGAAGATTTAGCAGGAGAAGAGAAAGCCAGAGAGGAGGATGTTGCCAGGAGGAAATAAGGACCAAGAGCGCTCGGCCAAGAGAAGTTTGCTTGAGGACAGACTGATGAAACAGAGCAGCCCAGGCAGCAACTATTATGGCAAATAACTTGGGGGTGTGTCCCTGGGAATTAACAAAATAGCTTAGAGGGTTGATACCTGCCCATATATGGTGCCTTAAAGATTTTGTAAATCCATGAGGCCTCTGTCTCAGTCATTTGGGAACTAGCAGGGGTAGAGCAGCCCACTAGAGACTAATATTCCCCTTCTGCAACAAGTTTATGTGTCAATTTCACTGGTTTAAAGAGCCAAGAAAGCTGGCAAAATCATCACTGAGGCAGGCACAGTGGTACACAGCTCCTCATTAGACTGAAGGAGGATCCCAAATCTGAAAACAGCCTGAACAACATAGCAAGACTCTAACTTACAAAAAACACAACACAACAAACAAACAAAACAAAGCAAAAAACAACAAAAAACAACAACAAAAAAAAACAGGCTAGGGTTGCAGGCATGTGGCTCAGACATAGAGCCCCATCCTAGCCATATGTAGGCCACTAAGTTTGAGTCCCAGGACTGAAAAATAATAACAGCAAACAACAGTAATAATGAAGAAGAACTTCTGGGTGTGTCTATGAGGTCTCCCTGGAAGACATCAGCATTTGAATCAGAGACTGGATCTCTGTTATGGATGGGTGTTGTGCAATTAGTTCCATACTTGAGTGGAGCAAAAGGTGCAAGAAAGGCCAGCCCCCTCCATCTTCCCCTGGTCCTCAGAACTTCAGACCCCAGGACTCACATCTACGGTCCTCAACCCGAGTCCAACGCCCTTCGGTCTCAGATTGTGAGTTGTTCAACCAACCTTTTAATTCTTAGACACTGAGACTTGGACTCAGTATCCAGATTTCAGGTAAAAGATTTTTGGAGGCTCTTGATACCTGTGATTGCATAAGCCAATGTCAACTTTCACAAATCCCCGTGTATATCTCGACGTGCAACCTACTGCCCTTGCCTCCTAACTGATACACTGGGGTTCTGTAGCTGCAAGCCTCCATCCCCTTGATCTCTGACAGAAGGTGCCAGAAGCTTCGCCTTCTTAACCAGTCTTGGATGGTCAAGTACAGTGCCAACTGCTCTTAGAGAAGCACCCCTACATAGTCAAGTAATCTCACTGGAAACATTTCATCTTTCCTTTACCAAAAATACTTTGTTTGGCGCTACAACGTTTCAAACTCATTTTATTTATTTATTTATTTATTTATTTTTGATGTAGTGTATATGCTTGTGTGCACGCGCAGGTGCAAAAAGGTGCATGAGGAAGTCAGATATCAACCTTGTATTTCTTCCTTCAGGCACCATCCACTTTTGTCTCTTTTTACCCGTTATATTAGTTCTTTGGCAATTTTATGCGTGTATATAATGCTGTCCGACTGCTTTTATCCCCCCATACTCTTTCTTGTTCTCTTCCTCGTTACCTCCTTTTCTCCCCACAGGCCCCTTTCACATTCGTGCCGTTTGTTTCCTTTTGTGACTCTGATTTTAACCACAACTGCCTTTGTGGCCACGGGGCTACATAATCGATTGGTTTCTAATAGGCTCACTGATTGGTACACAATAATCAATGCCTATCCTTCCTCCAAAAATTTGTCACTTACCAATAGTTCATCAAGGGCCCCCTGTTCCATGATTGGCTGTTGACAGTGTAAACAACTGCAGTTCCTAGGAGATGATGTTTGGGATGATTGTGTCAGGCCCTGAAGGTAGCATTTCACAACTCTTCTCTCTACCTTCTGGCTCATATGTTCTTTCTGTTCTATCTTCTGTAATGTTCCAGGAGCCTTAGGCCAGGTAGTAAAAATGTCCTGTTTAGGGAGAAGCACTAAACTGTCACTCTAAGAAATTTTTGTAACAGCCACAAGTCTCTGTACTCACTAGAAGGAGAGGCCCTGCTGATTAGGCACGAGACTAGCATTTATGTATAGAAATAAGTACAAAATGTGAATATAGTTTTGTGCCATGTCAGTTTAGTTAATGACCAGTAATGACCTCCTACGGTCTATGACCACCTCAGTCATTGGTTTCTCACCAGGTTTACAATAATGGCTTTTCTCCTGCGCTCTGGGTCTCAAATCCCATCCAAAGGGCATCTGGTTGCTTCATAATTGTTGTATCACTATTGCCAAAGAGAGTATAGCTTGTCTGGCAAGTTGGCATTGTAGTTTAAAGAGTTTACAGCTGGGTACAATCTTCCCCCTACAGACTACATAGTGCCTTCCACACTATGCTGAAGACACTGGCCACTTAAAAACAACAACAACAATAACAACAAGCAAACCCTAAAACAAAACAAAACAAAAAAAGCGGCACCTCTCGCTGATCTGGAATTCTTCTAGTAAGCTAGCCTGGGTGACCCCAGGGGTCACTCACTTGTCCTGCCTTGCCGGAAGTAGGATTACATGCACATGCCATCATACTTGACTTTCTAAAATGTGACTTCTTAGACTCAAACTCAGTTTCTCATATTTGCTAGGCAAATAGTCCATCAACTGATTTAGTCTCTAGTACTTACTAACTCTTTTTTAAATTAAGTAATTTATTTATTTATTCACATTACATCCTGGTTATAACCACCTTCCTCCTCTCCTACCAGTCTCACCTCCTCCCTCTCCTGTTCCTGGGGGTGGGGATAAGGAGCCCCCTTACCCACCCACCCCAGATTCCCAAGTCACATCAAGACTGAGTTTGTCCTCTTTCCCTGTGGTTGGGCGAGGCAGTCCTGTTAGAGGGAAGTGATGGAAAAACAGGCAACAGATTTACTAACTCTTATAGAAAGACTTCACACTGCCAAATGGGAGGCTGTATTTGCTTATCCATTTCTGAAAACCGGAAAACATATAGTCACTACTGCAAAAAGTGAATTTCATTGGCATTTTATGAACCCTCCTCAATTAATCTGACAAGCTGAAATTCATCTCCTTGGCTAGTCCATGTTATTATTTCTGTTTCTTCCCTTATGATTTATTGAGTGTGCATCTCCTGTTAAGAGGTTAACAATTAGTTTTCCATCTATTTCTCCACTAATTATCCCACTGAACACATATGCTAAAGCTATAATTCATAAATGAAAGTTAATGATACGGTCACTCAATGCATTTTCAATTGTGTGTGCTTAATTTTTTTAGATTGGTTTTGTTTAGTAGTGTAAATTTACTGTTTCTAATAATATTTGATTTTTCTTCTGATCCCCTATGAGCAAAAAGTTGAAAGTGTGGATGCTAGATGCCGGACTTGGGAGGCCATGAGAGCAGGAATTGGGGTGAGTCAGGGATCTGTGGGCTAATTTCTAGGCTGAGGATAGAAAGAATGGCAGAAAACTGAGGCTTCAGGATGAGGGGAGGGACAGGATGACAATGGCTGATGTCTATAGAGCTCCCACACCTTAACCCTGGTTCCAGATGCGCTACCCATGCCATTTGCTTAGGCTTCCATTGACAGTTCTGGAAATGACTATCGTTATTAAACCTCAGTTCCATTCATGGTCCCAATAGGATACAGAAACCATATGCAGACATAAGCACGAGGACAATGTTGCAAAGGGACCGTTTGTAGAGTGGCGGCAGCGGTAAGGGAACCACTAGGAATGGTTGGAGATGTTGGAGATTTCCATCTCTCCTATTACTAGCATCAAGGAAGGGCTGCACTGGGGTGGTTTTTGGAGAGCTGTAGTGTGAAGAGGATCAAGGAATACTCCAAACTCTCTCTTGTAAAATCTGACCTCCCATTGGCTGAACCCTAGCAAGTTTTGCAGATGGGTAGGCAGAGAAAACAAAAGGTGGGGTGTGTGTGTGTGTGTGTGTGTGTGCGCGCGCGCGCGCGGGCGCGCGTGTGCGTGTAATACAGACTTTGAGGCTGAAGGTGGAAGGTGGGAGGAAAAATACTTGACAGATGATGATAAGAAGGCTAAAGGGAATCCAATACTTCTTTGTCAAGGTCACACAACTAGATGTACAGGCCCAGGACTCATGCCTTAATACTCAAACCAAAAGCGCTGTCTTTTGAGAACTTTGCAAGGAAAGAGGTTTATTGCAGAGGCATCCTGCAGCAACCCTCTGTTAACAGTGCGAGAAGTATAGAATCTTGACAGGGAAGCCTGTGGCTAAGCTGGATTCATCAAAAAAGAGCAGCTAAGTTCAGACCAACTCAAAGAAATAATCCTTAAACACACGTATACACTTACAGCATAATACGCTTGCATAGACAATTTAAAAAATATCCTTGTGATTATGTCAGCATGATGCCAACTATGTAGTGTAAAAACTAAAATTAACTCAATCTTTTCTCAATATCTAAATTTCCAGAAGCAAAATATGTGGATGATTCGGAGATTTTTTTTTTACCTGCTAAGTTTTGTAACAATAACTAAGGGCTTTGGAATAATTTCAAAACCTTTCTCTTGCATTACATCACTTAATCCACACTGCAGCCCTTTCCCGTTAGTATTAGTATTCTGGGCTGGTAGATGAGGGATTGGGAGCTCAGAAAAACCAAATGACTTGTCTGATATCCAAGAGCCAATCTGTGGGAGGACCACCCCCCCCTTCAGAACTCTGATCTGGCTGGAAGCCCCGTGTTCCTTTTGAATCAGTAAGCTGCACCCTCAGCAGAGATAGATCCTAAGTCTTTTACAAATTGAAAACACAGAAAGCAAAACAAAATAAAGCAATCTGCTATCAGGCCCTGCCAGGGATTAAAATGAGAAGGCGATGACTGCATTTGCTTTTGGCGAGATGTTTCCCCATCTATCGCATCATTTGTCATGAAGCCAGTCAGGAGAGGAAGGGGCTGAAAACACAGTGAGGGTCACAGCAGAGTCCAAAGGTATGAATTAGGAGCACCCTTCCCCTTACACCGAACCCTGAGTTTGAGCAATAGCTTTCAAAGGTGCTGCAACCAGACCGGATCTCTTTCTTTCCAGGGACATTGTTTAAAACCCAGAGCTAATTCAGAATGTGCTTCCAGAGAAACAAGGCCCAACTCTCCCTTCTAGAACTAAGCCCGACTTCTACCAGGCTTCTTCCTACAGCAAGCCCTAAAAATAAAAGTAAACCAAACATTCCAACTGCATCTGAACCATCAGAGCAGCAATTATATAGACACTAAGACACGGTCATTCACAAAGCAATCTAAACTCTTCAGTGTTGGTCCAGTGGTAGAAGTGAGCATGGCCCTTTGAAGACAAAGTATTCTTCAAGATTCAGCTCAATAACTAAAAATACTAATGTTGTGTTTGTCCTCCCCCTCATTTATGCCATCATTGCCATAGATGGCTCTAGTCAAATTGATATAGCAGGAGATTACCATGTATATATGCCCAGTGCCCATCTCCTGGGTGGACCAGTTTCTCAGTCCTCTGTTGGCCAGTGTTAGACCCGGGAGGAAATTGGAGACTGGAAGGAGAGAGGAGAGAGAGGTCAGATCTTTTTTTCTTCTTTTCTTTTCTTTCTTTCTTTTCTTTTCTTTTCTTTTTTTTTTTTTTTTTTTTTTTTTTTTTTGTTGTTGTTGTTACGGTCACAGCTTTTGGGTCATTCTAGTTTGACGTTGTCCCTGTGACAAAGATCATCATAGTTTCGGTTGAGTGGCTTCTCTACAGCTAGAGGTATTCCCAGGTTGAGTCACTCTCCTTCCTTTGTTGGCTTCATTAGGCTAAGGATGTTCAGGACAGCAGCTCTAGAGTGTCTCATCAAGTTTGTGGGACCACACCTGTGTCTTTGGAAACAGTCCTTTTCTCAGCTCTTCCCAATTACCCCTGTGGAGTCTGCATCTGTTTCCTGCCAGGACCTGGACTAGCTCTGCCAATTACTACTCAGGGTAAGATGAGACCGTGAAACAAAGCTGGAAGATGCTTCCCCCCTCCCACTTAGGGTCCCGCCCCTCTGCTCTTTTTCTATAAAAACCCTCCTGATCTCGTGACCTAAAATGGACTCTGTGAGATGTGGGTGCTTGGGGAGATAAAGCAGTGAGAAAGACAAAAGCAGTGAAGGAAATAAACAAGGAAGAGATGGTAAAAGCAGTCAGGCAGTGGAGAAAACAGCAGGGCCATCTATGGACACTAAGAAGCATTAAAAAATAACAATAAGATGAGGAATAGATAGTTTAACCCATAAGGTGCCGGTGTGCAAGCATGAGGACCATAGTTTGATCCGGAGAACTCAAATGTTAAAAGCAGGGCATGGAAACACATGCTTGTAGCCCCAGTATCAGGGGCTCAGGTCATATATTCTTGGCCTCATTGTCTGGCCAACTTACACGGCATTCTAGGGGACAGTTACACACACACACACACACACACACACACACACACACACACACACACGTCTGGAAACACCCATACACAGACCGAAAGATCCGGCCCTAGAAAGCTCTTAAGATATAATCGACTGAGACGATGTTATAGACCGCTCCCAGGTGACAAAATCGTGTTAAGCTTCAAACCAGGGACCATTGGCTGAGGTGCCTACTGAACACATCAAAGCAGACGAGGTCCTCCCAGCATCCCTCAGTCCCTACCTGTTCCGGGGTTTGGCTGGCATACCCCGCCCTCTACCCTGAACTCTCCAACCCAGTGGTTGGCTATGCTTCCATCCAAAGCTCTTCCCTATATGATCCAGACATTTTGGTTGCCTACCCCCTTTTGCTTCTTTTGTACCTTTGACCCCCCTGACGGCTGCACTTGGTTCCCCTCTCTCCCTTCCCCTCCCCGTCCCCCCCCCCCCCTCATGGCTCAGGGTCAGGACCACACTGGACTCTCCCAGATGCGGCTGCCTCTGGCTATGCTCTCCCACATCTCTATAATACACTTCCTCCTCCAGCACCTAGGAGCAGTCATGTCATGGCCCTTTTCTTTTTCTTTCTTTTGTTCTTTTTTTTTTTTTTTTTTTCCATTCAGAAGTGAAGCCTGCAAAGTTGTATTGGGGCAAATTGGGCTGTCACAGTAAAATGGGGGTCAAACAATCACTTCATTCTGCTCACTCAAAGCAGAAATCAAATATTGATTCCCACTCGGTGATTAGACTCACTACTCAACTCATATCTATGAATTTTTCCACATGAATCTTTCCGTTTCAGATTTAACGTCGCGGAGACATAAGAGGTACTTGGCTACTTTTGCCAAATAGGGTTAAAGTTATTGAAAGAGAAACAACTGGGTCCCTTGGGCAGCATCCTCTTGTAGTTCTTCCGGTGGAATGCAAGGAAGAAGAGGTGAGATGTGCGCAGGGGACCCTTGGGTGACCTATATTTAGAAACTCTTTCATGTGGAGAGGCACAATTAGGAGTACACTTCAGAGGCTGAGGGTATTATTCAGTTATGCGGCTGTTTCCCTGCCTTCCCAGTGTTCTGTGAATAGGGTATTAATGCTCTGCTAGGAGGATGTGTGGGAGGAGCTATACACAGGGGGTGTGGCTTCCTGAGACTATTCAGACTGGGTTTAGCCAGCGCCTGTAGGAGCAAGAGATGGAAGAGAAATGATTAAGCAGTCCAAAGAGTTAGATCATGAGGGCTGCAGGTTAGGAGATTTCAATAGGATTCTAAACGATTCAGGGATTTACTACTCTCTGGAAACGTCTGTTGTCAGAGCCGTCCAGCTTGTATTTGGGTTTTCAAGGATATGTCTGTCAGCAACGGAAAAGTTAAAACATGACAATAAACCGGACTTGAGAGAAGAGAAACTGAATATATGCAGTCCATCTTTAGTCATCTTTGAAACATTGTTATCTATGGACATGGCTTTATGGTTTACTTCTCGGTTCTCTATTTTCTAGTTTATTATGGTATCTATATTGTATTAGGGTGTGTGGTGCCAATTAGGAAACACATTATTGTGGAATTTGTCCTTATAAAACATATATCTGCCCCTGTGTCACATGCTCTTAATGTCTTCATTTCTTAGAGTCAAAATAAAATATAAACATTTTAAGAGCATCTAATTTCAGTGCATATATATTCTTTGTTTGGAGTTGGAATTGATTTTCATTTTGTGCTATTAACGTAAATGTCCTACTCCCAGCCATTTTAAAGGCCTACGGTTGCTTGATCCTCACTTCAATGTCACCTTCAGTTCATCAACCAAACCATAGCTTCTCAATCATTTGAGGACATAATCCATTTTTGCACTTTATTACAAATATGAAATCAGACGCCAGAGTGACACTTAACTTCTCTATCCCTTAGTGTCTGTGATGAGAGCAAATTCATAATGCATCTTAGTGGAAATAAGTTTTTATAATAAATGCCTGAGTTATCATCAATCCCTTAAATCTAAGGTGCCGATCCCATCTAATTCTCACCTGTAAAATTATTGAAACATTAATAACAATCATATAAAGAGTACTAAAATAATAACGGTTGGATAGAAGCTAACGGTTACTGAAGGTTTTTAATTGTTGGGACTTAGGCAACAGAACTATAAGTCAGAATCCACAAAGTCGAAGCTTGCAACAGGTCTCATGTGGGCGGATAAATAAGGGAGGGGACGCAGATGCCGCCTCTGGGTGAGGGGTAGCAGGAAATGGAGGGAGGGAACAGGTTCTTTTATAAAGTGATGCAGTGCCTGCACAGGGAGAGGACATGCAGCTCAGGGTGACAATGGTGGCTAGTGATGACGTGGCCTGTTACTGCCAAGTCCCTGGAGCTGGCTATGGATGTGCCTGGTTGCTAACATTAATAGTCCCCAATACTTACTCCTCCTTTCTCTCATTGGTGGTAGGTCTCTTGGTTTTCTACTCATCATAAAGATCACATTTCCAGCATGTACATGGCCCATAGTAACCAGTACAAAGTGGCAGGATGGAAAACCTTTCACCACTCACAAGCATACAAGGCCACATAGGCCCTGGGTTGGCATCCATAGACTCTAGTGACTTGCAGTTAATCCTGCCCCTAAATATCACCTGTGACTCCTCTATCATTGACTTCTAGCTAGGGATATTCTAATTTCTTTTAATTTGACAATAACCTCTAGGTATTGTCCCATCTATGTGGGCAAATTAGTCACCCACAGTAAAGTGGAACGAAACCAGTGCTGTCTAATTCTAGACTCAGTGTACATAACCTAGGCTCTTTTTCTACAGATTATAGAAGTAATCTGAGCATCAAGGCCTGTTTTCTTTTCTTTTTTTTCTAAAAGATTTATTTATTTATTATTATGTATACAGTGTTCTGCTTGCATATACACCTGCAGGCCAGAAGAGGGCATCAGGTCACATCATAGATGGTTGTGAGCCACCATGTGGGTGCTGGGAATTGAACTCAGGACCTCTGGAAGAATTGCCAGTGCTCTTAACTGCTGAGCCATCTCTCCCGCCCCAAGGCCTGTTTTCATAAACAAGGAAACCAAGGCTTTAACAGTGAATTTGGGAGCTGGTGAGATGGTTCTGTGTATAAAGTGCTTGTCACACAAGTGTGTTATGTATACCCCCAGCACACACATAAAAAGTCCCAAAGGTGTGAAGGCCCTGCCTGTAAGAGAACAGTTCCCCAGAGCAAGTGAGCCAGCGACACTGGCTCAGCCAGCAAGCTCCAGGTTCTGCAAGGACCTGACCTCAATCCACTTTGTCCTCTAATTTCTATATGCATATAAATCCATATGCCTGCCTGTGCACGTACCAGATCACACGGCACACACAAAATGGCAGAAAGAAAAAGAAAAAGTGGATTTGAAGTTGTCTCTTCTGGTGAGTAGTAAACCTAGACTGAAATCCAGGCTGTGGCTGAGGACTCTGCTTCATATACTGGCTTCTAGGACAGGCACTCCCTTAGCTTGGCAAGAGCACACCCTACAAACTCCATAAGGTAAGAAGTGTTAGCATACTGTCCCCAGTCTGCCTAGCAACCTATGACATCATTACCTACTCACCATGAGGTGGGTCAGCTTCCTAGGATATAAGAGGGCAAACCCATCTTGTCTCTCTTGCTCCTCTCTTCCTCTCTCTTGTTCTTTCTGTCTGTCTGTCTCTCTCACTCTCTCTCTTCCCCTTGGGGTGCCCCTCCCCCTTTCCTTCTCTAACATGCTCCTATAATAAACTCCTCCATATCATATCTGTTGCCTGGCATTTCATATTTTTTTCTTACTTTTATTGAATGTCTATGATTTTCATGTCATGCACCAAAATCCCTCTCTTCCCCCCAAGTAAAATAAAACAAACAAACAAAAAGTCTTGTCACAGAAGCTGTAGTGTATCATGCAGTATAGCCTTTTGTCCACATACATGTACTTTCAAATGTTCATTGCTATGAGCCATGAGTCTGGTTTGAGGCCTACACTACCGTTACCAGATCCTCACTGGGACTGTTGTCAGATATCCTGTTGTTGCCATGCATCAAGGAGATTCTTAATCTTTGAATCTGTAGGTCCGACCCCTTCATGTGTTCCAGCAGGTCATACATGGGGTAGATGTTGGGGTGAGGTCCACTCAGAGCCCTGGATCAGGGCTCACTCCCTTGACCTCAGGGCATGGCCCACTCTCCCACTCCCCTGTCATCATGGCAGGGCTGGCATCTCATTCTTAGTCATTACAAGAGCTGTGGCTGTTCCAGCTCCTCATCAGCTATTACATTTCTTGCTTGCTAGTAATTATGCCCCTCGTCTACTCCCTCGACATGTGCCTGGGATTTGCTCAATGGCCCAGCATCTCCAGGTTTGCCCAGAATCTGCCATCCTATGGCTAGAACCCTATTCTCTCACTCGGTGGCAACCCATCCCTTTCCTCATGCCTAGTGCTGGATTCAACCGTACTATTAGCACTTCCTGGATCCCTGCCTGCTGCCTCATTTAGCACCATCATGCTTATGACCTAGATGAGCGGAGTAAAGTAAGAATAAAGGGAGAAAAATAGCATCGGATTGAAAGGCGCTACTGTGTTTTTACACCTTATTCAATAGTCCTCAGCATTGTCATAAGGGGCTAGTGTGATCAGAACATTGGCCACCTGAATTGAGAACGTTTTAAAACAATGGGAGGTGGTGTTGGTAGTGAGGAGGATATTGATGAACATTGCTTGTGTATTTGTCTAGAACTGCTCTCCAGGATGTATGTACATCAACCCACTCGCTCCTCAGAACAATTGTATAACAGTAAGATTTTCATTAGTGCTGGTTAGCAGGTGAGAACATAACTGTCTTGCTTCAGGCTCCCCCAGCAGAGACTAGGAAACACAGAGGGTGCCCAGGCTGCCTGAAGGAAGTCCTTGCTCTCAGCCACAAGATACATTGTTCTTCCTGGAGCTACCAGCTAATCCTCAGAGGAGCAGATTAATCCTGTGGAAAACAACCACCCCTCCCCATTATGTTTTTCCTACTTGCTTGAAAAACTTAAAGTCCCTATTTTTTTTTAATTGTGTATATATATACATATATGGGTTGGGGAAGACAGCTCACTTGTTAAAGTACTTTTTTTTAAAGCACAAAGACTTGAATTCAATACTCAAGAGCCATGGTTTTAAGAACTGAGCATCGTGGCACATGCTTTTATTGCAGCTCTGAGCAAGTGTAGACAGGTGGATTTCTGGGGCTCACTGACTAGCCAGCCTGCCCTACTTGGTGAGTTCTACACTAAATGAGTGATCCTATCTAAACAAAAAAAAAAGTATCTGAGAAAATATAAGGTTGTCTTCTGGACTGAACACACACATATGTATCCACACACACAAACACATACATAGGGACACACACACATTCAATCACACACAAAGTATGGTGAACTGAAGGATGTGTGTGTGTGTGTGTGTGTGTGTGTGTGTGTGTGTGTGTGTGTGTGTCTGTCTGTCTGTCTGTCTGTCTGTGACCAGTAACTATCTGCAAGAGTCAAAGAAATGGTTTGGTTCAACAGGACTAAGGAGCTCCTGTTGGTTCAAACTTTGGGAGTCTGACCCTGAAGAGTTTATTTTAGGCACATTTAAGCACAACACAATTTGATGGGGAAAAAAATTGTGGTGATAAAGAACTCAATCCTGTGTGTACAACAAAGCTTAAGATCTATCAGACCTCCTTGTAAAGTACATGCGACACCTTCCATAAAGAGGGCTTTATAGATTGACTACATGTGACACCTTCCATAAAGATAGGCTCTACAGATTGACAGGCTCGTGATAAGGGCTTGGGGAGCAAGTCCAGTGAAGACTCGTCTATACACATAATGAAAAAGGCACCAGGCTATTAACTATGTCCGTACCCAGCCTTCTCAAACCTCCCGCTGTGAACACTTGTATATCTTTACCTAGACTCTTGAAATTTTGCCATTTATCTTCTGTTTCTTTTTTCTCTCCCTGTCTATGTGTGCATGTGTGTATGTGTGTGTGTGTGTGTGTGTGTGTGTATGTGTGTGTGTGTATCTGTGTGTGTGTGTGTGTGTGTGTGTGTATAATTGTTAAACATTTGAGATGAAGTTGTAAGTATTGTCCACTTGTTAGCTTTCAGTATGTAGTTGCTAAAAATAAAGGTCTTTTCCTGAGAAGCCAAAGTTCTTTATCGTACTTAAGGTAGTCATCCTCCGGTGCTCCTCTGTGCTCAGGGTATGTGTGGAACTCAGTGGGAGAGCACTGGACTAGCAAAAGTGAGGCCTTGGGTTTGGTCCCTGACCTTGCAAAACAATTTATGTCATATCCAAGAAATGGAATAGTTGTCCCATATATTAGCTATATTTTCAATTTTTGATTATCTATGTCTTTTATGCATATTTTTAAAAAAAAACTAAACTGTTATATCTAACCAATGAACACTCACTGCATTTAAGTTTCCTCTGTAGATTTATTCTTGCACTGTAGACAAAAGGCGAGAGGGTATTAGGCCAATAGTTGTCTTCTCTCCCATCCTCATGGCAGCTGCTGTCCACCTGCAACTCCTAGGGACAGTTATGATTATGAAGACAGTGTCTTGATGGAGGAACTGTGCTGTTTGGGGGTTGCAGTCCTCCTGGTCAGGATAGCCACTCTGAGGTGGCTGTAGGTCTCCCTCTCCCCAGCAGGGCCTCCAACTCTCTGCCTGACTCCATCCGGAGAGCGTCTTTAGACATAGATGCCTCAACCACATTTGATATATGGCCCTTGGCACAGCTCCCTGCTAGCTCTCCCCTCCCTGCCCTTATAGGATAATTAGGTACTGTGTTCCCATTCATACGATAGGATCAAGCTGCCAAATGCAAAAAAAAAAAAAAAAAAGCATCCTGAAAGTGCCTAACTTCAACCAACTATGAATGCCTTTCCTGGAATTCCCAAGGGGTATATAGCTTTTGTCCTCTTGTCTCCTGAAGTGGTTCCCACAGTGCTCGGTCTCCATCATGCTTATGGCCATCCAGGCCCTGTATCTCGTCTTCTGCTCCTCTTGCCTCAGGGGGCTGGTGGCCAACAGCCCCCACAGTGAAGAGGAGAACCACAGTGTCTTACCTCCTCTGCCTTCCATCCCTAGCCCTCAGCCAGAATCACTTAGCTTTTTCCAGAGCCATAGAAGAGCTGGGCGTTCAACACCCGCCAGGAGCATCTCTCAGTCAGTGAAACTAGCAAGTTGGTACATGCACATCCTAGTCTTTTTTTCACTTGGTGAAATTACCCTGAAGTCTCACATTGAAACTTCCTAGGAGAGAGCTGAGCCCCATGTCTCTCCAGCAATAATAGCCTATATGTCTGCATAGTGCTTTGGGTTTTCCCTCTTCCTCCTCCCCTCTGCTACTCACTCTCTGGGCCTCTTTGGGATTACCTCCCAAGTCCATTACATCCACTATAATGTTCCTCTGGCAAACCAAGACTTACCAGGTACCCTTGTTGCAGAACTGATACTCTTAGCCCTACAAATATCATCTTGTATGCAAATGTTCGTCAAAGGCTAAGTCACTTACATAGAGCAATTTAGTCATAACAAGACAGTTATAATGGCTGAAAAAGAGACACAAACTCATATTTGAACCATCGCCAAACTGCCAATAAGCAAATCATATATACCCAATGAAGTGTCAAAATGTAGAATATGACTGTAAGATTAGCAGACTTGATATTCTCCCTCTTGAAGCATAATTTTTAACTTTTTGAAAATCAAAGTGAGCATTTCTCTTGCTAAATGCTTTAATTTAACAAATATTCATCAAGCCATGATTGCGCCCTAATGGCCATGCTGAGGAAGGTAATCTTTAATCATTAACTCAAAGGGAGATGGCAATATGGTGATTATACTTAATTGTCACAGTAACTGGACAACAATAGTATTAGTAATTATTATTAATAAAACACACAGAGACATATAGTACCTCTGACTCAATAGAAAAAAAAATGGATTAACCAATTCCCTGTCTTTTTCCCAGGGACCGCTGTACATACTCTTGACACATTGCCCACATTTTATCAGAGTTACCCATTGTGTAGTCACAGACCCCTGAGTTCCACAAGAG
The DNA here is from genome assembly GCF_964271855.1 of Acomys minous. Taxonomy (NCBI): domain Eukaryota; kingdom Metazoa; phylum Chordata; class Mammalia; order Rodentia; family Muridae; genus Acomys; species Acomys minous. The sequence continues at coordinate 88,689,450 of NC_140486.1, read as the reverse complement.
CAGGGCTCATATTTTATTTGGTACCTAGCAGTGGTTTTACAAATAGCTAATGATATATCCTTTTAATCCCTAAGACTAACAGACTGGCACCACGTGGCCCAGACAGGGTGCTAGCTAGAGACGACCACCCGTCCTGTGCTGTGCAGGTCTAGGGGAGCAGAGCATGCCTGAGATGACTCCGCCGAGTGCCATAATGCATAAACATAGCACAGAACAACTGAGACCATTTCTGAGACAACCTCAGACACTCAGAGACCCCAGGCATCACTAAGAGGAGCAAGTAAGTGGTGGAGAAATGGAAGAGTGAGAAGCAGAAAGATGTGGGCACAGTTAAGAGAGACAGAGCTGGAGACTCAAAGATAATGAGGAACAGTCTGATGTGAGTAGCCAGTGATGTCACCTGGGATCATGGTGGGATCCTGGCCTGTGCGGCCACTGGGGCCCATATCTGGGTCCATGGCCTTGCGACAGCAGGGGTCTATTACCACCAAAGGCTAGGTAGACATCCTTGGTCTGGGCTGATGCCTGAGGACATGTTGACGTCTGAGTGCTGTGCAGAACTGGCCCCACCCATCACCTGGACACCATCGGAGAGCTGGCTCTGGTGTCATGATAGTAGGAGACTGACCCAGGAAGAGCAGGCCCATACATTTTGGGAGTTGTGGGTGAATAGTCTTGAGGATGTGATCCTGGAAGAGCTGGCCCTACCACTGGACCCCAATGCCATGGTATGGCTAAGGGAGAGGTATCCTCCTTCTCTCTCATGTCCTCACCACCTGTAGCAGATAGGAAATCTGGCCCTGGGATCATAAGAGCAGAAGAGCTGTCCCTGCCTTTCACCTGCTACAACATTAGGGAAAGCTAGCCCTGTGCCTCGATTGGGCAGCACAGAAGAGCTAACCCTGGTGTCAAGGGTACAGATGAGCTGGCCCAAGTGCAGGAATGTGGGAGGGCTGGCCCTGAAGCTTTGCCATGAGGTGCCATGGATAAGGGAAAGATTTCTCCTTCTATCCCTCCTTTCTACCTGTGGCAGGCAGGAGAGCTGATCCTGCCCCTCACCAGCACCTGCTGCAGCGCTGAGGAGAGCAGGTCCTGCATCTCATCTGGGCAGCACAGTAGAGTTGGCCCTGTAAGTATGGGTTGCTGGTGACCTGGCCTGAGGGTTTGGGTTTGGGAGAGCCGGCCCTGCCTCTTGTCTGCTATGCAGTGGCATCAGCAAGGGAGAGATCCCCTCCTCTCCCTTATTCCATGGCTACCAGCAGTGGGTGTGAGAGTTGGCCAAAGGCTAAGGGTCATGAGAGTGGGAGAACTGCCACTAGCTGCAACACATGGGAAAGCAAGCCCTCCACCTTGCCTGGGCATCTCAGGGTTGAGCTGACCAGCTCACATACCTCTCAGGCCCAGATCCAGGGATTTGAATTGGCCTACCCCAACATGTACCCTGTTGATGAACTGATTTAGTGCATGAAAGATTTAAAACTACAGGATCTCTGTGACACAGGGCAACAACAGGGTATCTGAGAGGAGTCCCATTTAGGTTTCGGTGTTGATACTGTAGCAGAAACTAGAGGGCTTGAACCAGACTGCATCATTGCAGTGAACATTTGCAAGCAAAAAAGTGTGGACCAAATGGTATATACCGTGGGACACAGTGTGACAAACTACATCTTCCACAGTGAGATTTTTTTTTATTCTGTTGTGGGGGAAGGTTGCAAGGATGGAGGGGGTATGAGAGGAGGGGAGATGTGTGGGACTGGGGTAGATGATGTGAAATTCACCAAGAACCAATAAAAAGTAAACCAAACAACATGGAAGATCGGAAGAGTGTGCTCAGTTGACACCGCTAGTAATGACACTGTTGCAATTCAGTCCTAATACCCTATGTGACTCATTACTCTTTTACATACTTTGTGACCATGTAACTAAACTCTTTTCAAACCAGAAACTGCTATACATGTTTCTGATCACTTTAAAATTGTGCAAATTATTGCTGCTGCTGCTGCTACTGGCAAGCTTCTCACCATGGGCTTCTCCCTTCCCCCTCAGCAGATAAGACAGCTGCCTTCTCTCAATTAACCTTTACTGAACTTGAGTTGGCTTGACATTAGCTCCTTAAGTACCTCTTAAATCACTCACTCATTCATTCATTCATTCATGCATTCAAATTTTCATTTCAAATCTCTTCTTTGTGAATCAAGTTAGAAAATTCTCATTTTCACACATCTCCTATTTTGATGGATTCACCTCAGTTATTTTCTATTTTTGTGATTGTCCAGCAGCCATATATATATATATATTTTCAACCATCATTGCCTTTGAGTCCTGATTGCTTTCCAGGAGATTCATTACCAGAGTTTTGTTTTTGTTTTTCACTGATATTTCCTGGTGGCTTGAGATTCAAGGAAAATTGAACAGGATGAATCTTTGTCACTTCCTAATCTATGAAAGTTTCTTATACACACATAGCCATAGAAGCATACACATGCATGTGCATGCTCGTGCGTGTGCACACACACACACACACATACACACACACACACATTTAGAGCATGTGTGTCATACATTTATCAATCTACATAACAGAAGCGCCAATTTCAGCTTGTCTGTGGCCACTAATGGGAAAGTTACTAGGCTGGTAAACATGTCCACCGTAGACATTTCTGGCAAAGTAGTCATCACGAGTTTTCAGATGCATCAGAATACAACTACACCCATTCATGCACACGTTGTCAGTGGGTGCTTTTGTATTGCCATCGCAGAGTTAAATATTCACAGGAGACCATAAAGCCTGTAAAATCTACAGCATTGTTACCTATATTATTTTAGAAATCTACCTTTACCATGCAATAATAAGGACACAGGAAGATGTTTCTGAATGATAGGTTTCTGACTTACAAAATTATGTTAAGAGCAAATGAGGAGGAATAATTGAAGCACTTTGATGTAACTGTAAGTGTATGTGTGTGTTGTTATATGAAAGTGTGTGTAAGTGTGTGCATGTGTGTATGTGGTGTATGTACATATTTGTGTTGGTATAAGCACATGTGTATGTATGTGCACAAATATGTGAAGGCCAGGGGTCCATGTTTTGTGTCCTCCTTAATTTCTAGCTATCATATTTTTTGAGATGGGATGTTCTCACTCCAACTGAAGCTCACTGATTCAGCTGCATGTATGAGCCAGCAAGCCCAGGGATCTGCCTCTCCAGAGAAAGAGTAATGGGCACACACTGCTGTTCTCAGCTTTTAGAGATTGCTGAAGAGCCGACCTCATCTTCATCATGCAAGGCACACAGTTTACAGACTGAGCCATCTCTGTAACCCTACATTCTGTAAACTTGTATTGAAAATTTAATTGTAAGCTAGGTGGAGGGAACAATATAGGGGATATATCATTTAGCTATTTACTATATTATTTACTCCCCCAAAGTGGCCCCAAGCCCAACAACTTATTCTCAGTTTCCTGGCTCAACTGAGTATTGGCTGATCTTGAGTATATTCAATCAAGCAGATTCAGTTTTTTTGTTCTGCTTTGCTGTTGTTTTGTTTTCCTAGACAGGGCTTCTCTGTGTAGCCTTGGCTGTCCTGGACTCTTTTTGTAGACCAGGCTGGCTCTGAACTGACAGTGATCTGCCTGCTTCTGCCTCCCAAGGGCTGGGACTAAAGGCATGCACCACCGCATCCAGGGCAGATTCAGTTTCTGCTGGATTCAGTCACATCCTTTGTGGTTGGGTGGAGAGGTAGCTTTTCTGTATCTATTGTTTTTTTTCTCTTCTTGGGGTTCACTTAGACAATAGGAGAGGGACTGAGAGCAGGCGTCTCTGAGGATTATCAGATAAAGGAAGTGCAATTACCAAGATCAAAAGCAGCCATTGCAGACAGCCACCAAGAGGTTGCAAGGCGCCTCTTGAGTGTGGGCATGAAGTATAGTGAAGATTCCTCGTCCGTAATGGAATGTACAAACTATTGTTTGAGGAAGTGCTGTTTCTCAGAGTGTCACAAGGAGGGTGAAGATTGGTAGAATGTTTTTGAGAAACAGTTTGGCAAGCACATAAAAACACTATACATATGTGTAACATCTGACTCTGGGGAAATTATGCAAGCTGAATGACTCATTATGGATAAAAATAAATACTTATCAATCAGAATGCTTACTATGACATTGCTGATAAGGTTAAAAAAAAAAACAAAGCAAAACTAGCAACAAAGTTTCAAACCTGAAATCATTGTGAATAAATTATGGCCTACCCATGTGATATAATTGTGTGGAGTTATTAAAAATCAGAATAAAGAAGAATTACGTCATGGAAAACATACACAATATATATCACATAATGAAGCCCCAAAATTTTTTTCACATACTATACATTGCTTTGTTGAAAATAAATCCATGTGCACTGATAAGAAATTGTCTATCTGCTAAAATATCAATAGCAGTTATATGTGACAAATAAGATTACTATTGAAGCTCTCATCTCTTTGTAATTTTGTGGGGGTTGCTCAAGTTTTCAAAATGTTCATGTGCTATTTCTGTAACAAAATTGTATTGCATGGAGTAAAACACAACTTTAATGTGAAAAATATAGAAAATAAATGCAGCAAGAACAAGCAGTTTAGATGCCATGGTTGCCCATCCTTGCTTTCAGATCTTTTCTTTGTTCTCCCAGAGGCATTATGAGACAATATGCACTTCATCTATTGATTTAAAGAAGCATTTTATTTGAAGTGAGTAACTTGTTGAGCAGGAGTCATTTATGTCTATGGAGTTATGCATCGACTGTATTGTACTTGTTTAAGTTATTTACTATGAATTTGAATTATGATTATTCTCTGTCTCTGCCTAAACATTTTTATGTACAACTACTTCTTTGCCACTTGCAAAAACACTGTTTTAACTTTGAAATACCTAAGTGAAGGCATATTGCAATACTGTTGTCAGTTTCATGTTAAAAAATACACAATTGCCAGTGGTTGACATGTTAGAATTAAGTAGGTTCAGGCTGCAAATGTGACTTGACTCATTTCCTTTTTCCTTCAGTATTTTGATTACTCTTCTATTGTGTTTTATATTATTTTCTCTATTAAGGTATATGTCACAGAGAGGACATCTTCCCTTCCATAGCTACCTTTAGTCAATAGGAATGTCTCCAATGAAGGCTTAATTCCATTTTTAACTGAAAAAGACTTGTAAATCTTCATGTATATAATGAAGCAATAAGTTGTTAAAAATACATAGAATAGGCAGTGACAGCCACCAATTTTGACATGTATATTACTTTTATGGAACATGTACTATTAACAATAAGAGAATAAATTTAACTACTGTATGTGCTTAAATTTTAATAACATGTGCTTACAATGATAGTTCCATTTGCCTAGTAAAATAAGTAATATAGCTACAAATATTGAGTAGCAAGCAGCATATACTTTTTAGACTCTGCTATGAGCAAATACTATGAATACACATGTACTCCTTTTTCTCAATATTTTTAATATACACATTGGAAAACATTTAAAATTGCTTGTAGTTTATATATAACCACAAAAAATTATATAGGAGAGATTTTTAGGTAAATAGAAAGACAAATTGTAGTGTCATCATATAGTGTTTTTTTTTAAGTGATGAAGATAAGTGAACTAGAGCCCTAGATGTCAACATAGATGGATTTTATATATAAAAAAAAAGTTTGAAAACTGTTGTAAAAGTAAGCTTGGGTAATGGGAGCATGTTGGGGAAGCAGTTGTCATGAAAGTGTGGGGAATCAGAGTTTTGATGTCCTGAAATGTCAATGCCAGATGGGTAAGGTGGCTTCTAGTGTTCAGAAGAGAAGGACAGGAGACCTCAGTGCAAGGTGAACAGCCAGACTGGTCAGATCAGTGAGCCTTGGGTTCCACTGAGAGCTCTTGTGTCAGTGAATAAGGTGGAGAGTGAAGAAGATTCATCAGGACTCTACAAGTAACATGTACCCACATACATACTAACAAGCATAGATACGTAGACATGCGCACAAGACACCAAATTTGTCATACTTGTGAATGATTCTCATCATGTAAAAATTTACAACATGCAAATAATATATATTTTATGGAGATAGATGTTTACCATGAAGCCATAGTGAATCTATGCATTGGAACTCCTCCCTACCCACTCTCTACATATGAGACAGGCATTAAGAATGATAAACCACAACCCAGCAGAAAAACTGGTACTGAGGATAGATTACACTTGAGAAATAGCTGACACAGGGCTTCAAATGCACTGAAGATGTTGTAATATTGGTTAGCAAGAAAGATAGAATTTCATGTTGTTTTCATATGCTTCTTTATATCTCAAACACATTATAATAATGTTTTAAAATTAACATTCTAGAAGACCAAGCTAGGAACTGCTAAATACAAGCATGACTACAAAAGAAGGTATTTTTATCACTAGATGATAAAAACTTGACAAATGTAGGGTTACTGCAGGATATCAAAACAAAATGCATAGAGTAGAACTCAAATACACTTTTGAAGACTATGAATTCAGTCTGACTACATAGGCCAAAGTGCTTTTGAATGTGTGTCTGTCCCAGAAACGTATTTAGGCTGACACAAATATTTGTCCTTGTAGGCCCTGACTTTGAAGGAACTGCTTTCTGAGTGTTGGGGGATGCTTCCAGGCTGGAGAACATAGCACCGTTAATCTTCTGCCACATTTGTACTGGGCCCATTAGACCATTTCAAATCTTGTCTGTTTTTATTACTTGTTATATTTCTGGTAAAGTTAAAGCTTTTAACGCTGCTTGGGCGCCTATGAAGTTGATGAATTCCTCTGCTACTGATGGCATCTCATGCTGATCCTCTAATGGGTGCACTGAAATATAATCATCTGGGTTATTTTCTCTGCTTGGCCCCTGCACAATTTTATAATCATAACCACGTCGATACTGTAAACCCCATCACTCAGAGCACATTGCTGCCTTGAACTGTGAACTGCCAAATATTGTCATGAGTACTTGATGACCTGTTACCACAGTAAATGCTGAGCCAGAAATGAATAAAAGACAGTGTTGGGATGTTGGGATGGCTGACAGGCCTCTCTCTAACTCCCAAAGATGGTTGGGATACTCTTAAAGCCACTCTTGCATAGAAGAGACTCAGTGCACTTTCACCCAGGTTGGAACACAAGATGTATTTTCATAGATTTAAGGAAACCTCCATAAATCTCACGATAGGACCCCGTTTTGGTATTGGTATTGTTTTTGTTTTTCTGTATTAAACTGTGAGGTAATGGCCTGTAAGGTTGGATATTGCAGAGCACGCAAGAGTCATTGCCTTCATTTTCATTTGTGAAGTAGCTAAGAATACACAAAATTACTTCACAGCATCTGCCACTATTATACCCACCCGGTCAATGTATCGGTAGAAAACACGTATTTCCAGCGGGGCTCCAAATTTCTACTTCTCAGGCAATTGAGGCATGCTCAAGTTTTGTGGCTCAGCTGCTTCTTCTGCAAAGTGGAGCTAGAGGCAGTGTTTGTGTCCTCAAGTGCCCGAAGGATTAGCTTCTGCTTAAATGGAGACTGAAAAATACCAAGCACTGGAGGGGGGCAGTGTTAGGAAAACAAGCCATAGGATATCTTCTCCCACTTTATTTTCACAATAAAATACAATTGTATACTTATTTCATTTGATGTCTCATTCATATTTGTTTCATGTTAAAAAAAAATACTCTAAAGTTAATATACTAAATGCTTCATATAAACAGGGGACTACAACATCATTTTGTGCTTTATTGAATTCCAAAAACAGAAAATAATCACTATTTCTATTAAAATTGATCTTAATATACTCCTTATTCTTTGACTTGTGTAAAGAACGTGGGTGTATTTTAAATATTTTGAAGATAATTTCCGTCGAGAAAACTTAAAGAACACTTAAGATCTAAACATATATAGATATAAATATAGATATGTTTGCTCAGTATGTAAATTCAGTGTGTATCTTTTGCCTGATTCCGATTCCCTTGGTGTTGATGACCAGATTTCAGGTTTGTTTTTTCAACCATGGACAGACATGTGGCTTACTCTGCCCAGGACAAGGTGTTGTTCTGTATGAAGCACAGACTTCTGCCTTTTCAGCATCTCTTTGTATCAATTAATTGAATGGAAATATACACCAGTTTAATGGGCACCTATTATGCTCCCATTTCACCTAATTAACTGACGTCGTAACTGCACAAGGTAAACATTCTTCTCATTGCCATTTATCAGTGCAAGAAAGAGGCTCAGGAAGATAGAGAAACATTCCAAGACTACAAAGACAGTCAACAGTAGAGGCAGGATTCAAAGACTTGCCTCTTGAGTGAAATTTTTGTCTCTATTTTTACCCTGTGACTAAATCAACTACTGTGGTTATAAAATATACCCACAATTTTTTTAACATCTCCCCAAAGCTGGAGGCATTTCGCATCCCACATCTGGTGGAAGTGATGTGTGGCTTCTGGGGCACATATCTAGTATGGCTGTTTCCTCTGTGTTCTTTCTCTTGCTTCAGCACACTGGAGAAAGGCACCCCTTGTGTGTGAGGATCTCAGTGGACCCCAGAAGAGGACCACAAGACTTGAGGTTGCCTACAGCAACCAGCACCAACTTACCTATCGTGAATGAGCAGTCTTGAAAACAGACATCCCATCCCAGAGAGACTGTAGTGAGATTAACCTTTTGAATAATGTCTTGGTCATAGCCTCATGAAATAAGCTGAAGCAGAGCCACCTAGCCAGGTTGATGACAAATCCCTTATAACTGTGTGACACTCTAAATGTCACTTGTTAATTTAAGCTGTTAAGGCTTGAGGGTAATTTCTTCTGTAACAATATGGCAGCTCACAGAATACATAAAAAAAAATACAATTGACGTATGAAATGATCACAACACTTTGGAATCCTACATCAAAATCAATAGGAAAAAAATTTTTTAAGGCAGATACTTTTCTAAACAGTTAAAAAAAAAAGCTTTTGCACAAGCTCAATTCCTAATATGAGACAGTTAATTCAGAAATAACAGGAATTGATCGCAACTTCAACCCGAACTAACAGTGTGCTTCTCGGGAAACAAAAGATCAATACTGTGGACTCTGCACTCTTGGGTGGGCTGTATTCATGGAAACAGAGGCGCCATTCCTGTTGTGCTATCTGGAGCACAGCAGAGAGGCCAGTTTTCTTCAGGAAGCCCTCAGTTGCAAGTCTGTAGTCCCCAGCTAGAGCACTTCTTGCACATAGAGGCTGGAAATCATGCTGGGGGTGGTGGGGGAGGCTGCACTTCCTAATCTGGGGGGTGGGGGCTTTGGTTCAGAGAAAGAAAGACCAGTGAAGGGAGCTTTTTCTACCTTTGACTCTTTCAGGGAGGACCTGATTGGCTTCATGGAGCAGAATAATGATTGGTTAGAGGGAAGTCCTAGGTGGCCCAAGGAGAATACAGAGCTAATAGTCAGCAAAGTTCTGGTCACGTTTACAACTGAGGCTCGGCTGTATGACCTGACATTCATTTATAATTTCAAGTCACTGGCAGGAGAACCCATTTTGGAGTGTTGGTGTTTGGGAGCACTATCTTTGTGGCCTGGCCTAGACATGCCCTTCATTTTTACTCTCAACTTGATCCGAGAGGGACTTACTGCCTTTTGTGCCACCAATGTGTAATTCACGTGAAGGTCTGTCCCAGTACCCTTGCACGGGGGAGAGGTTTACTCAAATTTCTGGGACATATCTCTGCGTAAGATTAATTGACAAGGAAATAACTTCTCTGCCCCAGTCATTTCACAGCACACGCACACACACCACACACACACACACACCTTGAACCTGCCGAAATGTGTGCATTTCAATTTGTTTCTTTATATAGAATTATACACAATTTCAAAATGTGTTCAGATGGTACATTCTGTTTTTACTATGATGCATTTCCCCTCGGTTTTAGGTCACCACTCTCCTTTCTCCTGTATCTCCCTTAGTCCTCAGTTCATCCATGTTAGCCTTTCTCCCTCCACATGTCTTTCCAAGAGCACATACACTTAAACACATACTTACTAGACATATCACATACACAAAGGGGGTTTGGTGTCAGCTTATGAATAGGATATATTTTCGCATCTTGCCTATAGTTCTCATTTTTACTTGCAAGACAGCAGCGTACTCTTTTTTCCAAGGTGTAATGAATCTTTTGTTTTGGTTTTTGTTTGTTTGTTTTGTTTTTGTCAAACCAATGCATGCTTTTTCGTTGTTACTTTAATTTGCATTTCTCTGACTTGTTTGTCCTTTGGAGCTTCTTTTTCAGTCTGTCGCCAGTTGGATTTTACTCTTCTGTGAATCACCCATTCACACTTTCGGCCCCCTTTGCTACTGGGCCAATATCAAGAAGACTCCTTGTATTAAGATAGTGTCCCTTTCATGAGAGCTACTAAGTAAGTAAGGCCCATGTAAGCTACGACAAGAGTCAAGACTGCTTTGTGGAATTCTACCCTTCACTCCAACGTCCTCATGGCTCCTTCTGTGACCCACAGAGTACTGATATGTTGAATAAATTGAGCCTCCAGGATAATCTTCATATTAAATTGTTACCAGGGCTTACGTGCAAATTACATGAAAATAAAAGCTGGAGAAATCTCCTTTCACTCACCGCACATTATCATGTCTCCTACCCAAGAGAAAGCGCAAACATTTCATTTTTAGAGGAGTGTCCATTTTTCAGCCAAGCTACATAATTCTGATCTTGTTCCCTGAAATATAACAGCTGTCCTGTGTTGATGAAGGACAGCAGGGACCTCTGGGTCCTTCAGGACACATCGCATCGTTCTGCAATATCTCCATCATCACCTTTTCCCCCCTCAGTATCTTACAGAAAACCACATAATTCTGCCCAGTTGATTTGAGAGAAGTTAGAGGGTGAACTGGGAGAGGGGCTGTTTAAAGTAATCTGTCCTACAATTGATACAGTAAAAAGCAGTAAGTCAAAAACTTGCACAGCTGGGGAAGAAAGCAAGATTATCAGGAGTAAAGGTCACCTATAAACTTCCTGGAAATGGGCCACAATTTTGATACTGAGTTCTCTTGCAGCCAAATGAAAGAGGGAAAAGCCATTCCCTACAAACCCCACAGTGTTCACAAGTTAAATATTAATCAGTTGCTCAGGAAACAGCTCAAGAATGTCTATAACTTGACCAAAGGCTAACGCTTCCAAGGTTTTTCATGCCACAGAAGTTGTAAGTTTGAGCCTTATGTTTTCTTAGCTAAGAAAAGGGGCTGACGTGGATCATTGTCTTGATGTCTTCCAAATCTCCTAGACTCTGAAATTTTGCTGTACTATGATTATATGTTGCTTACTGTTACTTCCCAGGGATCAGGTCATATGACATGGAATGTGGGCACCTGACTCTGGATTCATAATTTGGTTATTAGAAAAACTAAGTGCAAGATACACAACGAGAAGACCTCTTTTCAAGGCTGGTATGAGTCTCTTTCTACAGCAAGTAGAAAGAAAGAGGATTTTATTATCATCATCTTGTGTGTGTGTGTGTATGTGTGTGTGTGTGTGTGTGTGTGTGTGTGTGAGAGAGAGAGAGAGAGAGAGACAGAGAGACAGAGAGACAGAGAGAGAGAGACAGAGAGAGAGAGAGAGAGAGAGAGAGAGAGAGAGAGAGAGAGAGAGAGAGAGAGAGAGAGAGAACAGGTTCAGGACATTAGTACATTTCAGAGAATACAAGTGGAGGTCAGAGAACAGCTCCAAGGAGTTGGTCTCTCCACTTTGGGCTCCAGGAATCAAACTCAAGTCACCAGGCTTGTGTGGGAAGTGCTTTTAATTGCTAAGCCATCTTGCCAGCTCCTGGAGCACTTTTCATGTTACAGCACTATGTCCAGATGTAGTAGACACACCTACCTCTAAGGCAAGAGAAGTTCCAGGCTAGCCTCAGGTACACAATTGAGACCCTGTCTCTAAAAACCAAACCAAACCAAACCAAATACAGTGACAAAATGAAACAATAAAAATGGCTTCCTCTGCCATCACTCTCAGGTACAACAATGATTTCACATATAGTCAGCTTAGCACATGTCTAAGTTAACTTTAGATACATATTTGGTTTTGTTTGTTTGCTTGTTTCCTTACTTAGTATTTTTTTCAATTAGTAGATTATACTTGAATCATCTCTACAAGTTCAGAGAATTGAACAGATAGTACAGCTTTACATACATACATACATACATACATACATACATACATACATACATACATACAGAATGACATTAATGTGCATATCCTACTCTCTCCTTCAGCTTCCTCTATTGCTAATGTTTTTTTCTTCATATAGAATGCCTGTTATAATTGCTGAGCCCATATTAACTGGATTGCATGGCCTGTTTTAGGGTGCATTCCTGGGGTTCTGGGGGTATTCATGGGTTTTCCAAGTACACAATGTAATGTATCCACCATTAAAAAACCATGGAGACAAATTTCACAGCCCTGGGTTTAGTTAGAATGCCTACAGCCCTATTATTGTCATCTCCTAGGATGTCGTGTGAAGATCTCTCATTCATATTCAAGGCCAAAAGTTATTACAATATACAAGTCCCCTAAATATGTCCACCTGCTTCAACTTGGCATACACATAGCCAGTATATCTATTTTTATTTTAGAATATATGATCTGAGGAAACTAGGCCCAGGCTTTCACTTTGGGGGCCTAAGCTGACAGTTTCCATAGGCTTCTATAAAAATCTGAGATTCCTTTGGGGTACTCAATCCCTTTATCAATTTATTATTCCAAAGGAGCACATGGTGGCTTACTACAACATTCGGAGGCTACAACAATATGTCTAATTACATATTCGCAGCATAGCACCTAAGCTGTCTTTTTCTAGGGAGCATTATACTACTCTAAATATTTGATGAATTCAATGGACTGAATTAATTCTGCGCATTTTGAAGGGTTATAGAATTGCACTCTGCAGTAGGTATTCGAATCTCAGGACTATGGATACACACAATTGCTTTGTTACTTTATCACCTGTCCCCGAAATGTACTGAGTGTACAAAGAAAAGATCCAACATCCAAACCCCCAAGTCATACCTTTGCTTGCTTTCATACTGTTTCCTGAGGTGGCAAGCAGCTTTGCATATCTGCAGTCAGGCCATCAGTTTAGACACTTTAGCGCCTTCAGCCAGTGAATAAATCCTGAGCGAATATACACATGAGTAAAGAGAAAGATTTATGTTTATTTATAAGTGATTATTCATTCAGTCAACAGATTTTATTGAGTCCCTACCATGTGCTAGGAATTATACTCAATATAAGAACAAAGGATTTTGGTGATAGGACAGATGAGATAATAAATAAATGGTTAGTGTACACAGATATAGTCTTTTAGAGCCCCAGGGTAGTTAAACCTTCATTCTATAGATAAGCTGAGGACACATACCAATTGAATAGTGCCTAAGGATAGAAATGACTTTGGTACACACACACACACACACACACACACACACACACACACACACACACACACACCTTCTTGGTTTTGCTTAAATAATATTCTATTGTTCTAAGAGACCTGTGACTTTTAAAATATTTTTTGTGTGAAGTATATTCCTTAGGATAATTGGAGGAACGGAAAGATGCTCACTAAATTCTTGTAAAGATTAATTTAATTTCCTAAGATGAAAATGAATTAAAAATTGTTAGCTAAAACTCATCCTTTGGAATCCTAGGCACTGCTGCTGCCTTCTGGAGTGTGTTGCAGATTAGAATTTCATCACGGGGGTTATAAGCATCGGGGACATGTTGAATTACTTTTCTGATGGGATCTCAACAATTTTTCAACAGCCAAGTTTATTTTAGACATTAATCTTTGAGACTGTCTCGAGAAAATACACACACGCAAAAATAAAATGTTTCTCAAATAACAAGACCTTGTAATGAGTTCTGAGGGTCACCTTTGTTCAACTCTAGCACAGAGAAGACAGATGAACCACTGAGCAATTGAACTGTATCTGTTAAAATTGACCAGATAATATATGTGTCTCCTTCTTCTTATCGCTTCATCCGCGTGATTCCCACCAATGCAAATTCTGACCTACCTCTATTATTCAGTTTAAGAAGAGAAAGCACAAAAGATATATCAGTGCATGCCGCTGGATCACTCACGGTCCTGATTTTTATCTCTGCCTTTTCCATTCTTTTAAATTAGATTCTCCATTTTTCTTAAGGTTTCGTGTTTCTTCATTTTTATCATGCAGCGTCAATAATTTCTCTGCATTTGCTGTAGAATAGATCAGCTGTATTCTTAACGATACACTCGAAATTACACTAAAATATCCCACAGGCTGAAGACTGACTTTATTAAATTACAAATATGTGTAGCACATTCAGGGATGCTGGAATCACAACAAACTGTGTCCCAACCAACATATGGAACAGGATGCTTTCTCAATAGGCAAGGATTGCTTCCATGCCCTGACATTCACATCATAGAAGTTTTAAGTTGTGTTTAAGGTAAGCTAATAGAGTGGAGCATACATTCAGAAGAAGAGTGCTATTATATGCTAACAGAGCCTAGGGAGCTTTTCTTCCCAGTTCTTCTGCGTTTGAGGATTTACCTTGACCCATGGTCCATGTGAACCAGTAGATAGATTACAGGTTGTAAATAGCTCAGAAGAATTCCATTTTGCCCTTTATAGTTTACAACGTTGCTTTTGCATAATTATCTCGTTCTGATCATGTTTATGACCACATAAGGACTCCAAACTCTCAGCACCTCACCTATTACACATATGGTGCTTTGTCCTCAGGGTGCGGAGTAGGAAGGGAGATAAGCAGATCAGATGGCTATTATAAGACTCAGGCCTCAGAACCTCTATTCAGGGAATCTTTTTGCATCTTCTTGTTACTGGGATATGTACATGATCTGAATATGAACTGGTTCTCCTCTTAATCGATAACAACCAATCAAATCAGGATGTGATGGGAAAGTTAATAGGACCATTTTGTTTATTCTGATCACTAGAAAAGGAAAAATCAAAGTAACTCAGGTAATCTAAAATGCTTACCTTTCGTGCCTGAGGCCTGAGAGCATTGTTGCCCAGAGCCCTCCTTTACTCCTAGACACAGAGCTCAACAGCCTGTTTATACACAGACGTTGTCACTACACACACTCTCTCTAGGTATGCTCATCAGGAGCCACCAAAGAACAGTTTCCTCAAAGAAACCCCTGTCCCCCTCTGTCTGGAGGTATCAGCTGGTCCTGGAAGCCCATGGCACCAGTTCATGGGGAACACCAAGATTCCAGGGGCTTATGCCCAATGAGTACCATCCATCAAGGATTAATAGATGGCTCTGGATGTGTTAGCTTGGATTCTCTGAGAAGAACACTCTAGAAGGGCATTAGAGACACAGGGGAATCGTTGTACTCAAGGCAGTAAGTCAGAGGTCAGGAAGGGGAGGAGGGAGGGCCTTCAAACGCAAGGTAAGACTGACCTCAGGGAAGCAGAGAGGCGATTGGGTAGGTGCATCACAGCAAGCCTATGCTTCACCTCCATGGGTCAGCAAAATTGTCAAGACACTTACAGAAAAGCAGTCCCTCATCCCCAGCTATAAGTCGGCCGTGGTATCTTCAGCCTACCCCATCCTTGGCAGGGAGGAGTGCATCAGAGATGTGGCCCCCAACCCAAATCTCACCATGGGTTCTTGTGGCTGGCCTTTGGGCCTGTCGTTTGCTTCTCAGGAACATACTCTTGTGGCTTCTTCTTACCTCATGCCAGGTGGAAATCTGAGCTCCAGAAGATCTGAGAAGGACAGAGTCAAGTGATACATGCTATAATCCTCTTTTATTGGCTTTCCTTGTCCCACATATTGTCACTGTGCTTTCTAGGGTCACCTCCCAAATAAATGATGCATGGCCAGGTTCTCCTGCCAGGATGTCTTTTGGAAAAGCAAGGCTTTTGACCATTAATGACTGTAACTATCATGACCTTTTGGGAGGGTCTTCTGTGGTTTATTTTGGGTCACCATTTCTGTCTGTGCTCAACATAACATTACTGAATCATCAAAACCATTGGTTGCTGTCTGTCTGCGAGCAACAGGATTTTCCCCAGCTCCCACTTGCTCCTGAATTTTGCACCACTGTCTCAATGTCCTGATTCCTGACCCTGACTCAAAACCATTTGAAAAGTTCCTGAGATGCTTCTTCAAGGTGTTTGGAATTATGTTTCTATTTTAATAACACAAGAAAGTGAATGATTAAGGCTAAAAAAAAAAAGACCCATGCCAAACTATTCACAGAAATATTCAATTTCATCCTGGAGAAATCTAACATGACAAAAACATGCTGTGCCTGGTGATGGAACCCTGGGCCAATATTGTAAAGAGAAGAACATAGGATTGCTACCCAAAGCCCGTCCCCAAAGCCTGGAGGGCAGTCTACATGCCCTGCTCTGGCAGAGCACAATCGGTTTCTGAACTTTACATCCTGACTCATCTTGAAGTTTTCACTATGAAAACAAAGAGTCAGTCATGTGATCAGGATAGGGGTTGGTTCATGCCTAAATTCTCAGATTGGGTCCCAAGATAATTTGCCTGGAGGTTGCAATAGCAGTGTGGGTGATGAATGCCCACCACCTAGGGGAGGGCAAGGGGCCCCAGGGCTTTGTATTCCATTTAATTGTGTCAAAGGCAGATGTGTTCCATTCCTGCCTGTGGCCCCATTTGCTTTTGATCACAATGGCCGCACTTCCCACAATTGAGTTAAATCCTTACTGAGCTCCTTGCTCCCTCCTGAGATCTACAGTGCTCCCAGTACTGGAGTCTGGATGACATCCTCAAGGTGATCTTCTATTCATCCCCCCCATTTCATCCCCCAAATATTAGTAGAAGAAGGTAACAATTATGGTTCTGCCAATCACTCAAGTAAGTGACTGTCCATCTATAATATGATGATGCTTATAGACCTCTGTGTATTGCAGCAACAAAGACTGAGAGACTGTTCTCTCATGCCAAAGCAAACTTGTTCCCACAAAGGGATATTCTAAAGTTTTATATCTTATATATTTGTATGTAATTTTATTATGATGATGATGATGATGATGATGATGATGATGTGTGTGTGTATGTGTGTGTGTATTTTTGTCACACTAGTTCTGGTTAAAGAACTAGTACCAGGGAACTAGTAATAGGAAATGTCATGAATAATTAACCCTCACTGTGTTTGTGAACGTGAGTCACTGTGTTGTTGCTCTACACACATCAGCTCACTTAATTCTCACAATAGCATTCCTGGTAAATTCTGTTATTGCTTCCTGTTTATAAGTGAATAGGCTGAGCCAATAAGAAGAAGTGTCTGTTTTAAGGCTTAACAGCCAAGAAGGAACACAACCAGGATTCAGTCTGGGCGCTTGCATTCCAGAATCTACATATTTAATCCTTGCCATTCATTAAAGTGGTTCTCAGCATTTAGGGAAGTAGCATTCTTGGTCTTCACTTTAGACCGACTGGATGAGAAACAAGGCAGACCCCAGGAACCTGTGTTTTAACAAGACCTCTTAGAAATTCCAAGTATGCTAAATTAGTGAGACTCCTGGGTGCCACTTTAAGGTATTCACAATTCTTATATACCATCGATTATTTTCTATTTATGCCACAGCTCCTTGGAAAACCACCATACATTCTTTAAAGATGGGACAGAGGTGGATGCTTGGGTTTTATTCTTTGCAGAGGAGGTCCTATAGCAGCCCCCATCTAATGCTTATGAAATGGAAAGGTAAATGCTACCATTTGTCTTGAATGACATAAGTTCAATTGGGTGTAAAGATGCGACTCCAGATTAGTGAGCCCTTTTGCTATTCTTTGCGTCTCTGGCACCCTAATATTGTTCCTGTCTCTCATCACATGTGTTTGTGATAATCAGGAATTACATGAATATAAAACTAATATAGCATTTTGCTTGCATGTGCAATAATCATTAAAAACACAGCATGAATCATAGCAACATATGGCATTTTAAAATAAGCTTTTCAACGATGCCAGGAGACACAGAGCTCGTTTGGCCCTGCCAGGGACTGTATAGTATTGGTAAGTAAAGGTTGGAAGAAGTGGCTTGTCTTTGGGATACGTTAGAAAGATCTCATTTTCCCCATGCGCAACATTGGCACTGCACTTCCCTCGCAAATAGTAAGAACAACAAGAGAATTCTCTGAACTTGATTTTTGAGCAAAGCCCTCTAGAAATATGCAGTTATTATTATCAGGACTATTATAGCGCAGGAAGCTTGCAATCCTACAACTGAATCACAATCACGTGGTAAACTCTGGCTATTACATGCAACTGAGCACAAACAATATGCCCTGGAAAGCACTGAGACTTATAATTATAAAAAGAATTTGAAGCGCACAGTGTTCTGCAGTTTCTTATCAAAGATTTAATTGAAGACTTCCTTTATTTTGCTATCTCAAGGATGGCATTATATGCCCATCATTGAAAGAGAGATAAACAAATTTCATGCTCATGTTTAATCTCTTTACCAGCAACAGCATCCTTACCCATCAGGCTAAGTTCTTTTGCATAATTTGTTACATACTACGATTTAATAATATCTATTCATAGTAATCCAAAGAGCACTTTCCTCTTAACTCTCGCTCCTAGTATTCCTGTTAGCCTTCAGTAAATCTGATTGGCAATGCATGCTCTACATTTCTTCCCATCTATAAGCCCTTTCTTCTTCAAAGGCTTTGTCCATGTAGACTAACATGCTAAGAATAACTTTCAGTTTGTAGGGGCATATATATGTGTGTACATGCATGTGTGTGTGTGTGTGTGTGTGTGCACATGTACACATATTCATGCTTGTGAGCACAACTGTGTGTGTGCATGAGGGGGACAGAGGTCTATGTCGGCTGTCTGGCTGTCTTCTTCACTATTTCTCCACTTTGTTTTCCTTAGACAGGGTCTCTCACTGAACTTGGAGCTCACCAGTTCAGCTAGATTAGCAGGCTAGGGAGCTCCAGGATCCTCCCGTCCCCACCCATCAGCCCTGGGAGTATGAGTGTGCTGCTGGGCCCAGCCAGATTCTTACTGCGCAATGATGCAGGGGATCTGCACTCAGTTCTCCATATTGTCAGGGCAAGCGTGTCCCTGACTGAGCCATCGTCTCTCAAGGACCTGAGGATAACCTCTGAGTAGCTTTGTCCAGCTTGTCATTTCGGGAGAAAACAGTAACAATCGAATAATTCTTTCTGATGATTCTGAGTTTCAGAATTCTCTCAGTGGGGTATACAGGAAGAGCGTTACTATTGGGTCTTAGAACATGTTCCTGGGGGGCATGGCCAGGTCTCTGCAGGCGAGGACTGAAGTGAGAACCTCATCAGACACCACTGCTCATGGGTGAATGGCTTCTCCTCTCACTGCACAGCTTCTTCATCCCTCTCTCCGCAAAGTGGCGTCACTCGGATTTCCCTCATGCTCGTCAGCAAGCAGGTGGCCTTCAGGGCCAATACCAACCGATGTGGCACTTAGATGTCACTTAGAAACGGGTTTCTTCCCTCAATATACTTTGATTCTATTAGTGAGAAACATGTCATAATATATTGAGTTCATAGCAGAAAGATTCCTTACTGCTGGGAAAATGTCAAAATGAGCATACTAACTCTGATAGCTGAAACGGGAACAGTGTTCCCTTGGGATGCGATGCTCTTATGCAGCGTGTAACCTGCTCTTCACGGCAGAGTGCCCTGGTTGCCATAGCCCTGGTTGCCATAGCCCTGGTTGCCATAGCCCTGGTTGCCATAGCCCCGGTTTACAGCCTCTCTTCTTAAATCTGGAGTAAAGAGTGGGAAATAAACAAGAGGGAAAACCTATTTTATTCAGTGTGAGTCTGGCAAGCATATATACTTGCCTCTAAAGGAGATGGGTGTGGCGAGGTTTTTTTAACATGACTGCCAGCAGGAATTGGCAGCCATCGTAGAACACTCGAGCCTGAGGAATTTGTGGAGCTCAAGAAGGAGTGTTCTAGACACATCAGGCAAGTGGTTTCCCAAGCGATGAAGGCTAACTCTTCACAGTGGGATCTGGTCGTCAAGGAGAAGGGCTGCATTGCGCATCACCTCTGCTGCTGTGCGGGGTAGAACTATCATGGCCAGCTTGTTATTTTGATGCTGTGGATGCAGGACTCTGAAGTAATTTTATTCTGTTTGGCCTCACCATGCTATCATAAGATATTGTGGTAATCTTTGCTTGTGTGTACCAGGCCATATATCATACGGTTATTTCTTTTCCGTTCAAATTCTATTTCAGCAAAAAGAATTATTGTTCTATATTAAATTTGGAGTTTTTTTTTTCCAGTCTTGACATTTTGCTTAGGTTAATATTATCATTGTTTATCCTTAGGAAGTTTGTGCAATGTTCTGTATTGAAAAGGAAAACTTTCAAAAGAAAACTGCATACTTGTGAACTGGACCTATATACTTTGTTATAGTTTCAGAAAAGATGAACACGTACACAGAGACGAATACACGCTCCCGAGATCTGTGGTTCCTTCAGCCTTGCTGTTGGACACGTAGAGACAAAAAGGGAGGCCAGAACTCTGTGCTGTTCTTCTTCTAGGAAAAAAGTTTATGAATACAGACCAACTGTCCAACCAAAACACTTGATTTCAGTTTAAAACTCCTCTCCCACAAAACAAATCCAAAGAGGAACAAAAATAAAATATCTTTTGTTTGTTTGTTTTTCAAGACAGGGTTTCTTTCTGTACTCCTGACTGGGCTGGAACTTGCTCTGTAGACCAGGCTGAACTCGAACTCACAGAGCCACCTGCCTCTCTGCTGGGATTAAAGGCGTGTGCCACCACGCCTGGCAAAATAATCCTATTTTTAAACTTTCAAGTTATTTTTTAACCTACAATCCACTTCAATACCTATCGGCAGAGGATGGTCAAAACCCTTCAATACAGGTTGAAGACTATGTGATTACAAGTCAATGCAAGTGCATTTTAGAAGAGAAAGCACATTTGGTCAATGTGACGAAGGGTGACAGTGTACTTCATTCAATTCCTGTCGATGGATAAGGTAAGTCACCAGAGGAAAGGAAGGTGGAGCCTTGGATAGCGAAGGAAGAAGGAGGCATGGAGGCAGAGCAAGGAGCTCCTTCCCTGGCTGAGAGGATGAGGGTGAAAAATGAGAAATAGAAGCAGGGGAAGGGTACTCTAAGAGACACTTGGCTGTCTTCATAGTAGGTTTTTGGTTTTTTGGTTTTTCTTTAAAAAAAATGGCGGAAGAAGTCCAATGAAACTGGCCAAAAACAAGACAGAAGGAGCCAGGCCTCTGGGTACCAGTGAGGCGATCGACTCCTCTCTGGTGTTTGAGCTTCAGGGACTTCACAAATAAAATCTCCCTGTGGCCTTCCTGGGACTGCTCGTGCCATGCTTCAGGACCTCCACACAAATTTGTTCCTCAAAAAAGTTTATTTCATGGCAACCATGAATTAGTCTTTTTTTGAAATGCTAATTTATAAGGTGACTTTCTGCTTTTCAAAGTTAATATAATTCAAGAAATTCTTTACAGGAATTTGTTGCCCAGCCAGGTATTAAAAAAAAAAATCTTTATTACCTTCTTCAGGTTCTCAAAACTCTATCACAATGTGACACATATACAAACAAATGTATTCCGTGTGTGTGTGTGTGTGTGTGTGTGTGTGTGTGTGTGTGTGTGTGTAGGGATATGTATGTATGTATGTATGCATGTACATATGTACATATGTGTGTATATATATATATGCGTAGAGGCTAGTAGAAAACTGCACATGTCATTTCTCAGGCATTGATCATCTTCTTTGCTTGTTTTGAGGCAGGGTCTCTCACTGGCCTAGAGCAGACCAGGTCTGTGAAGCTGACCAGCCACTAAGCACCAGAGATCTACACCCTCCACCTCCCCAGTGCTTGGATTACAAGTGTGTGTGTGCCACCATGCTAAGACCTTGTATGTGACTTCTAGGGATTGAACTCAGGCCTTGGCACTTGCAAATCAACCTCTTCACTACTGAGCCTTGACCCCAGCCCTCATAGAGATTTGTTTTAATGCAAGAATATCCTCCTGATGACAGTGGCTCAGAGAGGATTCTGAGAGGGACTTAAGGGTGCCCTTCGAATTCTTTGGGACAAGCTAAGTACCTACTGGTCTGGTAACCAATGCAGCAACAGGTGAGTTCCCCAGACTTGGGGTTTCTAAGAAGCTCCCGGGTGATGTCACAGTTGGGCCCAGCTGACCCAGCAAGTAAAGGTGTCATTCTCAAGCACACATCACATCATTACCACCAGGGAACACTGAAAAGATGGCAGTTGTCATGCACTCACCTCTGAAATAGTCTGACTTTACTGGCCTAGGAAGGTCCCCGCATCTGGAGTTCTTTAAAGCCTCCTCGGGTGACTCTAATGTGCAGGCAGGATTGACACCCCAGCCTCCAAGGATGAGATGGAATTTGGCAAGCATCCTTGGCAAGGCAGACTACTTTGCAGAAAGGAAGAAGAGCATGTGGGGGAGAAAAAAAAGACATGAGTGTATGGATCCAAATGATGTGTTCAGGGAATTGGGTGTCATTTTATTTGAAGATATGACAGGCTCAAAAGGTGGGAAGTGGCGAGAGAAGCTGGCCGGGCCAATTATAACTGTCTTTTCTAAAGATGTATATTTTAAAGATTGCTTTAATTTTTAAAACGTTGCATATGTGGGTTGGGTACACATAGATGGGTACAAGTGCCTGCAGAGACGAACGACATCAGATGCCCTGGAGCTGGAATTGTAGGTGGTTATAAGCTGTGGGTGTTGGGAACCAAACTCTAGTCCTATGCGAGGGCTGCACGCACTCTGAGCTACTGAGCCATCTTCCTAGATCCTTCTAAATACAGATTTGTGGGAAAATATACACAGAATAAAGTTCATAAATGCAATTGATTTTCAGTGTCCAACTCAGCGACACGAAGCAAATTCAAGTGTTGGGGAACCATCACCACTGCATATTTCTAAAACTTTGCCCACCCAAACAAGTAACTTGATAGCCATTCTACCACTTATTCTAAATCTTCCCGTCTCCAGAGCTGGTGAGCTGCATTCTATTCTGTCTCTATAGATACTTTATATAAGTGAAATCACAGCCTCCGTCCTTTTGTGTATGGCTTATTTCACTTAACAGTGTTTTTAAAAATTATTTTATTTGTGAACAGACACATTTATATTACACACATATACAATAGATTACCTATGGCAAGAAGAACCGTGACACAATCAGGAATGATATAAATGTTACATTCGTAGTGTTTTGGCTATTTGTATTGGACAGCCTTGAAGAAAGCATCTTTCCTATCTTGGTGCATCTTAATTTCTTGAATGTAAATCAATCTCCATCACATTTTGTCATTATCAACTTAGAACACCTGTCTAGACCTAAAAACATCTTAACCCCTAAACAGTTAAGCTTCATTGTAAAACTAAGCTACCTGGTCTCCAACTCCCTCAGAGACTTGAGAAGGAGTAAACTTGATTATCTGAGTAAGCCGAGAGTGCAGGTTAGCAGCTTTCCAAATGAAAAGATGACAGAGACAGTTTTCTACCTGAATAGTCACCCAAAACTCTCTATAACATTGGAACATCTCCTTCAGCCTTCTGGCCTAATATATCTGACAGACATATTTGTGAGGCAGGAACTGTTGAGGACTTGCTTACCCTGTCTTGGCAGAGTTTAGTTGTCGACTCTGCCTGCATCCATCGACTCTGCCCCCTTTTTAGGCAGAATTCTGTCTGTGTTAGAAATAAGGACCTTTTGCCCAGTGGCTTGTTTGCCACATTTGAAGCCATCCCCATAAGGAGGTTCTGCAATGCTCATCATCTTCTTTGAGGTAGGCTGGGTGTTGCCAGTAGTTAACCTGTCTCATTGTCAATGAATCTTTAAAGTAATAAAAACATTTTAAACGCCATATTCTACATGTCTCTGGGGTTTTGGAAGAGCTTGTCTTTCTATAGAGTCATATCTATCTGCTGTACCTAAGATGTATATTCTTGTGATAAAAGTAGACTAGCAATTCACATGATCATGATTTACTCTACTAACATTTAATTTGTATAACTTATTTCTCCTAAACAGCTTGATAGCACTTTCAAAGCATTGGAAATAAACCTTGTATTATAATTGAGTTATATGGGTACAATAACTCATATTAGAGTAGAAATATATATATACACATATACATATATATATATAATGTGTGTGAAAAATAATCTCACATTTGAATTAACATAATGTTTTTAAAGTTCATTCATACCATAGCACACATTACAATTTCATTTCTTTTTGTGATTAAATAACTTTCTACTTTCTGCATAAACTGTACATTGTTCATTCATTCATTTATTGATTACTTTGAGTTGTTTTCATCATTGGATAATATAATTGACCAACGCATTTCTAAATATCTATTTAGTTTACTATTTATTGCCTAGAGTAACATGGGAACATTAGAAAATTAGTGCTCCATGGACCTTAAGTTAGGTCAAAAAAAGTTGGGCTCTTGGGGGGATGTTCAGACATAATTTTTGTGGCTTTAAAGTTCTGCCAAGTAATTCTGATTGGGAAGCCAGAAGAGATTTGCATGATACCAATACAGGTCAAGGCTCAGATAAACACCTTCAAGGGTGAATTCCTCTAAGTGTTAGTGCATAGCAACTGGTCAGCAGGAGGACTGCTGTGAAACACTGTCCTCTGGAATGGAACACGATAGGACCACTGCACTCATGAATCCATTACATCTGTAGTTTTCTGCACAAGATAGAGCCAAGCAATGCAATCAACAAAGATAGGAGAGGGACTTATGGGGCCCCACCCTTAGCTAGGGAGCTCTTGGCAGTTGATGGCTACTGGGGAGGCCCTCATAGGCTGCCCATGCTCCCATGGGTGGCCCTATACCCATGCTCATACATCCAGCACCAGCTGGTCACAGTGTGTTATAAAACACAAGGAAAAGGAAGAGAAAGAAGGAAAATGGAGTTGGAAGATGAATGTGGTGATGATGGGATCCATGGAAAGTCAGAAGGGGGAACAAGAGGATTATACAATCAAATCCATTGTATACATGTGTAAAATCATCCAAGAACACAACTTTTAAAAATCTAGTATGCAGAACAAACACTTGGAAGACTTGTTGAAAGAGCCTACTCAGATCCCGTTCTCAGACTGAAGGAGTCTGGTTCATGAGATTTTTGCAAAGGCCCTAAGAACATTCATGTCAGTGGCCTAGAACTGTACTGTGAAGGACTGTTTAGGGTGACACAGTAACACTACACTGCTTGGGTACACTTTTGATAACCACACTTGAGATAAAGGTGGCTGAGAAAGCGATTCTCCACTATGATGAAATGGCACAGACCAATGGGAACGGTGCATTGAACAAACTTGGTAAATAGTTGTGCTGTATCATCAGGGAATCCTGAGACTCCCATTCTGCTGTTCTTTTTCATACTGCATTAAGTTGGACCAATGTCTAAAATGGTTGCATCTAGCAGTGACTTTCAAAGACGGATGCAAAGATGACTAAGCAGCACCCTTTATAAGAAAAAGGTATCATAACGTTCTCTATTGTGTGTGTCGCGATACATACCCCATAGTGAATTTTGTCACCCTGTGCCTGGGATCACTAGGCTAATGTTCACTTTATAGGGTAGGATTATTTAGATCCCAATATCTTAACCCTGAAATGTGGATGCTTAACTTTTTGAGAATTCATGTGTTTTCTTTGTGTGTGTGTGGTTGTTACCTCTAGTGGCACTTTCCAGAGACCATTTACCATTTGCCCCACAGCTAGGTGCCTACCTAATGATGATATATTTGCCAGGTCCTCATGCTCACTCTCACAAAGAGGCTTTCAGGCTCGCCCAGCCTTCTTCTGTGCTGCTGCACGCAAGGTCATTGGTATTTCACGTGTCCAACATGAGGAGAATTCTATTCTTTCCAGGCATGGGCAGGAATGCACTCCATTTAAGTGTAAAATTATGAATGATGCAATTTTGAAAAGGAAAAGAGGTATTGACAATTATCTATTTTTATTTTTATTACCCTCCAAGTGGAACTCTTGTATTCTGACAGCTTTAAAAAGGACTCCGAAACATTGATGTATTTGCAGAATTTCAGTTTGATGGGGAAGTTTGGCTAGTGTGTGTGTTGTACAAGGGCATAGATTGCTTTCTAAGAACTTTTTGGTAGAAAAGCAGTCCCCTATCAACTTTGGGTATAGATACAGCCTTCTCAGATCATCCTACCAAAGCCAAGATAGAACCTAAAAACTCTCTCATAAAAGGGTAACTGCTTACTGATGTTTAGCCTGGAGGGACACCTACTCATGGGAGATCTGCCAGCTGTCTCTGAAGGCTTGGAAGAAGGCCAGGTCTTGCTGTGAAAGATAAGAACAGTATCTTGGCTCCTTGGATCATGACATATCCTCAGCCCCTTGAGCTGATTTTTATTACCTAGAACTGGGGTCCAGTCTCATTGTGTGAAGAGCAGGGCTGACTTTCATCACTTTCTCTGGAGTCCAGCTGGCAGCTCAGCCCAGCTCCAGTGTTACTGTGCTGCCATTGTGTCAAACAGTAGCATTCTGTGAAGAAAAAGGAGGAGGAGGAAAATGAAGGAGAGATGAACATGTTTTTTGTTTATATCACAAGTCGGGGATGAGTAAAAGACTTGTGAGAAAGCAGGTGATGTTTATCCCCTTAGAAGTTGAAGCTCCAGGTTCCGGTTGCTCCAGGTTCCAGCAGAAGAAATCCTGCTGATTACACCAGGAGAATCATTCCTCATAACTGATATCCTTACAGTTTTATTATTGTATTCTTTAATCTCCTTTCCCTATTGTTTAGGTTAGTTGGGCTATAAGTGAGGTACTCTTGATTAATAAGTTTGTAATAAAATATAATTGCTAAGAAAATTGAGCCTACAGGAGAAGAAGAAGAAGAAGAAGAAGAAGAAAAAGAAGAAGAGAAGGAGGAGGAAGAGGAAGAGGAAGAAGATGAAGAGGAGAAGGATATTTTCTAATGGTAGCTTCTTGTAAAAGCAATGAAATTAGAAATATTAAGTATTAAACTAATAAGACCATGAGAAACCTATCTGCTCAGTGGGGGTTCCAAACCAAAGTCTATGAGAAGGATTCCTCACTGGTCCCAGCATGTCTCCAGCAGACTCACTGACCTTTTGCTGGGCCTTGACAAGCCATGGGGTGCCTGCTGGGTATTCATACTGTCATGCTTGTCAAGCTATTGCCACTCACTGAACATAATGGATAATGCACAAAATAAATTATTTAAATACTATTAATAGAGCAAAAAGCAATGTACGTTTTTTGTGGCTATAATATCTTTCCTGTTTAGGCTGTTCCCTTGGGCTGAAGCTAATGCCAATAGGAAGGCCTTCGGTCTGCCCATCACTGTGTTTATCAGATTCTCAGCTTGAAAGATAATACTGAATGGCCTCAGCCTTTTGTCAGTCCGCAAGTATTATAACCTGCAGGATTCCAGTGCTAACAAATAAACTCCTCTCCTTTTGCCTCTGTAAAGATTTTCTCATGCAAACTCAACCGATTTCATTTCATGAGTAAGTCCCTCCAGGACATGTTTGCTTCTTGCTCTAGTTTGTGATCTGCTGCAAAGCTTGGACATGGATGGTGCAGCTTGATACACTCACCTGTCCAAAGTCAGCATTTCAGTCCTGTAATTCCATAGATCGGAGATCCCTACTCCCTTGAAAGAACCACAATAATCAAGCTCAACAAAAATGATGCGCTCATCAGAAGACTGTTGTTATTTTGGACAATCAAAGGACCTTCGTAAACTTAGTTGTCATTTTTTTAAAGATGATATGTCTTTTCCCATATGCTGTGTATATTATACATTTTCACTATGGGACTGGGCCCTAGGCTCACTCCTGTTTTTATATGTCCTGCCTGCTACTTCTGCATGATGTACTTGCAAATGCTAATTAGCGGGCCACTCCTCCCACATGACTAACAGGAACTCCAAAATGTTGCTTCTCACATTTCTTTTCTAGATTTTTTTTTTTTATGACTTAGGCTGAGAATCCCCTAATGCTAACATATGCTTTTCTTTAAACATGTTAACTTGAGCTAGTGAGATGGCTCATGGGTGAAGAGTACTTGGTGTCCTTGCAGAGGACCCAGGCTTGGTTTTCAGCATGCACCTGGCATCTCACAATGAACTCTAACTCCAGTTCCAGGGGACCCAATGTCTGCCTCAGGTCTTCATATAGTACACATAAACACAAGTACATACCCATCCATATCTTAAAAACAAATATGCCATACCTACTGATTTGTTGATGTTAAGGCCTCAACTTGCTGCTTCCTGCCTATGCTGTGTCTCTTAAGGTAACATTTCTACGTGTCTGATCTCACCCAACATGTGCTCATCCATCCATCATGCCCTTGTGATAGGTACAAATGACCAGTGAAATGGTTCAGCGGGCAAAGGCTGCCACAGAAGCCTGGAAAACCCGAGTCAACAGGTAAAGGCTGCCACACAAACCTGGAAGGCCTGAGTTAGAGCTGAGCAATCTAGATAAAGGTGAAAGAGGGGACCCGATTCCACAAATTTGCCCTCTGACCTCTGCATGCAAACCATTGCCTTCATGCCTGTCTTACTATTTATGTTTTCTGAGCACCATGATCAGTGGCACGGAACTAGTAAGAAGTAGTAACTGACATTTGATCACATTTTAGTGTGTGTGTGCTGTGTGTGTGCTGTGTGGTGTGGCGTGTGGTGTGTGTGTGTGTGTGTGTGTGTGTGTGGTGTGGTGTGTGTGTGGTGTGGTGTGTGTGTACACTCTGGGTTTCACATATGAAATCAAATATGCAATATTGTCTTTCTGCATTTAACTTACTTGGCTTCTATAGTGATCTCCAACCTGATTTGTTCTGCAGGTGACATAATTTTGTTTTCCTTTATGGCTGAATAAAACTCCACTGAGTATCTAGGCCACGTTTCCATTGGCTATTCACTAATCGGCTGGCGGCTGTCCACGCGCTTCTCTAACTTGATTGTTATACATGATGCTGCATGGATAAGCATGTGTTTCTGTGGTATGCTGACAGAGCCTGCTTTGTGCATATGTCCAGGAGTGGCACAGCTGGATCATATGATTGATCCTTTTTTTTTTTAACTTTTATTTTTTGAAGAATTGTTACAGATTTATTGTCCCACCCACAGTGTATAAAAGATCTATTTTCTCCATACAACCCTTTTCTAAATTTCTTTATTGATCTATATTCTTTGCATAAAGTGTTGGGTTTCAGGAAGATGATTTCCTGAAGTGTACCATAGATTTTTCGCTATGCTCTCCCCTCCTTCTCTCTTATCCCTTCCTAACAGTCTCCTTCCTTGCTCCAGCCTCCTTCTATTTCCATGTCACTTATATACATTAATGGTTTCATGTAGCTAAAAAAAAAATTCTA
Source organism: Acomys minous (assembly GCF_964271855.1). Taxonomy (NCBI): domain Eukaryota; kingdom Metazoa; phylum Chordata; class Mammalia; order Rodentia; family Muridae; genus Acomys; species Acomys minous. Next base: position 88,659,940 of record NC_140486.1, on the reverse strand, counting down.
GGATCACAAATTAGGGGAAAATGTAATATTTATCTTTCTGAGGTTGGCTTAATACAATGAGCTCTAGTTGTGTTATTTTTCTAGGAAATGAAATGATTTTATCCTTTTTTATGACTGAATAAAACTTTATTGTGTATCACAGCCCCTCCCTCTCCCCCTTCCTTCCTCTCTCCCTCTCTCCCTCGCTCTCTGCCTGTCTCTGTCTCTCTGCCTGTCTGTCTCCATCTCTCTCTGTCTTGTGTGTGTGTGTGTGTGTGTGTGTGTGTGTGTGTGTGTGAGTGTTGTTTGATCATTGTTTTGGTCGGGCTGGCCAGCCAGCCTGCTCTCAGTATATAGTATATAGTATATACTAATCTCTTCTCCTCAACGATAGGGTTACAGATACATGAGACCATGTCCAGCCTTTCCGATGGGTGCTGCACTTGGATCCTCATGCCTCCAGAGCAAGCACTCTTACCCAGTTAGCCATCTCCCTGGTCCATCCTATTATTAAGAGACACTAAGATGGCTCTATGGTTAAATAAGAGCACAATACACATGAATGTGCAGGCATCTCTGTGGCCTGTCCACTTAGAGCCCCGTGGGTGTGTTTCCAGGAGTCGTATAATTAGGTAATTTTAATGATAGCCATTCTGGCAGGGATTGGGTGTAATCTCAGTGTAGTTTTGCTATGCATTTCCTTGATGATAATCAATGTGTTTTTATTGGTAGCTTCCGAGTTCTGATTTGTTCAGATCAGGGAGGGCCTTGTTCTGATTTTTTAAAATCTTTTCAAACTACTATTTTGTTTGTAAAGCATGTGTTAAATATTTGTAATGTCATCTTTTCTTAAATCTAAGCTACAACATAGAGTCAACCAATTCTAAGCAGCTACAGGGTTATTATAAGGCTACACTGTGGCTACTAATAAAATGGCCCAGTTATAGTTAACACATGCCGATAAATTAAATAACAAAGTCATAGGATGGGAGAATAGTTGTAAAATTAAAACCAATGCCCAAATGATAAGCAAATGCCCAGATTAGGAAGTGCCAATCAGTTTTTTAAGCGCTTTACATAAATTGACCCATTCAGTTCTCACAGGAGCTCAATGACATTGACACAGCTATTATCACCACTAAACAAAGGAGAAAATAATGATTGGACAACTTACCCACAGGGTTTTTTTGGTTTTGATTTTTCTTTTTTTAAAGACAGGGTCTTTCTATATATCCCTCATTGTCCTGGACTGTGTAGATCATACTAGTCCCAAACTCACAGAGATCCAACTGCCTTTACCTCCCAAGTGCCGGGATTAAAGGTAGGCACTGCCACACCCAGCTTCAAATTATACACATTAACTCCTTAATAAACACCTGCTTCTAGAAGGCTGAGAAAATAGGACTTGAGAGTTTCTGAACCATAGTTCTTTTCTCTTACAGGTAAGAATTTCAGTCTAGCTGTGAAACTACCGTGAAGAAACTAGGCAAAGAAGGAAGAAATAAACAACATTAACATATTCATGCTATTGGTGAATGACAGTGGTTTTCTACCTTGCTAATGTTGTGACCCTTTTAATACAGTTCCTCATGTTGTAGTGACCCCCCTCCCAAACCATACAGTTATTTTTATTGCTACTTCATAACTGTAATTTTGCTACTGATATGAATCGTATTGTACATATCTGTGTTTTCCAATAGTCTTAGACAACACTGTGGAAAGGTCATTCGATCGCCAAAGGGTTGTGATCCACAGGTTGAGAACTACTGGTGTAGACAGTAATGGAAATTCAATAATAACTTAGCTGTAATACAAAAAGAAAATAGTTAAATAAGCTATGCTCTGCTAAGACACAAAATATCAAATAAGTCGTGGAGTGTTATCCACGTGTAGAAATATATGAATAGGAAAAATGAATCTGAAGATAAAGTTGGCCTCTAAAATAATATGAACTCTTATAGAACCTTAGGGGGAAGTGTGTGTGTGTGTGTGTGTGTGTGTGTGTGCGCGCGCGCGCGCGTATGCGCACATGTATGTTTCAAAGCTTAGAAAACTTATAGATGTTAGAATAGAAACTTTACTGATTTCTTCTTTATTGGTTTTATGCTACTTACACTGTCATCAGCTTGCTCTCCTGTGTATGAGAAAACAAAGGAAACAAACAGGGGAATGCATTTCAGAAATGGATGCTGCTTCTAAACAGAATTACACAAAATGTCTCCAATATGATCCTGTGTGGAGGGGCTGCCTGGGAACACCATCTGAGAGCAGACACCAGGCCAAGACACCCAAGGAAGGAAGGAAACACAAATGCACATAAGGTCAGGAAAAAATAGCCTGAGCATTCATCACACTGGGCTGAGAGGCGCACAGAGAGCAGGCCCCACCCACCGCCAGCCACAAATGGCCCACCAAATGAAAAAGTGCAACAGCAGCATATGCTGGGAATGTTGCTGTTTTTTTTTTTTTTTGCGATATGCAGAAAGACATTTTCTTTGATATATTCCCTTCTTTTATACTGCTGAGAACTCAGCCTGCCATTTGCTGGGATTTCTCTCAGACTTTTTCTGGGCAAATTTTCCATTTTCTTCTCACCCCGCTTAGTGATCTTCAGCATCCAGGCTGAATGTGTCTGTTTGATATTTCAAAAATATCCTTGGTTCACCATAGCCTCTATTTCCATCAGCCCCCTCCCCAACCTCATCGCCACCACTACCGTTTACCATTTACTGGATGTTCTACATATAGCCTGATTTGTTTCAGTTGGTGTCGCTATGAATATTAAAAATAGACTTTGGAAGGAAAACATGGAGACCCCTCTGTGCTGTACACTTCTCCAAGAAGCACAACACTGCATAATTTCTCAAATGCAACCCCATTTTCATCCCGCCAGCAATTTGGCAGTTCTCAAAAGGTTACTGCTCTGAATTTGTTTTCTTTGTAATCTTGTAGGCCATTTGTTCTGTCTTAATGCTGAAAATTCTATGTAAGAGCCTGACCTCCATCTGCCATACACCAATGGATTTACCCTTTTCTTTTTTTTTTTTCCTACCCTAAAATGAGAAAAATAATGCATTTCATGATTTGTTAAAAATGGCATATGGGCTAAATGTTTAAGGTTAAAATCAAGGGGACTTCAAATCTTAGGTAGAACTTAATTACCTGCTATGCCTCTGGGGGCTGTTTTTTTTTTTTTTTAATTAAAAAAATTTTAAGGGTGAGACTATCTTTCCAAATTCCCAAGCCACATTTAAAAGAGAAATCTTGTATCTGAAAGGAAAGGTGCAGTTAATCTGCCAGGACTGGTAGTTATCTTGCCTGGAGGTAATTCTACCTCTATTTTAATGACCACATAAAAGGGAATGATTATAGGATAATAAAACACCCCCCCCCCCAAAGAATCAGCCTTATATTCCAAATAATGGCGAGAAAAGTACTTAAGTAAAAGTAAAGTTTCTATGTGTATGGCCATGGCCTGTGCATTTATTCACAAAGTTTTTCCTTTTCCAAAGTATTCCCTCTGATACTGCCTTTTATAAGGCCAAAAGGGCCCTCAAAGCAAGCTCTCCCTGCTGGAGAGATTTTCCTCTAACGGAAAGAGGTAAGGTGAACACTCTTAAGATAATTAGAAGATAGTAAGTGCTGAATCATTTGGAGTAGGAGAGAGCTGGTGGGTTGAGAGTAGGAGAGGTGGGCATCAGAGAAATGAAAAGACAAGAAGAGGGGCGGAGGGAACAGCGGCTGGGGCATAGCGCGTATGCCAGACAGAGCAATTGTTCTGGGCAAAGCCAAGAGAGAGCAGGTGAGAGGAGCAGCAGAAGCAGGTTTCCTGCATGGGAGTCTCAACAGGGAACATGGCTGAGGGTGGAGGGTGGAAGTCTGGCCTCCATACTGCAAATACTGGGGAGAGTCACTGGTGCTCTTCTGAAAGGGGGTTGTGTATAGGAAGGATAGTTTGGGATCCCTGTATGGAAATAGAGCTCCTGTCCTAACTCACGCCAGTTTTGTTGGAGAAAAAGAACAAAGAGGCCTTTGAGAAAGACTTCAAAGAAGGTCTAAGACAGCTCTACTGATTCTTTAGTTGTCAGTAGCTCTATGTAACGGAAACAGTTGGGGAGATAGGGATGCGGACTATGAATCTGATCTTATAGTTTTTCTACACTTCATTACCCTATTCAAGCAAAAGCCAGGCACTATGTCTATAGTAAATTTAAAACATAATCCAAAGATTAATGAAGGACTTCAAAAATACTGCCACCCCGGACAAATGGGTCAACTGTGGACAGAAACTGGCCTCATTTCTGGACATCCATGCGTATTCATCTACATGCGTGCAACCACACATGACTCTGGGATCTGATGCACACGTCACGCTGTCTTTAATTCATCATTTTCAATCTCCCAGAATCCTATGCTTTCTAGGCCTGGAACCGCTTTGCCTCTTGCCTCCCTTTCATGATGTCTCTGTCACCCTATCTCTCATTGCTTCATGCCAGAGAGATCTGGCCTTTGCTCCTGCTTCTCATTTGTCCGAGCGCACTTGGAGATATTCGACTGAGTCTTTCTTGAGTTTCTTCAGACGAAAGTCACCCCTATCCCCTGCATCCTACCAGAGCTGTGCCCCTTGCTCTGCGATCCATCTTCCACACTTGTCGAACTCAGCGAACCTGACTTGCAGGCAGAAGTGAGGCAGCGCTGGTGACTGGCCCTCCGCCAGGACTTTGTTGACTGCAGCCGAGTGTGGATTAATGTTGAGGGAGCACACATTCACTAACAGGCAATCAGGCTTTGCAGGCGATTTCATAATTTATAGAAGCCATAGCCCTGCCCCTATAATATAGAGTGGTGGCGTCGTGCATACAAATAAGAGCCTGCAAACTAAATCAAGCCACAGAACCCTCGGAGGCTGCGTATGTGCCAGCCGGTCAGCAGGAACTGGGTGAAACAAACAGTAAACAGCGAAGGCGGGGAGGATATATTTATCTGAACTCTAACATGTGCACATGGTTCTGGGAGACTGCACTACATCTCATGCGAGTGTTCATAGTGGGTGAAGAAAAGCAGTGGTAGGAAGCGAAAGTCAGCCAGCCACCATCATGGAAGTGCAGTCCTTCCTTAAAATAAAGCTAAGAGGCCTAATGTGTGACCAGAGTAGATGGCTATCAGATGACAAGACTCAGACTATTGTGTCACACCCACAAACGTGTGTTTTGAAACTGTCAACTGTTCAGTTCTTCAAATAGATTCTGCCCCCTTCCCAAGATCTGACTGGTTTGTTTTTATTTTTGTTTGTTCGTTTGTTTTTTGAAGAAGGATAATGTGGGTATGACATGGAATGCTATTTAATGATTTATTTCATCCAAGCATGCAAAAATAATTGAACTAGAGGAGTGCCAAGATCTTTAAAAATTAAAATTAAAAAGAGATAGCCAGGCATCTGAAGAAGGGCAGAGAAGCCCTGATCATTTCCTGAACATACATACATACATACCTGCATACATACATACACACATATGTGTCTGCACACACAGTTGTTGCACATACTTGTGGAGTGTATGTAATAATTAAATACATGTATTCATGTATAAGCTAGCAGCTAGGTGTGGGGGTGCCTGTCTATAACCCCAGCCCCCAAGAAAAAGGGGCAGGAGAATCAAGAGTTCAAGGTCATCTTTGTCTACATAACAAGTTCAAAGCCAACTCATGGCTTTATGAAACCATGTCTATAAATAAATAGTTAGATAGATAGATAGATAAAAATAAATAAATAGTAAACAAATAAATAAGTCAGCTGGAGGATACAAACAGAAAGAAAATTGATTTTAAACATATGGTGGGGAAAGATCTAAAGAGAAGTCTGTAGCATTTTAAAAAGCACACAAGCCTCCATTGAAGAAGGGGGCAGGGGAAGCACTAGCCTGCAAAAGCACTAGTCACAAAAGGCCCAGCACTACTGAAAGGGGAGTCTGAGTACCCAGAAGTGTCTCCTGAGCAGGCAGCTCTTCCAGAGGGCACACTGATGTGTAACTGATATATAGCTCTTATCTCTCTAACCTCATCTCTTTCACACTCAGCCAAACATCCACACCTCTGCACCTGGAGCTAGGGCTCTTATCTTCTGACCTGAATCACCTGGCTCAGTACTAATTCAGAGCTGTGCCAAATGAAAGGCAGTCAGGGCTCTTGTAATGGACTCTACTACGTGTTGAAGGGCATCACCTAGCAACTCCACGTGTTCTGTGTGGCAACCAAGTATGCCAAACAGCAAAATAGATCTTTTGCTAGCGACATCCGGTAAAGATTATACCAAGAAACTGTAGCCAAAGGTGAACATATCAACCTGATATGCAAGCAGGTCCCTAAACACTGCCCTACATACACCCTTGACCCTTACCAGAGATAGTTAATGCACCACAGCTCCTCAGGACGGGTCAAGCAGGGGTCTAACCTGTCCTAGACAGGAGTGGAATTGGGAACGATGAAGAGGCAGGAGAGAAATGATGTCACAAGACTGATCGAGTCCTCTTCAATTTGAGAGACAGAGGAACAACCAGATCACCCATTTCTGTAGTGGAGGCATCTGTAGTTTTTACAAGGCTTCAAGCTGGTCATGAGCATGCGTGCTCTCAGAATGAAAGGGCTTTGGGGTGGAGGACGCCTCATGGAATGCTCTAGGATCATGAAGAATGGGGGGCAAGTTGCCTGTGGGAACTTCAAGTATCAGGCTCTTGCCACTATGAAACTTTAAAGAGCTAGAAGTCTGGGTTAAAATGAAGCACACTGAGAACAGAACTAGGGTGCCCTTAGAAGAATTCCTGTCTCACCCCCTCTTTCTTTCCCTCCAAACCAGCAGCTCTCAACCTGTAGGTCTTGATACCTCTGGGGGTCGCATATCAGATATCCTGCATATCATATATTCACATTACAACTCATAACAGTAGCAACATTACAGCTATGAAGTAGCAATGAAGTAATTTTTTGGTTGGAGGTCACCACAACATGAGGAACTGTATTAAAGGGTCGCAGCATTGGGGAGGTTGAGAACCACGCCACCGCTCCAAACTCTACAACTCCAAAACCTCAAAGAGGCCTTAATACCGAGCTTTGTCACTTCACTGGCTCACACATGTCTTCAACCTGAGTGAGACAAATGACCTGGCTCGTACCCCTGCTTTGTAGCTATGCTTTCTAGCTGTAATCTCTGCTATCCAAGAGCGACTTCCATCTCTTTCTGAGCAACCTGTCTGTCTTGTCTTTCTAATACCCACCTTTACTCTAGCTGACTCTAGACCCCTAAGGCCAGCTAGAACCAGGCCAGAGGCTTACATATTTGGGAGATTCTTTGGAGTACCAGCTTGGTCCTTCCATTCTCCTGAGTCCTCTTAATACTGCAGATAGGATACGCATTCCTGGAGAAATCTTTTCTCACTCCCAGCAATTAAGCAACCTCAGGTGAAGGAACCAGAAGCTTGAGTTCCCTCTTATGATGAGTGAAAGAGATCAGCACAAACCAAAGGCAAGATGCTGACTCACAGCCACGAGTTAGAACTGGGAACATTAAAAAAAGCCAAACAAACAAAAACAAAAACACAAAAAATGCCAGACTTTAAAATTTCAAAAGGCCAAATTTTGTAAAGTCTAAATTTTCAAAGTTCTAAATTTCAACTGCCAAAGCTGCACAGTAGTGGCGTACACCTTTCATCCCAGCACTCAGGAGACAGAGAGAGGCAGGTGGATCTTTGAGTTTCAGGACAGCCAGGGCTACACAGAGAAACCCTCTCTTGAAGCAAACAAGCAAGCAAACAAACAACAGCAACAACAACAAACCCACCCAACCAATCAAATAAATAAATCAAAGTTCAAATGTTAAAATCCAAAAATAAAGGGGAAAAAAAAAAAGGAACAAGCAGCACCAGCTAGGTTAGAGAGGTAGAAAAGCAAGGCTGAGGATGGTCAAGTGCGCACTCACCTCCATGTAGGACAGCTGTAGCATGTTGGGCAGAATGAGCCCCTGGGATCCTGGTAAAGGATTTGGAGGGAGATCTGTCAGCCAGGGTCCTTCCAGAGGGCATTAGTGTGAATCTCAGTGAGCAGGAGAGGATCATCTCCTTCTATTTGGACCGTCCACTCTGCTGAGACCCAGAACAAACAAGTACTGAAGGTGGATTGGTTTTCTTCTGAGAATGGGAGTAGAGTTTTCTTTGCTGCCTTGGACATCAGAAGGCCGAACCCTGCAAGCGTTTAGGTTGCAGGATGGATACCAATGTGCCCTTGTTACACTTTCATGTGGACATGGATGTGCGCATAGCTGCTGCATATATGCAGCCGTCATTAGTGTACCTAAGTGTTCATCCTTGCAAATGTGTGTGTGTGTGTGTGTGTGCCTGTGTGTATGTATAAATGTGCTTTCAAATGTAGGTGTATGTGTGTTATTTACTCCTATAACAGTTCTATTATTACACAAGAGGACATATCATAGGATTCACAGCTGGGTAAGACTTTGATGTCTTGTCTCTCCCAGCAGCCTCTATAGCATCTTTCAGGGCTATGAAGGCTAGCCAGCATTGGGTACCATCTACCTCATTTCCAGAAAGCTGTCTCTGTATTCACAGAGTGTGGTGTCTACAGTGATAAGATTTATCATCTACTTCCGATGGGCAAGCAAAGGGAATGGCATGAGTCTGTGCTATTTTGGGGGAGATCCTGAGGCTTCTTTGACTAATAACTCACAAGAAAGCACCCCAGCCCTGGCACTGGGGTTTTGTTTTGTTGTTTGTTTTCTATTTAAAATTTGCTTTATTATTTTATGTCCAAAAGTGCCTGCATGAATGTCTGTGGACTGTATGCATGACTGGTGCCCACAGAGACCAGAAGAGAGCACCAGATGCCTTGGAACTGAACTACACATGGTTATAAGGCACCATGGGGGTGCTGGGAATGAAAATCCCAGATCCTATTGGAAACCGGCCAGTGATCTTAACCACTGAGAAACCTCTCAAGCCATGGGGGTTCCATTTGATAACCAAAGAAATCTGCACGCACCTTTTCCCAGCCATGTAGGACTTCTTCCTTCAAAAGCTTTCTTTTAAATAGAGATTACATTTTTAGATTCTGTCATTTGATAGTAGATTTCCACGTGGCTTTTTCATACCCTTCTCGTTTGGTTACACCCTTACCCCCTTGTCTGTCCTATCTGTCTCCGCTTCTTGCTTAAACTTTCCTCCTCTCCACTTTCCTATTACCTGCTTTCTACTATCCCCTCCTTTATTGGCACCCCAAAGTTCACTAGTTTCCTAGTTTCATCTGGTACTCTTAAGTTAAAAACATAAAGTTAGAGATTCAAAGCTAGGACCCACATACGAAGCAGAACATGAGCCTTTGTGTGTGTGTGTGTGTGTGTGTGTGTGTGTGTGTGTGTGTGTGTGTGTGTGTGCGTGCCTGTATTATCTTGTTTCATATACTTTTTTCCCATTTCATACATTTACCTGAAATTTTTATAATGTTATTTTTCTTTACAGCTGAATAAAATTCCTTTGTGTGTATGTACCACATTTTCATTATTCCTGTATCAGTTAATGAAAGGTGTAGGCTGAGTCTGCTTCTTAGCTTTTATGAACTTGCATGGGTGAGCGCGTAACTCGGTTGTAAGACATAGAGTCCTTTGGGTCTATGCCTAGGAGTAGAATATATGTGAAATATGGTAGTTCTATATCTAGATTTGTGAGGATTCTCCTCACTTATTTCTGTAGTGGCTGCACCAATTTGTAGTCCATCTACTGTGGTCAGATTTGAGATCCGGTCTGTAGAATGGAACCCATGCTACTGCAAACATGGTAAAAAAAAACAAAAACAAAAAACCAGCCCCAGAGAGGAACTTCATATGATTGTTTGGCAAATTGACATAGCACCAACCTGCCTCTGAGACATGTATGTCTGTAACCAGCTAGTCTCAGTCAATCAGAGAGGCCTCTCTTTCTAGAGGATGGGGCCAATGAAGAGGCTCAGTGCTGAGATTAAGTGATGTATGTGCGCCTGGTTCAGGAAACACGGTAAAGTATGAGGCAGAAACAGCACGAGAACTGGAAGACAGGGAGAAGGCGTATGGACTAGCATCTCCTGGGTGAGGCAGAGCCGTTGCAATCATGAACTGATAGCAGCTGTGGGTCTGCACAGTGGGGCCATTAATAGTCAGACCCATGGACCAGGGGCTCAGGAGGCTCTACCACTTACTGATGAACTACTTGCTACTGATAGATTCAGGAGGGGAGGTAGCCACTGGCTTTAGTTGCATACCTACTGCTGGCCTCATCAAGCTGTGGTGGGTAGTTCCAAACCAGTGATCACACAGAGGGTGGTTAAACTAAAGGAGCCATAAAACCAAGCCACAAGTCATAAATCTGGGAAAAGGACTTAAAAAAAAAAGGAAAGTAGTTAATTGGGACAGGAATAAGATTAGAGGCTGCAGGATCATCTTCTAGGCACACAACGCCTAAAGAAAGTAAGACACATGTATTAGACACACGCATGAAACTGTCCAAAAACAATATATATATAATATATGTATATGATATATATGCATTTTTTAAATCAAGTGTTCCAGCATGTTTTTATCTTCTTCTTAAAACATATCTTGCTTTAAATGTAATTAAATGCCCTTTAGAGGATTTTTTTTCCTGGCTTAATAAGGAATTATTTATTTTGAAAAAAGATCCCAAACATCAGTCTGTTCACAAAATATAACTACAACAACAAAACAAAACCAACTCCCACCCTCCCATAAAAACCAGTGTATTACTTTAGAAAACAAAGATTAAGACTATTACACTATTTCTCTGTAAGATGCATTTGATATGCTGACTCTCTCAAAAAAAAATACATTGCATTGTAGTTGAATAGCCCTACTCAGGTGACAGAAGGCACACACCTCTAATACAAAGCTGCTCTCGGGGGTTACGAGTAAACAAGATGCTTCTGCAGTTAGAGAAGAGGCTGATAAAATCTTGAATGGAAAGACCCGTACTCCCTGCATAACATGAAATTATTTTAGAGACAGGCGATAAAAAACAACTACAAATCTTTTCATTGCTAAGTCCAAGAGGTGTCAAAATTAAAAGAAAAGCTCACAGGATATGTCTTAACAAAACTGCTGTGGAGCATCAAGAGGAAGTGAAAATGGGGCTAGGCGAAGGGCAGTGATGAACTAATGACCCGAGGAAGGATGAGGAGAGGAGGAGGATGAGATGCGCTGAAGATACTAGGAGAGAGGATCCGGTGTTACTTTGATCTCTGACAAGCGCCCAGGTAAATGAATAATGGGATAAGATTTCTAAACTCCACCATGTGCTTCAGAGACAACCTCCCTGTTGGTGCTGCCTCTGCCGTCCTCTCCTTCCTAAGCCTCCTTCTCAGCATTCTTGATCAACTCTAGCTGGTCGTCCGCCGTCTTCACTACCACCATGCTGCAGCAGGGCCATCTTACCTCATGGCCTCAGCTGAGTCAGCTGCACCTGCCCCAGACTCCAACTTCACAGAGGCATCTCTCTGCTCTTCACACTGCTCATCCTTTGTCTCTACTGAAATGAGAGGACAAATTTGTTTGTTTGCTTGTTTGCTTTGTTCTTTATTATTCCCCCTTCTCCAGGCTTTCCAGCAGAGAACTCACTTTTTTGTTTTACTGGAGTTGGCTCTTTCTCCTTGGCCTAAAGGTCATCAACTTTCAATATTCCAGACTTGGAAAAAGGTCCTTGTTTTCTAGTCTTCAAAACTGAATCCACTTTTGCCCCATCATGAGGTGTTTCTCAATACACACTGTCGTTTAGAAGATAGAGCAGGAGGAGAGATGGAGGAGGAGGGGGAGGAGGAAGAGGAGGAGGAGGAGGATGTGCTGGGTAACTGTATATCCTTTTATACTAATCCTCATGAAAGTTGTCTTACTTAGGGTTTCACTGCTGTGACAAGACACCATGGCCGCGGCAACTCTTAAAAGGATGACATTTCATTGGGGCTGGCTTACAGTTTTAGAGCTTTAGCCCATTATCGTCATGGAGGAGACATGGCAGCATCCTGGCAGACACCATGCTGGGGAAGAAGCTGAGAGTTCTACATCTCAATTCTCAGACAGCAGGAGACTGTGTGCCACACACAGCCTTGCGTGAGCATCTGAGACCTCAAAGTCCAGCCCAGTAGTGACACACTTCCTCCAACAAGGCCACCCCTCCCTCCTAATAGTGCCACTCCCTATGAGTCAAACATTCAAACACATGAGTCTGTGGGGGCCATAACTGTTCAGAATACCACAAAAGTTCAGGTCCAAGTAAAAGAAGAGCTGAGTGGAGGGGACGGAGAAGGGTGTTCTGGTACATCTGCGATGCAGATCGTGTCACACCTGCTTTCCCTCAGTTCACTTTTGCTCTACAGCCAGATTAATATCTAAACCCTGGCCAATAGTCATTCAGCCATCCTCTCCAGCTACAGCAGCCCAGGCTTTTCTTTTGTTAACATACTAGATGAAGGCAAAGCCATCGCACACAGCGCAACTTACAGTTTCACCGTAGGTTGAAAAGATAGCCTCACCATCAGACTTCTTGTCCACAGTAGTGTTGCGATTCCCAATGAATACACGGAAGTTCATGCATCAAGGATCTGTCCCACTGGTACCATTGCTAGTCACATCCTTGATGAAAAGGCTTCTCACAAAGCTGAAGATATACCTGAAGATCAAAACAATCTCACAAGAGGAAGGAGAGAAAGGACTGCCTCTCCTATGCCAAAATACCAAAGCTAACAGCGGGCAGGTAGCACATGACTGCTCACTCTCCATCTCTTCACAAAATGCCTCTTGAAGAAATTTTAAATGATTTTTAAAAATTGTACTTTCAGTAATCTTTTGGGATTTTAACTTCAGGAGTTTTGATCTGTCAGGACCCCAACATTTGAGATTGTGGCATTCAAGATTGTACCCTCTCAGGCTTATAGATGAAATCCAGGGTAAGTTTGTAGGAAAAGATGTGCCACGAAGTAGTGTGACACTGTCTCTTCATGTTGTAGGTACAGATGAACTGTATCGTTTGAGCATGTTGAGGATGAGGAGAGACCAGAATGGATTTCTGCCATAGGCTCAGAAACATACAGAAACACCATTAGCCTTGAGCAAGATAAGAGATTTCTTCTTGCTCTTTTAAATTCTATGGGTCCTTTATGTGATCTCATAGTGATAAGACTTGGCAGAAGTAACTCCACAAAGGATTAAGTGGCAGAATTTGAGCTCACTGCTGAGCACTGCACATGTTAATTTTCCTACTCACATGGCAGTGAAGAGTGACTTTAGGTTAATAAAATAACTAGCTCAAGAAACCGGCCATCTTCTCAGCCAGTGGTTCTCGACCTGTGGCTCATGACCATTGAAAGCACATATTTTCTTCAGTGGTCTTAGGGTCTGAGATACTGCTCAGAAGCAAAATAACAGTTATGAAATAGCAACAAAAATCTTCTTCTTCTTCTTCTTCTTCTTCTTCTTCTTCTTCTTCTTCTTCTTCTTCTTCTTTTTCTTTTTCATCTTCCTTCTCCTCGTCGTCCTTGTCCTCCTCCTCTTCTTCTTGTTTCCTAAGATCATTCTAAATATGTGCTTTCTGATGGTTGCGACCCACAGGTTGAAAACCATTGTTCTAGACATTTGAGACCTTTATTACTTGTCCTATCACTTCCTTCAGGCAGAATGATTAAGTTAATCAAGTATAGCATCACTTCCAGGTAGAAAGTTGAGACTTGTGTCATTGCATGGTGGCCCGCAGCTTCTGCAATGCTCGCTTAGTGGTGCACATGGAGTTTCTGGACTCCGAGCAGCTTTTAGGTAGATGACAACTCTTGCTGGTCATAGCTGCAGGACTCGCTCTGGTCCAGTGGGAGGCTGCTTTGAATAAGTGCAGCTTGAATAACAACCCTTTTACCTGGCTCTTTGCGGTGCAGAGAAAGCACTAATTCCTATTCAGTTTCTTCTCTGTAAGCTCATGCTCTTTGATTTGGCAAAACTGAAATGTCACTGAAATGACCATGATATTTCCCTGGAAGGCCTATGAGTAGAAGGCATGTGTGTTGATTTCTGTCTGGAATATGCAGTAAACACGGTTTTAAACACAAGAACTCTAAATTAGGCCAGAGAATCTAAAAATCATGTGATTCCCATTATAACCAACTAGCGCCCCAACGTATGCATCTATAGCCAGGTAAGAGCAGAACGAATTCCAGAATTAGCTCCTTAAACTCTTTAATTTTTCCCCCTGGAAATGTTAAAATTAGATACTGACAAGATCAGAGGGCCTCAATCAGCACAGAAAACCATGAAACTTGGCTTACCAAAACTATATACACCATTCGACTTAATTTGTAGGAAATGTCAGGAAAACTCAGGGAAATTCCACCGCAGCTTTTCCTATTTCGCAATTGTGAGGCATATTTTCTTCTGTGAGAGCTCAACACATCAAATAGGGAAATAAGGGAAACAATTTCATATTAACAACTATCAGAACCAGAGCAGTATTTCCCTCAAGATGGAAAAAGGAAGACTGGCAGTTAATAATACATGACACAACTCCCACCCTTGGCAAAGCAATATTTTAAAACCAAAATTATATTGTAATTAGCCTTTCAAAAATGTGAACACTTCAATATAGAAGTCCATTAATAATCTAAGTGCTGCCGCAAAGCATGTTCCTCCCACACCTGTAACTTAATTAAACTCGGCTTCTCATCCAGACCGTCAGACAGGCAGGACGAACAGGTGGCTCCGCACTCGGGAGATAGGAAAGATGGATCCGGCTATGACTTTGCACACCCAGCTGAGATTATCTAAATGCTTTCCTTGTTCTTTGTTCTGGCACTTTCTGTTTCAAACACGGGCTTGTTTCTCTTTTAGAAAAAAAGAGAAGTTCAAATACTACCTAGCACAATTTTAATGATGAGTAAGTTTACAGTAACTGTCGGGACCATCCCTCCTACAAACATCTTTTAATGAGTCTTTACTGTCTTGCGAAGGTGGAAGGTTGCGAAAATGCTAAGAATAATTACATACTAGATAATAAAATTTCAGAAGCACTGATCGAGGATGGAAGTCAGAGGCACAATCTTTAAGAATTTCTCTCCTTTCTCTAGTGGGCTATAGATTATATAGCATAAATTCAAAAGCTCAGTGTGATGGTTTGAATAGATATAAGGCTGCCGTAGACTCACGTACTTGAATAATTGGGCCATAGAGGGTGGCACTATTAGGGGGTGTGGCTTTGTTGGAGTGGGTGTGGCCTTGCTGGAGGAAGAGGGTCACGGGGATGAACTTTGAGGTCTCAGATGTGGAAACCTGGCCCGGTGTGACTGTCTATTCCTGCTTCCTGCAGATCAGGATGTAGCTCAGCTACCTCCCCAGCACCATGTCTGCCCAAGTGCGGCCATGATAATAATGAACTAAACCTCAGCCACTGGAGGCCAGACCCAGTGAACTGTTTTTCTTCAGAAGAGCTGCCGTGGTCATGGAGTTTCTTCACAGCAATAGAACACTGACGAAGACACCCAGAGAACTAGGCATGGCTGACATGAGGCAAGCTGCTGGGTGAAATGGTGACAGGGATGTAGCCAACTGGAGAAAGATGCCTTATGTACCTGTATGTAGGGAGGGGAGAGCTTCCACTTGACTCTGCCAAGTCCTTGACTTGCCTTCACCACAGCAGCTTGGAAGAAAAAATTTCCACTTTTAGTTAAAATCTAAGGTTACAATGATCATCTTTTAAAAATTGCCAGCTGATTAAGAATCTTAAGCTATAGGTGGGCCAAACCCGACACATAGACCTACAGCTATTTTTGAACATCTCTGTAAATCAAGAGGCAAGCCTTTTTTTTTTTTTTTTTTTTTTTTTGCCTTTTGAGAAGGGAAATATATGTGTATGAGGCCACAGTAAGGTAATGCACTTGAATGTGTTTCCTACCTTGGCAAGCATTACACCCACGCTGCTTTTATAGCTCTGCTTACGATTAGTATCCAACCAGGGTGCATTTCCAGCGGCAAAGACGGGACTGGCGGTGGGAGACGAACAAGCAAGATGTTTTTCTGAACTGCCTGCTAAGACTCAGAGCAACAGAGATGCCAGGCTGTAAGTGGCAGCTTTGATTGGATGCCTTCACACTTGTAACACGTCAACAAGGTCAATCAGTTCCCTGAGGTGGCACGGTGGAGGCCTGGCCTGCACAACACATGTAAGTTGCTTGGAAACTGAGTTATAGTTCTGAGGAGGGTGGAAGGTGAGAGTGGTCCACAGAAGCTATAAAACCACAGCTTTGACTAGATTTCCATCTGTGTAAATTACAGTGGCTAATTCAAACAATGAAGTATTTAATGTCCCTGATTATTTATAGCAGAGACTAATGGGCCTTTGTACCTGATTTAACGGGCATGTAAAGAGAAAAAAACATCATCACAACACAATCAGTGGAATAAGTAATATTCACAAATATTCACAGTTTGAGTGATGGCTAACTAGCAAAGAGGGACACATTTGTGTGTGTGTGTGTGTGTGTGTGTGTGTGTGTGTGTGTGTGAGAGAGAGAGAGAGAGAGAGAGAGAGAGAGAGAGAGAGAGAGAGAGAGAGAGAGAGAGAGAGAGAGCGCTTTAAAGTTCTACACATGCCTAACATATGACCCCTGGGCCATGTGCAGCCAAGAGCAGCTATGACTATGGCCCAGCACAAAACTGTTGGCTGCACAAAACTATTTCTTTATTTTAAAGACTATATTGTGTTATTCTAAAGTATAAACTATGCCATATGAAAATATTGGACACACCTGACAGGCAACAAATATGTGCTATTTATTGATTGACCGAGTCACTCATTCATTGCGGGCGGGTGGGTTTCTATTGCTGTTTTGTTTTGGCTTTGCCTTTGCTAAACTGCTTTTGGGAATGTTCTTTGCCAGTGTTTCAGACTGATGCCTTTCCTCTCGGTCTCCACCTCCCCCACATTTCATAAGGCACTTCCATTCTTCATGTGCATGGCATTCTTTTCAGGGGGAAAACTCTGAACAAATTGCAGCCCTTAAAATTTCTTCCCTGCTGCCGCTGCTTTCCCTTCTCCTGCATTGCTTTCAGCCAAGTATTGTGTTCAGAAAAGATTCTTTTTTAAGGATTTAAATGAGAACACCCCTTTCAAGAGGCAGCCCTGTGCCAAGACTCCTAGTCTCAGCGCTGTTGAGAGTCTGGGCTCAGTGTCTCTTTGTGGGACACTGCACCAGAAGATGTCCAGCCGCATCAGCTGCCAGTTAACAAGCCAAACAATAACCAAAAAGTCTCTAAGTAAAGGGGTGTGCAAGCATGTACACACGCGTGTGCACGCCATACATGCTTGCTTTAGCACCACTGTGTTGTGGCTGAAACACAAGGTGCCAAGATTATGCATGGCGACAAAGACTTGCTGTGACCGCTAACTTTGCCAAGCTCTGGTGTGATTTCTGAAGAGTATGAACTCTTATCTGCATGGCTTTGTGTGAGAATGATAAGAGAAATATAGTATTTGTTGGGCACCGACTCTATTCTAGGCTCAGTTCTTTATAGTGGTAAACAAATGTATTGAATTCTTGTGACTCACCTCTGTGGTAGGTAATATAATTATCCCAGTTTTGTAGCAGAAATAGCTTAGGTTGAGGGTTTGGGTAATTCCCCCAAGGTCATGAGAGACAGAACTAGAATATCAATCTAGTTGCCCTTTTCACCTCCACTGCTTCACTAAAGTTGAGTACACACACGCACTTTATAAATGTCAAAGCAGGACAGCTCACAACCTTCCCACTCGTGCACGGGCATGCTCATGGTGGCCAGAGCGCCTCCCAAGCATCCATCATGCACCCTCTTCATTGCAGCATTTTCCACTTGGCACCGCGAACACTTCATCTTTCTAGGTTTAAATATCCCACATCCTCTTAGGCCTGGCTCACAGGCCACCAGCTCCCATGGGATGTCCTCTTACTTCCTCTCAATTTCTGTCACCAGAAATTCTCATTCCTTGTTCTCAGTTTGTCCAATTCGTTGTCCTCTCACGGTGAGTGACATGTGGGCTGATTCCTTCATTGGCATGTTCATCAGCGAGAGCACAGTGATGACACCCTGCCCCGCCCCGCCCCACCCCAACAGTGGCCCAGGCAGAGTGTGGCCAACGTAAGTATGAAGAAGGGGTTCTAAGCTAATGAGTGGATTGAGGCGATTATTGGGTTGAATAGTAACAATGTTCACGTGGGGTTGTATACCTTTCTATCTTATAGAGGAGACACAGGGGCATACAAAAGTCCCCCCAAATAGGGACCTTTGGATCCTCTTCATTCTCCTAAAGCAGTCCAGATACAAAGGCCGGGTCTTCACATAACGGCAGAGCTAAGCTTAGCAAAGCGACTTGCATAAAATAGTGACGGGATTCCTGTTGGATGAGCAACTATGCCGAACGTCCCGCATGTTTCACTATTCCTTATGCAACGCTTAGTCCCCTCAATGTGGAGACCACTTCCCACCTTTTCATCTTTCCCTTTAACCACTCCCACTGGGCAACTGACTATTTGTCATAGACGTTGAAAAATATTTCATGGGTCAGATTTTCCCAACCGTCCAGGCAAGAGACCATGAAAGGAGAGACTAGCTCACACAGGCCTGATTACTTTGCTTACCAAAGCCTTTTGTAGGTGCCATTATCTGGGCTTGGCTCCTGAGTCCTACAGTGTTGGTTTCTTAGAGAGATTGAGCAGGGCTGCCAGGGGCATTCTTCTTTGTCAAATGTTTCACTTATGATTGAGTTTGTACCCAGGGAAACATTTATCTTTCTGGAAGCGTTGCTGCTATGCTTGCTCTGATGCCGGCTTCAGTCCCAGCGATGTTTAAGGAGGTCTTGTTAGAGCAGAAAGGATGGGTGCTGAGGGAATGTGAGTAATTAGCTTGAAGATGTGTGATCAGTGTCAGCGTGGTAAATTGTCACAAGGATTGAGAGCCAGAGGCCTTCACAGCTGGGTCTTGCCAGAGTTTGATAGCTTGGCATCACATGTTTTCCTTACCCACACCTCTGGTTGACATTTCCTCCAGAATCTGTCTTCAAAAGAGGTAATTCCACAAGGACTTTTTATTAATGAGAAGCAATACGAATGTCTGATTCATTGTTGATATAGAGAGGATTTTTATCACAATCTCAATGCATTATAATTCAAAATATGTTATTATCATCCTGATTTGCAGTATAATCAGAGACACCGTGGTTAAAATGACATTGCCTCATGGACTCTCTCCTCCTTTCTGTCTAGGTTTCTGGTAACCATGGGATCAGGTCATCAATGAAAGAGGCAGAAGCAACTGTCTATCTATTGCAATATCAATTACTAAGTGCTACATGGGACCATATTCTATGACGCAAGGAGGAGACAGACTGTGATTTCTACATCTGATGCAAGAGGAAGAAACAGCCCAACTTTGATAAACGCTCTGTGCTTGAGAGTGCAATTAAAAACAGCCTACGTCTCACTTGTGAGATGAGCAAGAGTGATTTAGATATGTCTGAAGGAAAGTAGATATCCAGCCTTCCGGTACCTGCCTCCCTCCAGTGGGGGAGGGGAGCTCAGAGACTTGACAAGTTCTTTATGTTTGCAAGAAATCTACTCCCCACCCCCCACATCTGATTTTTCCCATGTGAACTCAGAATGCAGACCATGTTTAAGGTTTCTTCAAAACAGAAAAATAAACTTGCCTGTACATGGATCATTTCCAGAGAGAGAGAGAGAGAGAGAGGGAGGGAGGGAGAGAGAGAGAGAGAGAGAGAGAGAGAGAGAGAGAGAGAGAGAGAGAGGAGCAAGAACAAACAGGTTTTTAATTTCAGGTGGAAAGCAGACCCTTTGGCCCATATTTAATTGCAGAAAAGGGGAACTTCCCTGTCTAGGACTCAACCAACTACCATCTAAGGTGTCTTGTTTGAAGAACACAAATTAAGATCAGGTTGTGTATTTGAAGACAGAATGGATAATTAACCATATACAAAATGCTGCCGCATTTAGCAATCTTCAGAAGTCGAGGAGCTGGGGAAGTTTGCGCCTTGCTCTTCTGCTTCATATGGGTGCTGCCCTCCAAAAGAGGGGTGGGGTGTTAACTCTGCCTTCAGCATAAATTGGAAAACATGAAGAGCCACTCCTTACTAGGCCCTGCGAATATTTGTATGGTCTTCTGAGTTGAGTGAGAGTTGAATTCTTGTGCCCCATGTCTTTGCCCACGTGACTTCCTTCCTGTTCCAGAGAGCAAGACTCTGGTGTCTTCTGTTTTCTACACTGCTGGGT
This sequence comes from Acomys minous, assembly GCF_964271855.1. Taxonomy (NCBI): domain Eukaryota; kingdom Metazoa; phylum Chordata; class Mammalia; order Rodentia; family Muridae; genus Acomys; species Acomys minous. The sequence goes on along the minus strand of NC_140486.1, from coordinate 88,639,627 downwards.
TTTGAAAATTGGAAGCACATTGTTCAATTAAGAACCAATTAATGTGACATTCCAGCAAGAAAGGAGTGTTAGGCGAGAGGAGCCCACTGCAAAGTAATCAGTTGAAGTTTCATTGACCCACGACCCACTGCTTCTTATAGGCATGATAATGTGGTGCATCTCGGTCACCTCCAGCTCTTGTAACTTGACTGCGTTCCCAAACTAGGGAGAGTCAAGTTGAGTCAAGATCACATGGCGACCTTCCCAGGGTAGCCCGATTTCTGCAAAATATGTGCACAGCATGGGCGTGCCCTTTTTCTCACATCGGTCCTGAGTTATTGCTTTGTAACTGAATGTTCTGATTGCCGTATGACTCAAACGATAAATAGCAACCAGAAAACTCAAAAGGCATGCAATGCAATCCCATTCCTTAAGTACAGTTTGTTCCCCTGAGCTTCAGACTCCTCATGTCTTAGTGGAAGCAATGGGGTCTACTCAATGGAACTAAGTTGATGTGCCACTCACTGCCAGGAAAGACTAGAACAAGCCCCATCTTAAGGACATGCCAGCCTCAGCAATTAGGCCGTCAACTTAAATTCTTCTTGCAGTTTCAATTAGATTGAGCACCCTTCCCTGGTTTCCACTCATGCTGTTGTACAGCATTTCTGCGAGGCGAACAGCTGTCTTATTCCACCCCAGAGAGAGCTCTGTTTCAGCTGCTCCTGCATTCCTAGTTCATAAAGCACTCCAAGATCCAGTGGGTGAAAGGCGCTCATTAGCATCACAAGATGATGTGTGTTAGTGGTAAATAAGCTATGGGAAAAGGCAGGCAGCAATCACGCTCTTGTTAACAAGTCACTCAACACCCTAGTTGGATCCCTCTGTACCAAGATCTGGTTGAAAAGCAAAGAACATCGAACGACATATAGGGGATACATGTGGTTGCTTTGAGAAACAGAACTGGGGGTGAAGGTGGGGTCACAATCTGTCGGCATCTCTTCTTACCTAAAATGAACATTCTAGAAGGTTCTCTATACAGTCTGTTCTTTGATGGGCTTATGTGATGCATTAGTTTTGTGACATCATTTAAGGACATCATCCAAACAATAGGCTAAAAGAAAGTCTGTCAAAATTCTACCAAGTCCCAGTCTATATTGGACTATCTTTTCCATCATCTCCAACTCCACTTCTAATTCTTGTCCCACCCATTCCTATCTCCTTCTGCTATCAGCATCTTTAAGTATGGCCTCCGGCAATCCTCCTGAAAATCACTTGTTTCCTTGTTTCTTATCACTCCTCTGTAACCCTGCCCTTCCATTCCCTCCCCTATCCTGCCCTGGGCTCAGGAAGTTGACCTCAGTGCCTGACTCACTGATACTGGCATTCCTACCCAGCTCTCCCCTACTTTGTGCTTTACCCCTCAAGTGACTGTGACTCCTACTGTCTGCTCCTCAGCCAGAGCTCCAGCTCTCCCAGACCTGGTGGCAGCTTATCTCTCTCTGCCCTTCTGACTAGAGGACAGAGCGAATTTCTGCTGTTGTTGGTCTCTGGCCACACTGGTTCCCTCTTCCTGCTCACACTTCAAGTTCTCATTGCACTCAAACCATCCCAGTTGGCATCTGCCTCTCTGTAAGTCTCTAGTTTTCCTGCCTCCCACTTCCCACAGGCACATTTGAAAAGTAGCAGAAATGAAAATACATAATTATGTTGAGTGCCTGTGGGGCTTTCACCTGATTTGAATGGATTTTTTTTTTAATGAGGTGTCTCTTTGTTCTTCCGGAAGAAAAAAAAATTTAGTCAAGAGACATAGACAGTGAGAGCACAAATTTATTTAGCCAAGTGAATACTCCAACCAGAGATTAGAATGGAGTCCCCAAGGCATGAAACAACCAAGTGTTTTTGGTGTTGCCAATTATGTATGTGCGTGCATGTGTGTGTGTCTGTGCTTGCATGTGCGTGCACACTTGCATTATATTATGGAGATGGAAGTTAGTGGACAAACCCATGGAGTGGCCTTCTCTTTCCACCATGCTCAGGCATGGGATGTTGTCAGTCTTTCACAGCAAGCTGCTTTACCCACTGAGCCATCTTTGGTCCCTGAGTTCAGGATTTTATTTTCATTTAGTTACTTTTTGAGACAAGGTCTCATCCCACCATGTATCCCTGGCTGTCCTAGAGCTCCCTGTGTAGACCAGGCTGGCCTCAGACTTACAAAGATCCACCTGCCTCTGCCTCCTGACTGCTGAGATTAAAGGCAAGTTATTACGCCTGGCTTCATTGTAGACTCTAAAGACGTTTCATGAATATTTATGAGGTGCCTAGGCTATTCATGGAGGAAGGTGACACTTTCGATGACACTCTTCTCCTCTTATATCATGCTGTGCCTCTTTTGAGGTTGCAGACCTGTCATAAGCGCACAGACGTGGAGAATTCCATGTACGTTCCTTTCTGATATATTGGGAACAACCTGATTGCAATTTCATGCATGTTTAACCACAAAAGGGTGCTCTGACTGCTGGCAGACCCAGGTCCCAAGATGCAGCTAGAGCTTCCTTCACCTTGTCTCCCTCTCTTTGCTCTCTTGGTAGCAGATTCACTGCCTGAGCACGTTCACATCTGAACCTACAGGTCCTCACTTCTGTTCCTAATGGTGCTACACTGAAACTACCAGCACATGAAAGAGCACCACAAAGGACCCTCCTTTATTTGGGGCTACCCTGATATCAAAGTCCTAACGGAACAATTCAGTTTAACATGGCAAGAGAAGTGTAACCAGTTCAACTACTTTAATGACAGCGAAATATTACCCCCAAATAAAGTTTCAGTTCATTTATATTTCTGTAATAAAAATCTTTCATATTTATTTACTCTAACCTGGTGATATTAGTAGCTCTCTGGAGGGTTAAGCCTAATTGCAGTAGGTTCCCAAAAGAATCCTACTAATTTAAAAGGCAATAAGTGTTTAGTGAGAGGGCTCAACATTAGGAAGTATAAATTTACTCTCATTATGTTATGAAGAATATAAGATACTTTAAAAACAGTAAGCAAATACTAGTAGCTTCTGTATTTCCTTTCTCATTATAATATTTGTCATGACGATGAATTAGTGTTGTGCCATTTTCCTCTCTCATTACAATCTTGGGACAGAGATGAAATATTGGAAGTTTAATGTCTTTATGAATTATAGCTGAAAACTGTATGATGTTGACCTTTTCAATATTCTGGTTTCTGACTGGCTGGCATTTCCACTCCTCCTCCTTCTCAAACAATTGCTAGGAATATAGAAAAAAGGTTGGGGCTGGTAGCCAATGAGAGAACAGAATATTAAAAAGGTCAGTAGCACAGTCTTTTCTATAAATTCAAAAAATTTATTAAGGCATTAAAATTCAAATACTGTAACTTATGAACAAAACATGCAATTCATAGTTGCAAGGAATTACCTTGTTTTAAAACTTTTTCATGACTCTGATAAAAGTGCAACACAATTATTCAAGGCCAAAAATAATATCTTCAACATTTTATGAATGACTAGAAATTCTTTTCAAATCATAAAGTTATTAAAAATGGACATAAAGATCACCTTTTTTTCCTGTATAAAACTTGAATTATTTTGTCTGCAGTAACAGTAAGATCAACAGTTAATTGTAGATGTGGCTGTTTCATTTTAGTAATTGCAAATCTTATTCATTGTTTTAGAATTGAATCTTAGATATTGTTAAATAAAAACGAAAATCACTTAGGAGCTCAGATTCATATTCACCTCATTTTAATTTTCAGTACATATTTACTTAGTGATGTATGCTGGGCAGGTAAAGCATTGCTTCTAATGTGTGTCCATTATTTTTGAAAGGGTACGTGAGCACTGCAAACAGAAACCACGTAAAAGATCATAAGACAGAGATAGGCTTGCCAGTTCTGTCTATAGCAACTCAGGAAGTATGTATGAGTACCTTAAGGGGAAAAGGGGAAAGGAGACTATTGTTTCTACTCCCTGGATTGCAGCAATGCGGATTTGCAGCTTGCTAACCTGGCCAGCGTTCTGCCTTTTCTGAGTTATCCATCCGGATTTACACTGATCTCTATCTGCCCTCATTAGTCATCACGTGATCTCCATTGGCCAATCGAGTATCTTCCTCCCTAGTTACTGTTGAGGTTGGGATGAGCATTGGACTGAATCATTGCCAATGAGGACTAGGAGCCTTGCTACTGAGCGGAAGAGGCTTCTCTTTTTCCGGGATCAACAGCCATGAAGCAGCACCTCTGCAACTACGGGGAGCCATCTCTCCCACCAACAGGAGATAGCCCTGGAGAGACTGCAGGCAGAGGAGAGAGAGATCTGGTCACTCTATCTGAATAGCTGGTTAGGGCCTTATTTTAAACCAGTGCCACCTCTTGAGCGGTTAATTAATTAATTCTCTTTTCTGTTCATGCTAATTTGACTAGAGTATCTGTCATTTATAATTAATTGGAGCCTCTTAACTATGGAATTATTGTAAAGAGTTCTGAGATTCATATGGACTCCCAAGCATCCAATGATTACTGTGTAATGCATACAACTATTTTGAATGAATGCAGATGCTTTCATTAATAAATTATAAATAGATGTAAATTCAGAATAACTTTTTGTCATTACTTAATTAGTGCATATCAAAGCTATTAGTGTGTTAACTCCTTAAAGATAGTCTACAACCACAAAAGAGCTACATACAGAAGATTTGAGACCACTGCATACAATACTTTTATTTGTGACCCTGGCCATTGGTTCAGTGAGGAAGATCACTTGATCTGCCACCATGGAGACCCAAGTTCAAATCCCGAGCACACACATAAAAGGCAATCATGGCTGCTAATGTTTTGAAGGACAGAGGTGGACAGATCCTGAGAGCTTGCTAGCCACCTAGTCTAGCTGAAATAGGCAGCTTCCTATTGGCTGACACATCCTGTCTCAAGGTAATAAGAGGGAAAAGACAAAGGAAGGCATTTGAAATCCTGCTTTGGCCTCCACATGTGTGCCTATAAGCTCAAAAAGTCATGCGTTCACACTCATGTAACACACACACACACACACACACACACACACACACACACACGTAGTTGATCTCTTCATCCTATAGTCACAGCTGGTCCTAACAGGGCTAAGTTTCTCTGGTAAAAGAATATGAATGTAGTTTTTACACTGTCTATGAATCAGTCATTATATATTTTTTCCAGAACACTTTCCCGTGTGTCAAGATAAGTCCAGCCTCATTGCTCCCTCCAAGAAACTAAACTCTAAGTGGGAAGGGGTGCGGGACACACGTGTGCGCGTGTGCACATACACATACAATGAGCAAGTTCTGAGATGTGAGGCTGACCATCTCTGTCTTGTCTGTACCTGGACTCATCAGTTGTATACTTTGGTCTCCATCTTTATCTCACACTCAACAGACAGAAGGTACATGGAAGAGAGTCACATGTTGGGTCACCTGTCATGGCGGCACAGTGTCATCTTCTACCAGAAGCCACAGAGAGTTTCTTATGGTTCTAGAGACATCCCTTCTATCTGACACTCTTTGCCCCGGGGATGGCAATGGGTTCTCCCAGTAGTACCACAATAGGTGGTTCTCCTCCTGCTGCTGGTTTCCTAGTCCACCTTTCATTGAGCTATCTCTCACTGCCATCTCCTGAGTGTGCCACATCTTTCTTGCTCACATCCTGGATGACCTTTTGAATCCTGCTTTTTGGGCTTTCTCCAATGACTAGTTGACCACATCACTACGATTGTTTTCCTCTTATCACCGTTCCTCTTTGAATCTTTGCTCTCATCATCCTTTCTTGCTCATGCTGGTTCACAGCTGCTGTGGTCTAGAAGCTACTTGGGAACAACCCGAGCCTCTTCTGAGTCCTGGGGTTCATCTCCTGGGAGAATGGGGGAACAAGCAGCTGACAAGCACCCGCTGTATGTGTCAGCACTGCATACACTAATATCAGAGCAGCTGGAATGTCACCTTCTGTTTAACAGTCACAGTCTAACCTCACCATGGTACTACTGTGGTCACAGGTTAATTATTCAAATTTACCAGATTTAGATAGAAATCAGCTATGTATCTCACTTAGACTATTCAAATTTACTACAGTCAAATGATATGGATTTTTGTAATACAATCGTTCTATATCAACAGTCGATAACTAAAAAGCTCTACAAAACTACAAACTATAGCAGTTGATGATACAACTACAATAAGTAACTATTTTTACTTTATTTTGCAAATGTAGAAACTACTTTGAGAAAACAAGACTATCTTTGTTCTCACTACATATATATTGTTGCATTCTATGCTTTTATACTTGAACTACCAATATTTCTATATATATCATCTATATCTATCTATCATCTATCTATCTATCTATCTATCTATCTATCATTATTTGTAAATACATTTTAAGTGTCATTAGCCTCTCACCCTGCACACTCCTGCAAGTATTTGTTTTAAATCCGGGGCTGATTCTCCTTTTCCAGCAGCATCCTTAGGCACCTGACTGCCTGATAGCATCTAAAGCACAGCGAGGCTTGGATAAGCAGAGACGCCTTTGTTCCAATTGCTGCTTTGGTTTAATATCAATTTTTATTCAGCCTGCAACACCATGAGTGATATCTGCCAGGCTCCACCACAACCAGTGAGATTAACACATTTAACTGCACATATCCGAGGATCTAGCAGTAAAAGGCGTTCCTTCTGGAAGTGCCTTCTCTCAGAGGCACTCATCCTTCTGGGGAGGGAGGGAGGGCAGGGCTCAGCAAGCAGGGGCTTGTACTCCCTCCTTTTAATTTATTTCTGTGTCTTTATGATCCTAGGCCAAAATATTTCACTCTTGGCCACAGTTAATTTCTATCTTTTCTTTTCTTTTTTTCTTTTCTTTTCTTTTCTTTTCTTCTTCTTCTTCTTCTTCTTCTTCTTCTTCTTCTTCTTCTTCTTCTTCTTCTTCTTCTTCTCTCTCTCTCTCTCTCTCTCTCTCTCTCTCTCTCTCTCTCTCTCTCTCTCTCTCTCTCTCCTCTCTCTAAGGAAGCGGCAGTAGAAATAAAAGATGAACTCAGTGAAAAACATGTAAAAGAGCTCACACAACTCCCTACCTCTTGCTGGGGGCTACACTGGCCCTTCTTCCCGCATTTACACACATTGTTTGTCTTGCTGTCTGCCAGCTGTGTCCTAGACACACAGGGCCTATGGAAGGGATATGGTGCTAGTGATTTACTTTGTTTTTCTTTCACTCCAATAAACACCATGATCGAAAATTACTTGAGAAAGGCAGTGGTTTAGCTTATTTTACAGCTTACTGTATCCCTGAAGGAAGCCAAGGCAGAAACTCAACACAGGAACCTGGAGGCAGGAACCGAAGAGGAGAATGAAGAATGCCATTGACTGGTTTGTTCCTCATGGCTTTCCTAGCTATCTTTCTTATACAACCCAGACCCACCTGCCCAGGGGTGGTATTGCTCATAGTGGCTGGGACCTCTTACACTAATCATTAATCAAGAAAAATGTCTCCACAGATTTGCCCACAGGCCAATCTTATGGAAGTAGTTTCACAATCAAAATTCTCTCTTCCCAGATGACCCTAGCTTGTGTCAAGTTGACAAAAAACAAACAAACAAACAAACAAACAAAAAAACTAACCAGAGATTAGAAACCTACACAACACAGAGCAGCAGACATCAGCCTCTGAGAGTCACCTTCTGCTGTATGATAGGAAAGTGGGCCTCAGTGTTGGTGCTGTACCCCATTATTGGGACACACCCAAGTCAGAGTAGACCTAATTTCTCACTTAGTTCATCAGACATCTTTTTTTAAAATTAAAATATAATGATATCGTTGAGGTTTTATTTGAGTTAGCTTCTCTGGGATGGAACTGAAGAGAAAATCAGTCACCTAAATTCACATAACTGAGCAATACATGCACGTTGCTGATTTTTCAGTGCCTGTAGTCATCCTCAAGTGTCCTTCCTACTCAATTAAACTTGTACACTTGAACACTGAGTTCTTGACAATGTGTAACAACATAGTCTCTCTTCTGACTAGTTTGCTTTGTGGCATTAGACTGAGTGAAGGGCCTTGTAAAAATATGTTTCTGTGGAGGAAGAATGGCAAATCATCTTGCTTTTGGCAAATGGCAAGATATTGGCTTACATATGAAGAATCTGAGGAACATGGTAACCATGGCATGGTAGCTGTGTATCCTGGTTAGAGTGCTGCTTGTGGTAAATGCCACTGAAGTTGCAGTTGGTTGTTTCTGCTGCATCAGAAACAAAGCCATCAGGACACATTACCACCCATGGATGCTGGCAATGGGTCTAAGTCCTCACAAGACCCTGACTTTATTATACTATTGTATTCATTGTGGGTTTGATCCCTCTTCCCACAGACTTTTCTAGAGGGTCATAGAAAGATAGATCCTAAAAGGGAGATCCTGTCTAGTTCACCATGATCTTGGAGGGGAAATGTATTTATTACCTTACTCTGCAAGCATGCCATATATCTATATCTATATCTATATCTATATCTATATATCTATATCTATATCTATATCTATATATCTATATATATATCTGCAAAATATTTTTAAATCTATAATGCAAAACTCAATGGGACAATCTCTGCCCAATTGTTTGCATCTTGTGTCAGAATTCTTTCCTTTCATGAAAAGAATGGAAAGACTCCATGAGCAAGGACAGGTCTGCCTCAGTTTCAGTATAGTAGTGGTAGGTGCAGTGGTAAACTGGATAGGCAGAAAGAGGAAATCTTCATGGGAGGATGGCAGTCACTTGATGTATTTTAAGACAAGTCTTAAAAGAAAGTACACAGCCCTATTGTTCTCAAAAGGCTTGCAACAGAAAATGAAGTACTTTAAAATAGACTTGTAGATTGGGACAAATACATGTCACCTTTGTTGAGCAATTAACACAAAACTAGGTTTAGCTTCAGAAGCAAAGTGAACTTTTAGAGGTGGCGGGTTCATCCCCGACAGGACACATGGCACGTTTGATGGCATCTTCTGTGTGAGGTTTCTGTGGCTTCCCTTTGGCCCTCAGTGTGAGTACAGAAAGTGCAAGCTCTTGCTACTATCTTCAAATCCTCCCCAGGTTTGCGATGAGACTCTAAGGGGCTCCCTTGGACACGCCTCGCCTTTCCCACAGCCCTAGAATCTATGTCCCTTACTTCCTGGCGGCCATCAGCTAGCTCCTGGGATCCCGCAAGCATGTTTTGTGATGCAAGAAACACAGGCGGTGCCTAGGAGACTGAGAACAGCTTTCCCAGAGGCATGGCCCCTTCTCCACCCACTCCCCCCCCACCCCCCCCACCCCCCGCAGCCCCATCTTGGGCACTCTGCCAAGAGGCTCCTGGCAGCCAAGGGACCTGGCTTAAATCTCAGAAACAGAAGAATTTCCCATTCCCACCCTGACTGCGCCAGGACAACTCCACCAAGGTCCATTCTGTTCCCTTAAAAATAGGTGTGGAGTCAGGAAGAGCTAACTGGATGAGGTCTCAGCAAGGTCTCCAGTGAGACCAGTCCAGGCATAAAAGGGCCAGGGGAGACGCTTCGGTGTCCTGAGTTAAACCGATGCCCTCAGTGGAGGGACATTCAGGAAACAGTTCCAGCTTCTAATTGTTTTTGTTTGCTCTTAGCCATGACCTCATTTCGATTCACAGAAGGGGGAAATATTGTTTAAAAAGTGTAATCTAGTTTACAATAACAGAACCCCTAAGGGGGTGGCCTACATATATCATACGTTTAGAATTTTCTCATAGAAAGGAAAGTTAAGGTTAATGTGACTCTTTGAACCCTGTATCCCAGCTCCTTGTTTCTAGAGTGTGAGACAAGTCCACTTTTCAAGTTTTTTTTTTATCTTAACCTCCTATACTTAAAAATTATTAATCCTACCCAACAAAGAACTTTCTCTTTATAAAATGAAACTGAGTTTTAAAAATATGGTTGTTTAATTCATTTAAAAATAAAATTTACACTCGCTGTATGGGAAGAATAATAGATTTATGAAAATAATTATATTTTACAAAATAAATTATTGAGAGGAGTAACACTATTTTTTGTTGTTGTTTACCAACTCCCATCTGGCTTAGTAGAAAAGAAATTGAATATTATATCTGCTACTAAATATACTCCTGTTGCATTGTATTGCTTGGTTTCAAATATATGAAAGATTAAAGAATTCATAAAGAATATGTATATGATTGGGAAAAGAGGTAATCCTGTGACTTTTGTGGGAAAGCCTCTTTATGTTTCCTCAGTCTATACTTTCATAACTGCTACTATAAATCTTACAGGCCAAAATAGCTGCTGCAGCTCCAGCAATCATACCCACAAGAAGGTATCACTACAAAGAAAAGGCACCTTTGATCCTCCAGGCAATTGGTACCCACCTTCCCTTTAAGAACTCCTGAAGGGCACACACAGCATCTCTGCTTAGTCTCTCCAGCATGAACATTTGCATGGCAACATTAAGGTGCAAGGGAAAGTTGCAGCAATGTGCTCAAGTGCAAGCTTTCTCTAAAAAAGGTTGGGGGAAAGGCTAGTTAGAAGCAATTAGCAGCCTCAGCCTCTGGAAGCACAAGTTAAAAGCATTCCAATGGCCCACACACTTCATCTCTTGTTTCCATGGCTGCCAATGGCCAAAATGCCGCAGGTTCCCTGGAGGCCCCTGCAAAGGAATTATTGTTTATTGTGCTCAATGATTGGTCTACGGCGTTCAAGTGGATTATTTTAAAGTGTCTTCTGAGAAGTAAGGTGTGGGAAACAGGAGCCAAATTTGGATGTCCCACGCACTGGCCAGCACTGTAGTGTAAACTAGAAATCAAAGTCCTGGCCATGAAAGAATTGTCTTGGCAAAGTTGGACTGCAGCTGAGGGAGATTCCTGTACTGTGAAAGGAGACATTGAGTGATGCTTAGAGATTAGCTGTTGGGGGCAGAGTCTGCTGGGGAGAGCTCAAAAATGTTTTCTCTCAGCGACGGGTAAACACCACCGTTCTCAGGGTTCGTAAGAAAGTCTTAGGGAACAATTTGAAACACTTCTCCTGAATGTTTGCTTTGCGCCAGTCACGTTTCAATGCTCTTCGCTCGCATCAGTGGCACCTTTGATCCCTCCCAGCAAACTGAGGGTCACGATTCCGTGACTGGATAGGTGAGATGGCTCGGGAGCTAACTGTCCTTGCCCGCAATGCTGAGGACTTGCGTTCCATCCTTGACAGAAGCAGAGGGTTAACTCCACTATAATTGTCCTCCAACCTCCTTGGGTGTCTCTCCTCCCCACACACATGAGGGTAATTAATTAGCTAGTTAATTAAAAATGCTACTCTGATTTTTTGGGGAGGGTAAAGAAATTTAACTAGAGAGAAGCAGTGTAACTTGCCTATAATCACATAGTGAAGGGTGTGTGTTTGTTAGATTTGCACCACCATGCCCAAAATTATCTGACAGAAAGAATGTAGGGAAGAAATGGTTCGTTTTGGCCCATGATCTGGAGGTTTCGGTCCATCACAGTGAAAAGGAAACAGCTCACTCACTGTTCTATGCCTCCTAGCAATGGGAGCAAAGGGCAGAGACTGCTCACGTCACGGTTGGCCAGGAACCAAGGCTATAAGCTTCCAAGCCTTTGCGACAGTGACCTACTTCCACCAGCTCCAGGTTCCACCTCCTCGAAGTCCCACTGCCTCCTGAAATAAGGTCACCAGATGGAGAACAAGCGTTCAAAGCCTGAGCCTGTGGGACACATATTAGATTGGTAACACGTGGATTTGGCTCTGAAGTCTGCAGTATGAAACAACTGAGCTATACTCACGCGTCGCTGAGGCGAAGCCACGCAGAACTCCGTTAACGGAGGCGAAAAATATCACTGTACAGTCTAGGGAGCTGGGATGTGGTAAGTGTTGCCGGTACCTTTCTCCCCCGTTGTTTAGAAGGAGATACTAGCTGTTAGGCACAAGTGCCTTTAAATTTGTTAGTGACATTTCTCTGGAAGGCGTTTGTACGTGGAGGTAAACCGTACGCTCCCCTTCCGTCTATTTCGGTAATCCAAACGCAGCAGAGCATCCCGCTCGCAGCCTGCAGCTTCGCATGCACCTTCCATCATTAACCCTGTGGCAAGCTACCTGAAGCGTGAGCACTGAGCTTGGCAGGAATAAGTCGCCTCACGGGAGCTATGTTAATAACGCAAACCTTTTCAGCAGAGGGTGCAAATTGGTAGCCTGTGGGCGGAACTTTGCTTTATGGAAATGCTTTATTTGGTTCATGAGGTGTAATTTTAAGTTCACGGCATAATTTTTGAAAATGTATTTCCATTGTTTGGAGGGCGGGCGGATGGGGAACCAAAATTCAAATCCAAGATTTTTACATAACAATCCAGGGAGGTACTACTACCTTAGCAGGGCCGTGTTCTGAGTTGAGCGTTGCATCCCCATGCTCTCTGGCTTCGTATACCTGGCCTTGTCAGGCACCTCCGCTACAGATCGGCGTCCTCCTCGAGGTGTTCGCGCTTGCGGCCCCATCTTACATGCGTTAGACTTCAGATCACATTAAACGCCCCATTCCGTTGAGAAGAGTCTATTCAGAAATGACTGCTCCCGCAGTTTCCACTTGAGCTGATTGTTCAGGCCCAGTTCATCTGCATGGTGGGTTCTGCAATCAGTCGAGCCCGCAGCCATGATTCCGAACAGCCTACCTACTGCTGATAGAGAAATAACAGGCTGCATTGACAGGACCGAGCAAAAGCACAAAATGATCAGATCAGTGTCTGCCGAGTGGTGATGCGGGTCCCGGCACATAGCAGGGGTTAAGCATTTACTACTGGCAGCTTTGATGGCGCAGAGGCAGAGCTCCACTAAAGCTGCAGGGATTTCTCTTCTGGCTGAATTTTTCACCTTGATTACCACTGAGGCCATCCATGCTGTTCACTGAAGACGTCTGCCTTTCTGACGTTTGGCTCACAGGAAGACCGCACTTCCTGACCTTGAAGGCAGTGGGGTGGGGTGGGGTGGGGTGGGGTGGGTCACGTGACTAGTTCTGTACAGTAAGTTGTGATCAGAATTGATCTGATTGCTTTGGGTCAGATCACGGAATTCCAAGAGCGTGATCCCCTACGGTAGTGGCTCTCAACCTTCCTAACGCCGTGGCCCTTGAACACAGCGCCTCATGTTGTGGTGATCCCCAACCATAAAACCATTTTTTTTTGTTGTGACTTCAATAATTATGATGCTGCTACTGTTATGAATTGTAATGTAAATATCTGGTATGCATGATATCTAGTATTTGACCTCTGTGAAAGGGTCCTTCATACTCAAAGGGGTCCTCACCCACAGCTTGAGACTTGCTGCCTTAGAACATTGTTTCCTCTAAGATGGGGGACCAGAAGACGTTGACTTAGTGTCAGCAGCCTGTTCACCAGCTGGAACTGAGTTACCACATGGAAACAAGGGTTTGAACAAGAAAAAAAAAATCTTTGCTATAGTAACCTATTGAAATATTTGGAGTTTCGTATTTTATTTTATTTTTTAACTTAGTACTATAACTGCTGCATTCCTGATTAAAATGTCTTGCCTGTGATGTAACACCATGATCAAAAAGCAATTTGGGGAGGAAAGGGTTCATTTGGCTAACACGTCCATATTACTGTTCATCATCAAAGGAAGTCAGGAAAGGAAGTCAAATAGGGCAGGAACCTGGAGGCAGGAGCTGATGCAGAGGCCATGGAGGGGTGCTGCTTACTGGCTTGCTCTCCAAGGCTTCCTCAGCCTGCTTTCTTATAGAACCCAGGACCACCAGTTCAAGGATGGCATCACTCACAATGGGTTGGGGCTCCCCCACCAATGACTAGTTTAAAAAGTACCCTACAGGCTTGTGCATAGCCAGATCTTACAGATGCATTTTCTTAATAGAAGTTCCCTCCTCTCAGATGACTTTAGCGTGTGCCAAGCGGACATAAAAGTATTCAGCGCAAGCAGTCACTAAGGATACATGAACAAACTTAAGCTTAAGATCTGGTGGAATTTGAGAGATGGCTCAGCTGTTAGAGCACATGCTGTTCTTGCATGTGTCCTGGGTTTGGACCCCAGCATCCACATGGATGCTCACAACTGCCTGTAACTCCAGCTCTGGGGAATTCTTGGTCCTCTTCTGGCCTGTGTAGGCATTGCATGGATGTGGTGCACACACATCCATGCAGGCAAACACTCATACATATAAAATAAAAGTAAATAAAGCTTCAACAAAAAGATTTGGAAAAAAATCTGAATTCAGTGACTTGAGCCATTATCAGTCACTAATAAAATGCTGACTTAGGCACTGTCTGCATGAAGTGTTGATTCAAAGACCCCTTTTCCAGCCTTCAGCTTTTGTTCTCATTTAAACAGAGAGGTCGATGAAGGCATCTAGAGACCTGTGCAGTGTGCAGGGTCTTCCCAAAGCTGCATCTCATAGCAGCAACATAGTCCCAAGCCACAGAGAAACAAAACCATTTGCTTCCAGATGTGCAGTGCCACAGCACAACTCCTAATAGAATGCGCTCTCTCTCTCTCTCTCTCTCTCTCTCTCTCTCTCTCTCTCTCTCTCTCTCTGTGTGTGTGTGTGTGTGTGTGTGTGTGCACGTCTATGCACACTAACACAAGAGTGTGCAGAGATAGAAAAGCTCTAGTTCCCACCGATGCTTGAAGAGATGTGAACTTGATTCATCTCTCCCACAGAGTGATGTTTCCTATAAATTTCGTCCTGTATATGCACATGTTCATTACTGAATTTACCTTGTAAACCATGGAAGGGCCTTCTTGCTGCTGCTATCAATATTTAAACAAATAAAATAAAATAAACTCTCTTTTACGTTCATGATCCCATGAACTTGAAAAAATACATGATCTCATTTGTCAGTGGAAAACAACTGCCTTTGTGGTAAAAGTTTTATTTAATGTAATTTCAGACATGTTTGTTCTGAAAAATGTAGGTTTGTCAGTGGCTATTAGTGATCTCTCGATATATAATTGGAAATGTTGGTATAGGAGTAGCTTCCATTACAGGTTACAATTTTATATATGGGTTTTAAAGTATGTAAGTAAATTTTAGTGCTGTTAACTAGACGGAACTATCTGGTTCTAGTTTCACAATCCATTTCCTTAATCAGTGAGGAATTTATTGAGCATCTACAAGACTGTGACTCGCCTCCTCAGTGGAAGAGAAAATTCCTTGTTCACCATTTATCTCTACTGCCTGATGCCTTTAATGTAACGATGCCTAATATGTTTTCCTAATTAGCTATTCAACGCACCATGGAAATGCTTCCTGAGAGCTAAGAGAAAGACCTCACACTTTATGAGCTAACATTCTGGTGAATTTGATAAAATAAATTTGCATCTGTAGTTTTGTGGTAGTAAAGAAACATTATTTGTTGAGAAATGTGATTTTGAAAAATGGAATATTTGATGGTTCTCATGATACAAGAGTTTAGATCTGGGCTATATTGAGTCCCTGGGGATTGTTTATATGACTGAGAGAATTTCTCGACGTCTGGACACTTGTGGGTCTCAACAGTTACATGAAGGAGTTAAGAAGAGAATTAGAAGGGCTGGAGAAATGGCTCCGAGGTTAAGGACACACACGGCTTAAGACCAGAGTTTGGTTTCCAGCATAGGACAGATGACAACTACTTACAACTCTCATTCAGGGAGCTATGGAGCCTTCTTCTGGACTCTTCTGGCACCTGCAGTCACGTGCACATTGTCCTATCCTGACGCACATACATTGTTGTGGAAACCTTGGTTTATGATATGTAAACATGTTTTTGTTTTAATCCCAGGTGTGGAATATGAGGGCCACTGAAGTTTGTCCACAGCTGATAGCTGCCTCCTGAGGGGGCTCGTGATCTTTGTCAGGTAGCAGCAGCAGCCTCATGATCTTTGCCAGTTGGAGTAATTATAAAAGCCAAAAGGGGGTCGGTGCGACGGGGCGGGGGGGGGGGGCAGAGGGGAGGGAGGAGAGGAAGGAGGGCCACGAGAAGAACTCTTGGAGAAGACTGGAAGAGGAGGAAGAGAAAGAGAAAGCTGCTGCTGTGTTTGCTGTTGCTGACTGAACATCCTGACGATGGAAATTGGTATTGCCCCCAGAGAGGCAAGGACCCTAAAGAGCAGGAAGTACCCAAAGAAAACTACACCCCTTCTCCTCACTAACCTTCTTTCTCTCCTACCTAGGGCTGGTGGGTTGGAAGGGAGGTAGAGGCATTAAGGGACCCCCAAATAAAGCAGGTTTAAAAAAAATGAAAGACCCACACACACACAATTTTTTAAAATCTTAAAAAAGAATAACATTGAATATTTTTTCTCAAATTGTCTAGTTTCATTCTTGAAGTTTTAAACATCTCAGGTAGAGAAAGGTTTCCGAATGCCTAGGCTGTATCTCACAAATTTGGATATATTTTCATTATTGCTAATTCAAACTATTTTCTAATTTTTGTTGTTGTTGTTTCTCTTTGATCTGTCTGTTTGGGGGAATCTAATACTGAACTTTCATATATTTGTGAGCTTCCCAAATTTCCTCCAGTTTCTATGTTTGTTTTTACTTTCATTCCATGGTAACTGAGGAACATTCTTTGTAATGGCAAAATTGTTGGAAGTTCACTGATACTTGTTTTATGGATGGCTACGTGCTCTAGCCCGAAGACAGTTCCCTGAGCACTTGAGAAATGCATTGCATCTGCTGTTGGTTCTTCTACAGCCCTCTGCTAGGGATGGCTGTTGAAAGATTAGTCAAGTGTTCTATTTTCTCATTATTTGTCAAGTTGTACCATCCATTACCAGAAGTGGTATATTGACATCTGCTGCTATTATTGCTGAATTGTGTATTTCTTCCCATCAATTCTGTAAGGGTTTTGTCTCATCTACTTTGGGCCTATGTTACATGTATATGGCTTTAATTATTATATATTCCTCATTACATGATTATTTTATCACTGTAAAATGTTTTTTATTTTTTATTTTTATTTATTTATTTATTTATTCATTTATTTTTTATTTCGAGTATAGTCTGGTGGGAGTATAACCATTCTAGTCTTTATACTAATGCTGTATGGCATATTTTTTTTCATTCTTTTACTTTCAGATCTCATAATCTAAAGTCTATTTCTAGTAGACCGCATATAGTTAAATCATGCTATCTTTAAAATGCTTTCTGTCGATCTTTGCTGTTTGACTGAAATGATTATTTACTTACAAACACTACCAATGCAAGCCATGACTTATACCCACCAGTCTTCAGTGATTCTTCATGAGCATCGTGCCCCTTTGTTCCTCTGTTCCTCCGTTAGTGTTCTCTTCTGTGTTAAATGAACGTGTTATCGTTGTACCATTTAAATTTTCTTGTCATTTTCGCTATATATTTTGGGATTATTTTCTTAGTTGTTAAAAAAATTTAGTTATTTACTTTATATCCAACTGCAGTTTCCCCTCACTCCTCTCCTTTCCTTCTTCCCACCGTCCCTCCAATCCTTTTCACTTTCTCCTCAGCAAGGGAGGCCTCCCACGAGTTATCAACCAGCCTTGTCATAACAAGTTGTAGCAAGGCTAGGTGCATCATCTATTGAGGCTAGGTGGGGCAGCCCAATAGGGGAAAGGGTCCCAAAGGCAGGCAATAGAGTCAGAGATAGCCCCTGCTCCTGCCACTAGGAATCCCACACAAAGACCCAAAGAAGCTAAGTAACAAGGAGGGCTCAAGGGGAGAACAAGCCAATCTCACGGAGAGGGGGGAGATAGAACAGACATCATGGGTGGAGTGGGGGTGGGGGAAGGGGCAGGGGACTGGACAAGGGTGGGGATGGGAAGAGGAGGGATCAGGTTGGAAGAGGACGGAGGGTGAGAGTACTGGAAGGGACAACTGGAATAGGTAAGGGAGAGCATCTCTGGGACAAGCTAGAAACTTGGGGGCAATGGCAACTCCTAGAAATCTATAAGGGTGACCTTAGCTAAGACTCCTGGCACTGGGAGATATGGAACTTGAACCAGCCATCTCCTGTAACCAGGCAAGACTTCCAATGGCAGGATTGGGACTCCAACCCAGCCACAAAACCTACAATTTGTCCTGCCTACGAGATGTGTAGGGGTAAAGATGGAGTAGAAATTGAGAAAATGGCCAACCATGGGTCTATCTTGAGACCCATGCCATGAGAGGGAGTCCACCCCTGACACCGTTAGTGGCATTCTGCTATACTAGCAGACAGGAGCCTAACATATATGTCATTAAAGAGGTGTCACCCGGAAATGGATGGAAACAGATGCAGAGACCCAGAGTTAACATCTTAATCATAAAATATCTAGTTTGGATTAATACCGACTTAATTTTAATAGTACACAAAAACTACATTCTATAAAATATTTTTTTTGTACTGCTATTGTTATAGCACCCACATGGCAGCTAACAAACACATGTATCTTCAGTTCCAGATGCTCTGACATCCTCTTCTGTCCTCCAGGGACACTGAATTCATGTGGTATACGTAAATATACACACAGACAAAACACTCATACACACAAACTGAAAACAAACAACTTAAAATTGTGTTGTGTAGGTATTTTTAGGTAGATAAGTAACAGTGTACTTCCTTTTGACTTTTTATGAAAATCCCCCATCTGGGCTGCCAACGCTCCCTCCAAGAATCAAAGACCAGCTAACAAAATCCCAACATTTCCAAAAGAGGGAGTAGCCCTCTTTTGAGCTGTTAATTAGAGCTGTCCAAGACACTCCCAAAACTTTATAGGTTATTACTATTTCCCTTAGTTCCTCCCAGAGGTGGAGGGGTAAATTCTTATTGCTGAAGACAACATGTTCTTCAGACACAGGGGACAGAGTTGGATCTGAATGTCTCCTCCCTGAAGACTAGCTTGCGTGGTGCCTTCTGGAGGAGAATCTACAACTACTACTTTACACTTCCTTAACAACATTCTAAATCCTTGTCTTTATACCCACAGATAAGTGTAGTCCTCACGCCTCGTCTTCTTTGCAACAAACAGAGACCATTACAGAAAACTACAACCAATCATAAATGCAGCATCGTGGGGCCCAGATCCAGTGGCTTCATATACAAAACAGCTCTTGCACAAAATGCTCGTGAGTCATCGCAGAAGAGGGAAGAGAGATTATTATAAGACCCTGAGGACTGGGGAGTGGTGTGAGATTGTGTTCTATGGTTGTCAGAAGCTCCACCCATGACTTCTCACTGTGACTGCCTAAGCGTGAGCTGAACATGGACAGCAATAGTCGACGTGCTTAACGCGGACAGGGTAAAGACCCTGAGGCCTCAGCCCTACACAAAGAACTCTCGGTGACGTAAGGGATTTTGAGAGTGGGAGAAATAGTCTTCCCCAGGGAAGAGCTCCTCAACTGGCTGTCCAACACCTAATGACCGGTGCTGAAAACAACCGTACAAGTGACGTTACACAGACTGAGCAGGCTGTACTTGGAAATGCATGTATCTATAATGACATATACGTTTGTAACAACAGCTAATGAAAGAAGAGGCCATGAATTTGAGAAAGAGCAAGCAGGAGTATATGGGAGACTATGTAAGGGTTGGGAAAAGGGGAGGGAGAAATTATGTAATTAGAGTATAATAGTAAAAATAAAAAGATAGTTAAAAATTGAATTGTTTCGATACAAAACTTTTTGTTGAGTTAATCTTTCTTCCATTGTTTCAGAAACCTTTCTGGTTTCTGAGTTTCAAAAAAAAAACCTAAGTTTTATTAAGGGCCCCTCATATGTGAAGACTCGCTTACCTTCTGCTCCTTCTCCCTCTTCTTTGACTTTACAGAGGTTGGCTGTACAGTGGCTACTTCAGAATCTGAGTTTTCCCTACACGGGAATACATGTGTGCATTAATACTTTTCATCAGCTTTGGGTAGTTTTCAGCTAGTATCTCTGACCATATCTCCCTGTCTTTGGGGACTTCTCTTATGCATGTCAGTATGCTTGATGCTCTAGCATAGATCTCTGAGTGAGACTTTGTTGGTTCTTATATTCCTTGGGGACAGCTTCATGGTTAGCTACCCATTTGTTAGTGATTTCTTTAGCTAAAAGGGAGAGCTGAGGGTCCTCTGAAGTCTTGTTTGATCATATATACACATCCTAGGCATGCTTGTAACTCTACGATGCATATTTTAAGGACACAGTTTATATGTCACAGCTTCTGTGTTTAGAAATATTTTATTCTTATTTCAAGAGTAGAAGCACTATATACAATTAATTTGGTTGTCTCGTTTTGTTTAGGTTGGTTTTGGCGTCCTGGGGATTTGAACCTGGGACCTCCCCGTGCTGTGCAGGTGCTCTACCACCGTTCTCATTCTCATCTGCAGCTGTTCTTATTTCACACTTTGATCTATGAACATTTTAACATCTCTCTTTGCTTAGAGCTTGCTGATAAGAAAGGATTGAATTTGGGATGTCTTATCCCTACACTTCCTTCATGGGATTATAATAGAAAAGCCTTAGAATTTAGAGCAAGCCTATGAGTATACACAGGGGGAGGAGGTCCCCCTCAGTCACAGACATAGGGGGAGGGGAGTAGGGGGAAAGCAGGAGGGAGGGAGGAATGGGAGGATACAAGGGATGGGATAACAATTGAGATGTAATATGAATAAATTAATAAAATATTTTTAAAAAGAATTTAGAGCAAGGAAAAGGGAAGTGAATAAGTGAGATGGTTGGAACGAAAATGGTCCCCTTAACTTCATATGGAGTGGCACTATTGGAAGGTGTGGCCTTATTGGAAGAAGTGTGTCACTGGGCGTGGGCTTTGAGGCTTCGGAAGTTCAACCCAGACTTAATGGCTGACACTCTCCTTCTGTTGCCTGCAAATCCAGATGCAGAACTCTCAGCTACCTCTTCAGCACCACGTCTGCCTGCGTGCCACCCTGCTTCTTGTCACAATGGCCATGGACTAATCCTCTGAACCGTAAGCCAGTTCCCAAAGAAATGTTTTCCTTTGTAAGAGTTGCCGTGGTCTTAGTGTGTCTTCACAGCAATAGACACTCTAAGACAGTTAACAAGCAATACGGCAGCTTCTAGGCCATCTGTGCTGCTTCAGCATCGTTGCCTCCTTTTCCTGTTTATAGTTAAGTTCTGGCTTGAAGAGAAAGCAAAGTCTCTCAAAGTTGCCAGTGCTCACACTCACTCAGATCTAGATGCAACTGGATTTCCCAAGAGTGCACCAACGGGGCATCACGAATAACGCATACACACGGAGCAGTATGAACCAGTGAGTATGTACATTGTTCGTCTCTCCTCTGACTTTGTACACGTTCCATGGGTTCTCTGTTCCTAACTATAAAACTTTCAATGCTGTGTTTACAGACAGGGGCCTGGCACCGTCGCTCTCTAAGAGGCCCCGCCCAGCAGCTGATTGAATCAGATACTGAGACTCACAGCAAAGCATTAGGCTGAGCTTGGGGAACCCTGTGGAAGGGTAGGGCATGGGTAGAAAGACCCAGAGGGGACAAGGATGCCACAAGAAGACCAACAGAGTCAACTAACCTCAGTCCATTGGTGCCTTACAGAGATAGAAACACCAACCAAAAAGCATGCATGGACTGGACCTAGGCCCCCTACACATATGTAACTGATGGGCAGTTTGATCTTCACGTGGGTCCCCTAGTAAGTCTGTGACATGGACTCTGGTCCCTGCTTTTTGGTCACTCCCCCTAATGGTGCTGCCTCGCCTAGCCTCAGTGGGTAAGGATAAGCTCAGTCCTCATGGGACTTGATCTGCTGGGGTGGGTTGGACGGAGGAGGATCCCCTCTTTTGAAGAGAAGGGGAGGGGAGATAGGAAAAAGACGGTCGGAGGGTGGCACAGGGAGAAGAAGAGGGAGGGCTGTGATCGGGATGTAAAGTGAATCTATAAATTAAAAATAAATTTTTAAAGAAATCTGGAAAAGCAAACAAAACACAACAAAAAACCTCTTTCAATGATAAAGTAATAAGATTTTTAAGGAAATATCTAAGAGGGCATTAAACCAACCATAAAGTCCCTTATGACTTCATTGATGTCACATCTATGAAGCTGGCCCTATGGATTAAAAGTTGCTAAGTACTCACCCAGCTAAGTTCCTTTTCATTTTAATGGAGAAGACATCCATTCATGCTACGTTATTATATCAATGTGTTGAAATTTTGGACAGGCTTTCATTTCCTTTTATTATTAATTTCTACTTAAATGATAATTGTATATATTTATTATATGTAGAATGTTGTTAGAATTGTGTATATATTGAAGAATGATTGCATTGAGCAAATGAAGACACACATCAGTTTACATATGTGTGGAGATTTTTGTGTTAACAACACTTAAAATCTATACTAATTAACTCTGTGGAATGCAATGGTCACATAGGTCTCTTGAGCCTAGTGGTCCACACAGCTGTGCTTTCCTGCGCTTGGATTAGCATCTCCACACCTTCTCCCAATCCCGTCCTTTCTTGAGGGCTGAGGAGTGGCATGACAGTGCTAATTGTCCACTGAATTGGTACGGAAATCTTAGTTCTACTTTGATTTCTTGAAAGGCTCTGCCTGTCAGACTTACCACAGGCAGAGCACGGTGCGTAGGAAGTGCAGTATAGGAGGGCAAGATTTTAGCTAAAGGGCTGGACTAGCAAGCTGAAGGAAGAATGAATCACCCAAGACTTTGCCCAACCCAGGACTTAAATCCTCTACTTCTTGTTATATGAGGAAAATTATTCCCTAATTGATTAAGCTACAGTTTTTTTTTACATGTCGTGGCTTACTACAGAGTATAATCATAACTTACAGGGATTAATACCTCCTTTGTCATATACTAAATTCCAACCCATATGTGATTTTCTTGCTGTAGTACTGCTGTCTCACTGATTTTAAAAATAATTGTATGTGCTAAATTCACACCATTTTAATTGTTATAGATTTATAGTATGGCCCCCAATCTGCCCAGGCAACACCTCTTTGTTCTTTTCTGCTTAAGTCTTAGCTATTTTTGTCCCTATTCACTTCCATGTGAATTTTAGAGCATGCTTGTTAGGTACCTCGAAAATGAGTAGAATTTTGATTAGGATCATGTTGGATTTATGGATTAATTGGGAAGAATGAAAGTTTAACATTTTAATGACCTCCATCCAGGAACAGTGCATAACCCTCCATTTATTCAGGTCTCCTCTCAGTAGATCTTAGCTTTATTGACTTAGGCCCTGTTATTATTGTTAGATTTACCAGTAGGTGCCCCATCTATGAGTACTGTTAGGAGTGGAAAATTTCCATATCGTATGTCAAATTCATTGCTTCTAACTTATGGAAAGCAGGCTTTCGAATTAATTTTGATTTTTTTATTCAGCCATCTGGATAGATCTCTGATTTCTCCCAGATGCTTCTCAGCATCTCATTTTAGCTCCGAGAATGCTAGAGTTTGATGTCACAGAACTCCGTAGGTGAAGAAGTTTCATTGGGTCAAGAGGCAAGCGTCGTGAGATGAGTGAGCTGGCGTTGGCCCTGCATCCAAGGCTGTCTAGTTCATTTGGTGGCAATGTCTTCAAGTCTCTTAATTGTTACCAGTAGGCTACTTAGAGTCCTTCAGACTTTTTGTCATTTAGTGTCAGGCATTTACTTATTGATTAATTTTCCATGATAGCTCCCAAACATGAAACGACATAACAAACTGTGAACGATTGCTGCAAACAGCTCCAGGATTACTCTTCAATTGTTCCCAAAGGAAGAAAACAGACAAAAAAAAAGCCCCTTAAATTCAGATTCCTCCCTGGTTAATTTTTATTGTCAACCTGATATGACATCAAGGCACCTGGGAAGAAAGAACTTCAGTTGAAGAACTGCCTGCATCTGGTTGCCTGGTGTGTGTCTGTGGGGGCATTTCTGATCACTCACTGATGGAAATAGGGTCCATCTCACTGTGGGCAGAACCATGCCGAGGCAGGTGGGCCTGCGCTAAGTAAGAAAGCTAGCTGAGCAGAGAGCAAGAGCCAGTAAGAAAGTCCTCCCCAGCTTCTGTTTCAGCTGGTGCTGGTGTTCCCTGTAGTTTCCCTTGCTGATGGACTGTGGCCTGGAAGTGCAAACTGTGATAAACCTCTTCCCTCCTCAACTTACTTTTGATCATGGTTTTTGTTTTTTTTTTAACAGCAACAAAAGATCAAACTTGAGCAGATTCTCTTCTAAGGGAATGCATTGGACGGCCACAGCCACTGTTCATATTAAACGATGCAGGGCGTTTGGCTTACCAAACTGAAATTGAACTTCATGTGGTTGTGAAGCCGCATGCAACCCTCATTCACATTCCCCACGCCCTCAAGATGTGTGCCTCTAATTGATCATTTCTTTTAAGGTCGCACTTAGAACCCATGCCTTGTCTTTGACTGTGGGGATGGACATGCTCCTTAAAGGGAGCGGCAGGACTCAAACTCCCTCTGGTAAACAGAAAGATGCGATGCGTGCATTTCCATACTTGGAACATTAGACCTTTATGTCCCAAATGGGTAATGAAGAAACAAAATAAAGAGAAAAGAGAACCTTTGCTCCCCAAATTGGTAAATCGTTGCAGTTTTGAAGTCAGTTTTTCATTTGTTTGTTTTTATTAATCTTAGCACAACCTGAGAACAGCAGTTCAGTGAAGAACCTTCTAGATCAGCTTGGCCTGTGGGTGGGCATGCCGGTGGGGGAGTGTCCTGACTGACTTAACTGAAATGGGAAGAGCCAGCCCGAACGTGAGTGATGTCACCATATGGCTTGGGGCCCTGGATTGCATGAGAGTACAGGAAACCAGCTGGCTCGTAAGGGCACCTGCATTTAGTTCCTGCCACTCTCGGGTGTGATGCGATGTGACCAGGGCCTCATGTTTCTGCTGTGATTTTCCTGTGACCTGGAATTGCAAGTTGATTGAACATTTCCTCTCCTAATTGTTTGTTTATTTGTTTGTTTCTGTCAGAATATTTTATCACAGAAATATAAAAAGAACAAGAAAAAAGAAATTGATACCAGAAGTAGAATTTTGCTTTTTTCCCCGAGGCATTTTTATCACAGCAATAGGAAACAAAACTAAAAGGGCGTCTCTGAGGGGTTTTTGCTGTGTATTCCAGAGGCCTGTGTGGTCCAGACTGTCACCTCTGTCACGTATTGTCTGTGTCACTTTCTAAGTCATCTCAACCCAAGTTTAGTAGTCTACTCATGAGGATGTCATAGAACAAAGTAGGATGAGATCAACAAAACAGCATGTAAACTGTACAGTGGATTTCATACACTGTTTCATACATAGGAACATCGAACACTTTTCCTTACCTGCTACAAGTTTGGGAGAGTATGGCCTCACCACATGAGAAAGTCATATTCAAGCATGCCGAGAGCCTTACAAGATACATAATTAAAAGTAAAACTCATAACTTCATGATAAAATATTGATGAAAATGCCCCCAAACAAGTCATGAAATATAAATGGAAAATAGTTAGCATTGTTTTGCCATCTAAAGGTGTAGTTTGGAAATCTTAAGAAAAAGAACAGTGGTGGCAGGGTTGGAGCTGTTGCACAGAGCCACTTCATTGTCATCAAGGCCTCACCCTGACACAGCATCCCAGGGCTGGAGAGCAGAGTTTCTTGATGACACAGGAAAATTGCTGCCTTTAGGATTATCAGGAGCAGTAGCAACAGCCGCAGCCTTGTATTAGTTTGCTATTGCTGCAGTCACAACTTGGCAAAAAGTCCCTGGGCAAAAGCAACAGATTTCTTATTTCACAACTCCGGAGATCAGGTTTGAAATGAGCCTAGAGGAGTGTGCTCCTTCTCGGAGCCCTGGAGGTGAATGCGGCTTTGCCCTTCTGGGCTGTGGAAACCTGCACACCTCAGCTCAGAGTGCCTGCCTTTCTTCTGTTACACCAAGCTCTGCTTCAGTGGCTGTGTCATTTCCTTCGCTGATGAAGGGCCCAGTGTTTCCTTGTCCCCAAATGGGCAATTAAGCCCACTCTCTAGTGTCTCAGGAACCTTGACTTTGAGTTGGAAAGATGGCTGAGTGGTTAAGAAGCTGTGCTTTCTTTCAGAGGCTCCAAGTTCAGTTCTCACTTAGCTCACACTCACCTGTGACTCTGCTTCAGGTGATCTGAGACCATCTTATGGACTCTGTGGGCATGGGCACTCACTCACACATGCTAACACTCATGTACAGGCGCGCATGTGCATACACAAACACACACACACACACACACACACACACAGAGAGAGAGAGAGAGAGAGAGAGAGAGAGAGAGAGAGAAAGGTGCACATATACACAGTTAAAATAATAAAAAACAAATATTTTTAAAATTAATTAAATAAATAATTTAAAAAGATTCTTAACTTAATTATATATGCAAAGTTTCTGTTGACACATATTCATAGGTTCCCGGGAATATGGACATTATTCAGCCATATCATCATCAACAGTTGACATTTCCTGGGCATTTGTTATGTGCCAAGACCTACTGGTGAGCAAAACATGCAAGAATACATTAGCATTTTCTGTCCTTGAAGGACATGACATTGAAGAATGGAAAGGCTAAGGAACTTGTCCAAGGTCACACAGCTAGGATTTAACCTAGGGTGCAGAATCCAAATTCTGTTCCAGGGCTCTTGAGAAGGGAAGCTCTTGGCCCACTGCACCAAGAGGAAGCAGGGCTTCTAACTCTAATTTTTGAAAAGCAATTGACTTCCAAAGAGAAGCACTGGTGAGTATTATTACATGTTTTCAAAGTGGTTTATAATGTGGAAAGTACATTCCTCGCAACTTTTTATGAACCTTCCTTATCACTCTGTTGCTTAAAACAAAATTTCCCCGTACCATCTTTTCCTTCCAATTAAATGATAAGTATTCATCTAATGCTTTTCACTAGAAGTTACAAATCTGTTTTTATTCAAATGTGAACTTAAGTACGAGTAGAGACAAGCTTCCTAACACACACACACACACACACACACACACACACACACACACACACACACACACACACACACACATAGTGCATTGGATGATAAATGTATTCAATAAATCGCATTTAACTAAACACTCCTGAGAGAGTACTGCTTTAAGAGCACTTTGAGGAGAGGAGGACTTAGTTCCCCAAACAGCTCAGACTTTTAGTAAAGCCTGCACATCTGATATGACCTACGGAGAAACTGTTACTGTTTCTGAGCTTCTAGGTTTGGGACTAGCTTCTGTGTTTGTTACACAGCAGTTGATAACTGGGAGACCACGGCAGAGTATGTCTACAGCACAGGACCACCATGCCTATTGAATGGCTCCTGCAGTTTGGACCAGTCTCCTTATATGTCTGTCACGGCTTGAACTAAAGATGTCCTCGAAAGGTTCACGTTTTGATGCTTGGTTCATAATTACTGATGCTGGGTTTTTTTGTGGGGGGGGGGGATAAAATCCTTAGGAGGTAGAACCTGACATGTAGAAGTAGGTTAGGAGTGGTTATTTGAAGTTGAACTCATGTTCGTCTCTATTATCTGTTTTATGATCTGCTTCCATGTGAGCAGTCACCACTGCGCCTCTCTCTTCCCGCCACAGACAGACCTGTCCCACCACACTTCCCCACTATAATGGACTGCGACCCTCTGAACTGTGGGCCAAAATAACTCTGCCTTCTCTTAATCTGCTTTTGTCAGATATTTTTGTCACAGTGATGAGGTAACTAACATAAAATCTCTACTTCCCCAACTGAGGAGAGATGTCGAGTGAGCCCTTCAGAGTTGGGAAAAGACTAAGCTGAGGAGAGGCCTCTGCTCATTTGAATTCTTCAGAATGGGAGTCTAGGTATCCTCTCTCATCTTTTGAGGACTTGACAGCACACAGATGTCTCTGTTCTCCTTTACTGTGCACTGAACACTGTGCACTGGACTGCTTTTTTGTCATGGCTGTGTCCTCTTGTAATCTATCCTGGGACACAGCTTGGTCACACAGGAAGAGTGTAGCACCTGCTTTGTAGCCTAGCCACTCTCTTGGCTTCTGGTCTTTGATTCAATGTGATGTTTTCTTGGCTTCAGACTTTCACTATTAGGAAAACATCAAATATAGACTAAAAATGAGTCCACTCATGAAGCTCAGTGACCCTAATACCTAAAAAAGATGGTCCAGTCCCATCCGCTGGAACCTCGAGCTGTTTTGGAAGATCGTGTAGTATGACACATGCTAATGACATCAGAGAGAATCTGGGTGCTCATCTTGCTTGAAGAGAGGGAGGTGGCAACAGTGTCCTGAGAGGAGATAGAAGGCATGCCTCATGTTACATGTACTTCCCTGTTCACCCCTCTACCCTACGTCCTTGTAAGACTATATAGAGGAGAGGAAGGAATTAGTCTATGGACAGTTGGTCCAACACCAGCTTCTTGTGCATACGTATTTGCTTGTGGAAGGAAACAGATGTGCCATGACCTGAGTTTTTTCCAAGAGTCAGTGGTGGTGCACCAGTGTTGACAAGGTGACAGGAGAATGTAGCTGAGGTCCTACCTCTCCATTCTCTTTATTTATTCTCACTAAAATAAACTCTATTCTGCATCAGCATTGAGTTAATGGGAGGAGTGGGATTGGGGCACACATAGGTAATTATCTAAAGTAACAGCAGAGACCACTGCGGGAATAGGGAGGCTAATTTGGAGGCAGCTTGGGGAAAGGGGCGTCAGGAAAGAATTTGAAACCACTGTGTTGGGGAGATAAGTCAACCTCTTATTCTGGGAAGCCGCACTTGTGTTTTTATAAGACAAAGCACATGCATTTGTCAATATAAAGCATGGATAAACAGCTTGAAAAGATGATGGGGTGGATTGTTGTTTTATTCAAGTTATTTATTCACACTTATTATCTGCCAAGTCCTGTTTAAAGCACCTTATAAACTATTGGATCCATGTAACAATTCTGTGAATAGAGATTCACACTGCCTGATAGGGTGTGTGTGTGTGTGTGTGTGTGTGTGTGTGTGTGTGTGTGTGTTTCCATTTCCAAACAAAGAAACGGAGCCCCAGAAGGACTAAAGGTACCAGATAGGGTCGCCAGTTTGGCAAATAAAAACAAAAAAGCTCACTTGGAAATTGAATTTCTGATAGCAATCGATGGTTCTCTACTAAATACATTTCACATATCACCTGCTCACAAATTTTTATTAACAAGTATTGTGTTGTATGTCACATCTGGACTATACCGGAACTAAAATGATTTTGTTTATTTGAAATTCAAACATAACTATATCTGTAGCATTTTATCTGGCCCTCTCAACTCCAGGAACATACTTCTAGCAAATGATGTCTTGAGATTTGAATCCAGGAGATATAGTATTTGATCCACCAGATCCTGGAAGCCATCGGACTGGGTTGCTAAAGGTTTCCCTCAGGAATGAGGGTATCTTAAAGGGGGAACTTCTCAGAAGCCAGCTGCACATATATTTTGGGATGTCTAGGCACTTCTAACTACAGCTAAGAGTCCCAGCACCCTAGGCTGGTACTGTGGTCAGAGTCACGTGCCTTCTGGTGGACCAAGAGGGTTTCAGGTGAAGAGCTTAAGGATGCTGTGACTCTAACTTGGTTCTGCTTTAACCATACAATTCACAAATGACTTAAAGGGGAGAAAAGAGGTATGGATTTTGTTTGCAATGTGTAAAAGCCCACCCTAGTTGTGCTGGCAGTAATATTATGTATGCAGTTACCTGCTACTTACACCTCGTGCTTTCTCAGCAGAGTTTCTGGCATCCTTACTATCATCAAGACCAGGAGGTAAAGCTACAGAGAGTCTGTGTTTATAAACACAGAATATCTCATTCTAAAGCCCAGTGTCTGACCATCCCCTTTGTACCAACTTTCTCAGTTCAATCCCCAAGTTAAAACTTGAACTAAATTTAGCAAATTCATATCCCAAAGCCTGGTGTGCAAGTCTAGAGCCAAGAATAGGAGGCATTATTCTCCTTGGACCGTACAGAAGAAAATCACCCTCAGACACAGAATGCCATCAGTGAAGAAAGTCTAGTATAGAGTTGCCATCTTTTAGAATTGAATGCTCTCCCCTTTAAAAATCCTGGTGCAGACCCCTGTTAGCATGACCTAGAAAGTCAGCTGAGCTGGATTCTCTGTACAACACCCACTGGGTGTTTGTTTGTCTATAGAGCTCTGGTCTGCTGTGGCCATGGCTTTAGCCACATGTGCTTCACAATGACATGTCTCTGGCACAGCCACGGCTGAGTCACCATTTCTTGACAGGGCTCCACTGTACCCCATGAAAGGCCCCGAGGGGACCAGAAAATGCAGTGTGCTCCAATGACTCAAAGATGTTTACAATGTGAGTCAGCAATTAATAGCAACTTTTCCTCCCTAAGTCACATCTTTCATATAAGTAATGCTAATTATGCTGTTCAGTTCTGTTTTTTTCTAGGGCAGATGACAAGAAAAATGTCTAACCAAGAAGCTGTTTGACAGAAGTGAAGAAATATGGGACAACTAAAACAGGGAACGAAAGATAATGAGAAAAATGATTAAAAGAACTGAATTGTGTGGCTTCTCCTACTGGTAATGAGCCTTGAACTAACGGACGAAGTCACATGTACTTACGGGAGCTGCAAGAGATGGAGTGGGGGAGCTGCCTCCCCACCTCTGCCTGGATCTTGTTTTAGACTAGATGGGTGGGTGATGTGATGCAGTGTTGTAGATGCTGTCTTGGGGTCACCTCAGGAGTGCCTCCAAAACATGATGCCTCATAGACAACTTTGTCGGGTTGTTTTTGTTTTTGTTTTTGTCCTGGATTGTTCCCTGCTGGACTTGCCTGGAACTTCACCTCTGCATGCTCAGAACACACATGTCTACTCCCCTGTCCCCACCTCCTGGCTGATTGAACAAGAATGATATTTATCTGCCATATTTATTAATATTTCCTATTCTATACTGGTTTTCGGGCTGTGTGATAAACAACGTTGTGTGCAGTGCCTTCGAGATAGCACAGATAATTCTGTCACCGCCCTGAGCTCAGATATCTGAAGTGAAGATGTCAACTGAACTTCCTTTTCTCCGAGACTAAGAAGAATCTCTCTTGGATGGTTCCAGCTTCTGGTAGCCCTGGGATCTTTGACATGTGCCTGCAGAGCTGCAGTCTCTGCTCCCACCTACTTGTAGCCTCTTGCTCTTTTCTTGGCTCTTGGAATGACACTGGCCACCGGATTTAAGATCGCCTACATAATGCAGGATGATCTCACCCAGAGACCCTACCTTAATTACAGCCACAGAGACCACTTTTTAAAACAAAAGCCCACACACAAGTTCTAGTGGATGTGTGCTTGGAAGGATCCACCCTTGAACCCAATGCCCCCCTTTTCTTAAACACAGAAAGCCCTTGTCCCCTAGAATAAGACTCCTCCAAGGAAGGAGTGATCACTCACCAGGGCATTTGTAGTACCCTCTATTTCTATCCCCCCAGTTCTTTTAAAGCCAAAGTCACAAGGCTGCTCAGGACCACCAGTCTCTCATACATTTCCCCTGCCCCTCCTCCCAAGTCCCCTGGCCTTTGAGATTTACACACACAGCTCTGATCAACTTCTCTAGTCCTCCGTCCAGGGCTCTGTTATGTAGGTGAATGTAGTTTTCCAGCCAGAGGCTGTACATTCTGGCCTGACAGAGTCCTGTGTGAAGCTTGTTGGTTCTGGAGTCTTTTCCGGTTGGCGTTTTTCCAGCTTTCCAAAGTCCCACCACATATTTACCCCTGCCAAGAACACTTGTGGCCTAGAGAGAGGATCTGAGGGATGATAGGGAGAATTCTCCTCAGTGATGAGAAGGGGAGGGTGTGTCTGAACTTGCAAACTTGGAGGCTAAGGTGTGGGCGGGGCAGATCTGAAAGAGTATTTAGAATTACGGCACCACATGGTTTCAGACAAGACTTCTGGGAAGGCTAGAAAAAGAATGAGTACCTATTAAGCTCAAGGCCTCAGCATCCTTGTCTCAGACAGTCTAAGAGATGGCTTTGGAGCTCCTGCTGTTCTTGTGGGGGACAGGGCCTTGATTCCCACCATGCACTCAGTGGCTCACAGCCATCTATAACTCCAGTTCCAGGAGACCTGATGCCCTTTCCTGTCCTAGGTGGGCACCAGGCATGCATGTCATACACATACACACAGGCATAAATACATAATAAAGCTAACAACAACTTTAACATTGTCTAAGAGTAAATATCATCTGAGGCGTGAATGCTTACTTTTATCTTATGACTTGGTTTGACAAATACCGCCATTAGAGGCATGCAAAGAAAACATTCCCTAGAGTTAGTGACAAGTTAGGGAATATTTGAACCAAAACCAACAATAACAACAACAACAACAAAACACCCCAAATATCCTAAGTCCTATAGACTCTGCTCAGAGGATGATAGCCTGCTCTTCCCTCATTGTTTCTCCTAGCACACAAAACATGGAGCAGGTTAAGAAAGTAGGCATGTTGTTCCTTGGTTTAAGGGAACAGGAACATGCTGACTTTCTCGCCACCTTGATCGTCCAAGACATCACCAACGGGAGTGTAAAATCAGACAATCCCTTTGAGAAGCAGCATGGCCGTTTCTTAAGAAGTCAAATATGCCTGCCCTCGCTGTGATTCAGCAATTTCATCCCTAGGTATTTACCCAAGAGAAATAAAATTATATGCTCATAAAGTGAGTGGTATAGGAATACAGATAACAAGGCTCGTCACGCTAGCCCCAAACCAGATACGCCCCAGAACTGATAACCACATTCTGATTCAATCCTGTAATAAACACCAAGAAGCATTTATTTGGGCAAGTGCTGTGGCTCAACCCCTGTATCTCGTACTTTCTCGACAAGTGGCCTACCACTGAGCAGTGCCCTCCCATCCTTAATTAGAGCAAACAGTGGTTCAGTCAGGCAGCCAATTACTGGGTTCTGTGAGTGCTACCTTGAGAACCGTGCCCGCTTGTCTACGCTTGCATAATTATCACTTCCTAATCATATTCATCTAGCATCTTCTGCTTCTCCCTTCCTTGAATCCACTCTACACAGAGCAACCATTCGTGCTGCCCTTTCACAACGGCACTCCTCTAAAAGTCCACAGCCCCTTATTCATAGAGCCACCCGGAGACTGTTCTTTTCCAGCATCCTGCTGCAGCAGTGCCCTGGTTCAGGTCTCTGCTCCCTCTATGGGTTCCAGAGGGTGATCTATTTTCTTACCTTTCCCACTGTGGAAGGTCACCTCCTTTCAGTGGCTCCTGACCCTTATCTCTGTCTCCAGAGCCAGCCGCATGGCAGTTCTCACCTCCAGTGCCAGCTTGCCTGTCACTTCATCTCTGACTCTGAGCCTCTTGCCTTCTTCATATAGAAGGACACTCGGGATGATGATGGGCTCACCTGGATAGTCCAAGGTAACGTCGCCAATCTCAAGGTTTTTAATGATCCTGTCTGCAGAGCCGGGTCACATATTCACATACTCTGACCACACTGTCCTAACATACCTTTCTTCTGCCTGGCTTTCAACTCTGTGAAGGGTGTGGTGTGTCTGCTGTCTACTGGCATCTTTGATTACATATATGATAATTAATTAGCTAGATAAACTAAAGGAATTGAGGCCGTGTATGTATAGATGGCTTCAATTTTATGACATTTGTTTTTCATCTTCATTCCCAAGTCGTAGGCTGGATCTCATTTTGTCACTGTCTACCAATAAGGATGGAGCACCCAGAAGATCTGGATTCTCTATTCCGGAGGCAGAATTGCCCTAAGAAACTCCCTGACAAATGGAGGAGGAGGAGTTATTCACCAACTCTGTCTGCTGAGGTTTCCTGAGTTGACTCTCTTTGCCTAATCCTCAAACACCCTTCAGGAAACTCAGGAATGCTGCCTGCCTTCAAAGAGGCTCACCTTATGGACGGTTCTGTAATCAGGCTGCAGCCTCTAGGGGGTGGGTCCCCCCAGTACTTCCGCAAGCCAGCTTTCTCCACTCTTTGCCCAACCTCCCCACCACTTTTTCATTGGCCGCTCCATAGAGCAGAACCTGATACCTGCTTTGCAGTAGATATGCTCTGTTATACAAGTAACGTTTGTTTGGCCTTGGTCATCTTTAGAATCATCTGGATTAGGATGAGGGAAGAAGTCATGAAAGGGGCATGTGCACACACAACTTCATACTTAATATATGTCAAAGTGAAACTTTCAGAGATTTATGAATGGATTCTTACAAGTAGCTGAAGCAAAAAATATAGAAAAGGAAGCTGTATTCTTTTTTTAGCAGTTAGTTCATAAAGGAAAAAAAAAACCCCAAATATCTGATTTTTGCAAGAAATTGGATTTATGATTCTATATAGACATGGTTTCAAAAAGTATATGTTGTCCATCTTGTAAGTAAGATAAAACTAACTAAACTAATTTAGGGCACCTTAAACCTAATTCCGCCGGTGAACATCTTCCTGTCTCATCTAGTCTGTCTGAAAATCTTGTCTTGGCTTGTTTAATAAGAACTTTATGGAGGCAAAGAAGAAAAAAGGGAGGAGATGAGAAAAAAAAAGTAGAATGAAAAGAAAAATGAATCCTACTGTCTCTATTCTGCCTGGCCTGAACTTACACAGCACGTTGCCGAGACATGGAAGGCTCTGGAGCACTACTTATTTCCCACGGAGAAGCCAAGTGGATTGCAATTGACCCCAACAATGTGCCCTGCTGTTTCACCAGGAGCAAAGCTCTCTTGCACCACAACGCATGTGCAAGTCAGCCCACTGCTTATCTGTGCTCATCCTCACACACCTAAAGGGACAACCATCTCCTCACACCTCTTCTCCCACCTGGCCCAAGGAGGGGACTGCTCAGTTCTTTGCATGGTATCTCCATGGCTGCTAACCCTCTAAAGAGGACTTGAGTATTCTTGGGCTTTTCATGCAGGCAACTTATCTGTGTTATAAGAAAGTTTCACCAATAACGAATGGCTATGACTTAACTTCAGTACTGTGGTTTGGATCAATGATGCCCTTAAGAAGTATTGAAAGCTTGGTCCCTTGGTGGTGGTGCTACTGAGACTCATCGGCATAATGATGCACATGATCTGAGGGTTAACCCATGGATGGCTTCATAGCTTAATGGGCTCTTAGACGGTGGGATCTCCTTGGAGGGCAGGTCCGTGGGGACATGCTGAGAAGGAGATAACTAGTCCTGGGGTTCTCTCCTCTTTATCTTTTCACCATTCTTCTTCATTCTTCCTCATTCTTTTTCTCCTCTCTTCTCTCCCTTTCGTTCTTCTTCCCTTTCTTCTGCTTCTGCCTCACCTCAAGTAAAAAGCAAAAGGAAACCACAAATTGAAACCCTCGGAGATATGAGCTAAGATGAATCTCTCTGTCTTTAAGTTTCTGCCTTCAGGTGTTTTGTCACAGTGATGAAAAGCTAACTCACAGGCAGAAACAAAGGTATCCAAGAATGATAAAAGGTTGATGATTGAATTATAAATAATTTAACTAAATACTGTTCAACAGTTTTAAGTAATGGGAAGCAACTAGAATTAAACTAGAAATAACAAGAATGATAACTATGAAAGCTCGTTGTGGTGCTTTGAATGAGAACTGTCCCTCTCCGAGTTCACGCTTTTCGACCACTGGATTCCTGTTGGTGCTGTTGTTCAGGCATGGGCGGAGCTTTCAGGATGGGAAGCCTAGCTAGAGGAAGTAAAAGTCATTGGGGGAGGGCTTTGAAAGCATATAGTCACCTTGCTCCATTTCCCGCTCTGCTTCCTCTGTGTGGTTGAGGTGGAGCCTCTCATCTTTCTGCTCCAGCTACTTGCTGCCGAATCTCCCTCACCATTAGTGAGTCTCACCCTCTGAAACTGTGTGCCAAAATACACTCTTTATTCTTTAAGTCACCTTGGGCCATGGCATGTTATCACAGAAACAAGAAGTGACTAATGTACCAGTGTTTCTAATGCACATGGATAAAGAAGAGACTTAAATTCTCTTAAGGAAGATTTTAATGCTGATGATAGTTATTGATGTCTAATCTTAGATCTGTGGATCCATTTCTTTCCTCCAGCTCTTGCGTAATCTGTATCTGTCTGGCAGGTGAGGGCTGAAGACTTCATAGGCACCTGTGTTGCTATAAGCACCTGGTTAAGAGCCGCCTTTTATTGCAATCAATTTAGTACATCAAGAGAGGCTAACAGGAAGTGGAACACATTTGCAGTTTAGTCCTCCGGTACACCAGCAGGTAAAGGATGTGCAACACTGAGTGAGGAAGCCAGCATATGGGAACTTTACCACCTGGCCGTCTTCCTGTTGAGATAAAGGAGCTAAACGAAGCCCTTCTACTCATGGGCTGTGCTAGTAACAAATTATCATTAAGCAGTCTCAAAAACATGACCTTATTCCTAATGATATTCTGCTAATACTTGTGGACAGGAGCCTAGCATAATCGTCATCAGAGAGGCGTCTCCAGCAACTGTTAGGAACAGATGCAGAGACCTACAGCCAGCCATTATGCAAAGCTCAGGGAATTCTGCAGAAGAAAAAGGGGAGGGGGCGAGGAAGAATTTTAGAAGCCAGAAGAGTCAAGGACACCCCAAGAAAGCCCACAGAATTAACTAACCAGGGCCCATGGGGGCTCACAGGAACTCATGAGGCAATGAGGGAGCCTATCAGGGTCTGATCTAAGTCCTCTGTATCTATGTTATGGTTGTGTAGCTTGGT
This sequence comes from Acomys minous, assembly GCF_964271855.1. Lineage (NCBI taxonomy): Eukaryota > Metazoa > Chordata > Mammalia > Rodentia > Muridae > Acomys > Acomys minous. Next base: position 88,602,942 of record NC_140486.1, on the reverse strand, counting down.
GTTCTTGTGGGACTCCTAACAGTGGGAGTGGGGGCTGTCTCTGACCCTTTTGTCAGCTTTGGGCACCCTTTTCCTCCTCCTGGGTCACCTTGTCTTATTGGCTTGCTTTATTATAACTTGATATGTTCTGTTTGGTTGACATCTCTGGGAGGCTTGCCCTTTTCTGAAGGAAAATAGAGGAGGAGTGGATCTGGGGGAGAAGATAGGCCGCAAGGAGGGAGGTGACAGGAGAGGAGAGGGGGGGAAACGGTAGTCAAAATGTGATATATGACAGAAGAATAAAAGAAAACATAACCTTATCTTCTCACACAGCTCTGGAGTTCTAATGTCTAAAATGGGTCTTGGCTGGCCTTACTTTAAGATTTTAATGGAGATATTTTCCTTTCGGAAGTATTAAGGGAACACATTTTGTTTGCTTGTTTGTTTGTTTGTTCACATTTTCCAGCTTCTTGAGGATGCCCCCAGTTCTTGGCATCTGGGTCCACACCACCCTCTGATCCCATCAGCATTGTCATATTGCTTTCTAGAGAACTCTTAATCTTGTAATGAAATAACAGTTTACGTGGTCAATTCTCTGTCTTCTATGTCCACGTTTCTGACAATCTTGACTCCATCTTTCTCTTATGAGGACCATGGTGATTCTGTTGGATCTGCCACCAGCCTACAGTCATTTCACTGTTTGGGTCATCTGCAAAGTCACTTTTGTTTTAGAAGGTAATGCAGTTCCACTTTCTGTGTTCAAGGCTCAGCATTGTTCAAGGATGTGTTCTTCTGTTTACAATAATAGCCTCTTCTGTTTTAAAACTGGAAGCTTTTGGCTGGCCCCATACGTAAGCCTTCTTTCACTGTTTCTCTCAACCTGACACCTGAATCTCCATTTACTCCAAATACTATTTGCAAGCTTTCTGTTTCTTTATAAATTAATAGCACCTTAGGAAAAAAAATACTGTGTTGTTTCTGAAACAACTAAGCAAGAATGGACACAAAATCTGATGCAGCTATTGTGAGTATTTTGAGCACCATGAAGGACAAAACAGTGAACCTGGACGTATGGGAAACAGGGCCAGTGGGTGCTATGATGTGCACATTGCCTAGGTCCTCTCTGGCTATGGTGCAGAAGGGAACGATCCCACGCAGAGAGTGCAGTGGCCTCCTAGAATGGAAAAGAGGAAAGTGTTTGTGTACATAGAGGTTATGGCAGAAAGAACAGGGGTGAACTGAGGATCCCATTCCCCTGTCCCCCACGTTTCACTCTTCACCAGAGCTGGCTTTGGTATATGTTTGCATGTGCACTATATATGCCTGGAGAAGAATCTCCCTGCAAAGATTAGAAATCGCATATTAAGTGTTCCTGCAAAACCAGCAATGGCCCCCGTTCCCACCAGCCAGGGAGCAGAACCTCGTCATTCCTGGGACACTAGGTTGGATTTGGCTGGAGTATTGAAAGCAAGTACCTCCTTAGAAGAAAGGCTGTTCTGGTTCCACGCAACAGTGATCAGAGGCAAAGCCCAAACAGTGGCTCAAAATGTATTCTGTAGTCATGCTCAAGAATTATCTACAAAGATTCAACCTTTACTCTCAAATGTGAAATTCACAGTGTCAAACATTTATTCTGAAATTAACAGAGTTAGCATTTGAAGCAAGAAAGTGTGAATTATAACGAGGGGGAAACCAATCAATTGAAACTGATGATACAGACAATAAAGTTCATAAACAAACCATTTTTAAAAAGTCTTATAACAGCATCCACAAATTCAGAAACAAGAAGATAGCACATGATGTGCAGACTTTAGAGATGTGGGCAACATTAACGGACCCAATGGATCTTTATCAGTGTAAATTACTCACTTGGAGGGAGAAAATGTATTACATAACAGAAAAGAAAAGATCTGCAATGGCAAATATATAGCAATAGAAGCTACCTAAAATGAACCAGAGAGAATTGTTTTTTTAAACTTGAAAAATCAAATAAGCAGAGCATCAGTGCTAAGGGACAACGTCAGACCTCAAAGTCCCCAAAGGGGGAGTTTCTAATTGTGGGAAGTCTTAGAGAAAAAAAAGCTACAATGAATATTCATATATTTGTGTTGGCATACACTTTCAGTTCTCTTGAGTACACACTCAGAAGAGAAATTTCTGAGTCCTAGGGATCATATGTATTTAACTCTCTTTTTGAGACAGGCTTTCTCTCTTTAGCTCTGGTTGTTCTGGAACTTGCTCTGTACACCAGGCTGATCTCAAATTCAGAGATTTGCCTGCCTCTGCTCCCAAGTTCTGGGACCAAAGGCCTATGCTACCACTGACCAGCTATATGCTTAACTCTTAAGAGAAATTCTCATAACACCTTTTCAAAATGATCTTAGCATTTTAAATATCCCTCCAGTAATGTATTAAAATACTAAATACCAACATCCATGCCAACGTTTTGTGCTGTTATTATTATTTTTAATTTTGGCAACCCTCTGAGTGTCTTTCAATCTAAGTATATAGTGTGATTTTCATTTGTTTGTCTTGACGAGTAAGTACTTTATTGTGCATTCATATAGACATATGAGTAGATATATCTATATCAATCTATTATCAACATACATACATACATACATACATATGTCTATTTGATTTGGGGGGTTGCTTATCTCCTTACTAGTACATTCTAAGAATTCTTTGTATATTCTAAAGATTAGTCAAATATATTTACTGTAAATATTTTTTCTTCTCCCATCACTGTCATTTTGTAATGAAAAGGCTAATGAGCTAAGCACCAGGTGGGGCTTTCTTCCCTTCCTGAACTTTAGCTATTGCAACATTACTGCTTTTTTCTCTTGACTTAGTGTCCGGAGTTTTACATCTGGTCCATCCTTCTCAGCAAAACAAGCTATGCACTCTAATAAAGCAAGAGGCTAGAGAGAGGGACTGTGTAGGCGCAATGTTATCGTGTAGTTTAAATTCTGATCTCCTGTCTAAATGTTGTGTATAATCTGCTCCCCAATTGTCCCCTTGATATGTCAATAAAGCAGCTTACAGCCAATGGATGGCTGGACTTCCTGACAGCCAGGAGAGGAGAAGTTAGAAAAGGAAGCAGGGGGTTCAGCCATGGGTAGAGGTCCAAGGAAGATCAGGAGGAAGGAGCTGGAGCCCAGGAAAGGTATAAAATGCAAGGATCACTGGTATGCTTGCTGGGAGTAAGACAAAATAACATAGAGGGCCAATTCAAATTTAAGATTATTCTTCACACACATTTATATATATATATATATATATATATATATATATATATATACTCTAATATGAGGTTTTATACCCATCCAACTCAATTATAATGCAAGGTTTACTTCCAATACCTTAAAAGTGGTATTGCAGGCTGTTTAGGATAATTAAATAATACAAGCTAATAGTTTACCAAATCATGGTCATGTAAATTACTAGCTTATTTTTATCACAAGACTGTATATCCTAGGCTTAACAGATAGATATGATTCTATAGATATATAAGGTGAAATAGTTAGATAAGGTTTTCAAAAGCCTCAGAGACCTACAGATTATGGCATATAAAGATGTTTTTATTATTTTAGAGGTTCTTTGACAACAAGACAGGTTAACTCTTGGCAACACCCAGACTGCCTCAAAGAAGATGATGAACATCAAAGAATCTCCTTATGGTGATGGCATCAAATGTGGCAAACAAGCCACTGAGCAAAATGTCCTCATTTCTGCCACAGACAGAATTATGCCTAAAAATGGACAAGCTTGGATGCAGGCAGAGTTGATGACCAAACTCTGCTAAGACTGGGTGAGCAAGCCCTCAATAGTTCCTGCCTCACAAATATGTCTGTCAGATATATTAGGCCAGAAGGCTGAAGATGATGCTCCAATGTTATAGAGAGTTTTGGGTGACTGTTCAGGCAGTAAATTGTCTCTGTCATTTTTTCATTTTGGAAGCTGCTAACCTGCACTTCCAGTTCTCTCAGATGATTAACTTTTATTCCTTCTGATGGGAAGCTCTGATGGAGTTGAAGACCAGATACTTTAGTCTTATAATTGAGCTTAGTTGGTCAGGGGCTAAGACGTTTTTAGGTCTATATAGATGTTTTAAGTTGATAGAGATGAGATATGATAGATATTGATTTTCATTCACTCACCAAGATCGGAAAGATGTTTGCCAAATACAAATAGTCAAATCACTATGAATGTAACATTTACATAATTCCTGGTTGTCTCATGGGTCTTCCTGCTTTATGTAGTTTATTTTATATTTGTGTAATAACATAAATGTATATATACATATATATGAAGAAATATGATAAAAATTTAAAAAAATAGCATAGAGCATTAAGAACAAACTTAAACTGCTCAGATTATGTTGTGATCCTTTGTAATATAAAAAGAGTCTCAATTACTTGTGTGATAGCCAGGATAAGAAATAAGCTAAGAGAAACAAACATTGTTTTATACAAATAACATCAACAGGACTATGTCTTAGAGACAGAATATGACAGCTGCTGGTGGAAGTCAATCTTGCCATAAACACAAGGCTTTCTTGTTCTATACTATGACTCAGCCATGGGGGGGGGGGGGGGGGGGACTCAGGACACAGCAGTCAGGGACTCTAAACATGACACAGGGAAGACTTTAACAGCTCTCTTGAGATATAATTGACATACAATCAACTGCATACATTGATGTTTAAAATGCGATGGTTTTAAGTGATGTGCATACTCATGAAGCACTCAGTTCAATCAAGTGAATTGGCATCTCCATCACTACCCACACTTTGCTGGTGCCCTCTGAATTTCAGTTCCTCTCACACCTCATCACCAAACTCCACTAATCTGCTTTGTGTCACTGTAGATTACCTTGCATTTCCTGTCCTGTCATAGGAATGAAATCATACAGTGTGTCCTCTTCCTGCTTGGCTTCTTCCACCAGCATAATTACTTTCAGATGCACACACATTACCCAATGTAACACTCCTTCTGTTTCCAAGACTGAGTAGTTGGACACAAATACAGCACAATGTGTGTATTTACTCACCTGTGGGGGAGCATTTGGGTGGGTTCCATGTTGTGGCCATTCAAAACACAGCAGATATGAGCATGAGTATATATAAAGCCTTTACATACACAGATGATTCCATTTTTCTGGATTAAGAAGGAGAAAACTAGGAGCAAAGAAAATGTAAGATAAATGAAAATCTGGCAGATGAGCTGAGAATGATGAGAGCATATAGCAGAAACACACACTGGGGAGTTTGTGTCCGTGAGTAGGAAATCTTCAGATTCAACCAACCTGGAGTCCGAAATATAAGAATAAAAGAATTGAGCCAGACATGGTAGTACATGCCTACCTCACACAAACCAGCCAACCAATAAGAATTGCATGACATTGTGTTAGGTGTTGTGTGTAACCTATAGATGATTTATTGCATGGAAGAGGATAGCCTTCCCCCAAGCAAGCAAGCAAGCAAGCAAGAAAGAAAGAAAGAGGGTAGGCCGAGGTTATGTAGAAATGCAGTGCCATTTTACATAGGAGCTTGAGAATCTTTGGGTTTTGTTATTTGTAGGAGTCCTGGAACCTTGCAAATACCAACTATAAGGATATAAATGTAGATATACAGGTAAACATATGATAAAATTCAGACTTGATTCCTTTCAAAAAATAATACTAGCCGGGCATGGTGGCACATGCCTTTAGTCCTGGCACCCAGGGGGCAGAGGCAGGCAGATTTCTGTGAGTTCGAGGTCAGCTTGGTTTACAGAGTGAGATCCAGGACAGTCAGAACTACATAGTGAGACCCTGTCTCCAGAAAGATGCTAAATAAATGTAAGAAAAGGCTCAGATATGGAGAAGCTATTTGCAAATCATCTAACTCATAAACCCATTTCTTTGATATACAAATAAATAAATTATAATATATTAATAATATATAAATAATATAAATAACTAATAAAAAATGAGCAACAAATCAAAATGAGCAGCAGGTTGGAACAGGAAGAGCAGATAGCAATGGTATGAAAACAACCCTGATGTCTAGTTATGAGGGAAATTCAAGTTAAGTCCTCGGCAAGGCAAAACAGCATCTGTGTTACTCTTAGAACATCTAAGTAAATGGACTGGGGCCATCAAATGTGGGTGAGGAATGTGGAGGAAGCAAGCCTGTTCACAAATGTCTATGTGAAGGCTACTGTTCCACTAGAAAACAGTCTGGCAGTTTCTCCAGAATCCAAGCCTAACAAATAGCCCAGCATCCCAGTCCCAAATGCTTACCAAAACGCAAATTTTTATCTCCAACTTTGATGAACCCAACCGTTGCATGGAGCTTCAAATTTGTGACTTGAGTTCCCTCACAAGAAAATGTGATTCAAGTATTAATAAGAATCCCAGCAACTGAGAGGTACAGATGTGAAGTTTAACGCCAACCAGGGAATTTTGGACATGGGCTACATCAGACCTTTATTTAAGGTGCTAGAACCAAAACAAAAGCAAAACTAAATATGCATTAGAAAATGTCGTCAATACATTGAATGTACACGTCCTGGCTGGAGAGCAATGTACAGACTACAGGTTGGAAAGCCATTTTATATCTCTGAAAGGGCAAGTCATTTAAAAAGCACCTCGCGTTCATTCAACTTTTTAAGAACTCCAATAATAATTAATAGGTCTTCCTTTGCCCTTGCTTACAGGTCATAAATAAAAACTGCAACTAAATTCTTACTGACTAAAGCGCTTCCAGGCGTCCTTCAATTTCCACATGATCGCCTCTGCTTATAAAATGACTACTGGCAATATCAAAAAAATCTTTCAACAACTCAACGCTTTTTGGAGTATCTTTTCCCCTGGCTTGGCTCAGTTTTTCTCTGATGATCTCTAGCTTATATTTTTTCCTTTCTCTGAAAAATCTTCAACACGTAAATTTTAGCCATTAGAACCTGACTGTTTTCCCTAGGCTGTTAACAAGGTGGATTCCTGCTCTTTTGTGTGGTCTTCTCTCTGCGCATGCGCAGCAGCTGGGTTTCTCCCCCCCCCCCCACATGAGCAGGTGTGGTATGAAGACCACATCAGATCAAGCCTGTAGCACTGCATCATGGAAAATCAGTTTGCTTCCCGTAGAAAAGGCAGCATGCTTACAAATCCAGCGAGCGAGCGCTGGGTGTTTCTCCCAAGGCCTGTGAAACAGCTCAGACGCTTTGCGATTGTGACAGCCTTTGTCTCTTTTGAGAACAGACAAGCAGGCTGGTAGCTGATTCGCTTGAAGTAAGGAGATCTGCGTGATCGTACAGTAAGAAAAGAGCTGATCTTTGTGACCTGCTCTGCTTCCCCTCTCTGAGTATTACAGCCATTTTTGTCTGTAAATAATATATATTTTTTAAAAGTTGTAGATACATTCTCAAAATGTGCTGCATAATACAACTCCATACATTTCCGAAGCTGACAGCTGCCCTCTGAGGTATAGCCTGACAGCCTAAAATCCAGAAATCAATCACCTAGATATAGTGACGCTGTACTGTGGCTCCCAGAATGTATTGCGGCACCCAGGAACCACTTATTTGAGATATGCCATCGTAACTCTGATAGATGAAAGCACCACATCCAGGAAACAATCGTGTGTGTGTGTGGGGGGGGGGGGGGAAACGCTATCATAGATCTGCCATGTTACAGCCCAGGACCCAGAAGCCAGCCCTGCAAGACTGTGTGCTGCATGGGAGCTCCCAGAATCCCGTGGAACAGCAAGATGACAATTCTGTTCTTCAACAGCCCATTATGAACTAATTAGCATATATGAATTGCAGATTGGAAGCTTTAAAGTGATGTACAAATCATTAATTTTTTGTCAAATCCATGTCAACCTTGTGTACGCGCCTATTTTAATGTTGCATGACAGAGAAAGAGGTACAATCCTCCGTATATAAAGAGGAGAGATTTGGTGTAGCTGATATAATGAGATCCTATTTAAACACTAGGCATTTTGCAGCTTTGAAGCCAGAGGCTTGGGGAAGCGCTGCACTGGTCCCATTAGGGTTAATTGTGAAAGGATGCTAATATATTCAAAACCCCAGGGGTGGTTTCTACATGTTGTCTGAATGAAACAGGGATGTTAGGGCAAATTCACATTTGAGCTTTCTTTCTAAAGAGTCGTCCTTTTGATTAACACAAAGCGTCATACGATCCTTCTCACTGACTGTGGGAGGTGCCGCTGCTTCCAAGGAGAGCTGAGACCATAGGTGTGTGGGGCTCCAGTGCAGCGGCATTAGTCTTCTTAACCCACTGCCAAACTTAATTTATAAAGGCGTGGATTTTATGTTGATGCCCTGGAAAAAGGAAAACAATATCAAAGCTGACGTCCGTACTGGAAAAGGCTCCTAGATATTAATTTGTGGTTTTCTGCATTGTCTCAATGTATTTAATTACTAAATCTTTTGGTCCTTAAACAACTGCTTGGTGTTTCATTTGAATTTCTTATTTCTTACTACAGTGGAGTCACAATGCTTAATTTGTTAGTACTGTAGTCGTTTCCATAGCAACAGGCCTAATGTTATATATAAATATGTATGCAGTATGTATATATATATGTATATACATACACACATAATAAATGTGTAGTAGAGATGATTATTACTTCATTCCAAGAGCATGCCATGAAAAGGCTTAGCTCTCAATGAAAATCCTGATTGAAAATGCAGATCTGCTTTGTGAGGCTAAAGATATGGCCACGGACTGAGTGGAAAGTCTAGGAGCTGGAGAATGTCAGTTCTCCCCTGGTAAGTTCCTTTCTTCCTGGGAGAAGAGTGCCTCATGATAAACCCTCCCAGGAAGCTTTTTCAACCACACAAATTCTGAATAAGATGAAATTTAGACCAAATTCAGGAAGAAGAGCTGTTATTCAAAAGACCACATACAAGAAGCCTGGGGCGCATACCCAAAATGAAGCTGGAAAAGGACGAGCTTATTTGCTCTGTTTTCCTGGAAGAAATGTTTATACGCATCTCCTTTGCATCAGGCATTTCTACTTAAAGTCTGTATTATACTTGCATTAAGGCTCAGAGTAGGAGAACAAACGCCCAGCCTGGAACGAAAGATTTGCTATGTCACCGTACAGTGCCAAAGCCCTTTAGAGTGTGAGGTACAGGAGCCAGAACTCCATTATCTCCAAGCGAAACAGCACCTTGGTCCTCTGTACAGTGGACGCGGAGGCATGACAAGGATGTGCCCGATGCTGAACGTGACTCCTCTAAAATTAACCTAATCGTAGGGAACATGGCCATCGATCACTGGGAAATTTCAGCTTCACGCAACGGCAATATAGTAACCGTGGTGACTTACCTCAACAGGGTTTGTTTTTCATGACTCACAGCGAGTGCGAACAGAGACCAGCTGAGGCCACGGTGGAGGCTGCACAATTCTGCCAGTGACTCAGGTTGATGGCCCTTCTACAGTGTCGTGCTAAATGTGATGCCATAACCCTCACTCTTCTACGGTACGTGCTGCCCACCTGGGTACAGCAATCCCATTCCAGGCTGAGCTGAGAGAAGGAAAAAGGTTGAGACTTTTTTTTTTTCTCACACCTTTCCACCCCCATGTTCGGTAGTGCAAGCCTCATTTCAACGTTGGCGGCCACACACTGCATGTGGGTATAGCGTTTTATATTTGGGATTAATTGGCAAAGTGTTGAACAACCTCCAGGAACTGCACAAAATACGGAACCCTTCATAAACTTACATGTCATCCTTACGTGGGGGGCGGGCCATACAAAAATCTTCTCTGTATCATTCAAGTTTTAAATTCACGCTGCCAGATAGAGCGCGAGCTTGGGTCTTTGGAGCAGCTAGCAGTTGTTTTGCAAGTAGCTCGAACCAAACTCTCTGGTTTCATCCCCTTGACTGGCTATAGATTCAAAAAGGTTTCTGAAGGTTAGTTTTTTTGGGTTTGTTTTGTTTTATTTTGTGTTTTGCGGGGTTTTTGTTTTTGTTTTGCTTTCTTCCCCAGTCCCAATGTTGTCATTAGCAAAACGAGGGTCCTAGGAGTAAGGAACAATGGAAGATAGGCAGTCAGCGGTACTCTTCTCCGATAGGCACATCCTTGTGACTATACAGCAACGTAAGGAAAGAGGCCGTGATGTCATGGATAAAGGTCGAGTGCTTAGTCCTCACAAGGTGGGCGCTATTCATCTTCTCATTTCATACATCTTTAATTTCTATCCGCAGTCCCACATCTTACTTTTTTTTTTTTTTTAATTTGCAGTACCGGTCAGCTGTTTTTCTGGCTTGAGGCTGTCTCTTGCCCTCATCCAATAATAAAAATGTACACACCAGAACTTAACTTTCAAGGTGATGGTGTGGGCACTGGGGACTTGGAGGTCATTAGACTATGAGGAGTCTACTCTCAGTGAAGAGGGAAGTACCACTTTAAGAGCACTCAGGTGAACTCACTGTTTCCCTCTATCTCTTCTCCCAGCTGAAGCTGCAAGCAGAGGCACAAACCAGAAGGAAGATAACAAACCTTCCCCAGTCACAGAAACTGTGGGGACCTTGAACCTAGACCTCTCAGCCTCCACAATGGTGAGAAGTAAGTTTCCATTACTTACAAATTGCTTAGTCTGATTATTTTGTTGTAATTGACAGAGACAGCTGCCTTATGGCTATACGGCCTTTGGCTTGCTTATTGATGATGAAGGTGAACACAGTTTGAGCAGGTGTGTTTTTACAAAAGCTGTGGAGTAGAGTGGTCATGAGCTAAGGAGCCACATAGAACTAGTCTCACACTTGAGTTTCACTTGTGTAACTTGTGTGATTTTTTGAGTTCCTTTGTTTACCTAAACTTGGGTCTTCTTGCCTGATAAATGAGGAATATAAAATTATCTTCCTCAGGAAGTTTCTGACCAGAAATCAGTCAATGAACATAAAGCACCTAGAGGGATAGCTAACCCAAGACAAGCATTTGACCAGTGTTGAGTATGTGTTCTTGTTGTTGTTGTTGTTGTTGTTGTTATTATTATTATTATTATTATTATTATTATTATATGCTTTTATCAGTATTAATAATGCTATTAGTTAAGAAGCTGCCTTGGATTTAACTAATGAATGTCATTTTCTTTCTTTTCTCTCTCTCTCCCTCTTTCTCTCTCCCTGATTCCTCCCTCCCTTTCTTCTTCCTCCTTTTCTCTCTCATATAGTTTCAGTATGTACATTAGAAAGACCTAAATATGTAATTTTGTTGCTTCAGTCATTGCAATTACATTCAAGTATTAGAATTATAGGCATTTCCTACCTTGTTTGACTGGTTTTCTCTTTCTTTTGTTCCTTCTTTCTTTCCTCATTTTTTTTTTTTGAGACAAAGTTTTTCTCTGTAGCCTTGGGTGTCCTGGACAGACTTTGTAGACCAGGCTGGCTTTGAAGTCATAGAGATCTGCCTGCCTCTTCCTCCCTGAGTGCTGGGATTACAGGTGTGTGCCACCGTGCCTGGCTTGACTGTTTTTTTTTTTTTTCTTAAACAAGTTATTCACAGGCTTTTAGTACTTGGTTTTATTATCTATAGAAAGGCAGAGATAATAGGTATGTAAGTTATCAGATAAAGAGGCTAACATATACAAAACTGGTAAAGAATAATAGTTGTTTCTCAATATCCATTTCCTTCCTGCTTAATGTCAGGATTCTATTTTGCTCAAGCTGGTAAAATATCTGTCGAAAGCCACATTTTCCTAATTAGCTTGAAAGTAGGAGATGCCTATGTGCTGTCCAAGGGAAAAAATAGTTTTCTTTCTTAAATAAAAGGGCAAACCTTATTTTGCAAAAGCTCTTTCCTATACTCCCCTTTCCCAGGACACATGAAGACAGCTACCGTAGCTGCCTTGAAAGAATGAAGATGAGACCTACTAAGAGGTGGCAGCAGTACAACGCCATAGATCTTTGGTATCTGATGGAATGCCCAGATCTTGTTCATAAGATGAGGGGAAAGTTCTTATTGGCTTATAACAATGCTCCTTGAGTATTAGTAAATATGATGTTCCGTATAATCAAGCAGAACCCAGGGTTTTTTCACAAGGCAATTTTATTCATCACTGTCATCATCATCATCTTTTTGATGACATATCCTACCTATCTGCAGCTGTGTTTTATTCTTATGGGTTGTTCCAAATGGGTTGATTCTGGCTCATGGAAGGAAATTAGCAGGATGTATTCAAATTTTTATAGGATCTTCAGTTCTCCTGGGAGGATTGGAGAAGTCCTAAGAGCCTCTGCTACTCAAGAGAGAAAAATCAAGCAATAGTCAGATCCAGCTGAAGGACCTAGTGTGGCTGCTAGTGTAGGTATGCTCCGTGCATGTGTTCAATCCCACAGCTTCACCCAGAGCCTATTATATGGAGATCTAGCCCTACAACCATCTAACAATTAATAACAGGAGCCATCGAGACTATCTGGAATGGAATGGAGCTGAAAAGATAGTTCCTCCGTTAAGAGCACTCTTCCAGGAGACTTGGGTTCAATTCCCAGCACCCACATAGAACCTTACGTCACCTGTAACTCCAGTTCTAGAAGATCTGTTGCCCTATTCTGGCTTCTGTGGGCACCAGGCATGCATGCACATGGTGTAAAGAGATGTAAGCCACCAAACACACCCATACGCATTTAAAAAAAGAACATGTGGAATGGGAGATGGAGAGCCATGGCACTAGGTTTCTCCCCAATGGATCAGATCTTTAAGGATGCCCATTCCTCCAATAGGTTGGTTCACCAGTCTCAACACAGCTGTGAAGCAGTTCTGAAGGTGGAAACTTCTCCCACCAGTGAGGAGGAAGAGATCTTTAAGAGAGGCGTAAAAAACGGTAATCAGAATAATCATGGGATCAAGCAACATGGCTCACCTGTCCTTTAGAGGATATTACCTCCCCAGTTCCTCTCCTTTCCTCAATTAAGTCTGGAATGTGCCTATCACATGTTCTTTATCATCACAAGGAAAAACTCAACAGGTACAAGATAATTTCAGAGTATCCCCCAAAGATAAACTCGACATTAATCTGTATTTTCCATAAGAAAGCCACATTAATCTCAGAAGAAGGGACTTTTCTAGATCCTTCCAAGAACTCACCAAATGCCATCTCTGCACCCCCCACCCCACCCACCACCACCACCACAGGCAGCCTGGGTTTTCCAAGACAAGTTCTGTTCCCTTTTCTGCAGCCTGTTCCTTTCAGATTAAGATTTTCTTGTGAGAGTTCATAATTCATATTTACAAATATATTTATACGGGATGAGGCTAAAGAGAGATTAAGTCCTGAATGAGGACTAATAAGGAACTTTTTTCAAATAACAACAATCGCCAATTATTAGAGATGGGCAAAGAGTGTCAATTCTCCCTATAACCCCTCTTGTTAGTTTATATTAAAATTAAATCCCCAAGCAAATTTGGCCTCAGATAGAGGCAAATATTGAAAATTTAATGGGAGCCAAGCACAATCCAGGGCATACAAGTTTGAGGGAAGTCTAAATCCAGGCCTTTAGATTTTCTAACAACTGCTCTCTGCAGTGTTTGCTTGAGGCCCATATGACCAAGTTCTAGAGTCTGTGTTCAACCAACATCCCTGAGGGGTGAAGACTCAGCCAAAGACTGAACCCAGCACAGTCTAGAAAACAGCCTCCAGACAACTTGCTGAAAGGTGCAAGGTGCAGGATTTTCTCTATGTCTCTGTTTGTGAAAGCTGAAGGGAAGTCTAGACTGCACATGCAACACATTTTCACCTGGTAAATTCCATATGTAGCATCACTAATGCAACTTGGCAAGCCATTAATTTTGCCATTGAAAATCTATTTTAAGGTGAATTATGCTAATTAGGAGCCCTCTGATGTTCTCGGGAGATTGAGCTAGTCTAAGCACCTCTGGTTAGGGGGGGGGGCATTTTTTAACTGGAAAGCTGACTGATGACACCTAGAGTATGAATTTTTGCTCAGGACAAATGATCAGCATTATGGTGTCGCTTAAGCAAACCAACACTTACATGATTTTATACTCCCTATAAACTGTAAGGGAGGATTAAATGGCGGCCATTCTATTAAGTAGTCTATGCATTAATAAAAGCCAAAAGGAGAAGTAAGCCTTTTATCTTATGACTTGCAAATGTGAAAAAAATTTCCCGCTATAGCATCCGAACTTGGCACTGATGTCTATTTTGGAGCAATATGTTAATGGAAAAAGGCAGGATTAAAAAAAAAACAGCATCAAATAGTGGAAGTTGGAATCCACAGAATGTTGTCAGGAGCAAACTAATAATGTTATTAGAAAAACTAAGAGAGTGAGAAAACCCCAGCCCTGAGCCAAGCAGCATGGGTGGGGCATAGCACTCCTGAGATGACCCCAGACACCCAAAGGCCCTGGGCACCACTAAGATGAACAAGTAAGTGGTGAAGAGATGGAAGAGAAAGAGAAGCAGACAGATGTGTACATAATGAAGAGAGGTGACCTGGAGACTTGAGGGTAGTGAGGAATGGCCGGGTGTGAGTAGTGTGTGATGCCACCTGAGGCCGTGGTGGAGTGGGCCAGTGGCCCTGCAGTAACAGGGATGTGAAGGTGGGAGGGTGAGGGGTGGGGTGGGGTGGGTCTGTCAAAGGCCATGTAGATGTCCTTGGTCTGGGCTGCTGCCTGGGACCATGTTGATGTCTGAGGGTTATGCAGAGCAGGCTCCTCCCCTCACCCGCTACAGCACAAGGCCCAGGGGAATGTGGGTACCGGAGCGGGCCCCAATAGCATGAGCATGGGAGAGCTGTCAGGTAGGCCAGCTCAGTTACCATCCAGCCTAGATCCAGGGCTTTGAGTTGACCACCCCAACATCTACTCCATCTATGAACTGCTGGGGCATGTGAAGGGGCCAGTCCTGCAGAGCCAAAGCGGCAGGATCTCCATGGCACAGGGCAACAACAGGATGTCTGCGTCCCAGTGAGGATCCAGTACTGATAGTGTAGCAGAAGCCAGAGGCTTCCAACCAGACCGATGACTCACTGCAGTGGACATTTGCACGTAAAGCTGCTTGGACGCAAGGGTGGGACAACACCATGACACACTGCCACTTCCATGGTGAGATGCTTGTTTCTTTGTTTTTATTTTAGGGAAAGATGGAGGCTATGGAAGGATGGGGGAGAGGATTGGCATTGAGGCGCATGATGTGAAATTCACAAAGAATCAATAAAAAGCAAAAAAAAAAAAAAAGAAAGAAAGAAAGAAAACAGATAAATATGTACTAAGAAATTGACAGCAAACCACATTTTGTCACCCCTCCTCTATTTTGATCCTGCAATGTCTATATTTTTCAAGCTTGCTATGATTTTATAACCACTTACATGCATCTCGTTGATAATATCTTTTTTATTAATAAGCATTCCCTCTGTGGTTTCTAATTTGCAGAGGAAACTGTGAGAAGGCAAAGAATCGCCGAACGTGATAACTGGGTGACAGTGGTACTACTTAGATTTTCAAAGAAACTAAGATCCTGGTGGGCAGAGTCCATGGGCAGTCGGCATCTGAAGACTACTTTGCACCCAGAGTCCGAGGGCTTCTGTTTCAGCACTCTCTGCACTGGTTATTTTCTCTGCGTAGCTATGAGAACATGATAGAGGGCATGTTCATTTTAGTTCACAGCTGCACCAGACTCTGCCTATGGCCGCGTGGCCCCAAACACTTTGGGGAGATCATGGAGACGGAAGTATAATGGTAGAAAAAATGAGCTGCTCATGCCATGGCCAACCGGAAACCAGAGAGCCTAACAGGAAAGGGAGGTGAATACTCTGTCTCCCAGGATTCACATTCGGTGGTCTACTTCCTCTAGCCCAGTATCGCTTCATAAAGTTTTCACAGCCCCTCAAAGTAATATGCCCAGCTGGGAACCGACCTTCAACATGAGCCTAGAAGAGATGGTTCAGACACGAAGCAGGGCACACATCATATTTCTCAGAGGGCAAGGCTGATCGCCTGCACACCCACACACTGGAGGGAACTGGCTCATCCCTACCCACATTTGCTTTAGGGCTCTTTGCAAATACAGATGGTGCATCTTGTCTGGTGTCCTGACAAAAACGCATTCTTAACTGTCCTCTTGTGTTTGTTCAGTCATTGTACAGGAGGAGTCTGGGTTCTGCCAACCCAACATGCATTCCTCCATTTTCTGCTATTAATAACTCAACACCACAGACTAGGTCACTTACAAATAAAAGTGTTTCACTTTGGCTTATGGTCCTGGTCTAAGGCCAAAGGGCTATATCCGGTGACAGCCTTTGGCTGGTAGAGTCCTGAGGCAAAAGAGGGCATCATGTGGCATGAATAGGGAGTTCACCAGAGACCTGGTCAAACTGGCTTTTATAGTAGATTCACTCTCAGGATAATCCATTAGCCCATCAATGCATTAACTGTACAAATGGATTGATCCAGTCATGAGAATAGCCCCTAATCACGTATTAAAGGGCATACCTGGTACTACATCGTAGTAGCTCACATGGGAATTAAATTTCAATGTCAGTGTAATAGGAGACAAACTATTCAAACCATAGCAGAACATTTCAAGATTTCTGTAATGGAGAGCTAAATTCACTAAAAATGCACATCCTGATTGAGGCCAAAGCTACACAGAAACTGTTTAATATTCTTGAAGGCGTGATGAGAGATAGGTACAATTAATTTCTGCCTAAAGAAACCACCACTTCACTGTATCTTGCCCCCCTCAATTAAGAAAAAAAAGATGGCAACCTCATATTTGATTTTTTTCCTGTCTGTAAACAAAGATAATTTTTATTCTCCTCTTTAGAAATGAGGCTTATTTAGATACTAAATATTAAGCCAGTTCTTAATGATAATCTACTGACGTCTTTAGGGTTTGATCTTCTGAGAATTAAAACCCACTAGACCCTCCTTGAAGCTCTCTGCTGGGAATAGCACATGGCTCCCAGAGTGGTAATTAAACTTCCTGGAAAGACCAGGGCTGGGAGACTACAGACCTCAGGATCGATAGTTTAAAAAACAACAGCAGAAGCAATAATTAGCAGGTAGAGGGGTTAAATGGTTAAGTGGCGATCCATCTGCACAGTGGCCCTTTCTCTACTAACCCTACTATCAAAGGGTGAATACTACGATAAGGCACCTTAAGCTTGCAACAGCTTTGGAAACCCCGAGCTGGTTTAACTGATATAATTATTGTGGATTCATTGAAGTCTGCACAGGCAAGTATTTAAAGCACTGTCAGGAAGCATTAAATCTCCCTTCTGAGACCAGGACTGAAAGAGGTAGGACAGCTCATTTTTTACATTAAAGCCGGATTGAGCCTGATTAGTATTTGAAATATTTCTTTCCCAATTTTGGGCAGCATTAGGTTTTGGCTAGTGAAATATAAATGAGCATCAATTGTACATGACAACCGCTGATCCAAAGCACTTAAAATTCCCAGAGTGTTCTTTTCTCTTGTAGACTGGCTGCCAGGGTCTCCTCATCAAAGCCAGCTACCAGAGGCAGCTCAGAGGAGGAGGTCCCTGTAATCCAGGAGGGGATAGAGAGCTGGCTGTTTGTTTTCTGAGGATATGCATTGCTATCAGGGCCATTACAACCCTTCAAGCTAGGTCACAGGACTCCAGATCACTTTGCATTTTCCTCAGAAAAAGAGGAACCAGAGACTTGCTCCTGCTTCTTTGTGTCAGTGCGAATGATACTACCCCCGCCCCCCCCTACCCCACCCACCCACCCACCCTGCAACATTCCTTCCTCTGTTCCAGGCTGAGGCCAAAGAGCCTCAGAGAAAACACCAGCATCACACGTGAAAGTCACAATGGGAGACACAGCCTGTTTACCTAGTAATTTTTTTTTTTCACATGACTTGGAAATTGGGTGAAGACTGAAAAAAAAAATGTTAATGGCCCTTTAGTTCGTCTGGGACAGAAATAAAGTCAATAGTCAATCTTTGGCATTCTAATGGGTCCCTTGCAGCAACCTCTTGGCCAAAATAAACAGTTCATTAGATACAAACCAATTCAACAGATAACAGGATTCCGATCTTCAGAATCAAGGCCGTTATCTTTCCATTAGTCTACTGTGGGGAATATGGAAGCCAGATTCATCTAAGATACCAACCTCTCCCCAGAGCTCTCCTCCCCGAGACAGTCTTGATTTCAAGATTCAAGGTTTAAGATCTCTTAGAACAAAGGGCCCAGTAAGTCACCAGTGCTGTTAGCCTGGGCTGGGGTGGGGGTGGGGACACTTGTTTTCTTCTATTCCTCAGATAGCTGCTGCTTCGCATCCAGTGGCTATCACTATAGGTCTATGTCTACCTTACGTAGACGCGAGGAGACATGGGAACTCAATATTCTAACAGTTGAGACTGGCTAAGCCCAACGTGTTTCTTTGTTAGTGACCTCGAGGTAGCCACCTTCTGGGCATTCCAGGAGACCCGTTTTTTTCATCCTATCACCCATGCAAATGTTTTGTATTTAGCTAAGGCTGCAGCTGATAGAACCAAATGTGTAGCAGATTTGGGATTGATTCTACACAGCCCAGTCTGCTCTTTGCTATATGAATTGAGCACAGAGGTCACAGAGACTCAATCCTGGCCCGGGTTTGAAAAAAAAATGTGACTAGAAGGTAGTCAGTCATAGTAGCTCCCTTTTGTGAGAAGGTTATTAAAGTTCACTGGAAAACAATTTCCCCAATCTCACATTTATAATTGAATACTGCTGTCATGAAGTTTCAATGAAATGAAGTATGTGAAAATGCCTTGTAAACCCTGCAGAATCAAAGTTTGACCGAAGAACTGCATAGCTATTGACTGTGCTGCATGCTGAAGATCAGGGAGGTAGAAGAATCCACTGTCTAATTTCTCTGCTTTTCTTTCTTTCATACATGATTACTGTATTTAAATAATTTCCCCTCCTACTGCCTCTCTAAATCCTGCATCCCTGTAACTCCTGGGGCTGAGCATCCCAAGGTCTGTTGTTCTCTGCTTATAACCAGCTGTGTATTTCTGCAAGAGTTTCCATCTGATTCAATATGACTCTTCTTAGGTGAAAGGCGAGAACTACATTTAGCTGGGAAAGCCAGTGGAGGAGCAGAGCGACCAGAGCTGTGCCTGCAGTGCAGGGGTAGTGTGGTGGATGAAGTTCTGGGAAGACTGTAGTCAAAGCTGGGGCATGAACGCAGCTAGCATACCTTCTCCTGAAGCTGGAAATGTTGAAACCACTGTGATGTTTAATAAGAAAGGTATGCAAGAATGTTTCCTTCTTTAATGTGTTTTTTACACACAAAAGAGTACAGTGATCATCTTCCTTTTATTATCATAGCACATACTGATTTCAACTTCTGGAGCAGGGAACAGTTTTGCAAGGAAAGAGTTTAATATTATACAAGGGGTAAAATAAAAGGACACTAGATTTTCCCGTGACCAGAACACACTTCTGTGGTTATGCCTAAGCACTTGCTTTGTTGTCGAGTCATACCCCTATGTCTACAGTTATTCTAACACTGCTCCCTAAAAACCTCAAACAAAATCTTATTGTAATTTTATCCTGGTAAATAAAAAAAAAATCTTGGCACTTCAGAAATGTCTCACTGAGTAAAGCATTTGTCCTGGAAGTGTGAAGACCTGAGTTCAAATTTCCAGAGCACAGCCATAGCCAGCTTTGGTAGCACTGGACTGTAATCCGAGGATTCTTGTGGTAAGATGGGTGGCATAGACTCTGCTGGTCAGCTGGCCTGGAGTACACAGCAAACACAAAGACACTCTGCCTCAAAGCAAGGCACAAAGCAACAACAACAAAGGCTGTCCTCTGACTTCTACCATGACTCTCATATCCTATCACATGTGTGCCCAAGAGTACATATGTGAATACACATACACACACACACACACACACACACACACACACACACACACACACGTAAATAATAAAAAACAAACACACTTTTTTTTTTTTGATACAAGGTCTCTCTGTGTAGCCTTGGCTGTCCTCGGCTTGCTTTGTAGACCAGGCTGCCCTCAAACTCATAGAGATCTGCTTGCCTCTGCCTCCACAAGTGCTGAGATTACAGCTGTGTGCCACTGCACTAAGCTAAACAAACAGACTTAATCTTGACTATTCTATGAGTCCTTGAAGTGATAATTAATTGGGAATTAAACATTGAGCTCTTCCAAGACTTAAAAAGATTGTCCTTGCTTCAAAGAAAATCCAATGTGAACAAATACAGATGCCCTAAGATATGGCAAAGGTCCTACTCCTAGCTCTTTAGGAAGTCCTTGCTCTGCTGCTCTTGAATTCTTTGGCTCTGACATCCAGGCAGCCAAGCCTCATTAGGGCTGTGGAGACTTCCGTAGATTGGAGCCCGGTTCCAGCTCTGCCATTTTGGAGTTCCTAGAGGTGGGATCCGTGCTTGATGCTTCTGAGCCTCTTCTGCTGCAGGGCTATAGAATGAAGTGAGATTGGCAACAGACGGCATCTAGAAAGAAAGTTCATATCCACAAACAAATGTAAAATGGGATATCACTTCATACCCTGATTGGCGATATTTAGGCAAGTGGTGCTCCCTTGCCCGGGACCTTGTATCCCATTCTCCATTTGCTAAGCTATCTGTGTTGAATGTTGAGTTAACTTAGCACTCAATAAGTCAGGAGCTATATTTACACTTCTGGGAAACAGAAAGGATCTTTTCTTGTTTAGGTCGGGAAAGGGGAGAAGGACACAGGAACAAATCAGTTGGGTCACAGATGCTGCCCTTCTAGAAAGGTCTAGCCCCACCCCTTCTATAGCTTCTCTCCCTTCCCAGGTCCAAGGTCACCTGAATTATGGCCTTATTTTCTTCCTAGTACCTTCACTAACTTGCTAAGCTCAGAGACTCCTCCCCTCTAAAGTCTATAAAGGGACGGACACTTCTTTGTCCTGTGAGTGGCTGTTGGACCTCCGAGTCCAGCTTCTCTGGCTGATGGTGGCTGGTACTAAAGGATGTTTCACGTAAACCTCATCTTAGCACATCTCTGTATGGATCAAATCTGAAAATAATATCCTTTTAAAATTTAAAACACTGTCATCACTCAATGCCTTTCCTATGTGCCACAGGAAATTTAAAAAACCTTCATTAAAAATTCCCACAACAATCCTATGAGGTATGTGTAAGCTCAAGGTTGTCAAAGAAGCCCAGGTGATGGTTCCATGGCTCACTTCATTAGGGAAATGCTAGGGAGATAATAAGACCCAATCAGGAACTGAAACTATGATTGGGAAATTCCAACCTAGGGGAAAGTGCTGTCACTTGCAATTTAATTGTATCATTTAATGTTTTGTTTATCTTAATAACAGATAATCAGAATTATAAGAATGTGCATACAACCCAAGGCTAATCATAGTGCTACAGGGGGCAGAAAAGAAAAAAAGACTCTCTAAAGTTTTCAAAAATAAAAACAAGATAGAAAAATACAGTGAAATTCAAACTCAACATTGAGATTTCTTCTCCCTTGTGCTATTTATTCTGTTTTTCACTCTGTAATCTATTCGAGTAAATCCAAGACTTCCTGTTATTTCAGCCTTATAAATGATGGTGGAAATGATCATTTTTCTTTAAGGAAGGCCGTTCTTTCACCAACTTGAATTTATCGCTTACCCTACAGAACATCATTAGCGGGAAGTTGCATTAAATATTTCCTCCAGTGTTGTCAATTGTCAGAATGAGGTGTTACAAACAAGTTACCTCCCGTGGTGACCAAAGGGGTGGGTGGTGTGTGTGTGTGTGTGTGTGTGTGTGTGTGTGTGTGTGTGTGTGTGTGTGTGATTTTGACCTTACTTTTATTGCTTTGCTCCCCTTTATTAGAATACTATAATGTATTCATTTTTAATGTTCTCAATGTTATACCCGTTGTCTATGCTTTGCCACTATCATCTAACCCCTCACCGCCCCTGAATATGAAGACGTAAGTGCCTGTCACTCTCCACTGGAGATGTTTAGCCCATGCTAAATATAGCACAAGTGCACTGACACACTGGGACTATATATGGCACGACCAGCCTGAGTTGTACCCCACATTTCCCTCAGAATATTCTGCAGACCTGAGCACCAATTCCTTCTATGGCAATGTGTTTGTTTACGTACTTTTAACGCAATTATTATTGGATTCATCCCCCCAATGTACCACATGCAGCCAAATCTTGGTGTCAGGATCTGCTTTTGAGAGAGCTCAGCTTAAGAAAGTTGATCCGAGTGTTATTGCAGGAAGCACGTATTTCAGAAAAGATAGGACGGCTCCAGTACTAGGTCACTTGGCAGTGTTTACTTCTTGTAGGGCTCTGCATTACTTGACGTGTGTGGTAGATAGATATGGGAGACATGCGGAAGGAGATGTAGTGGTTTAGACAGTCAACCTGACGCTTGAGAGATAGGGAACAGCGATAATTAAAGGCTTTAAGATTAATTGGAAATTATAAATGTCCACAAGAGGGAGGAAAATAAGTTAAATCAGTGACCTATAACTACAAGGTTCTGTAGTGATGACTCCTCAGTGATATTTAAAGCCAGGATGACTCAGTGGTGGTATTTACAGAAAACTTCACCTGCATTCAGAAAGATATGATAAATATAAATTCCAAGACTCAATGTAAGACTAGTGGGAGGCTAAATTCACAGCCCCAGTGCCTCCTATAGTGAAAGCAGGACCCAGAGACCTTGGATGAGATCCCCAGGGTGGATATCCTTGAACATTGTCATCCTCAAAGGTATTTCTGAGCCCTATTGAACAGAAAGGCTAGCCCTCTCACACTGGCTACTTAGAAATAAACTTCCATTTCTTGAAGACAATAGAAAACCTAAAACGATGAATGTTCTCGCCAAGATCTCTTTTCTTCTATGTGTCTTTTCATTGCTTCTGGGCTCAGTAGAGCTACTGGTCAACCCAGTAGCTGCTAGCTATGTGCAACTGTGAACCCAAAACAATAAACAGAGTAAGAAGTACTTTTCTCTGTTACAGTCGCTGAATTTAAAGTAGTTTAGGAAGTACATGGGGCCAGTGGCTCCTATGTTAGATGATGAAGATTGTGAAATGTCTCCATTGCTTCAGAAAGCTCTACGGTACAGCACTGAGTTAGCCTAGGTATAAGTAGGATTTAGTACATTACATATAAAAGCTCAGCTCTCTTCCCTATGAGGATCTAGAGGACATCTCTTCACTAACATGGTAAGAATCAGGGGAACTAATGGTTGTCATCATTTGTGGGCCAGGGGGTGTAATGGGCAGATTGTTATAGGTCTTAGTTCTTCAGTATCAGTGGCATGAAAAGCTTCTGGCGTGCAAGAGGCCAGGTGGTGGCACTTAACCATCAGACACAGGGTGAATATAATTTCCGTTATGGTTATCACAGCTGAGATGATGATAAGAAGCCCTTGACTGACCTACAGAAATCTGTAAAGCCATCCAATAGATCATGGCGTTTCTATGGTATTCTTGCAGTAAGGATTTGGGGCAGCTGATGGTGGTGGTGTTTTACCTACGCAACGAAAGAGAACCAATTAAAGGCAAGCAAAATGTTGGGGCCTAATACCATGTTGGAAATACCATGATCCCTCACACTTCTCAGATTCAGAGTTCATGAATGGAAGGGAAGGCTGCCTGCCTTTGAAGAGCTATACTCAGATCTTACAGAAGTAAATGCACACTATTGTCCTACTTCATTCCTAAAGGATGAAGGCATCTGACTCGATCACTGTACTATAGAGGAGGAAGTGAACTAGTCAAGGTTTACTGAGAACTGGATTACAGGTGATTCTGGGAAACAAAGAGAACCAAAATGCCTATGCAAATATGAAAGCTGTGTGATAAAAGGGGTGTCATCCTAGGCTACCTCAGAATGAATATAATGGGTCTCTTTCCCCACCACACTGATGAATTTTCTTTCCAGAACATAAATGTATTAGCATAATGGCTTTACATAAAGTCTGCAGAGCACTTACTCCTGAACTAATTTTTGCAGAGTTCTACTGTTGCAATAAGTTAACAGAAGTGTGGTAGGCAGAATAAGAGCACCTCAAAATGATTCTGTTCCTACTTCCTAGAACGTGAGGTTACTTTACAACAGGCAATCAAAAATCACAGGTAGAACTAATCAGGGGCCCTTAAGTTAAAGGGATTAATCTCCATTATTTACTTGGATCAATGGGGGCACAAAGGTTCTTACAAATGGAGGAGGAACGTGGGAATGGGAGATCCCAAGAGAGATGTGAGGATCTGATGCTCTGGACTTGAAGGTGGATGCAAGGGCCATGACTTTAATGAGTGGAATTCCCAGGTTCCCCTCCTGTGCCAGATGTGTATGGTGTCTTTGTCAAAAGAGATGAAAACAATCTTTGGCACTTGGAACATAGGTGACTGGTAGATAAATTCTTTTCTATCTCTATCATGAGGACAGAAAAAAAAAGGAATTCTAGTTTATCTAGATATGTACATCAACTCACAGTTGGGTCCCAGGACTGTGCTACTCCCTTGTGCTATAAAGAACATCACATTGGCCAAATATATTAGCATTATCATGGTAAGAAGACATAATGAACAAATAATAACAAGCGCTCCAAATGCCCTGAAACACACAAGTACAACAGAGTGAGAAAGAAGTCTTAACGAAAACCCAAGATCTTCCTTCATGGACACTGTTGTCTGGGACATGCTGGGACACCCTTCCAATATAAAAGACAAGTTATTTCGCCTTGATCATTCTATTACAAAGAAATAAATGTGTAGTCAAGGCTACACAGAGAAACTCTGTCTCGAAAAACAACAAAAAAGTATAAATCTTAAGTGTATAATTGATGGTGTATGACTAATTGAATTTATTTTAATTGATAGATAAAGTGGGAAATGTAAATATTCATAGGGTAATAATGTACCAATACATGTATACATTACCCAGCACATACATGCACACACACACACACACACACACACACACACACACACACACACATGAAATGGAGAGACAGAAAGAGAGTTCTAAATGTTATGACCCAGATGGAGAGCAGACATTTTTCTCGTGCCCTTCCCAGTCAATAACTGCCTGCCAGGTGCCAATCATCTGAATTATATCACTACTTATCAACTTATCCACTTCTTTCCTTTATATAAAATGGAAACACAGTGCTTGAAACTTTTTAATCTTATTTTTCTCACTATGATGTTTGGAGACTGACCAGGCTACTTTTTAGTAATTTGTCAATTTTTTTTCTGGCGTGGCATCCTAATGTATAGGCATACAAAGACATGTTCATGTGGGCATCTTATGTGTAGGCTGCTTTGCATTTGGAGAGATTGAGAATGAAGCAAATGTCTGTGCACATATATGCTCTTATATGTATTTTAGGTGATTGGCTAGGAAAAGCATCTCTGGTCATAGAAAAGCATGTCTGTGCCTTTGCTAGGAACTACCAAAGAGTTTCCCCAAGCACTTATTTTATACCTCTGCCAGCTGCACACTTCACACATCCTTGGAATGCCAAGTCTCTGGGTCAGAACTGGGCAGCATCCAGGTCTTGAGCAAGCTAGTGACCTCTGTGCATGTGGGACAGCCTCTCATTGTGGCTTTTCAGTTCCCTAAAGACGTTGCTGCTCTGTGCCTCTTCATGTATCACTGGCTACGTGGATACTTAGCTTGTGAAATTCCTATTAAAATGCTTGCCTATTGTCTTATTATGATTTCTGTTCTTTCCTTATTGGTCTGTAGGTCATTATATACTCAGGATACTAATCCTTTGTCAGATATATGTGTTGCAAATATTATCTCTTAGCCTAGGGCTTCTATTTTTACTTTCTTAAACATGTCTTTTTGATGAGAAGTTTTAAACTTTGATGAAGTCCAATTATCATTTTTTTTGTGGTTAGTGCCTTTTGCATTCTCCCCAATGAAATCGTTCTTCACCCCAAGGTCACTGATATTTTTCTCTAGGAACTTTATGAGAGATTATATCCTTCCATGTATGCCCGTGATCTAGCCCACGTTAATTTATATGTATGAGTTAGTGGTCAAGGTTTACTTTGCCCCTGTACAGCACATTGTGTTGCTTCAGCACTGTTTATGGTAAAGACCTTCTTTTTTTCCAGGAAGTGCTTTGGGCCTTTTTTGAAAATTAAGTGAAGGTCTATTTCTAAAACTTGCCTTGGTTCTCATATCCTAGACACATCACTGTTCAAATTGTATAGTTTTAAGGGCAAACTCTTTCTTTTAAAAGATATATGTTGATATTTTAATTTTTCATATTCAAGTTTATTTTAATCCTGAAGCATTTCCCATATCTATCTATCTATCTATCTATCTATCTATCTATCTATCTATCTATCTATCCATCCATCTATCTTTTAAGCATAGTTTTAAAAAAAAAGGCTTGCGATAAATTCCACAAAAGATACACGAAGGAAATGCTATCTAGTTATAACCTCGCTTTTCTTCAATTGCTTCGAAATTGCTTTCTTAAAATTTATTTATTTATTCACTTTACATCCTGATCACAGCCTCCTCCCTCTGCTCCTTCTCTATCCTTCCACCTTCTTCCATCTTTCCCCCACCCCTTCTCCTCAGAAAAGGGGAGCTCTCTCCACTCTACCAACCCACCTCAGCACATTAACTTGCATCAGGCAGGAAGAGCATCCTCCTCCACTGAGGCCAGACAAGGCAGCCCTGCTAGGGGAGGCCGTGATCCACAGGAAGGCAATAGAGTCCATGTCAGAGACAGCCGCTGTTCCTCTTGGTTGGGGGTCTTACCTGAAGACCAAGCTGCCCATCAGCTATGTACGTGTAGGGGGCCTAGATCCAGTTCACAGATGCTCTTTGTTTGGTTGCTTCCGCCTTCGTAAGCCCGCATGGGCCTAGGTTAATTGACTCTGTTGGCCTTCTTGTAGAGTTCTTGTCTTTGGGGCAAACTGAAAAGTTGACAGTGCAAATATTTGTATCTTCATCGGTGAGATTGTCTTGTCCATTCTAAGGCCTCTACATTTCCGTATAAAACCTAAAATCATGTGGTCAATTTGCATAAGTAAATCTTGCTTGGATTTTGATATAGATTATATTAATCTATAGGTAAATTTTATGACTGTTTTGATAGATCATGGGTTCCTCTTGACTATGTGCACAGTTATATGCAAACAAGGAAAGTTCTACATCTTTCTGATCTATATCCGGTTATATCTTATTCATTTTATGGCACTGGGTAGGACCTTAACTACAGTGCTGAAGGAAAGCAGAGGCAGTGAAATCCATTGCCTTGCTCAAAGTTTTATTAGATTTATCAATCCATAAAGGGATTGCATCCCCTAACTTTGTAGGAGAACGTGCAGGGCCTGTTCAAGCCATCAACTCTGAATCATTTAGCAAATTGCTTAGAGCAATAGTCCCAAATGTGGCATACGTTGTCTAGGTGCCTACCTCTTAGTGTGGAAGATACTTTTGCAGTGCATTGTTCCCAGGGTGAGAATGAAAAATTAACTGTAGCAAAGTCATATTTTAAGAGATTTATTTTTTAGAGATTTTTTTTTTAGGGCTCCAGTAAAATTGAACAGAAGGTTCAGGGAGTTTCCATATATTCTGAGTTTCTGAACACACACACACACACACACACACACACACACACACACACCACATTGTAGTAGTGTAGGAACACTATCAACATACATACTAAAGGGGTCTTGTTACGGTTTGCTCTTAAATGCCCCTCAAAGGCCCTATGTTGAAGACTTGGTCTCCAGCCCGTTGCACCACTGGGAACTTGTGGAAGTCTATGGAGGTATGGCCTAGAGGAAGGAAGTGTGGTCATTAGCATGCGCCTTTGGAGGGCCTACTGGGACTCGCAGCCCTTTCTCTCTCTTCCTGCTTCGCAACCCTTCCTGTGCTCCTTGCCACAACGCACTATCTCCCCACACCCCAAATGCAACAGTATCAAAGCATCCATGAGACAAACTGTCTGAAAACATGAGCCAACATAAATCTTGGTGATTTTTTTTTTATTGAAGTCGATTTTATTATAAGTGGATTTTCTCAAGATTTTTTTTCACAGTGACAGAAAACTGATTAATATGGGTAAATCTGTTATAACTCACACACCTACCCTGATACATCATCATCCACCAAATCCCATCGTCCATTTTAGTATTAATTCTTGGTTTTTCTTTCAGACTGACTTTGTTCCCATAGCAACATGCATTTATATTGCCTCTCTGTTGTTTTATGACTTGATAGTTCATTCACTTGGGCATTAAATAAAAAATCTGTTGTTTGGAAATATCAGTTTATTTACCCTTTGACATATGAACAGATCTCCTGGTTGCTCCTAATTACAGCAATGGTAAGTACAGCTGGTATAACCAATGGCCAGTTTCATTTGGACGTAAGCTTCCTCCCGATTCAGGCTGAATCAAAGAGCAAAGTCGCTGGATTACACAGTCAAGATATGTTAAGTTTTGTGAGACACTACGGGCACTCCCATAGCTGTGAAAGAGCAGTCCTGTTGTTCCATGTACTCCCCTACACTTGAGTGTTTTTGTAGATGTGTGGCGCTATCTCATTACATTAACTTCAAAGTTTTAATTGCTATTGACTATTGTTTACAAGCTCACCATGTGTGTCTTCCTTGTTGAGATGTCTTTTTAGTTAACAGTGTGCATTTTAAATCAAATTGTTCATTATTTTTTGCCATAGATTAAATGTTTGTCATCTCCTAAGATTTGTTGGATGAAGGCAGTCACCATTGTGATGGCATTTGGAGGTAGGACCTTTGGAAAGTGATCAGACCGTGAATGCCTTGTAAATGGCACTATTACTTTTATAAGAGACCCAAAAAGGCACCCTATGTTTATCTTTTGAAAATATTTTTATCTGAGTTTGTTACCTGTGCTTTCTTTCATTTTTATAGTATCTCTTTGGACCACAAGTTTTCTGTTTTAACAAAACTCAGATTATTAATTGTTTCATGAGTTATTTCTACAGTGTCATGTTTAAAAAGACAACTCCTGGATGGTACTACGGCTCAGTGGCTAAAAGTGTCTGCCACCAAGCCTGATTGCCTAAGTTCAAATCCAAGGACCTCCATAGAAGAAGGAAAGAATTGATTCCCACAGGTTTTCCTCTGACCAATGACACACACACACACACACACACACACACACACACACACACACACACACACAGAGTAATTAAAATTTTTAAATAAAAAGTCAAACCCATAATCTAGTTATCTAGCTTTACTCACATGTTATCTTCTGGGATTTCATAGTTTTGTCTTTTATATTTTGATCTGTGGGTTAATTCTTGTGGAGGGTGTAAGATCTAGTACATATATATTTTTTCCTCCAATACATCAATTTAACCAGAGCTTCATATATTATAAGTAAACATTATACCACTGAACTACATCCCTATCCTTTTTGTAAAAGAATGGCGTGGTTAGCTGTTCCAGCACCATCTGTTGAAAAGACGATCTTTTCTCCAAGGTCATGTATTTTGAGAGCATACTAAAGCACTGAAACGCCCAGAAGTAAATTCCAGAGAGGGCCTGTCTGATGGGCAGAGACCACAGACCTTTCATAACAGCTCTGTGAAGTAGCGATTGTTATTAAATTACTTGTTCAAGGTCACACAGCTCAATTCCCACTAATGCAGAGTAAATTAAGAAAAAAAAATCATCAGTGACCCCCTAGTTACCAGAATCAATCGAGTACTTTAACTCTTGTCTTGCCAGCCACATTTTTATAATGTGAACTAAAGTCCTGCCAGTCCTCTGCCTCGACTCTCAGACACTGGCTTTTCCTCTTTTCTCTCTGGCTTCCCTTACAGTTTGCTCATCTCTTTGGTTATTGGAATTCTCCAGACTTTCAACCTTCATCTTCTTGTCACCAGTGTCTTCCCTGGGTGGTGACATTTCTATGTCATCTTTTGGTGCCAAGTGATGCTGATGATTACCCTAATATATACTTATGCGCATAGCACCTCCTCCTCCTTCTGAGATCTGCCTCAGCTCCAACCCAACTGTCCAAGACTGGCTCTGTATGCTACGCTTTCTCACTTCTGGAACAACAGGAATCTGAAAGGCTCTCAGGCATCAACACTGGGCTTTCAAATAGTCTGTCTTATTTCTGACATTCCTTTGATCCTCTTCATTCCAGATAGTCCCCATTTCTCCATTTCTCGACTGGTTTTTTTTGAGGGGGTAGGGACACCATAACTTTTCTCCTGCCTCCAGTACAATTCTTCTCCCATCCATCACCTGTTGTAGTGTTAGGAAGACCTCTCGAACCCCACATTGGCTCACGCGCCTGCCTCTCCTATTTAAAACCCTAGCGGGCACCCTACTCATTTTTGTTTGTTTGTTTGTTTTTTCCTTTATTAATTTATTCTTGTTACATCTCAATGGTTATCCCATCCCTTGTATCCTCCCATTCTTCCCTCCCTCCCACTTTCCCCTTATTCCGCCCCCCCTGACTGTTCCTGAGGGGGATTACCTCCCCCTGTATATGTTCATAGGGTATCAAGTCTCTTCTTGGTAACCTGCTGTCCTTCCTCTGAGTGCCACCAGGTCTCCCCCTCCAGGGGACATGGTCAAAGGTGAGGCACCAGAGTATGTGAGAAAGTAATATCCCACTCTCCACTCTACTGTGGAGAATGTTCTGTCCATTGGCTAGATCTGGGTAGGGGTTTAAGGTTTACCACCTGAATTGTCCTTGGCTGGTGCCTTAGTTTGAGGGGGACCCCTGGGCCTAAATCTGCCTATCATAATGTTCTACTTGTAGGTTTCTAGGACCCTCTGGATCCTTCTACTTTGCCATTCTCCCATGATTCTCTCATCTAGAGTCCCAATAGAATGTCCTCCCCTCTGTCTCAGTTTCCCGGTAAGTGAAGGCTTCTGTGGGACATGCCCCTTGGGCTAATATGCAGATATAAGTGAGTATATACCATTTGAGTCTTTCTGCTTCTGGGTTAACTCACTCATTATGATCATTTCTAGCTCAATCCATTTATCCACAAATTTCGGGAATTCCTTGTTTTTAATAGCTGAGTAGTATTCCATAGTGTATATGTACCACAGTTTCTTTATCCATTATTCTACTGATGGACACTTAGGCTTTTTCCATGTTCTGGCTATTATGAATAGGGCTGCTATGAACATGGTTGAGCAAATTTTCTTGTTGTGTGCTGGAGCATCTTCTGGGTATATTCCAAGGAGTGGAATAGCTGGGTCTTGAGGAAGCCCTATTCCCATTTTTCTGAGATAGCACCAGATAGATTTCCAAAGTGGCTGTACTAGTTTGCATTCCCACCAGCAATGAAGGAGTGTTCCTCTCTCCTCACATCCTCGCCAGCATGTGGTGTCGCTTGAATTTTTTATCTTAGCCATTCTAATGGGTGTAAGATGGAATCTCAGAGTTGTTTTGATTTGCATTTCCCTGATGATTAAGGAGATTGAGCATTTCTTTAAGTGTTTCTCAGCCATTTGATATTCCTCTGTTGAGAATTCTCTGTTTAGTTCCAAGCCCCATTTCTCAATTGGGTTATTTGATTTGGTGGTGTTTAATTTCTTGAGTTCTTTATATATTTTGGATATTAGACCTTTGTCAGATGTAGGGTTGGTGAAGATCTTTTCCCAGTCTGTAGGCTGTCGCTTTGTTCTCTTGACAGTGTCTCCTGCCTTATAGAAGCTTCTCAGCCTCATGAGGTCCCATTTATTAATTGTTGACATTAATGTCTGGGCTGTTGGTGTTCTGTTTAGGAAGTTGTCTCCTGGGGCACCCTACTCATGTTGGGGAAAAGAAAATGCATCTTTTAATGTGGTGTCTAACTCTCTGCTGTTATTTCTCATGACTCATTTGCATTTTTGGGAAAGAGCCCCAAGCCTTCCACCTAAGAACCTTCTTGTGTGCTGTTTCTTTTCGGGTGGTGTGTGTGTGTGTGTGTGTGTGTGTGTGTGTGTGTGTGTGTGTGTGTGTGTGTGTGTGTCTGGTGGTTCTCCTTATAAGCCCCTTCTGGGCTCTTTATTGTGCTTTGACTTAATTAGGTATTTGTGGGCGTCCTTCCTAGTGACAGGGTAGTCTGTAGGGGCAAACACAAGTTGACTTTTGCCCCTCCAGCCGGTCGGGTCGCCGGTCGGGTCTGGTCATTTCCTGTTTAACAGATAAATGAATGAGGACCTCTCTTACTGCTGAGCTCTGATGGCTGTCGCTGGCTGTTCTGCTGTTTGCATCCTGCTTCCTTCTGCCTTAACGTGACACTCCAACTCCTCCTCAGTGCTTCATGGCTTGATTTCATGATGAATAAGGAACTCATCCTGTTATTTCTACATATGGTGCTCTATGATAACCCTGCTCCTTGTCATCAGACTTCCTGTCTTTCAGGATGTAGGCACTGGACTGCAGATTGGATCTCTGTGTAGACAGCCCTCTTTCCTCTACGACCTTTAGACCCAGTGGAATTCCCCTGGCTGCGTGCTGAAAATGGCAGACAGCCTCTGCCCAGGAAGCTATCCTCCACCACATCCTGGCCCTACTTGCCATCTTAATTATAATTGACTTTTGGAGTCTCAGCTGCCTGGAAATAAAAATCACCCATCATTATGATCATTACCCCAAGGGTTTTGAATAGCTGGGTAGTTAGTGATGTATCATTTAAAATTATAACTGGGTTGACGATCTGGTAGAAACCCTTGGCATAAATAAAAAGGAAAACAAAGTAGCTTTCAAACTAGCAAATGGAAAAATGAATACCTCTCTACCTCTGCCCAGACACGTACTGTGTGCCTTTCTATAAGGAAGGAGAGAGCCAAGAATGAAATCCCAGTATAGAAAAAACAGCAGCCCAGAAACAGAGGGACCAAGAAACACGATTCCACCCCAGGATATTCCTAGAAATAGCTTTTGAAGGGAGACTCTGCCAAGAGCTTCTAAATTATAGCGAGAAGCTCGGAGCCCTCTGCCGATGGATGGTGAGGGGACCCAGGCTCCCAGTGAACGAAGGCAAGAGAGCAGCAGAGGGGTGATGATCGGTAGGTTCAGGGCCTGGGGTTGTGGTGAGCGGTGCAGTAGTTAGTGGTTCTGAAACCGCCCATGGCTGACCCAGGCTGTTTTAATGGTTCTACCATCAGTAGGGCATCTCTCAGCCTCTCATAGGCTTACTGGGGTTATTATGGTATAGCGGATGGAATGAGAATAATATGATCTGAGGTTCTCAGCAGAGCTCAGCACGTTCTCTCATGTGCTAACATTCTAGCACAGAGTTAGCTCAAGGAAAACTGGTAGGGACCGGAATGTCCCAACATTAAACCGGAGGCTTGGGTGGCTTGTTAATCCACACTGTGGAGTCTCGCCGCCCCGTGCCAGCTTATTTGTTTTTAGAGCCATCCCAGCCCACTCCTGTTCAGCTGTATGCTGCTGCAGACTGGCATTCTAGGCTCCCCTGCCTGCTCTCTTCTGATTGATTTGGTCAGAGATGCAGGAAGAAGATGTGAGGAAAAGAAAGCAGTACAAGTCTTCCCCCTCCCCACCTGCCCGGGAAGTATCTCCAGCAGCCGCGAGGAGTCTCTTCCCCACCGCCAGCTTTCAGCCTTCACTGCACCCGTTGGCTTCCCCTTTCCCCTCCATCTTACCTCCAGTGGATTTCTGACCTTGCTAAAGCCCCGAGTTGTCTTCTTGTCTCCTATTTGACTTTGAGTTCTTCTATTTCTTATGCAAACAACTCCCAACATTAAATTTCCTCTTTTTCAAAGAGTTTTAAAATTTGCGCGCGCGTGTGTGTGTTGAAGAGTATATGCACACGTGAGCGCAGGAGCCCATGGAATCCGGAAGAGGATGCTGGATCCCACGGAAGTAGAGTTGCTGGGTACTGAACTCAGCAGGAGCACTATGCGCTCCTAACCACTGAGCAAACCTACCCTCTTTTGAAGAAGAGAGTGGTTTCCAGTTTGGACTCTGACCAGTGCTTCCTCATTCCTGTCCCTAGCTGTCTGGTTACTGCCTGTGGGCTGCCTGGAGTGTCTGGACAGTGCCTGGGTGCGCGCGCAGTGTAAGACAGATGCTGCCGGGCTCGCCTGCCACTCCCGGAAACTCTCAGGCCCACGGGTGGGAAGCCCCTCGGTAACAAAGGGCTGCAAGGCAGGCAGCTCTGCCTAGCCCGAGCTGTGTTTGATTCCCCAACAGCCCCAAACATTGCTGCTATCTATACGACAGCAAAGAAATGTTTTGGCAGAAGCCAGTCTGGGCATCAGAATGCTGAGGCCCATATGTTTCTGCTAACTTTCTGCCAAAATGTTGTTGTTTTGAGTTATGGAGATTTTTAACTTTTTAATTCAGAATGAGAAAAAGAGAACGCTAACCCAGGCATACATTTCAAGCCAAAACCAACAAAGCTGAGAGAAATGAGTCAAAGATATAATAAAGATGACGAATGGGAAGGAATAATTGAGATGGAAGGGATGAAGAAAATGTAAAAGGTTATCAACTCTTCTTCTGTAGCCCAGGCTTTCTTTCAACCCCAGGCCTTCTTCTTACGCAATAGCCTGAAGAGGGCTGCATTTCCATGCGAGGGCGTCTTCGCCCTTGCTCACCCTGACCCGGCTATGTTCAGATTCCGGATGCTTCCTTTGTGGAGAGGTTTGTTTCCTCCGGAGTAGCGCGTTTGCGGCCCAGCAGTCCTCCCAGCTCTGGTTCTGTTTATCCAGCTAATATTGCGGCCCTGGCGTTCAACTCTGCTTCCACGTGAGCAGAGCCACCTGTTTGGCCTGGGGGGAGGGGGGAGTCCCTTGCATTTCTTAAGGCACGCTGAGCTTTTTCGTACTCTCTTGCCAAATAAGGAGAATTTTCTATTTTAAAAAATATAGCCCACGCTGGGGGCTGGTGGTGGTCCAGGCCTGGCCTCCAGATCCTCGGGAACTGACGCAAGGAGAAGCGCAGGTTTCAGGCCAGTCCAAGTTACAAGGGTGGGTTCAGTGTCCGTCGGGGCAACTTAGTGAAACCCTGTCGCAAAATAAAGAGTCAACGGAGGACTATGGTGTAGCTAGTGCATTAGAAAAGCTCTAACCTAACGTTGTAGGAAAGGCTCTGAGCTCACTCCATGGCACTACCGCCGCTCCTGTGAATAGTAGCCCAGAGAGAAAGTAAACAAGGAGCTGGGAGACAAGAGAACGCCTTTCCCTCCTTGTGAGAAAGCAAAAGTTGCAAATTTATGGCGACAAAGAAAAGGAGGTGACAGTAAAGAAGGATGGGTACCTGGTTCCAGGGCTCCAGAGATTCCAAAAGCAACTATTTTCAGCACAGGGACACAAGACCATCTTGAACAGTTGAACACACCCCTAACTCCACCCCTTACTGCCACCCCGACTCCACTCCCCCCCACCCCCAGCGCCCCTTTAGATATAGTTACCAGATATTCTAAATGCTGACACACAAAAGCGACCTGCTCCCAGATTGCTTAGGACCTCTGATGTCATCACCTGTGGCCACCGCTAGGGGCATAGCGTTAAAAAGGACAAACCCGGCCACCTTTTCCACTCTCCTCTGTCTTTCTCGGTCCCGCTGGGGCGTTTCCCCACTACTTTCTTTCTCCATGCTTCTACAATAAATCTTATACCATGTATGTTGTGTGTTTCATATTTAACACTCATAACATCTTCCTTCCCTTTGCCTGGTCTCTGGTATGCTTTTCTGTGTATGAAAAAGCATAAGACAGAAGTGTTGGAGGGTGAAGACCATGCAAGAATCTTGACTATTCGGAGGCAGATATTTCTGGATAAATACTCGAGTTTTTCAAGTCCTGATGGAACACGTATAAAATGTTCCCATCACGGTGTCCTAGAGGTTGCCAGGCAACGTCCAGCTGCCCACAGCAATGAACTAGTTATTAACTCATCTTCCGTTTCCTCTTCCTCCTCCCTTGCCTCAGTTCCCCGCTCCTTCACTGCATTTCTGGGCTTCCCTCCCAAATCAATTTCATGCAATGAAATCCTTGTGTCAGTTGCTTTTTTAGTCAAAAGCCAAGCCAAACCATGTGTGCTGGCCACCCTCATCCTCATCATAGCAGCTTAGACTGCTTGTAGGAGACCCTGGAACTCAGGCCTGTTGACTGCTGAGGTTCCCCCATAGGAGAAGGGGATAAAGAGGGTCATCAGACAATCACGATGGCTGGCAAGCCCAGTGGCTAGCACTTTGTGCTATTTATTTGTAAACTTGACACAAACCAGAGTAGTTTGGGAAGGGGGAATCTCAGTTGAGGAAGAGCCTCCTCCTGATTGGCCTGTAGGTTTGTCTATGGAGAAATTTCTGGATTAATGATTGGTCTGGGAGGGCCCAGCACACAGTAGTGGTGGCAACCTTGGGAACGTGGTATTGAGTTATATAAGAAAGTGGGCTGAGCAAGCCAGCCATGGAGTACAAGCCAATAAGCAGACGTCTTTCAGGGCCTCTGCTCCAGTTCCTGTCTCTAGGTTCTAGCCTTGAGTTGTGTGTGCTCTGGCTTGCCTTGATGTTGGATGGCGACCTGTAAGCCAAATAAACCCTTTCCTTCCTCCAGGTTATTTTAACCAGGGTTTCATGACAGCTACCGAGAAGCAAACCGACAGCACTCAATAGCAAACCCCTACCATCTTCTATTATGACAAATGGCGCTTGTTTTATAATTGAGAAAACGGAGAGTTAATGATAAACTGGGTCACGCCAAACTTAAGGTTAGTTTTGTGGATGTTCTTAGATTTGTTCCACTTAGCATCTTTGTGGCAGAAACTGCCTATTCCGGCTCTGCATGGTGTGGCCTATGTTTCCCGGCTTCTCCTACGGGTAGGTTGGAGCTATCTAAGAGTCTGAACCAATGAGGAATGAATTGAGTAAGCCATTTTCTGACTCTCTGTAAAATTTCCAGTGTGCTTCTCTAGTCCTTATTTAGGGCCCCCGGCTTCAGCAGTCTTGGAAGCCAGGAACCCAAGGCAGCACAGGCATCAGGCAGACATGCCACCTCTCACCCAGTCCATGCTCGACGTGTTGGAAGTAAGCTTTATCTTAAGGGGTCTATAGGTTGGAAGGTTCACAGCTCTGGAGAAGTGGTTTTTTGTTTGTTTGTTTGGTTGGTTGGTTGGTTGGTTTGGGTTAGGTTGGTTTTTTTTTAAAATCATACTCCTAAAAATCAGGAGACTAAAATATAGCATTAGATTTAGTGAGCAACCTGTGGGTGGGTTACGAAGGGAAGGGAACAGGCCAGGCCTTTTCTCAATTATGCTGTGTAGTAGAAAATGGAAGCTTTCAGTGTGTGTTTAACTTTGAATTATTCCATTCCGTAAAGCACCCATTTTGACCCAAGTTACTCTATTTTGAGTGCCTGTCAAGAAAGAGTGACTACATCTTGTTTACATAAGTAAACAACCGCAATCTTACCAGGGTCACAAACTAATAAATAATGTATTTGTGTCAACAATGACACTTCTGTATAGATCAAATCATCAGACACATGAGCTTATCATCACACCAGACGTGATCCCCAAATTTGGGATTATAAAGGAAGGCGCGTCCCAAGACTGAGACATAGTGGGCATGCTGTCTTATCACTCAGTTGCTTGTCAAGGTTCCATTTAGGAAAATTGCCACAGAGAAGGACTTGTACTTTCCTCCCTCGGACTCAATTTGATTGCTGTTTCTGGTGACACTCAGCTCAATTTAAACTGACCCTCAGAATGCCCTGCCATCCAGACTGTACCTGGTGACACAGCGTCCAGATAGCTTTGTACCTGAGGCCCATGAGACTTCTTAACTCAACCCTTACAGACGTTTTCTGTGTCTGCATGGGCACTCTGTCTTCAGGACAGCTCTTCTGAATTCCCAGCCTCTTTATCACCTTCCAGGTCATTTGTCGCACGCATATATAAATTACCATGTGCAGCATTATGTGTGGTCTGAGAGTCACTGTTGGTAATTAAGACTGAAATAAGGAGTGCCCAACTGCCAATAGCAACGCCATCAAGTGAAATCAGGATTATTGGTAGCTTACAGCCAATGAACCTTCTATGGAGTATGAATTTACTGTTTGTGGTGGTTTGAATAAGGATAACATCCCCATACAAGCTCAAATATCTGAATACGTGGACCCCTGTTGGGATGATGTTTGGATATATTTTAGGAGATGTGGCCTTGTTGGAAGAAAGCATGTCACTGGGGGTGGGCTTTGAGGTCTCAAATATATTCCATTGCCTGTTCCCTGCTTTTAGTTACAGATACAAAGCTTTCAGCTGTTTCAGAACCTTTCCTGCCGGCTGCCGTACTTCCCCTCCACAATGGTAAAGGACTCTGTTCCTCTGGAACTGAAACACAAACAAGCCCTGCCTTCTAAACACTGCCTTGGTCATGGTATCTTATCACAGTAGTAAAAAAGTAACCAAATGCCTTTATAGTTATTAATATATAATATTGATTTCTTATTTTAATGAATTAGCAATTACTCCTCAACCAGCTTTATTACCCCGCCCCCCCCCCAAAAAAAACCACCGCACAGAGAGACTAGGATCTATTTAATTAGCTCAGAGAGCAATGCTGTGCAATAATTACTCCATCCTAAACCTCCAAGCTAGTATAGCTTCCTCCCATTTGGGTTTCCCACATTATACTTGTTTTTTACTCATGTCCTAGGTCTGGCTCATTCCTCTTGGCGTTTCCCTGGTCCTCTCCACGTGCATCCTTCCTGTCCTTCCTTCTCTTTCTCCTCCCTTCACTGGACCAGGATGCCCTGCCCTATTCTCTGTATTGCTCAGCACTGGCTAGTTGGTTTGTATTGGCAACACAGAGAACAAATGGGGGCATGTTTACACAAACTTGAGACAGGAGATACTTAGAATAAACATCACAATGCAATGTTCAGATTGAAACCAGATAGTGGCGTGGAGAAATCAGCATTTGAATGAACAAGGGCAAACTGTACACAAATACACAAGAACATTGTGCCAACACGATATTCAATAAATTTCTCACATTGTACAAACACAACCATGCTCATCTCATGTTTCTTACGTAGGGTGCTCATGATATAAAGACACTAATATTAGAGGCTGGAAAGGTCTTAGTTTATTTCATGCTGAGGTGAAACATTTAGAAAAATTTCCACCCTCTAAAATCTGTGAAATAGTCCATATGCTTACTGAGCTAAGGCCTCTATGAGAAAAGGTTAGTCAATATATATATATATATATATATATAGATAGATAGATAGATAGATAGATATAGATATAGATATAGATATATATAGATATATATAGATATAGATATAGATATATAAATATATAGATATATAGATATGTGTGTGTGTATGTGTGTGTGTTGGCTCCTATTAGCATGTTTGTCAAAATAAATAGAAGTAAGTTTGGAAAGTCATGTGAATAAAGTGACTTTGAGCACAGGGAGGATTCAGGGATCTTCCTTTCCAAACTTCGAATATCAACTTAGCCATGATGGAGTTGAAAATGAACTGATATA
This sequence comes from Acomys minous, assembly GCF_964271855.1. Taxonomy (NCBI): domain Eukaryota; kingdom Metazoa; phylum Chordata; class Mammalia; order Rodentia; family Muridae; genus Acomys; species Acomys minous. The sequence goes on along the minus strand of NC_140486.1, from coordinate 88,563,485 downwards.
GAGGTGAGTAAGCAAAGAAATTGGGTAAATTGGGACCTCTACTCAGAAGATTCATTTAGATGTGTAATCAAGTAGACCAATAGTCTATGGCTGTTTGAAGGGATGGCGGTCTCCTTTACATCTATGAATCTGGAGATGGTTTGGGGCACAGAAACCTTTGGCGGCCAATCATCCTAAGCAGAAGCAGGTGCTGAAGGCTGAGCAGCCTGCAGGAACTAACTCCTTGTATCACTTCAGACGCAGCTGAAGCTGATGATAAGACCTTCTTATGGAATAGAATCAGGACTCATCAAGGATCTTTCCTAGTGCAAGGGCTAGACACCCCCAAAATATGTCAGGTAGCATTTTGGAACTCTGGGTCTGCGATTGCATGTCCGTTCCTTTTCTTATCTGAATGGAACTTTGGCTGTAACATAACATAAGGATTCTGCATTTCTTTCTGTGCCTGGGCATTGATTGAATAGGGCACACAGCTCACCTTTTGAAAGTGCGCTTGTTTCTGGCCCAGCAGAAGCCAACTTCAGACGTGATAGTAATGGCGGTTTCAATGAGAATGACACGCATAAGCTCATATATTTGAATGCTTAGGCATCAGGGAGTAGCACTATTTAAGAAGGAGGACGAAGTGTGGCCTTGTTGGAGGAACTATGTCCCTTGGGGAGGACTTTGAAGATTCAAAAAGCCCATGCCAGGCCCACCCCTCAACCCTCTGCCTGCAGACCAGGATGTAGCTCTCAACTCCTTCTCCAGAGCCACGCCTGTCATGCTTGCTACCATGCTCCTTGCCTTGATGAAAATGGACTAAGCCTTTAAAATGCTAAGCAAGGCCCCGATTAAATGCTTTCTCTTATGCGAGTTACTGTGGTCATGGTGACTCTTCACCTCAGTAGAACAGTGATTGAGAATAGTGACTAATGCGTAGCATCCAGAAAGCCTGGACTTTGAACTGAATGCAATGAGTTGGGATTGGTTCTTTTGGCGGAAGGAGGAAGGCTGCCTGCATATGGGGCGAGGACTCAGCAAAGGGATGTGTAAGCAAGGAAGCTGAAAGAGGCAGAGAGCATGCCCAGCCTTTTTGTGGTTCAGTGGGGTCATGTGACTGGGCGGGGCTCATTGGATACAGGCACAGACTCACTCCATGTGAATTTTACCGTCTTTGTTCTCTGCCACGGTGACCTTGGAGGCCTCACCTTCCTTGTGCTGTGTTGATGAGACGGCCTCATACTCTTTGGATTTTGTGTGCCAGAAATATTTGCCCATGGAGCTAAAGCACTGAGATTTTAGAGTTTATTTTTAATCACACCATACCTTACCTTATCGTTAGTAATTCTTTCTTCTCAGTAATATAAGGAACTTTGAACTATTGGTCAGAGCTAAGGAAATGAATGGTTTTGAAGCATTTCTACAACTACAGAGGTTGGAGTGACAGGTAGATAACGCTAAAGAAATTCGAGGTGAAGATAGCAGATTTATTATTTCGTCCCATAGTAGAAATTATCTATAAAATATAATAAGATTTTTAACATTTTTGCATGACATTTTATATAAACTGAAATTTAAACTCAAGGGTCTGTTTCCAGACAGTTCTTTTTAAAATTATTTTATTTTTTTAAAAGTTTTTGCGGACACTACCACACCCAGCTCTAGACAATTCTTGGAGGAAAGTGTTTCTGAAAAGGGTTAGAGAGGGACATTGTTGAAGTATTGGTGTAGTCACCCCATTAGGCTTCTCCTCACTTCTCTCCACATACTTTGTCTTCACGATGTAGTCATCCTTTTTTTCTGAGGCACAAATCCAGGAATTTGCTCAAGAAAAAAAGTAATGTTAGCAGAGTTCTTTCATCTTCTGGGTCAGGAAAAGACTTGATTATGCTCAGCAGAATGTGAGCCATGTAGGATTCATTAAACTGTAAACATCTTCCAAATCTTCGACTAAGCCACACATTAACACTTCCACTTGGAAGGCTGAACATTTTCTTGTGGAAGGATGCACAGGAAATGTATGTTTGCACGGTAGAACCCAGCACCACTCGGGGGGCTACATTACTATTTTCAGTATCATGTGAGTGGGTATTTCTTGACAGGAAAGCAGAGGTAGAAAGACTAATCATTAGAAGGATGCTACCGTCTCATCCCATGAAAAAGTCTGAAACAACGGCTGTGTATCTGTTGCACTGTTGTCTTCCATACCTTTGGCATTCAGCATTTGCCAGTTTACTAATCTTGAGCGACAGTCACAGCACTGCCAGTGTTTGCCAGTTTGTTTCTATAAGGCTTGAGATGTTCAAATTGGATTACAAGCCCCATTACTCTATACTATGATCTTGTGGCCAATGTTATAAGGACAAGAAAAAGTGCTGTTAGTCACTGGAACAACGAACGGTTTTCATGTAATGAAATTGAAGTGTAAATCAGAAGTTATCTGTTTCATCCTTTGGCCTGACATCTGCTTTCTAATCACCAAGAAGAGGGAAAAAAGAAAGTTCCCATTTTCCCCAAACTCAGTGGTGCTTTGCAGCCTTTCCCAATTTCTGTCAGTATTCTCTTCCATATGGAAACATTTTCTTCCAAGAATCTACCTCGTGTTCTTCCTAAGAACGAATTTCTAAAGCCGACACTTTGGCCACCCACCAAACGTTCCTTTCTCCTTTCTGAAGACTGATTGTTTTTCAGCTATGGACTCATTCACCCCGACTCAGACTTCCCTCTTTTACTAAGCTCTCCAACTTTATCGCCAACGTGGCCGGCCATGGACCTGCACCGCCCATCTCCACGAGCTCCTCCACTCTGACTGGGAAAACGCTGTTTCTTGTGTCCTGTCTTGGGGGGAATCACCTTCTGGGTCCTTCCCTGGCTGGTCTCTGCATCCTGAGTATTTCCCTCCAGATAACCCATCACTTCCTGCATCCACTGGGTCCGCTCAATAGGCCCGTTCTTAGGGAGACCATTCCTGCCCGATTGCCCAACTTATAACCTCAGTTATTCCTATTACCCTTTTGAGGCCCATCTTTTTCTTCCTGAACACTTCTAAAACTCTGTTATTGTTGTTGTTGTTAATCTCTTGTTGCCTGTTTCTCACACATAAATGCAATCTTCTTCATGGAAGCACAGAGCTTATCTGATTATTCACTGTGATGCCACTTGTGCTTGCAGTTGGGCTTGGCATATGTAATTTGATCTCTAGAATAAGTGAAAAGCTTAAGCTGAGTTGTGTTCTTACTAACAAGGGGTTCTGAGGAGTTGGGTGTTTTTGAGGTGTGTTTTGAAGAGTGCAAAGCCAACGCCACAACAAGCTATATCGGATCTGAGGCCAAAGAAGCCAGAAAAATTGGCCTCGTCTTTATTTAGCATTTACATTAAAATTTTTTTTATATAGTATTAGTGCGAGTGGCATGCCACATACCATAGTGCTCAGGTGGATGCCAGCAAACAAGTTTTTGGAATTGGTTTTCTGAGGGTTGAACTCAGGTCATCAGGCTTACACAGCAAGTGCTTTTAACCTCTAAACCACCTCATTACCTTAAATATAAATATATGAATATACATACACATATATTTATAAATATAATATACACATAGTTATATATATATATATTAGAACCAAACATATGGATGTCCTCCCCTTCCTCAGAGCAGATACCACATGACAGTTATATGAATCGCTTATTTACATAGTGTGTCTCACAGTCTTCAGGGTTACTAGTCTGTAGACTTTGGATCACAATGTTTGCTTCTGAAGGTTGTTTTTTTCAGCCAGAACCTGTCCTGCTCACCTTGGGATCCATGGTGGCAGCAGAGAGTGGGCACATAGTAGCTGCTTGTAACCGGTTCGTTGAATCGGTGTTGGAACCCTTGCAGAGTGGATACGAAGCATCGTGGTAGGGAAGGCACAGTGGCTGGAGGGGCTGAGAGAATTACACAGGACCCTGGAATGAAACACTAAGTATGTGCTGATGTCTGTACTGAGAGAGCCTAGGAGACCTGCCATATCTCCCCAGAGGATGTACTAGGGATGGTCCTAACCACGTAGTGTGTAAAGAAAAAAGACTCTCTAAGAGCAGTCTTTAAGGGGAAATCTGAGCACAATGCCAAAGGAAGGGGTCTGTGACGAGCCCTTAGAGCAGATGATGTTAATGATGATGGTGTTGACAACCGTGGTGTTTAAAGTGTCATGGTATCTAAGGAAGGAATTAAAATATTAAGCCAAAGCTTGAGGCGAAAGTGACATTGCATCAAAATTTTCTTCAGTATCTTAGAGATTCATGCTGGAAGCAAAACAACCAATCCCTCAAACAAAAACACAATGAAGAACCGACCCTGCAGCTTTTCATAAGCCGAACACATTGGGTTTTTCTTACTTTAGAGATGATTGCTGTTTCTTCATATGTGCGCCAGATGGACTGGCTGGCTTACATTTAAAGGACATGGTGTATAACAATCACATACTTTATAGCTCTTCTGGGGCTTGGGTGATGCTCGCAGTATGAAAGGCATGTTGGAGCTGAGTCTGACCAACGGACCCCAAATCCTTCGCACTCTTCCCATGCTCACGCTAACTCCTGTCCTTGTTGACTACATAAATGGTTATTTCTCTTTCTTTCTCCTGATCTGCTGGAGATATATACTGAGCCAAATTCACCCACATTAATGGTGTTAAGGTGTACTCTCTTGAGTACTTACTACGCACAGGCACATGCGAGTGATGTATGGGATTGTTTTCACGCTAGCTGTCTGACATAGACAACATTGTTGTGTTCTTTTTGGGTGGAAAAGAATTGAAGATCAGAAGTCCCATTTTCCAAAGGGTGTAAAACAACCCTAGAATGGAAAACCAACTGGATCCACAGGCTTGACGCTTTACCACTCCAAAGCACTGTCAGTTCTTGCCTTAGGTCTTTTCTGTCTAAGGACAAAGAATGTGATCTTACACTCACCCATGATTATGCCATATTTACCCTTGCCTATGTTTTTCCTACATAGTGTGTAGCAAGGACACCTTGCCTGGAAAAATGAATGACAGTTTTTCTCTTCTTAGCTCTACCGCTGCCTTTCACATGATATTTTAGACAAGTCCTTTGACTTCTCAAGGATAGACTTGATTGTAAAATTAAGGCTTTAGGATAGATTATCTTTCCCACTGCCTTCCCAGCTCAAGGCTTACATTATTATTTTACAAGACTCAACGCACCTATAGTTGCCACAAACCTCTTAATTGAAAAAAGTCTAAATGGTGACACTTTTTATTGAAGAGTTTCCACTTTCAAATCGTTGCTCCACAGTCAATGTAGAAGTGAAAAGTGAGGTAGGAAACAATTATAGCTTAAAAAGACTATCAGTGAAGAGGATGGCCTCAGCCGCAAAGATATCCTTTGTAGGTATCTGTTCCAAAGGATGTCATACCAGTCTGGTACAAAAGTGGAAGATATTTTGAGAGAAGAAAGCTCTTTCACAACTACGTAGCTCTGCTGGAATCCCACTGCTCCAGCGTTGCAAGGCTGTATATGAAAACAGCTATGAATAAGGCGGCTATTGTCAGAGTAACAGAAGTAACCTGATTGAACTCTTGACCCTCTGAGAAGAAAGACAAGCTTCAGAGTCGGCTGTTAAGTCACTCAGACGTAGTAACTGGCAAAAGTACTTGAATTCAACATCAAAGCATCAATTCCAGGGCAGTGTCTTCAAGGATGGGAGCTGTGTGGGAAGCAGAGAGATATATAGCCATAGTGACTATGTTATGGCCTGATACCAACACCTAAACTATGATGTTGCCAAGGCGTTGGTAAGAGATGGAGCATTGCGAGCGATGGACCACACTTGAACCCACTGATATTTTACTGGGTGTGGTCGTGCTTAACTGTGATTTTTGCTGCGTGTAATTTACTTAAGATGCTAAGAGTTTTTTTTTTCAGGTAATTTAAAAACTGTCTTTAGGGCTGGAAGAATAGCTCACAAGTTAAGAATATGTTCTGTTCTTATAGAGAACTTGAGTTTAGTTACCAGTACCCAATAGTCTACATGAAGAGTTCTAGTAGATTTGCCAACCTTTTCTGGTCTCGGTGGATATGTGCACTCACATGCACTCATGTGCATAGTCCCACAAACAAATAGATATACACAAATATCCGTTATTAAATATATTGAAAAGAAAACATTTTAAAACATGCTAATGGTCTTTCTTCTGCATTTCCCTCCCTCCTTCCTTTTTTTGCCATTATGTACTTGCTGTTTGCTGGCTGCCTAGGTTGTAGTCAGGTGCTGTATGTACACTAGTCAATAACAACAGCGAAGCTGATGTTTCCCATTTCATGCAGTTTGTGGACTTTTAAGCCAACACAAAGCCTTTCCCAGTCTTACTTTAAAAAAAAAAATGAAACAGGGTAGGGGTGGGGGACACATTTACTATGAAGGTTCCCAGGACCAGAAAGAACACTCCACATGCATAACTGTCCCTGCTGAGGAACAGTTTTAAGTTGCTCTTTTGGATGTGACATTCTGTTTAGCCTTCTAGGGAAGTAGGAAACAATGTAGTTAAAATGCAAAAAGGTTCAAGTCACTCTCACCAACGTAGGGGAACGTTTTAGGAGATCTTTCTCAAACACAAAACAAAGCAAAACACCCTCCTTATAGTTTACAGTGTACTTCTTTTCCACATTACTTACTTAATTAATTAATGCTTACCTACTGCAGCATCTGCTACAGATGTGTAATTGGGCAGCCAGACATCCAAGGTGACTGAGATGTCATTGTTACCTTCACATGACTCACATGCATGACTCCCTGCCTCAAAAACTAGCATGCCAGACAGAAAGACATCAAAGAGAGCTTTTTTTTTCTTCCAGATGGGAGACAGGGTTTCTCTGTGTAGCCATAGCTGTCCTGGACTCCCTTTGTTAGAGCAGGCTGGCCTCGAACTTGCAGAGATCCGCCTGCCTCTGTCTATTAATTGCTGGGTTTAAAGGCCTGTGCCACCGTGCGTGGCTGAAGATAACTCTTAAAACTTGTGCTATGGATGCTGAAGTGTAGCTCGCCACAGTCAAGGGCTTCTGGTGGGGGTGGGGAAGGACTCAGTTCTATTTAAGGGGCAGGCCATTGGGAGTTTCACTGTGCTCCAGTGAGTATGTGGGCGACACAAACTGGACTTGTGTTTTTGTTGTTTTGTTTCTTCTTCTTCTTCTTTTTTTCTTTCTTTTTTGAAGAGAGGGGAGGTGACAAGGGTGGGGACACACCTGGGAGGACAGGAAATTACATGTGACTGTGATGTATTATGTGAAATTCCCAAATAATCAATAAAAGTATTATATGTTGGAGAAAAAAGTACAATGGCAGCAGTGATGCAAACAGCTACAAAGTGCCTTAACACTGCAGAGAAATGAGAGAATAGCATTATTCTGGGTAGAAAAAAAAAAGGCAGGGAAGGGCTCCTTCCGAAGCATGCTCTTGAAGCTGACTTTACAAATCACACAGAACGTTTTTAGATCTGAAGGTCTGGGAGCTGAGCTGCAATGGGTGAAGAAGAAGAGTGAGAAGGGCATTCTACGCAGAAGAAATGATGTGCAAAAGCACATATGTATGTGGTGAGGGACGACATGGAGTATGACACGGGATGAGCTGGAAGATGAGGGTGGGGCTGAGGATGTGCCACTGATGCCGGTGTCTGCACTTTCTGCTTGTATTGTCATCTTGTAGCCAAGGCAACGAGAGTTACTGCTAAGTGGGCTGAATCCAGATACTGATGGTGTGCTACTTCCTCTTCCCGGGTTCTCTGGGACAAACCAGGTAAGGGCTTTTGTGTAGGACCATGCAGACTGCAGTCATGTGACCTCTCCCCGCAATGGTCCATTATAGGCTGTGGTCCAGATGTCTCTGATTGCATGTGCCTACCCTCAGAGAAGTCCTGCTCTCTGCATCCTCTGGAGTTGTCAAGTTGATGGGTGACACAAGCCTGCGGATGTGTCCCATTCTCATTCTTCTCAGAGAAGCCATCAAGTCCACTGAATGCCCATGAAAAACAAACTGGGTTGCAAGAGATGTGAAATGACTCAGTTTCCTCTTGGAGTTAAGTCTGTGTGCATCATCTGATAGGTACCATCTGCTGAGTTGGAAGTAATAAACTAAATTCAATGTATCTTAATAAATAATACTAAGGATGTTCCGTATGTTATTTAAGGATGCAATAGTAGCCCAAGTAATCAAAATATACTGACCCAGTCTCTCAGAGAGAACTCTGACTGGGAAATGGAGCCTTCAGCCATGAAGGGAATTCGCTACTTCGTTCTCATCTGTGTTCATGCCTTCTGTATTGTTATTCGTTTTTCTTTATAGACAAGGTTTCATGACCCCACTTCAGAAAACGTTAGTTTTCAACTCCGTCTGCTACAGATTAATATAAAAAGATTGCTTAAGTGCCAGGAGTCTCCAAAGTCCCAGGAGACAACTGTGATGGCACACCTTGGCTCAGATGTTACCATTGACCCAAACAGCTATCTCTATAGGTGGATGTCACCCTGCAGCGTGAAGATGGGGACTTCATAGGTGTGACCTCAAATCAGGAAGAAGAGTTGGTCTCAAAGTAAGGGAATTATTAGAGAGCTAAGAAGAAATGCTGTAAGTATGTTTTGTGAGCATATACACGATCATATTGGCTACTGTGTACGCCTAGGTACCCACATGTTTGTGTTTTTCCCTCTCTCTCCTTCTCTCTCTCATTCTCTGTCTGTCTGTCTGTCTGTCTGTCTGTCTCTCTCTCTTTCTCTCTCTCTCTCTCTCTCACACACACACACACACACACACACATCATACTACGCCCATGTTTCTAATAATAATAATAATAATAATAATAATAATAATAATAATAATAATAACAGTAGTTAAATAAAAACTTAGTTACTTAAACTTCTCTAGTCAAGAAAAGTAAATAAAATTTCAGGATCATAGCCTTTTTATTTACCTCAGCTGAGTGATTAGATTTTGTAACTTGTAAGATTTTTCTTATAAGCCTCCAAAGAAGACTGTAATGGATTGTACGAGGTAGAGTATGAATTTCTACACATTTAGTGGCTGACATCAGGAAATCAGCTAAATTATGGACACATTTCAAATGGCCAAGGCTATGCTGTGGAAGATCTTACTAAAGTTCTTAGCTTCTGCTGACTAACCATCAAACTCTCCTTCACAGGATAAAAACCACCCTTGAAGAGAGCCAGTAGATGATGCTAGGCATCAGTGGGCAGCTACTATAGTGCCAACGTGTTTAGTGAAGCAGAATTCAGAACAAATGCCACTATTGAAAACTAAAAGATTAAAAAGAATACTTCAGTCTCTTAAGGTGCCTACTTTCAATTCACTAATAACTAGAAGTCTAAATTATATATAAAAGATCTGCCTGATTGTTCTTTGAGGGTTGATAATGTTAGTGTATTATGATCATTGAATTTATTTTATTATTATTTTCAGACTTATAGTCATTAATTTGGAAAAGACTATGTAGGTTTCAAACGTCTATAATTTAACGCTTCCTTTGCACAGTCAGTCTTCAGTGGCCCTCCTGCTCTCCCAGACTAAAAGAAAACAAGGGGTTAACAAAACATACAGTGAACCCAAAGTATATATGAATTCCCATGAAGATGGAAAAGAAAGGGAATAGACAATTTGAGTAATGTCATTTCAGCCTTCTGCATAATTTAGGCCTCTCTGCAGGCTGATTTGGTTTAGATCAGTGGTCCTTCACATATCTACATCCACATATCCTTACATTATAAATCTACTTATTAATTTTTGCAGGAAACGATTCTGGAGGCAATTTCTACGTGGAATTCTTCACACCGATGATAATGACAGACGTGTCGTCTACAGTCCTGAGTTTCCTTAGTCTAGCAAGTCATTTCTTCCAAGCGCGAATTTAGAAATCCCTCAAGCAAAGGGGGGGCAAAGCAATATTTTTAAATGGACAAAACAAAATCTTCATCCTATATGTATTTCCATTAGGAAGGAAAAAATATGCAAATCTCTTCCTGGAGTGCAGCTGAGGGATACATAGGCAGCTGATGACAAGACATTCATTTGAAATACAATTTCTCTGCAGTTGTTGGATCCCCGCTCCCCACCCTCTCCCCAGCTGTCTGGACCAGACAGGGGAGAGGTTACTGAGCTATGAATGTATTTCCCATATTGGAGAGGAAGCAGGGATGGAGCTAATGTACTGTGTATTCAAATGAGACTCTTTAAAGCTGAGCTGAATTGAACCCAGATGCAAATCGCAGTGGAGGGAGCACTCTCTGCTGCCCTTTGAACTTTCTGTCTGTGTCCTTAAGCACACAGTCAAGGACTCCCGGCTGAGATGTTTAGCCTTCTGAGAAAGTAAACAATCTTGCCCTCCCTCCCTTTACTACAGACGTCCTCGTGATGTGCCCTGCCTGCTGAAATGTGGCAGGCTGGGCATTTTCCTCTGAGGTGGGGTGCGATGGGGGAGGGGACCGGAAGGACCGACCAGAGAGTAAAAAGGAAAGCAAGCCAACATGCCGGCAAGCCATCCTAGGACTGCAGAGCAAGACGCCCTGAACATAAGGGAGAGCAAGGTGATGGGGTGATGGGAAAGAAAGGGGCCTGAATAGGACTAAAAGGATGCATGGTGTCTTAACACTCCAGGATTGGTTCCCTGCACCACGTAACCAAAGACAATACTGAAAGGTGAGCTTGGCGTCTCTGGAGAGGGCCCTTTGCCACCAGAAAAGCTCAGATAAACAAGACGAGCAAGTCAAAGAAGTTTACCTTTCTTCCTTGGCACAAAGATGCTATGTTTCAAGTTAGGTACTGCACTGAGTTTGAAACTGGACGTTAAGGACAAAACGCTGCCTTCAGCGCCTGCCCTCTCAGCACGTCTTCTCTTATAGAGTTCCTGGCCAGAAAGTCTCCTCTGTCATGCTTGGCATCGTCACACCCTGGCACCTCAACCCACCCGCTGTCTATCAGGGTGAGGCCAAATGAAAAGTCTACATTCCTCAGCGTGTTCCCTTGACCGCTTATCTTCTGACCACCTCATTCCTCTCGTCCTTTCTTCAGATAAGTTTAAATTTTACTGGAAAAAGGATGCGTCCGCACTGGGAGGGCACTATCTGGCTCATTTGGCCGGCAATGGAGTCTTAGGCAGTCTCTTAAGGAGACACCAGAGTTGTGCGGGGTTGGGGGTTTGTCTCAATGTTCCGTGTAGCAGTTTAACTAACACACAAATAAAATAGGGTGTGATCTCTTTAAAAAAAAATCGCTGAATAAAATTCAGCAGGGCAATTTAAATATATGAGCTAATTATCTGTTACAAGTGAATTAAAAATATGGAAAGTTTCACAAAGCATACTGATTTTTTTTTTTTTTAGAAAAAATAATTTTGCGTCTGCTACTTCTGCTCTCTAAATGTCAGCTCCACCAGCAGAGTCCTATCATATTCTTTTCGTTTCCAGGCTCCTATTTATTATTCATAAGGAAGAGAAGATTCCCATTTCATAATACTGTAATGAGAAACACCCTGTTCTGAGTGGACTTGAGAAGTCAGTGTGTGCACGGGTGCCATGCCCGCTCACTCTGAGGTATTCAGCCTGCTGCTCGCTCGGGAGCAAGTTATTCTGGGACAACTGGGCAAGAGGAGAAAGTCTTAACACTGTACCTGCACGGGAAACAGTTGCTATTGAGTTCGAGACCCGCAGCCAACAAGGCCCCAGTTTCTTAACCCTGGCATGAATTTGGGTCACGGCATGCAATCCGTTACAGAAAGGAGCATTTACCTTTACTGGAGAATGTGGTCTTGGACTGCAAATGCAGAGGGCAGCCTGAGCTGTCTTGCTTTGCTATCTCTGGTGGTCTGTCTATCCCCAGTGCTCACAGAGTTCCTTTTTACTGGGAAAAGACACCACTTCCTGTCAGTTAAGGTGAATTGGAGAGTTTGGGACTGCATTTTATTTATTTTTTCATTCTTACAAAGGAAATTATCAACCTTCCTTTAATTTGAGTAGCAGCCCTCTCTCACTTTGTATTATCAAAGGAAAACTAGGAAAGCATCTAGCTATAGTGCCCTGAAATAGGGGGCGTCTAGCCAAACAAGCAAGTATCTACAAGGTAAGTGCTAGAAAAGGGTGAAGGCAGTGTTTTCTAAGACAAGTCCCTGATCCCCGATGGAAGACAGCTGGCATCATCTCCAGAATACCAGTTAGAGATAATTTCTAGCATCACTCATGGCCAAGAAGTTTCACTCGCCCTCTCAGCCACAGGGAAGTCCTGGGCCTGCCAGCCTCACAAGCCTTTGTTTTAGGAAGCCAAGAGCAAAAGCCATGAAGGAGAAAAGGTGGATTTTAGCATGCAGCATGTGGGTGTGAAACAGTTTTTTCTTGCTACCTTTTCCCAGTGGAGGCTTCCTGCTGAGTCACAAGATGTAGTGGACTCCCCTGGGGTTTCCGTACTTGGAAGAGAAATTGCAAGACACTCACGAACTTGAGACTGAATACAGTAGAGTTGTCCTCATTTTTCAGTTAATCGCTTCTTCCTGGAATTTTCCTTGAGCGGGTGACGAATCCACCCACACATTTTGTAGGGCTGCCAGGAGGTCAGAGGTCAGCTTTAGAAACAAAGTTGAAAAATAGCTAACCGGCTGACAGGCTCTGAGATGGTTTGCTCTGGGAAGTGCTCAGTGCACAGTGCAGAAAGGACAGTCATGGGGCTTGAGGGTGGGGGGTGGGGCAATGTGGATTTACAAAAAGCAAAACCAACATTGCTTCTGTGTGCCCTTTCAGTATAGGAACGAGTTTTCCTTCAACCTAACCGTCTTTCTCCCTATTCAGTCTCCCACCCCTACCCCCACCCCATGAATAAAGGGTAAACTGTTTCTTCAGGAATAAACAGTATTTACTGCATACACAATTAACCATCTTCAGAGTTGTTTTCATTCACAGCCTGCTTGTTTAGAGGATCTGGGGACTACACAAATCAGCAAAGCCCAGCAGAACTGACTCTACCTTCATTCCAGAAATCCACTGGCTTGCTCTTCTAAAAAGCCTTCAAGATGCCAGTGATGACCCTGAGCCTCCACAAAACAAGGAAAGCTGAGGGCCAAATAACTGACCCTCTGCCTGACTTTCGAAGCCTTATCTCTCCGTAGTGCACTACACTGCAGTCTTCAAGGACAAAGGATGCATAGATTCATACTTGACCTTTTCACTGTTTCTATTCTTTGGCTGTTACCCCATGACTAGGAAAGGAAGCAAGGACTAAGGGAGTTAGCTGGCGTAGTTTCCTGCTTTGCATTAACCCTTAAACAATGTAAATGGCTCTTATACAATATCTCAAGGTGCCTTTGACCAGGCAGGTTTGACCAGATGATACCAATCAAAGGTGTAAGAGTCAAGGGATTTTCTTATCTAGAAGCAGAAGAGATCTAAGGTTGAGTGCAAGAAAAAAAAAGTGTGTGTGTGTGTGATTTCCAGATGATTTTTAAAAAGGAATACTTTTAAAGGTCATAATAAATAATTTAGCTGTAGGAACAATGAGATTCCCACTAATAAGGATAAGTAGGGACAAACACACTTCCATAGCATTAAGTATGATGCTGACACTGTTTGAAAAGCTTCACTTGGACTTCGTCACTGCATCGTCACCATGACCCCACAAGGAAAGTGATAGAGTCATTTCTACCTTATAGTAGCAACACAGAGAGTTTGCGTAAGTTGCCTTCTATAGCTAGCGAGTGGTGAAAAACCAACTTGAACCCAGACGGTCCTAGACCCCATGGTCTTGGCCATGAACGTACTCTATCTAATATAGAGGTGTGTGCGCTTGTCCATATTGGAAAGGCTTTTCTACCTTATCTACAATTACCTTTAGCTTTTGCTGCTTGCTGAACTGAGAAGCCAGCTTTGGCGCTTTCCTTGACACATTCTGAATATTCAATGACAGGAACATCCTATGGAATACTTCATTGAAAGATGAATTTTAGAAATCCTCAATGAAACTCCTAGTTTTCTGGGTACAACGTCTCTTGCTATTACCCAAAGTAAGCAGACAGTGGTTGCAAGCTTGTATGTTTCAGCCTTCAAAGGGAAAATACAGCATGTAGTGTACCCTCGGAGCAGCCAGTTATTTGTCAACGAACTTTCTACACTGGGCATGAATTAATTGTTCTTTTATTTGTTCCATGTTCGCCTCCCTTGCTCAGCTACCTAGTATATTTCTGTGCACGTCCTGTGCCTGGCACTCAGAAAATATCTGTGGAACAAATGAATGCAGAAGTGAGTAAGTGTGTAAGACCCAAGCTGCATCTTCCCTGTTCACCAAAATCCAATTTTCCCGCTAGTACTTTATGACCCCATGGAAACTCGGGCAACATATGGGATGTTTACCCAGTGCTCTCGCTTGGCAATTCACTGAGGAATTGTTCACTGTTCACCAGCAGACCCACATGCCTGCTTGTCTAAGAGGGATTTTGGTATGTTGCACAGGGAATTTTTCTTTTCCTAAGGATGTGATTATTCTAGCTTGATCTTGCTGCTGTGGCAATGGCAACATCGGCCCAGAGCTCATGCGGCACAGGATTAGGCCGTCCTCATTGTACACGACATTGGACATGTCACTGTGTCTGTTACAAGGAGTATTGTGGATCCCGTTACAAAGGCAACAGCTGCAGCTATTACTGCAGCAGTTATGTCATAATTTGGTGTGTGCGACACCTCTGCAGGGCGCGTGCAACAAAAAACATTCTTTTCATCTGTCAATATATTTGCTCTCTCATATCTCTCTCTCTCTCTCTCTCTCTCTCTCTCTCTCTCTCTCTCTCTCTCTCTCTCTGCTTCTTTTCACAAGTGGCAAAAAGCATCTCAATCCCCAAACAATTGGTGTCTCTGCAGGAATATTCTTAAGGCAGCTGCTTTCCATAGCACATTTTTGAATCATTATGTACATTTCTTTCTTAATAAGATACAGGTTTATTGAAATGCAGGGACAGTTTCAAAGCAAATAATGATATTCAATTAGCTAAATATGGGCTCCACCTCAGCCATGTGGGTGAGTACACTCATCCAGGCTCTTGAGGAAACTGAGGCTTTCATGGGATTATGTAGTCTAAAAGACTTTGAATCCTTAAAGTGAGCACTTTCCATAGTGCTCTCATTTTACCTCTGCCCACAGATGATCCTGGATCTGGGGCAGAGTGAGATAATCCCCCAATTAGGTGCTGAAGGAAAGTGAGCCGAAACGGTTTATCTGAAGTCACACAGTTAATCAGCAAGAGAGCAGGATTAAGCTTGGGGGTGCAGGATCACAGCCGTGTGATTATTATACGTCTTTAAAGCCATTAGCCTGTAAGTGAACTTGACAATCATTAGTGTGACCAGGGTTGAAACATAAGGCTTAGGTGTCTGAGTCAGGCATGACATGAGAGCATGGCAAAGGCACCAGTGACATAAGGGAAGGACACTGTCCCAAACTGTTCCATTTCTTCCTTGAGAATGAGGCACCCTGGCATGGTGGCCTGTGTCCCTCCCTCTACCTAGGGAGCTAGGGGGTACTCATAGTTTTCTTAGAACCTGGACCACAGGCCTTTCCTAACACAAGTGCATCCAGCTTTCAGAGTATGGGCAGTTGCAGACAGGATTAGGCTTCTAGCTAAACTGAAGGATCTGATGAACTGCTATAAGGAAGAGGTAGTGGGTTCCATCAGTCAGCTGAGGCAGTAAGGAGGTGAAAGAAAAGACAGAAAAAGAAAAGAAAAGACAAAAAAAAAAAGAGATCTTTACTTAGCTGCTGCTACGGGCCATGCATTGTGAGGGCTTTTGTTTTTGTTTCAGTGAGAAGACAACGAGGCTTTGCATAGTCCATCCACTTTCCACTAATGAACAAGATTCTTGACCAGGCCACTGTTGAGGGCTGTGACCACTGTGTCCCAGCATCAATGTTCTGGGCAGAGGAAGCCAATGATGATGAAATCCAGCCAGGAGCCCATCTCCTCACCACTGCACTTAGGTTGGAGACTGGCACACTTTGTCAACAGCCCCTCTGTGTCTTTGCCACCCCATCCCACCATCTCCTATGAGAATCCAAACATGAGTATGTCCATTCTGTATCTAAGAGCTTAGCTGCAGATAGGAGAATTCCCTGGAGTCCCTGACAGAGGTTTTACCTGGCCATCCCTATCATTGTATGCTTGTTTCCTGGTGTCTATGGGTGGCCCAGGACAACCAGGGCTTGCTTACAATATAGAAGGCCCAACATTTTCAGATAGCCCAACATTTTCAGATAACTCCTGGCCCTCATGGAAAGACCCTACTTTCATGGGCCATGCATCTCCTGAGTTTTAGTTGGCTTTCACTTTTAAGTCAGAAGGATGACAACTCAGAAACTGAGAGAGCTCAGGGAGACCTGACTGACAGCTCTTTCTTACTTTGCAAGTAGCAGAGTAAGGCCAACCAACCCTACAATTCTGGGGTGAGTAGGAACTATGTAGTCCAGTTGAAAATGAATAAATTCATCTCAGGTAATCAAGTAAAATCATCCTTAATATGTATATGTATACAACACACATTTAAAATATAAGTATAATCGTTTCTGGGGTCTAAGTCACACTCTAAAGTTACTTTAAGACTGTAACAATTCTAGGGCCAGTGAGATGGCTCCATGGGTAAAGACACGGGCTTGGCAACCTGAATACAGTCTTCAGATGCTCTAAGGTGGTATGAGAGCAGTTCTCAAGAAGTGTCCTCTGACCATCAAATGTGCATCATGGCATGCGTATACCCACACTCACATGCCCTAAAATAAATAAATTAATGAAAGATTATAACAGTTCCAGCCAGACTGCCTTAAATCGAGGTGCATTTGTTATCTTTTTCAAAGGGAAGTGTGATTATCTCAAGCAGTAGGGAAAGCTCCAAGGATGATAGATTCTACGGTGCAGACATTTTCAGGATGAGGATCCGTCTCCTTTTGACCTTGCTTCGTCCTAAAGCTGTTTCTTCACATCGACACATGATGGCTACCAGCGCCAGCTCATTGGACACCTGTTTGCGCTTACTGTGAGTGGCGTGGAGTTGGGCTGACCCTTATCTTCAGAAGCCATAAGCAAGCCTCGTCTTACATCTCATTGGCTTAGGCTGGCTTCATTCTACCCAACTCAGACCCGGCCTTTGACAAGAGCGAAGCAGAAACCAACTTTGTTATAGATTTATCTGTGGGTGAATACATGTTGACAAGCCTCCTGGTACTATTCTGAAATGTTGCTATAACCTGAAACCCCCACTTGTGGCCATAGTTGAAGGCTATGAGTGCTACAAGTGACATAGAATAAAGGATTTATTTAGATGATGAGGATTTATTTCGTCACGGGGCTGGCAAAGCCACCTATGCCAGCTGTGGGCTCCGCGTCTCCTGCTGAGATAGCTAGACCAGCGACTGGGAAATAATGATGGTGTGCTTGGCACATGACTCAGCTCTGGAATAAGGGGTAGATATTTGGAGCTTGGTTTGGGTGCCATGCATGCCAACAAGGTGAGCCCGTAACCAATAACAATAAGCATGGTTTGTCATGGTACCTTGCATTCTGCACTGAACAAACTCAGAACACAACCAAGAGGAGCTTCATCCTGTATCCCAAGTCTCATGTCTATTGGTAACCTGGTACCATCCAAGGAAAGGGCTCTGGGGAGAATTAGCCTCAGCTTTTCTAAGCTGAGAAAGTACAATGCAACCACCATAAGAAAGACATAGTGGAATGAATCCCTCTTGGGACAATTTTGGCTCCCAGAGCGCGGTTGGCCATGGCATATTTTGCTTGCCTCAACTATAAGGGACAGACTGGCGTTTATAGGTAGAAATCAGGGACACTGAATATCTTATGTTGTACAGATGAGCTGATCACACAAAGATTCATCTGGTACAATGTGCCAAGACTAGAAAATCCTGATCTGGGATGACAATGACCAATTGTTAACAACTGCTGTTCAATCTCCACTTAGAGATCTTAGGGCAAAAGAAGCAACTTGGGTTCTTTCAGGCATGGGAGCTAGTGATATATGTGTGCATTTGAAAATATAGACCATGGAACTGGGGATATAGCTCGGTGGTAGAGTGCTTGCCCAGCAAGTGTGAGGCTGTAGGTGGTTAAGTATGAGAAGGGGAGGCAGGGAGACACAAGTAGCACCAGTTGTGAATCACCATTCTTAAAAGACCCTACTTAAGATTAATAGAAAAAGTAGATAGTAAAATAACATACATTCAAGTGTACCACACTTCTGTGTACACAGTATACACAGTCGTTAGCAGATGGTTCCTGGGCCTTTTGAGGTGTGGCTTACCTGGATGCATTTTTTAGAAGAGCATTTATGGCAATAAAAAAAAGAGGTTGGAATTCTATCACTAATATTTCCAACTCAAATCACAACAAAATTCTTGGTGATTAAATAACAACACTGGAAGTAGATTGATTGATGAAATAGAAGCTAGAAGAAAAAGCTAAGCCAAGACAGGTAAGTGTCTCTTAGAAGTCTTCATTTTCCATTAGATCATTGGTCCTTCCAGGTAATTCTAAGCCATGAAGTCTATCAAAACCCAGAACACAGAGGAAAGCTGGGAAGAGACGGGTAGATGGCAAATTACTCATGGATCTGGTGCTGTGCTTCACTAGAGTCTCACAGTACAGCAGGGAACCCTCAACTAAATGGCCACCAGTCCTGTGTAATTATAGAGATGAACCATATTTCACTGAATTAATTGTCTATTATTGAAATTTAGGATTTCGCTAAAAAGAATAGCTATAAATAATCTCTGCAGAATACGCTTGCTATGCAAATCATTGCATTACTGTGCATGTGGGTACTTCCTTAAGATGAACGTCTATAAATAGAGTCATTGGGTAAAAGAGCATTCATAGTTTAAGGCTATGTATTCTCATTTTCAAGCAAATATTTCAAGGAGTATAAGTTTAATCTTGGAGGGTGGTTGAGTGGTAATTACAATCCTGGGTCTTCCTGAGTGTATGTAGACCAGCCCTTTGCATTTTTCAAAACCCAATATGCTTGCTCACTGTAAGTTTTAAACAGAACCTCAGTTCTGCAAGCTGGCACTCAGTTCTTAAACATGGCAAAGGGAAAGGCAGCGAGTGGGGGGGCTGCTGTTGGTGGTGGTGAAAGTGTAGCAAATACATTGACCCATTGAAATACCAACTACAGACATGTTTAATTTCTGTGAAAATAATTGGCTTGGCAGGAATAATTATAGCTACCAAACTGTTTCTCATGAAAAACAAGAGAGGGAGAGTTTAAACCAAGAACTATTGGAGTCATTGCTCTTTTAATCCTCAGGAGAAACAGTGAGGAGGGGATCTTGCTCTGAACCGGGAGTGGCTGTGAGCGATAAAGGGAAGGGTAGTCTGGATGGTCCCTCGTCCCCAGCAAACAGTTGGCAAGGTCTCAAGCCCGAAGTCAGCTCTCGCAGCTCTTGGTCTCAGATGGCAGCTAGGAGGAAAGCTGGGGAAACTGAGAGACAGGGCTTACGCTTGTGCCATCTGTGGTGCAGGGATAAAGGGCATGTGGCTCCAGGTCACGTGGCTGCCTGCTGTGCTTCTCTGCTCTCTCTTATTCAGTAATCTTACAGAGTTTTACCACTGAGTCCATTTATTTGGGATGAAATGGGGATCAAAGAGATGAAAGTTTGAAGGGACTTGCATTGTCATGTAAATTACAACAGAGCATGGAGTGGAGTCTGACTTCTCACTCTGGGTGTTCGGCTTCCCTTTTTTCTTTTTCCCTTTTTAGCTTTTTGAGACAGGGTTTCTTTTTTCCCTTTTTCTTTAAAAATTTTTTATTAAATATTTTTAATTTTTATATATACATTTCTATCATTACACATATATACAATAAACTACCTATAGCAAGAAGAGCCATGACACAATCAGGAATTATATAAATGTTACATTCTTAGTGCTTTGGCTATTAGTGTTTGACAGCCTTGAAGAAAACATCTTTCCTATTTTGGTCCATCTAAAATTCTGGAATGTAAATCAATCTCCATCATATCTTGCCATTACCAATTTAAAACATCTATCTATACCTAAACACATCTTAACACCTAAACAATTAAGCTTTATTCTAAAACTAAACTACCTGGTATTCAACCCCATCAGGGACTTGAGAAGGAATAAACTTGATTACCTGAGTATGCTGGGAGTGCAGGTTAATAGCTTTCCAAAGGAGAAGATGACAGAGATAGTTTGCTACCTGAATAGTCAAGCAAAACTCTCTATAATATTGTAGTACCTTCTTCAGCCTTCTGGCCCAATATATCTGACAGACATATTTGTGAGGCAGAAACTATTGAGGACTTGCTTACCACGTCTTGGCAGAGTTTGGCTGTTGATTGCCTGCATCCAAGCTTGCCCTTTTTCAGGCAGAAATCTGTTTGTGGCAGGAATGAAGACATTTTGCTCAGTGGCCTGTTTGCCACATTTAAAGCCATCTCCATAAGGAGGCTCTCTGATGCTCATCATCCTCTTTGAGGTAGGCTGTGTGTTGCCAGGAGTTAACCTGTCTCATTATCAGTGAATCTTTAAAATAATAAAAACATTTTTAAATGCCATATTCTGTATGAGACAGGGTTTCTTGGTGTAGCCTTGGCTAACCTGGAATTCACACCCTAGACTAGTCTGGCCTCGAACCTAGAGGTCTGCCTGCCTCTGCCTCCAAGTGCTGGGATTAAAGACGTGCGCCACCGCTGTTGGGCTGGGTACTAGACTTTTCTTTGCTGTGGCAAGTATGCAAAAGAAACAGTGTAAACCAGGAAAGCTTTATTTGGGTGCATGGTTTCAGACCATTCTGGGAGGGTGTGGTCAAAGAACAGCCCAGAATTTGGAAGAAGAGGGGAAGGAGGAGTCAGGGGAATGAATGTCCAAGAACTTTCTCATGTCCTCTTGGATTCCATCTCGCCCCCAACCTATGAGATGACTGTGCCACCAACAACAGGAAAGGCCCTTATGCTGTACCTACTGCTGTCTGGGAACACCCTCAGAGATAGAGCCAGTGTACTTTATAAGTCTCCAAGCTGGTTGTCACTCAGGATTTTGAACTTAGGGTTTGAAATTTCTCCGGCAATCCACCGATCCCTCTACTATTTTTCCTAGTATCCATCAATGACTCCTAACTACCACCAGATACTTTAACATCTGGAGTGGGGGAAACTTGCTTGTTTACTAACCAGGAAAGCCTTCTGAAGTCAGTGTTGGCAGGGGGTGGGGGTAGGGGGGGGGGGAAGGGGGTGGGGGTGGGAGGGAAAGGTCTGTGCAGGTGTCAGGCAGGGAAGCAAACCCTGAAGAGGTGAAAATGAAAACTCAGTTCAGGTTCACTTCATCAACTTGGATCAAGACTTCTAAAGAGTCTAATATTAGGCAGTGTAATTTACGCATGCTTAAAACATAGTATACTTTGGGAAAATATTTTCTGGTGCCGTACAATCCTCTGTGTACAAGGGAGAATAATTACATCAAAACTGGGCTCCGGGTACAGTGATTTCTACCAAGAAGATGAGTTCTACAGTTCTATAGATGGGCCACCTGTACCAGCTTAAGGGCTTACAGAAGGATCTGGCCTGGTCTGGGTCATACAGATAACATAGTGGTCATTTGGGCTATTATTCACCTCTGGTCCTGGTTGTAGGAGCTCTGACAAGCCTCTAGTTGTACAGATAATGCAAGAAACGCGTAGACTGTTGGGTATCCCATCCTGGTGTGGGAGCTTGGGGGAGACCCTGGCTGTAAGGGTCATTTAGATTACTAGCCACCTCTGGTCCTGGTTGTGGGAGCTTGATACGGCCTGGCCCAACAGATAACACAGATCACCAGGCTATTAATCACTTCCAAGTCCCAGCTTTCTGGAAAAACAGGTTATACATTCTCCCCTTTGAACGAACAATCCTGAGTTCTCAATATTTCTGGTTTCCCTGTAGATCTGCAGACGGATATAGGACCTTCATGCTCCCAACAAGCTTTATCATATAATTAGTATATATAATACTTAATATATACTATCATTATACATTAATAATATTGTAGAGCGGCTTAACAGAAGTAATTTCTGAACAGAAATCTCAATGTGAAAGCTAAAATATACAGGCTCAAGGTGGCAAGAGGGACCGTGTTGCTTTTTGTGGGTATTAGCGAAAGATCTTTCACCGTAATTTCTCTTTCACCACCTTTGGGGACAACCTTCTGGTAGTTTTTTGACTTGTTGACCCAAGTCTTCCTGGGCATTCTGTCTGTACGTGTGCCCATCTCCAGAGTTCCTTTTCTCACAAGGACTCTGCCACTTTTAGCTAGGTGTGTGCCTTCATTCAAGATCAGGAAAGTGAGTTGGAAGGGCATGGCCTGATCCTAACATAAATAATTGTGTTTTCAATTGGCTTATTTCCAAGTAAGGGCACATTCTGAGGTACTAGAGGTTACAGCCTCACTGTATAATTTTCAGGGGATGCAATTCAACCCAGCGCACCATCTCCACTCTTTGGAAAACAAAACCACGTTCATAAGTGACAAGGTCAGAATGAGAAGCTATCATTTCTTACCAACGCCCCCCCAACCCCCACATAACATGGATAAAATGAGCCAATCTGACTTAGGCATAAGCAATTGACATGCAAATTGTACATTAGAAATGCAAATAAAATGTAATTACAAAGATGATTTAATCACAGGCCAGCCCAGTTGGTGGACTTAAAGGGGCCTGCGAAAGTCAAGGGAGAATCTTAATTTGCAGAACAGGGGCTTTCAGACATCTGAGGCTAAATAACTCAGGACACAAAATGATTGGAGGCTGAGTGGAGAATGACCTACTCTCCAGCCAATTCGTAGGTGCTATGGAAGGGTAAGTTGAGGATATGGTGCTAAGCTGTGTGCAGGACAACTCAAGATGTGTTACCCCTATCGAATACACGGTAGTGGTGTCCCTGGTTCATACCAGTGACTTCAGGTAGGGTGACCAATGTCCTCCCTTGCCTGAGGAGTCTCTCTGACTCAGGCAGACCCAGATTCTAGCTTCCCTTGAAGACTGCAAACTGATTAAGCAGCAAGGGAGGACCTCTTGGTTCATGTCCCCGATTGCATGTTGATAGTAGGTGATGCCACAGCTCACTGGTGTCTGACCTTCGCTTTCCCACGTACTGTGGCTGGGCTCCACTGCTGACCTTCAAGTGTTTGGACAGGGGCATCCTAGGCAGGCTTGGTCTGGTCCTTGGTGGGCAACACAGAAATGTATCAAAGATCCTCCCGGAGGGGCCTTTCTCTTTCTTTGGTTCTGGTTAAAACAACAGAAGAGAGTCCCAAATGTTTCTAAGCCTAACAATCCCCTAAAACCCATTTTAAAATGATGGAAGCAAAAGCTAATTTATTCATAATCCACAAAGAAGATACATACATACACACACATAGACACACACACACACACACACACACACACACACACACACACACATATGAAGAATAAACTGAACAGTTTACCTAGGTGATTATGAAGAGCAGGTAAGCCTGGAAACTTCAGGGATGACAGCCATCCTGACCCCAGACTCCCATCCTGCTCTGTGCAGCCGCCCTCCCTGCTTTGTATCCCTAAGCTGGCTGGCTGGGAAGGGAGAAGGGCATTCATCTTTTGCTAACCCTGTCATCAGCTTTGAGCTCTGACCATTTCCCGAGAAATGTTTTTGTCTTTGTTGCTGTTTTGTCTTTCAGTCTCCAAACAAGCGACTGGAGGGAAGGGCAAATGGGATGTGTTGGTTGCCTTGTGAAACGGCCCTCGTTGGGGGCCTTTTACTCCAGGATGACCTGCTCACATTGTGTTTAGCACAGACACAGGGAGCTTGAGGACAAAGGTGCCTTAGGGGGCGCTAAGGGAACCTCAGCACAGCTCAGGTTAGCAGGGGCCTCCTAGTGCAGGCCTCACTTCTGGAAGGAGGAAGGGGTGGGTTCCAGATTGTTAACCAGTGGCAGCTGGCAGCTTTATTGTTTTTTAATTAAATAACCCCCAGCCACACCAGCACACACAGATCCCTCCCCCCCCTCCCCAAACCTCATTAAGCAAGAGGGCTATAATTAAACCCGGGATCCGTGGCTGACACTCCATCTCCTGCTTCTGCGGCCAGGCTGAGGGCAAAATGCTGCCTCTCCTTGGCGTTTTTTTCTGGGCAGACAGCGATCCCAGGCAGAGGCCATCTTTATTTGTCACTTAGTGGGCAGCGTGGCCCCTCCCCTCAGAGCAGCCAGATGTGTCTCTTGTCCGCTGTAAACAGCAGACCATTAACTAATCTGAGACGTCTGCCCAGAAGGTCTAATTTACCTCAAACAGGTGAGGACTTTGATTCCGAGAATGAGGGACTTTTCTGGACCATACTTTGCTGTGCATTTGGACTCAGTATGTCAGGAATATTTTCATGTGATTGGAAGTAGATAGCTGCGAGCACTTTTAACTTATGCCTACTTCTTTCTTACCATCTTATGGGGGCGTATGGCTACCCAGGAGAAGGCCCTTCCTATTCATCCCCCTTCTCTCAAACTCTTCCATCCTTTCCTAAAGAATGCATGTGGGCACTCTGTGTGTGTGTGTGTGTGTGCGTGTGCGTGTGCGTGTGTGTGTGTATCTGCACACCCATGCCCCTATATACATGCAGGTGTGGTTGGATAGGTGAGCTTACTGTGCTGGGAAACACGGAGGCCCAAGATCTACTGTGAATATGTCCCTCTTACTTTACAACTTATTTTCTGAGACAGAGCCTCACATTGAACCCAGAACCTGTCCTGTGGCTAGCCTGGCTGGCCAGCAAGCCCTGTGGATCCACCTCTGTCCAGCTTCCTGGATCTGGGGCTCCAGATGTGGTAGGTGGGTGCTAAGGACGGACGGAAGTCAGGTCTTTCTGCTTGTGCACACCAAGCACTTTACCCATTGAGCAGTCTTCCCAGCTCTATGGCCTTCAGTCTCTAATTGCAGTGTGTTGGGATGTGCTGGCTCTTGCCATTGGTGGAGTCAGACTTTTAAGACAGGAGTAGACCCTTTTCATAATTCTCCATGGGGAGTGGAGTCGGGGGGAGGGCAAATAACCAACACTGAAAGACGGGACTATTTTTCTGTGTTATGTATTATTTGAAACCAAATCCCCCACCCCCACCCCCAGCCTAGGCGAAGCTCTAGAAATATTGTGTGTAGAAAACTCCCCCAAACCCCACGAAAGTGAATTTATCATTTACATCATTTCTCTTTGTGACTCTGACAATTCATATTACCCCAGAAACTGACATCTCCACTTTCCTCCAATTGATAAATAATCTCTTTTTGATTTCTGTAACTGAGAAACATCATAAGCCTAGCACACAAAGGAAGATTCATTGGCCTTTTATTTCACATGTGAGCTCCTTGAAAAATCGAGTCTGCCTCGCCATTCGGGCATTTATTCCTGACGTACCACTTATCATATTTTGATTGTTTCTAAAAGACACCATATTTTTTTTTAACTCTTTGGGAATGATTTAACCGATCAAATACACAGCATCTGGTTGTTATGGTAACTCAAGTTCTAAAAATAATATGAAGAAAAGACCACCTTTAATTGAAATCACAAGAAGTTGTTATGGTAACTGGAATTTTAAAAAGTAACTAGGTTAAAACACATTTCGTTTTTATCTAACACTCTGCACAAACAAATTCTGATTAAAATATCAGGGTTTAATTTAATCAGTTAATTAATGTCACTAAATGTCATTTATCTATAACTCTCATTTACATTCACTGCCGAATTAGTCAACCTGCTCATTGTAACCATTCTGTCTTCAACTTAACATTCTGAGACCTGGAGCAAAAAAAGTGAGGGTGACTTGTTAGGCTCGGATGCCCAATCAAGGTCTGACTCCTCTTAAGACTCCTGCAGGCTTGCAGCTTTATCTCTGAAGTGGGGGCATCATTACTGCCTCCAGTCCTGCCTCGCAGTTGCGTGGGGGACGTAAGATTGTGTATTTGGACATTTGCTCTCTCTCCTGAACCGTGATACAACAAAGCGCTGAGCTGTTGTCATCTCAAATTCCTTTGTTCATCGATTCATTGAGCATTCTATTTAAAAACAAACTATGGGAACAAGCTTGAAATATCTATGCTTAAAAAGCTGCCTAAAGAACTTTGAGTCGAGTGGACTAAATTCATTAGGGAATAATATCTGTCCTTCTTATCTCTCACACTAAACTCTCAAGAAGCATGAAAGAAAGAAAGAAAGAAAGAAAGAAAGAAAGAAAGAAAAGAAGGAAGGAAAGAAGGAAGGAAGGAAGGAAGGAAGGGTATTGGTTCCAAAAAGGATACTGAACTCCATAAATGTTTAAGCGTTTATGTAAAATGTGCCAACTTTATTAATTGTTGTGTTTACTACTCTTAAATATTTCATTATTCTTAAAACAACTTGAAGCATACATTTTTCTCACCACACAAGATTTTTCAACTATGTAAAGCGATTGCCATGTAATCATAGCCAACTCAAATTACGTTAGTTACCTCTAGCCAAATTACTCAAGAGGAAAAAAAAATCACATTAAAAAAAAAAAACCCTAAAAGTAGATGCATGTTAATACATTTGATTTGGTGTAGGTGGAATAGCACAGACAAGCCTGTTTGGATCTTTTTATTCAAATCTCAGATTCAGAAACAAGGGAAAATGATATACCAACAGTGTGTGAAAAGCAGAACAGACATAGCATTAGTTAAAAATGAAAACAAGCATAGATGTGTTGTAGAAAAATCAGCAAGCTGAGAGTGACTGAGTCTGTGCCTGGGTCTGCTGGCCTGACTGCATCAAGTGTGGGTGCTTCAGTGTGGCAGGGTGCTGTGACCAGTGTGAGCATTTCTCAGTTCTCACACCTTTGTCACCCTAGCGATGAAACTGACACGCGGGCGGTTTCTTCCGGTCTTCTCTTCTTCATCCTTTCCCATGACTTTGTTGTAATCGCGTCTTTTGTGTTAAGCTCGCTCCTGTGTGAAATATCTGAAGCTGATGTGTCCACACTAAACCATGATTTATGGGCTAACATTGTTTTCACTGTCATCGGCATCGATAGGATCAGTCTCCACTTGTCTTAGGAACAGAGCCATCTTGTCACATATGTCATAACAGTTCTTGAATCAAATATGGTGGTTTGTGAAGAGATGGCAGTGCAGTGTCCATCTTCATGTGGGGTGGGACCAACTAGAATTCAATATGGAAGCCAGAGAGGCCTCTTTCGTTTTGTCTACTGCCAATCAGGCAACCTCAGATATGAAATTCACTTGCCATGCCTCATGTAACTGGGGAAAAGCTGACAAAAATCCATTAATGGGGGACCATAAAGTGCCTTTAATTTAAGTCTTTGCTCTTCTAAGTACAGAATGAATAGCACAGCCTCTGCTGGGAGCTCCAGGCACTGTTTGGAAACAGGAAGTAGAGAGTTAGACATGGAGAGTTACAGGGAAAGTCCGTCCCTTGTGTTTCTTCAAACACAGGAAAGTAGGGAAGAATGAATGAGATTGAAAATATGGAAGCAGCTATAGCGCTTTTTTATGATTATGGTATGGTCTTATAATGCCTTATGAAAAACATCTCCAGCTCCACATGAATGGAGAGCCCCGAGTTAGCATGTGTCCCCAGTACACACAGTACAGCCTGTGACATGGGGGAGAGGATTTGCCCTTTCCTAAAAAACTGCGAGCAGGCAGTGGACAAAGTGACACTTTAGCTGGCAGTTTGTGAATGAAGCCTGTTAATGTAATGGCTCTTAAAGTTTTTGTTTTTAATCATAGAATCCTTAACCAGACAAGGTAGATCTTCTGGACTCTGAGGCCAGAGCCCTCGGCTTGTCCCTAAACGTTCCCAGCTAATGATAATCGCTTCTTCCCCTCAGTGACTCACTTCAAAATAGCCAATTTTTTATCGTTTTGTTTTCACTTTCATCTTTAGGAAACCACTATTGTCATCAATTCTCTAAATTAGCATATGCACGTCTAATTGGCCTATTCCTGTCCACTCTCTCAATTGGGTTCCTTTTTATTGGTTTTTAAAGGATAATGTTACAAGCTTGGGTTAGTTTCATTTTGTTTTATTTTGTTTGTTTTAGTCAAGCTATCATTTCGCCAGTACAATTTGTATAACTGTACCTCAAATATCTATTTTATAAGAAAGTGTGTGGAACAGATAAGATGAAAGTAGCTCAGCCTGCCTGTGTGTTGACAATGTACATTAATACGTGCATGAAGACTGCACAAGAAGTCTAAGCACCTTGAGGCTTTCCCTTTCGGCGCTCTTGTGGTTACTAGTGCCTGCCTAACCCTTTCCTGAAAACAGCTAGAAAGCGAGACGGAACTCTACAGACACCAGAGAAGATACAGCACAGAACTGTGACCCACGATGGAAGGAAGGCAAACGAACAGGTGAGCCCTAGGATCACGCTACTTTCTATATGAAAACACTTTCTACACAGTGGCGTGGGGGAGCATGGTGGTTTCATTAAGTTGAAAAGACCGAGATTGGATCAGGGGCTGGAAGAAGCAGTAGGGATTGGTCTTGTAAGACAAAGTACTGGAGAAGAGAAGCCTATGAAAAGAGAAAGATCTAGCAACCAGTTCATTGTACACTATTATCTTATTCTCACGTGTGTGTGTTTGCTTTAAGGCTTACAATGTACTTTAATACTCCTGATACAGAACAAAACCAGTATACATAGCATAACATATTATGACATTTAGAGTCCTCTCAGGAAGCAATGTTGATGTAAAGGTGGGAGTCTAAGACTATACATGCTAGTTCAGGTCTGTAATTCTTGCATTCTTGTGGCCAGAGACCGTGAGCTCCAGGGAAGCCTAGGCTACCTAGCATATCCAATGCCATCCTAGGTTCCACACTAAGACTCTGTCAGTACCAAACAAAACAACAGGAGAGAAATGCATTGATACAGCTCCCCACTAACAGAATAAAGGGAAGAGAAGTGTGAGACTCTTTGTAGAACCAAGAAAAATAACCTTAACAAAAGTTAATACTACTTCCTGATAGTCTGTCAGCAAATTGGGAATGTGGAGGAATGAACTGTTTTTGGCAAATGACATCTACAGAAAGGGAGAAAAAGAAGAAGCAAATGTTCTTAGTGTTGAAAAACAATGATTCCCCTTTTATTGGGGAGAAGGCAAGACAGTCTGCATCCAACACCTACATCTAAGATTGTTCTCTCTAGTCAATGCCATAAAATGAGAAAAAAATATATATATAATACAGATTTGAAAAGCACATGAGCCCAATCTTCATTTGCTGACCATGTATTTGGAAAATTGTGAAGTAGCTGACTGAAATAAAAAGAAAGTAGAACAATCAATCAGCCATCAAGGTCAATGATATATCATTTTGTACAAGGTCAATCATAAAACCATATTTCTGCATACTATCAATAACTCAAAAACAATTAAGAAGTATTGCTAAAAAATAATTAAATACAGGATAACCGTATTACAATTCACAGACTCAAAGAAGATGAGTAGCAAGGAGGACCCAAGGGAGGATGCTTAAATCTCACTCCGAAGTGGAAATAGAGTAGACAACGGAAATGGCTAAAGAGAGGGAACACGGTAAGAGAGGGAGGATGGAGAGAAATGAGAGCCCAGATCAGACCTTGGGTGAGTGGGGGCGGGAGGACAGAGGGCTTGCAGAGAGAAAGAAACCTAGGGTGGGGGCTTCTCTGTGACAAGCAGAGACCTGTGACAGGGTAGGCTTCCGGGAGGATATGAGGGTGACTCGTGCTGAGACCCCTAGTAACAGGGGTCATGGAGACGGAGGAGGACACCTTCTAACTAAACCCGACTCCTAGTGGAGGGAGGGGAAGGAACATCAACCCATCCCCAGAAACTTCGACTCAGGCCTTGCCCTGCCTACAAGATGTGCAGGGACTGGGATGGAGCGAGATTGAAGAAATGGCCCAAAGGTGCAACCTGGCCCAACCTGAGACACACCCATGGGAAACAGCCAATCACTGGCACTACTCACCATGTTCTGCTGTGCTTGTGGATGGGAGCCTAGCATGGCTGACCTCTAAGTGGCTCCATCCAACAGCGGATGGAAGCTTCACATGCAGAGACCAACAGCTAAACATGAGGTGGAATTCAAGGAGTCTTGAAGAAAAGTGGACTGAAGGATGGAGGACTCAGAAGGGACTGGAGTTCCACAGGAGGACCAACAAAGCCAACTAACCAGGGCCCAGCAGGGCCTGCAGGGCCTGTGGAGAAAGGGGCTCCAGCCAGGGACCATGCATGGACTGGACCTGGGCTTCCCTCCGCCCCCCTCCCCCCCCCCCCCAGGCCGCACAGATGTAGCCAATGGGCAGTTTGGTCATCATGTAGGTACCCTAGTGAGGAAAGTGGGGGCTGGCCCTGCTATCTGTTTTTTCTTTCCCCTGGTGGGAGGCTGCCTCATTAGGCCACAGGAGAAGGGGATGTCTTTAGTCCTGATCTTTCTGGGGTGGGTGGGCTGAGTGGGGTTCCTCTTGTCTGGGGAGTAGGGAAAGGATGAGCCGGGGCAGGGACAAGGAGGGAGGGTGAGAGGGAGGAGGCTATAAACAGGATGTAAATGAATAATTAATAAAAAATAAAATAGAATTCTAAAAAAAATTAGTAACAATAAAAGTTGGGGCTAGAGACAAGCTTAGCAGTTCAAAACACTGTCTGCTCTTGCATAAGACCTGAGTTTGGTCCCTAAGACCTATATGAGTGAGTTTCTATCTAGCTGCATTTCTAATATCTACAGTTATCCAGGGCATTTGATGCCCTCTTTTGGCCTCCAAGACTACTTGCCCACGCACGCGCCACACACACACACACACACACACACACACACACACACACACACACACACACACACACCAAAGATGCAGGGCATGGTGGTACATGCCTGTAATCTTAGCACTTAGTCTGCGACAAGATGATAGTGAGGTCAAAAGTAGTTAAATAAGTAAATAAATCAAAGAACATGAAATAGAAATATGTACACTTAACAAGTTATATGTAAGGTCTGGACATTGAAAACTATAAAGTGTTGCTGAGAAAACCGAAGAAGGCATCAGTAAAACATCAAAGGCCAGATAAAATCTGTCCCTAAGTTAATCTTTATATCTAGTGCTGTCTGGGGCAGTGGCTTAGCAGGGTTTTATGCAGAGCTGACACATTAATTCTAAAATTTATGTCAAGAGGCAAAATCCAGAAAACCAACATTTTGAGAAAAAAAAAAGGAGTAAATTTGGAAAACTTTCACTCTTTTATTTCAAGATTTATTATGACACTAAAGTAGTAATGACATTGGAACATTGTTAAGAAAATAAATACAGATGAATAATTCAGGACAGAGACAGCTAATATGGACAAGTGGTTTCCGACAAAGATGCCTGGGTAGTTCAATAAAGACAGGAAAATCTTTTGGACTAATGGCTAAAAACAAGAAATGGGAAAAATCCGAAAGGAAACAACTCTTGATGGTTATACCTGAGCACTGTAATTCTAAGCGGGTCTTCAAAATCTGTTAAGCAAACTTTAGGTAGAATCAACACATAAATTCTAAAATGTATACTCGGGTGCACTTTATGAATCATGAACTTTAAGGAAAAGAATATGGTCAAGATCCTTTTCTTTTTATGAGTAAACATTGTCAAAATGGAAATCCAAGATTGACTGCTAATATTCAAAGTATGTGTGCATAGGACCTGTAACCCCAGTATATAAAGGACACTTACAACTCACAAGACACAGGGGCTGAGGTTGGTATGAAGGAGAGAGACCTGTTCTTTAGGATTCCAAGTGCAGGATCGAACGGTCTAGTAAGAGAACAGGTGATGTTAGTTCACTAGAAGAGTAACAACCTTGTGCAGGAGCTTAATTGCTACCAGATGAAAAAGATCCTGTGAACAGACTCTGGGAGGAGCTATATAAATGAGCCCAGAACTGGCAGTGGGGCGGATTGGAGACTTGGGATAGATTTGGCTGTTCATCGCTGCCCTTCGAGATGCTCCTAGAAAAAACCTCTTGAGGGAAGGCTTCAGAGCTCGGGCTCCTGCTGAGGCTCTGAGGTCTTGTTACCCCGGTTCCAGTGGAAGAAATCCTGCGGCTCCCGACCGGAGAATCGGGACTGATATCCTTAAGATTTGGTTGTTGTGTCAATTAATCTTGATTTTTTACTGTTTTGGTTAATCAGGTTATAATTGACATAGGCTCAGTCAATAAGTTGTTAATAAAATATTTTGGTTAAGAAAACTGAGTCTACTAACAAACTGATCTGAATTCCTATGGTGGCAGAAAGTTTGGATGTTACAAGTGCAGGCCTAATTACAGTTTATCTTGAACTATCTGTAGAAACCTTAAAAAGCCAATTTTTGCCCACCATTTTGTCTGATCTAACATCCTTGCGAATGTCAGGTAAATCCTTGGTAATGCAAACACAGACAGACAGCTTCCACCTACTAAAAAGCTACGAATGGTATGAGATCACTTCTGAGGCCTAAGGCTGAAACTGTCTGTAACCCACCCACCTCATTTTCCCACAGATATATCTGAAAACTGTCTTGAGGAAAAAAAAAAAAAAAGAAAGAAAAGAAAACTGAGTCTACATTGGTAGATTGCCAAGAATTAGGCCTCAGCCTTGGGCACACAGTAAATTCTAAGCTAGCCTGAGCTACAGAAGGAGAACCAGCCACAAGAAGAATCTTTTACTCAACAAACATTGAGGTTAAATATATATATATATGGTTAAATATATATATATATATTTGTATGTAAGTTATCTTCAACTGAAGTTGAAATTGAAAAAGTAATGTTCTCAGAACTGTATTCTATTAAATGCATTTTTAAATTTTATTTCATTCTGAAATTGGTTCTTTAATAAATAGCCGATTTATTTGTTGAGTTATCAAAAAATATATCTATACATACATTCGTGAGTGTATACATTATTCTGGACCCTTGTTTGGAAGAGGATTTTAAATCATCATCTACTTTAGTGCTGTATTTGTTGTATTGCTTTTAAAAGAAAATAATTCTATATTGATTTTACCATATATCATAAATACATACCTTTTACTAAAATTCATGTGCCTCTGCCCTTCTAGTCATGCCTCAGGGCACTGCTTAGAGATGCTTCAGTCAATTAGGAGCAAAATAATACTATCTTAGAGTAGAGCCTGGGCTGTTTTGAGGCTCCACCCCATGGTAGAGGGAGTTTCTTCCAAAAGATGTGTGAATTCATTGGCTTTTTCACAAATGGCTTTTCTAGAATCTTATACTTGTCTGGGAAGGGGGAAAAACCCTTTTCTGATATCTTGCTTTTTAATGACTCAGAATAAACATACTCACGTCAGTTTTTTGCGTTTCTAAAGAGATACTATCTTTTTTTTTTTTAAAGCCTCAAGATTGTATCAAGAATCCATAGAAAGAGGGGAAGGACAGGGAGGGTAAGTGGGGGAAAGGGAGGAAGGGAAGGAAGAGGCAGGGAGGGGAGAGGGAAAAGAAAGGGAAAGGGAGTGAAGGAGGGAGCGAGGGAGAGAGGGGAGGGAGGAGGATATGTCAGCAAGACCCTGCTTTGTGAAAACTGAGACATGCATGGCGTGGCTCTGGAGCATTCAGTTACTCATCTATGCTTCTCTAGCCAAATAATGAATCAAGTCAATATACTAGATATGCAAAGGTAAAGAAGGTTGGAAGAAGGAGGAGGAGGAGGAGGAGAAGGGGAAGGGGAGGGGGAGAAGGGAGAGGGAGGAGGACGAGGGGGAGAGGGAGGAGGGGGGAGAGGGAGGAGGGGGGAGGGGGAGGAGGAGGAGGAGGAGGAGGAGAAGGGGAAGGGGAGGGGGAGGAGGGGGGAGAGGGAAGAGGGGGGAAGGGGAGGAGGAGGAGGAGGAGGAGGAGGAGAAGGGGAAGGGGAGGGGGAGGAGGGGGAGAGGGAGGAGGGGGGAGGGGGAGGAGGGGGGAGAGGGAGGAGGAGGAGGAGGAGGAGGAGGAGGAGGAGGAGGAGGAGAAGGACATAAAGCACAATGGCTACTAATCCAGAAGAAAAGTCTGGATGGAAGATGCGGTGGGATTACTAAGTCGGCTCAGCCAAGCCGTAGAAGTGCAGGCCACGGCTCTTTACACCATGAGTGATTTTGCCGTTGATGAAATTCTTTCTCCATTATCTCTTCCATCGTTGTCTTACCGTTAGACAAAGCCCATGTTGCTTAGTTTCTTTGTTTGATACAATTCCAAGCCTCAGAGATTCAATTTGCACTTTATATAGTTTTCCACTGACTCTAACTCTAGGATATAATGATATAATATACCATAATGATATTCTTGAATTCCAGCCACTATACAGTAAAAACATTTTTCCTTTCAAACCCACATTAATGCACAAACTAACTATGTGCTCCCTCTATCCAAAATGTATTTTTAATTACAAAGGTACAATCTATTTGTATTTTTTAAAGAACGTTAAGTTTTTCTTCTAAATCCTTACAGATACAAGTTTTTTAAAAACCTAAAAGTATGAAACAAAAATTTGATTTTTACCCCTTCTTCATTTTACTCCTGGAGGTGGCTGTATCAACGGGTAATGTGGTTTCTTGCAGACTTTTCCTTATATGTAAACATAATGTGTTTGTGCCCTTGACGTGTAGCACCATGTCAAAGGCATCTGCCTTTGGTATATGTTTACAAGCCCTAAAACATCCAGAGAGTAAACAGTGGGAAGCAAATGGGCACAGGCAAAGTGAATGGTTAATTTGGTTAATCAGCTCTGTCCTAAGTAGCATGGCCCTGGCGACACAGCCCTGCCGCAAGCTCCCAGCAGCGAAGAAGGAGAAAGCTAGCACGGGGGTAATTAGCTGAACATCACGTCTCATTGAGCTTGATCCAAGCTGCTGTCCATGGCTGAGGCCCTGATTGGAGAGGGCAGGGTGAGGAGCAGTTGGGGGAGCCCTGGGGCATCAGCAGCTTTTGGCTTCAGTTTGAGTTTATGGAGAAGCAGCTGGGGAGGAGACGAGTGTTGTCAAAGGCGAACAGGTGTACAGTGGGGGTTTACAGAGGCAGAACCTGGCACATCGGTTTGTTCTGGCCACTAACTGAGGGACACCATGGGAGGCAGATGCTGGTACGGAGATGCCAGTGGCATGGAATCCAGAGGCGTGGATCCTAAGTTGCTCCAAATTTTCTTCCTCGGTGCCCCAGGTGACTAAAACAGTGACTTTTAAATGTATCTAAGGTTCAGTGTTCCCCTTAGGAATTCTATGAACCGGACAAACACATCTTAATGAGCGTCGTGTAAAATAGGTCCACCATCCTAAATGCCCGCTGGGTTTTACGTGTTCAGTTTTCCCCTCCCCTCCTCCTCACATCCCACAACACTGGCAAACACGGATCTGTTTAGTATCTCAGTAGTTTCCCCTTTTCCAAAATGTCACATAAGTAGAATTACATCATTCCTTGTCTTTCACTTGGAATGCGTGTTTAAAGCTCACGTATGTTTTTGTGAACTTGATAACTCCTTCTAGTTATTACTGAATCGTCTCCATATTGTGACCGTTTCATCATGTAGCCATTAACCTACCGAAGGACATGCCAGTTGCTTCTAGTTCAGGGCGATTACAAATAAAAGCTGTCATAAAATTTGCACGCTGTTTTTCATGTGGATGTATATTTTTTCAGATCAGTAGGTAAGAGTCTTGGATCACAGTTGCTGTTTGGTGAGGTAGAATTGTGCTAGCCTCGTAAGACACAGTCAAGCCAACTGCCAAAGTAGCTATGTATTTTGGATTTGCATCAACAGTGGATGAGGGCGCAGCATCTTCAGTAGTCATTGGTACTGTTACTGTTTGGGATTTTAGTTATTTAGCTATAGGTATGTATTGGCGTTGCTTTGTTGTTTTAATTTGTATTTCCCTAATGACAATGATTTTGGGCATCTTTTTATATGCTTAATGGCCATCTGTGTATTTTTGATAGTGAAGTGTCTGTTCAGATCTTTTGCCCATTTTTTTAATTGGGCTGTTTGCTTCTTAATGCTGAGTTTGAAGAGGTTTTTAAAAATATATTTTGGTTACAAGTCTTTTATCAGATATGTGATTTGCAAA
Source organism: Acomys minous (assembly GCF_964271855.1). Lineage (NCBI taxonomy): Eukaryota > Metazoa > Chordata > Mammalia > Rodentia > Muridae > Acomys > Acomys minous. Next base: position 88,527,352 of record NC_140486.1, on the reverse strand, counting down.
TATTTTCCTCCCAGTCTATGGCTTTATTTTCCCCATTCTGTTAACAATATCTTCACAGAGCAGATTTTAAGTTTTAATAAAAAATTCAACTTATTAAAAAAGTCCAAATTTTAACAAAGCCCAATTTTCATAAAATACAAAGTTTATTTTTTCATGGACAATGGATATACTTTTTATTTAAAAACATCACGAACCAGATGTCATGTAGGTTTCCCCTCTTTTCTATGGTTAATTTTATGATTCATATTTAGTCTTACTCAAGGGTTTACATGTCTGTGGTGCTGGAAATGGAACCCACGGCCTTGCTCATGAAAGGCAAATGCTTCTGCTTTGAACTTCATCTCATACTGTCTTATTAAAATTTTAACTTGCAGGATTTTCGTAAAATGTAAATCTACTTGAGCAGGCATATTTTTCTTTCTGTATCTTTGTGTTACTGAGGAAATCAGTATTCTCTCTTTGGTCCCATTAATAGAAGAATTTAGAAACAAATGCAGAAAGAAGCTTGAAGACAATTTTATTACAGTAGGAAAGAAAAACAGGGCAGGCCAGCTGTAAATCTCAGCAGTTGCTAGGAGAAGGAGATGGAGAGGAGAGAGAAAGAGAGTAAATCATGGCTTTGAGAAAGCGGGCAGGTTAGTAACAGAGGTCAGCCAAAAGCCACGTGGAAGACAAGCAATTGCTAGACTGTCCTGGAAAGCATGTCCAGACTTTGGCGTTCTCAGGCTTTGTCTGATATCTGAAAGAAAAAGATAAAAGAGACAAACGGGGTGGGCAACCATTTTCTGGGTAGGTCTGAACATTGGGAAGGCCATAGTGCTACGTGATGGGAGCTCTGTGAGTGACTACATGGGGAAAAGGAGGTAGTTATTGGCTCCCACTTTCTTAGCGTGGCTTTAAGAGAATCAGTCTTCCTAATTGGTGGTCTCTCCCCAGACTATTGGCAGGCTCAGTTGGACTAAGGAACCAATAGTACATAATGTTCTAATCTTTGGAGCCAATCAAAATGTCCTGACTCCATCCAGAACCAAAGGTAAAGTTCATTCTCTTGACCAGAAGGAAACAGTTTTCTTTAAACAGGCCTCAACAAAGCCCTGGTACCAATTCTCAGTGATCTCTAAGATTACTATAACATTTGGAAAATTCAGAATCTCGTCTCCCCCAAGAATGGATCTGAACAGGAAAGAAATTATCATCCCAATATAAATGCTTTGATGAGCTCAAAAAGAATTTGTTCCTAACGTGATTTCAAGAGCTGTGATGTTGGGCTGGAGAGATGGCTCAGTGGTTAAGAGCGCCACCTGCTCTTCCAGAGGTCCTGAGTTCAATCCCAGCAACCACATGATGGCTTACAACCATCTATAATGTGATCTAACACCCTCTTCTGAAGATAAAGCACTCATATGCAATAAATAAAATAAATAAATCTTTTAAAAAAAAAGAGCTGTGATGCAGAAAACTCTTCCCAGACCTTTATGGTCTTCCCGTGTTAGTTAAGCTGGTAGACATTGGATGCCATATACAATTCCTGATTTTTTTTCATTACTGCTGGGATGGATAGAAGACTTGGGAGAAATATCACTGAAATTGCGTGGTTGAAAGGAAGCAGAACATACAGGATACAAGCCACTTTCATGTAATTAAACAGTAATGACCCTTGAGGTCAACCCAAACGTCCCACTAAGGACTGTTCTCTCACAGTGAAACCACTTGCAGAAAACTTATTTCCTTCTCCTCAGTGGTTAGAAAGTCATTTAATTCTACTCATCCGCTGCCAAATACCGCTTTAACAACACTATAAATTTTGGTGTGTATTATTCTTTCTGATTTTTAAATTTTTAATAATTGCAGTGATAATTTTTTCCTTAATCCAGTAATGAGTATTTTTTTCATAGTCCACGTATAGTGTATGTTTTACTTCTGCATAGTTTTATGACTGTATGGCCCTCTTAGCCTTGGGTTGGTATTTTATCAGTGTTGACAATAGGCATATTCTATAACCGAATGGTATGAACTTTGCTTTACATTTTCTACCACCCTGTTAAAAAGAAAGAGGTGTATTAAGGCTTCTATTTAATATTATATTTTTACCCATTTCTTCTAATATAAAAGGCTTCACACTTTGTGTCTAGATACAATGTTAGCTGTTGTATAACACTTAATGTCAATTTTATATTCATTGTGAAATATTCTTCCTTTTTCACTTAATGTCTTTAATTTAATTTATCATGTTTACTATTCTAATTTGAATTACTCTTCATTTCTCTAGGTATTTGCTAACCTTTTAATCACTTAACATGGGTTTGTTTTAGTGATTTTTTCCTAGTATAGTCTTTGGGGAGTTCACATAGATTTCTCCTCCTGTTCAATAGAAACATATTGTCTTTTACTGAAGGAGAATTTTTACAAAACTGTGCTTGTGGTCTTAATGAACACATCTGTCCCTATTACGTGAAGTTTCTTATTTGATGATTTTTTTTAAAAACTCCTGATTGCCTTTCTCCTCTCCACTCCATCTCTTCCTTTCCTCTTTTTCCTTTCCTCTCTTCCGTCTCCCTGTGAAGTGCAATAGAGTTGAGGGACTCTACAATTTTGGAAGGGATGTATCCTGTTTTTAATCAGACCTTCAATAGGAGGGCTACTGTGTGATGGCTTTTCTTCCTCTTCCTTGAAGATAGCGACGATGACAAGGAGTCCTCTCACTTTCCCACTGAGCCTGGAGATGAGTCCAATAAAGGCCCCAGGAGATTACTACTGATTAACGAGGCTTGAAACCGAAGCCCAGCTCCTGCTGCCCTCACCTTTTCCTACTGAGCTGATTCTGAAAGTCACTGTACACTGAAACTAGCAAAGGGAGTTCCATCTGCACCTCCTACTAACTAAACAACAACCTGCGGGTAGGAGCAAGCGGCAGCAGCTCAGAGCCCACCTCATCCTAGGTCCAAGGAAATGATCTCTCTTCCCTCCTTCTCCTTCTTGCCTCTTTTGGATGTTTCCTTCCCTCCCTCCTTCCCTCCCTCCCTCCCTCTCTCTCCTCCCCTTTCCTTTCTCTCAACTCCTCCACCTCTCTTCCTCTATTTTCTTCCCTCGATCCCACTCTAACCATTAAATATCTCCTAATTTGAAAATAGGTTTTGAAGTTGGCATCCACTTTTATAACCACATTTACAAAAATTAATTTGGCTACCTTTCAATTCTAAATGGTTTGGTGCTTGCGGCCAGTTTTTCATTCAATCATCTTCACATTTTAAAACTTCTAGAACTTCTCTGCCTTTCTTAGGCCTTATAGTGTCAGCTTCCAAAACTACTTTTTTTTTCCCAAGAAGTTTATACAAATGGCATACTTTGGAGGGGCACCCCTGTTGCTTCTAACATATAATTTGTCCAGGAACAGAATTCTTCGATGACAATTATTTCTATTTATAACTATGCATCTTCTGTAATATTAAGCTTCAAAATGGATGTTTGAGGCCAGTTTTATTTATACTCCTTTACACTTACATATTCTGGAAATATATCAAGATATGTGTATATATATATATATATATATATATATATATATATATATATATATATATATATATGCATATGTGTATCTAGATACACACCTAACATATATATTACCACTAAGAGGCTCATAAATTAACCCCTTTGTTCCTTCTGTTCTCAGAGTTGGCCGGGATGTGCTTCAAGGCAGTGTGTGCGCTTCCAGTCTGCAGGAGCAGTTCTTTTTCAGCTTAGCAAGGCTATTTTCTTCCTAGGTTGAGGGGTTTCCTTCTCCCATTGATCCTGGTTGTCAAGAATCTGTTTTGTGCGTGGTCACGGGCACTATCCACTTTGCTCCTATACCTGTCGTTTAAATCTCCCCAGGCTTGGTGTGCAACTCAGCGAAGCTTTTCGACTTCTCATTGTCTGACCCACTCCAGGCTTCGCAGCATCATTTAGAGTTTTGCCACAAAAAGGGGGGGGGGGTGGGAATCCCATTTTCCCCTTGCATTTTATTCCAAAGGCTTGTCTCACCCATGTACGTCCCTTAGATTTTAGAAGATGTTCCCCACAGTTTACTGTCTGATGCTTCCTTCTTCTTGCACGTTGCCATCTTCTTTCGGTTCCTTCCCGCCCCCTTGTTTTTCCTGTTTCTTTCACACTAGGCACTTTTCTTGGATTTATGGAAGTTCTTGAGTGTTGGCTCACACTGAAGAGGCTGGGGACCCCAGCTGCTTGGATGCCTCCGTGATTCTCTGAAGAGCTTTGAGCACCCCCGCTGGACACATTTGGTGTTTTCAGTACCATGAAATGATCATATTCTCCTGAGAGAAGATGCAGCATTCTCTTTCCTGGGCAGTAAAAGTTTACATGTGAGGAACCAGTGGGAAGAGGAGCCTAAGCGTAGCAGCGAGGATGCAATCATGCATTTAAATCCCATTTGTGATACAGACCCTGAGGGGTCCTGTGGTACCCAGGCTGAGCGGGTCCCCTACCTGCAACATAAGCAAACCTCCAAGTTCCTTCAGAGAGAGGACAGTGCCTACTAGCAATATAGGAAGTAGGACGGGTTCAGACAGAAGCCCGTCACATTTTAGCTTTCTGAATCCTTCTAATTTTTTGTCTTGCCTTTCTTCACTCTTTTCCTCTTGAAACACTGGTGTTAACCCTTGATTCTCCTGTGTCAGGAATGAGATTGTTTCTCTTCTGTCTCCTTCTGCACTTCAGGATTTTGCTCTGTTGTATGGATCTACTAAATTTCTTTTTCTACATATATGTATATATGTATGTATGCATGTATGATGTATAATCTGTCTGTCTGTCTGTCACGTACCATGTATCTATCATCTGCCTGTGCTGGCTACTTTTATGGCAACTTGACACAGGCTAGAGTCATTTGAGATGTGGGCAACTGCCTTGCAAAACGCCTCCATAAGACTGGACTCTAGGCAAGCCTGTAGGGTATTTTCTTCATGATTGATGTGCTTATGAGTGGTGCCATGCCTAGGCTGGTGGTCCTGAGTTCTATAGGAGAGCAGGCTGAGCCAGTATCAGCACCTCTCCATGGCCTCTGCATCAGCTCCTGCCCCCTGGTTCTTGCCTTGCTAGAGTTCCTGTCATGACTTCCCTTAATGATCATCAATGGGGCAGAAGCATAAGCCTAATAAACGCTTTCCTCCCACCTTGCTTTTGGTCATGGTGTTTTATCACAGCAATAATAATCCCAGGACACCATTTATCTGATTTTCAACTTCAAAATTTTCCTCCAATTTTTTCTTCTGTTTCCTCTAAGCATGCAGGTTTCTATATCTGAACAAATAACAGCTCTATGGTGGTTTTATAGGTGTTTGGAGAGAGAGAAATTAGGCATGCTTATTTTAGTTTTCTTTGGTCCCTGAAAGTCACATTGAGTTACTGCTTGGATCCATTTTAACCTCCCCTTTTTGGGGTCTGTTAGATTCTTTGTTGTAGTGTAAGCCTACCTTTCTGCTCAGTTTCCTTTCTCCCCCAGTTCCTGCTTCCCAGGGATTCCCTGATCTTATCTGAATCTTGTTCTAAATAATTTATTTGGAGATGATCTCCTTTTGGGGGAGGTTGTTTCTTCATACACTACTCGATTTTTAAAAAAGATTTATTTATTTATTTATTATGTATACCTTGCTCTGTCTGCTTGTACCCCTGCAGACCAGAAGAGGGCATCAGATCACATTACAGATGGTTGTGAGCCACCATGTGGTTGCTGGGAATTGAACTCAGGACCTCTGGAAGAGCAGCCAGTGCTCTTAACCACTGAGCCATCTCTCCAGCCCCCACTACTCGATTTTTAAGGTCACATTCGTGTTTATAGTATCCAGACAGCACAGAACACAGATTGATACGTGCAGGCTTGTCATAAAGTTGTGTGGTGGTCAGGTTCTCTCAGATCTGAAGGGAAAGAGAAAGTTGATATAAACATTCAACACTACCAAGGTGTCATTTCCTTCCTGTTGTGTGGTCCACATCTGTAATCTGCCCACAAGATTATGTAACAGATAATGTACAGGCAAAGCCCAGAGAACGTCTCTAAGTGTCTCTTTTGTTCAGGAAAACAAACAAAATGAAAACAGCCTCCCCTCCCCCCGAAGCAGTGTCTAGCATCTTTCTCTTTGTGTTTTGGTGCCATAACTGGATTCAGTGTTGGAATCTATGAAGCAAATATGTAACATTTTCATCTCCTTGAGGGTGTTTATGTTATAGAAGAGGGTGTCTGCAGCAACCAAAAGAGTGACATGACAGGGAAAGCTACCACCTATAGCATGTACAGTCTTTGCTATCAGCCTATGAAAATCCTTGTCATGCTCATTAGAACAAACCAAAATCTTTGGTTTTAAAAAACTCTCTTTGTGTGCGTGTGCATGCATGCATGCATGTGCATGTGTGTGTGTGTGCATTTATGTGCATGTGTGTGTGCATCATCCTGTGTGAGTACAGGTGCACACATGCCATAGTGCACATGTGAAGGTCAGAGGACACCTTGAGTGTCTCTCCTCACTTCCATCTTGCTCAAGACAAGGACTCCCATGTATGCTGGCCATGAACTTCTTGGCATTTTTTTCATTTCCACCTTCCAGGTCACCAGAGTTCTGGGATTACAGATATATGCTACTGTGTCTGGCTTCACACGGATTGCTCACATTCATACAGCAAATATTTAACCTATTGAGCCATCTCCCCAGAACTTTGATCTGTGTAAGAAAAATCTGAGTCATTGCCCCATCTTAGGTATCTTTCTTTGCCTAGGCACAATAGGCACAGTATTCCAAACCGGAAGAAAGCAATCGCTTTGCTGGTTTTTGTGTAGCAATACTGGAAGCTCTGCGACAAATGCATGGCCCGGCGTCAGGTGAGCTTGATTTCTCCTGATTTGCATTTCCTGAATTTACTTACTTCAGACTTCAGTGGAACTTTTTCATGCTTAATTTTCTCTAAGTCCTCCTTACATGATTTTATTTTATTTCAGTTTGACATGTTATGTGTATTTTTTTTTGCAACCAATCTTACATCTTTAGGCCCTTTGAAACAAGACCAAGTCTAAAAAATGAGTAATTAGCTACCAATGTTTTTATATCCTGATATTACATTATACTTAAGAGTCTTTATAATGTTGTGTTTCTGTGTATGCAGAAGCACCCAGAAGTGCTTGTGGATTTGAACTGTCATCCCCCACCTCCCAGGCTCTTTGTTGTTAATGAATCTCTGAATATGTCTCCTTTATTTTCTAAGGCATCTTTAGGAGTGCAGGCATCAACCAACTGGTTGTGTATGAACGGCCAGAGAACAGGAAACCAGTCAGGACTAGCCTTGTGGCAGAATATGTGAATTCCTGGATTAACCCGAGATTATTATATTCAACAAATGCTTAAACGCATTGGTCTGATATGACTAAACAGCAGCTCAGCCAAGCCAGCAGAGCTGCCAGAGTCACACTGGGCTGCAACAGCTGGAGACAGACATAGGAAACTAGAAATTATTCCGTCGCAGCCCCTCCAAACCATGTCTGACATGCTATTTATCTTCTCCCACTGAAACTCTCCTTCCGAATAAATGGGGGTGAGTGATAGCTAGGGGGTTGTTTGCCTTCTCCTGAACAAACAAGTCTGAATTAGGAATTAGAACCAGTGAGTCTAAAATGATGAACATGCTCACCCTGCCATTACTTGGAAAATGGGAAAAATAAATGTGATTACTACTTGGGAGGACTCATTGGTCTGAAGAACAGTTGGGACTTAATTGCAGGTCTAAGGCAGCACAACCAATGTTTTTTTCTTTAGCACAAGCTGGGGACCTTCCTCGGGGCAATAGGTGGGTAGTAGGACTCTCAGAGGGTGCTGTGGGTAACAGCAAGTCAGGGGAGGCCGAGAGCAGGGTGGAACCTGCAATGCTCCCTTTAATGGGGCAGGGTGATGGTGATGTCAATTTTTCAAGGGCCCGGAGATTATTACCTGGCATCTTGTTGAATGTATTTACTGTCTCAGCTTCTGAGTGCATATTTTTCTTCTTTGGGATGTGCTAGGAGCAGTGTGTGGTAGGGAGTGAGTGAGATTCTTTATTTCGTAGGCCCAGTATGCAGGACCGTCAACAGCTGTCCTTGATGTGGCCTATACTTTTGGAATAACACATCATGCAGTTTGCTTGAATTTCTAATTAAAATGAAGTGCTCTCTCCTATCGTAGCCAAATGAAGATTATGGAACAAGACTTAGAAACAACAAGGACTCATTTCAACAGTGCACCTAGCCTGCAAACTCAGAGTCCCTAAGCTACAAAGCAACATTGGACTTGTGGACTTTGGTGTGACTGTTGGTCACAGCATCACCGTAGATACTGTGTGTGTGTGTGTGTGTGTGTGTGTGTGTGTGTGTGTGTGTGCATCTTATAAAGCTAAGGCCTCTAAATAACATTCACACAGCAGTAACAACACATGTTAATATCGATGTACAATCTAACACACCAGAAGTTTTCTATAATGCCAGCCTCCAGTTACATGGCAGTCTGACCTTTTAGACAAAAATCATCTTATAATCAGGTTCATTTGCTATTTCAGAAATGACTAGACTGGCTGAGGCCCAACATCCACCAGTTGCCTGTTGCTTTTTCAATAGAATCCTATTAGCAGAAATGGACAGTCATTGTCTCCGGATAGTTCTGTATGGCCCCCAGTGCGTTCAGAAACTAAATTCTGTAAGAAATAAGGAAGCCATAAAGAATGCAGCTGCTCCTGGTCAGCTCAGACCGGAATGGAGTTGTGTGGACATACAACGTGATATACAAACACAGATAATGGCAATTGTGTACTCACAGTTACAGCTCTCTTAAGATGCTAAACACATGCACGTGGCGCGTCGTACCATCATCCCACATATCACAGAGGCAGCACCCACAGAAGAAGTCATATACGTTGTCCCAGAATCCTGCAGGAAGTAATAGCCAACGTGTGTCTAACATTCACTTTGGGTGAAATGCTCGGTGCTTTGTGTGTTTGAAAGTCAATCTTCACACTTCCTTTCTGGGGTTGATACTGTAACGAACCTTTTTACCCTTGGTGAGATGGAAGGAGTGTTCCCAGGGTCACATGCCAGCGGCTGCCTTCACCGCATGGCCCGCCTTTCTCCACCCCATGCCACTGCAGACATCCAGACTTCTGCGAGAAGTCTGCTCACGCAATCCTTTGTTAGGTTTCAAATTCAGCATTGTTTGTTTTTTTTATACCTTTCTTATTAAAACCACAAAAAATCCACTTACGAAAGAAAATAAGGAAGCTTCCCAAATGTATTCTTTTATATCCGACTCTGCCTCTCTTTGTGGCTGGCAGCTGGCAGCTGAAAGAATTAACTAGGTAGGATAGGCTTAGGGCAATGGGGGATATTACCGGACATAGAGATTTGGAAACTATTCTCATTTATAAGTCCCAGGTGGTTTCTCAGCAATAAATGAGTGGTCTCGCCTTAGCTATTACTTAGGCTGATATGACAGATATTTCTATCTGAGCCTGGGTGATCAGGTGTATGAACAGTGTTCTATAACATGTGAAAGCTAGGAAATCGAATAAGGCAAATTAATTTTAAAATAACTCTGGTCTCAGAAGGGCCCCTAGAAGGTCAACGGGTGCCAGAAGCCACACCATATGCAAAGTCAAGAAGCTGAGAAGGAACCAACTGTACGGATAAACCGGGCCCTGGAGGCTAGGAGAAGGGACAGGCAAAGACAGAGGATATGTGATGAATTAGACTCGACACTGACATCAGTGTGTACTCAGGGGTTGCCAGTTCGTCTTAAGTAACCTGGAGGGATATAACTAGTAAAACACAACTCCTTGTAGGAACTGCTACATTATGCAAATCCGTCCACAGTAAACTAAGACTGTTTTCTCTGCTGCTTGCTTCCAAAGAGAAATTACAGGTATAGACCAAAGGTTGAAGAAGCTAATGTTATTAATGGAAAACAGAGATGCTAATGAAACTGAAACCCAACAGAATGCAACTTCTGTATGAATACATAGGCAAATGTTATGATGGACATATGCACATATAGATATTCACATATTCACCTGGACAATTCTTCTTAGGACAACACTTCTTAGGATAGTTTTTATTGCTGTACTCTATCAAGTTACAGAAATCATCCAGACTCAATAGTAACTATGGCTTATCCCACCAAGGCATTTTCTATTTTGTTTTTGTCTTTTTGTGACAATGTTTCTCTCTGTAGCCTTGGCTGTCCTGGACTCGCTTTGTAGAACAGGCTGACCTTGAACTCACAGAGATCCTCCTGCCTATGCCTCTGCCTCTGTCTCCCTGATTGCTGGGCTTACAGGAGTGTGCCGCTATGCCTGGTCCCACCAAAGGATTTTAAGATGTCATACTTATCTTCCCAACAGTCCTCAAAGACCACAGTACTGCCCTGATTTTAAGGAAGAGGAAACTAAAAGTTAGTGGAGTAACTTACCCAAGAGCTAAGAATCAGAAGAACCTGAGGCAGAGACTCAAGTTTGCCTGTTTCCAAAGTCCTGAGCTTGTGGTCTGTGGGAGGACTTTTTCAGGAGAATGCCCTGTTCAGCACTCTCACAGTGGAGCCCCACGTACTTCCCAAAGTCACGCTTGCACATGAGCTCCAGAATGTTCAGAGTGATGTGAAGAAAGATACACGAGTTAGCGGGCCATGGTGGCGCACACCTTTAATCTCAGCACTCGGGAGGCAGAGGCTGGTGGATCGTGGTGGCCAGCCTGGTCTACAAAGCGAGTCCAGGACATCCAAGGCTAATACAGAGAGACCCTGTCTTGAAAAAACAAAAACAAAAACAAAACAAAACCAGAAATATACGTGATACATAAACTACAGTAAACTAATATTAAGTACACAAAGGTTTGTCTGTAACATAGCACATTGGGCAGCTCTTTGTAGGGGGCAATGGTATATACACTAATACAAAAAAAACCACACACACAATACTGTTCTTAATGGCCATGATGTGTTACAAAACAGTGTGCATGATACAGTGGCATTCTGCACATAAACAGATGTATACCATAAAGTCATAAGATGATCCAGAAGAGGGTGCAAGTATGCTTAGAAACACTGGGGCCAGAGAGAGAAGTGAGAATGAGGAAAAATGCTACCATTTTGCTCCATAATTTTTTAAAAAAAAATCAAATCATATGAACAGTTAAATTTTCATAAAAAGAAGTCATTACCCTTGTATGTGACAGTGGATTTTATTTTTGGCCACTGCAATTATCTGGCAATAGTGTGTTTATATATTCATAAACCTTTAAGATACACCATTATACAGACTAAATTTTAGGAGTTTGTTGGACTCTTTTCAACTGTCTTGCCCTGCACTCATTAGTCAGTTTGTGCTTTGAGCATATCTCATCTCCAGGTAATCTATATGAATAATGATTTCAGATAAACGTCTTGTAATGGAGAAGAAGCATCAGCAAACAACACAAGTCAGCAACTTTAGGTCTCCACAAAATAAAAGTATCATAGACACATCTTGTTGATAACTCTAGTGACCTAAGAGCAAGCAGAAGATGCAGTAAGAGAAAGAACTCAGAATCCACTGGTGACTCACAAGGTATTCTGCCATGCTCCAAAGTTAAGAGGAGGGAACAGGTTGATTGGCTTTTACAGGAAAAATGGCGTGTATACAGCTACCTGGATTTTTGGAATCCATCTTTATGGACATTCAGTATGCTGGTAAAGATTTGTTTGGCGGGTCTTTCTTCTGTCCACGAAAGATATATCCTCATTTAACTAGGCTCCAATAGGTAGGCAGGGCCAGAGTTAGAGATACAATCTGTGTCAGATTGGAAGTTTGTGGTGGTCAGATGGACAGCGTCTAAAATCACCTGGGAGACAAACTACTGGGTATAGCTATCAGGAAGTTTCTAGAATGAAATAACTGAGGTGGGAAGACCCACCCTTACCATGGGCGGTACTGTTTCACAGGCTGGGAGTCTTGAACCGAATTTTTTTAAAAAGTCGAAAGTAGGCCAAGTACGCACCTTTATTGTGCTCTGCTTCCTAACTGTGGCTACACGATGGCCAGATTCCTCATGCCCCTGCCTCAGTGCCCTGCTCACTTAGGATGGACTACATTCTCAAACTGAGCTGAAGCAAGCCTTTCTGTCTGTACATTGTTTTTGTTGAGTATTTTGTCTTAGCAAGCGTGTGGGTAATACCAAAGCCGTGGGACAAAACAAGCTGTGCCATTTTGCATTGACAAAAACAGAGAGAGGAAGCTTCTTCTAGCTGAATGGACAGTGGATATCAGACCTGTGGTAGCCGTTACCCAGGTGGCAATCCAAATGTACTAAGCTGTAGCTGAAATCACTAGGCAGCCTGGGCTACCGTCTCATTATTCCGATAGCGCCAATGTGGCCTTTCATAACACACTGTCATTGTCACACTTGTCTCAGGAGCATCAGATGAGGATGGCCATTAGTTTGCATTTTTGAAAACATGTCTGGATATCTGACAAGTTTTATAGACAAATTAAATTAATCACAAGATTCTGGCTGGTGGCTTGTCCCGATGACATTATAGCCATGATGGCATTTTTTCCCCTGTTAGTTCCTAAAGTGATGGACAATAAATAAATAATAAATAAATTGTAATGATAGTTCCCTTTGCTTGGCAATGGGAAATCATTGGACACAAGCAAATGCAGTGTGCCATTTCAGATACATTTCTGCAACATGTAAAGAAGGTGGTTAGGTTTGAGGGATTAAAGACTCCCATCTGAAAAGACCCCGTTCCTCTCGGTCCTGACTCATCTTGCTTATTACCCTCTGAGTTTGGCTTTTGTTTGGTTTGCTAATTATACTTCCTCCTAATCTGCAATTATCAATTTGCCCATCCTGTTTTACTTTATCCTATTATCCATGTAAGTATCATCTATTTAAGATTATTATCTCGCGGAGAGCCACCGTCAGCAATATTTTTACACTGTGTGCCAGAGTGCCAGAAGGCGAGTAACTGAGGAAGAAAAGTGGGGAGGGGGTTGAGAAATAGACTGGGCACTGACTATAGCCATTCCCAGAGGTGAATGCCTAGACAAGACCTCACCGTCCTCCTGCCAATCCAGAGGAGGTGGCCCCAGGCACTGCAGAGAAGTGAATCCCCCAAAAACGACATCTAGCAGAAGGTCAGGCCTTAGGGGGCCCAGGAACCTCCTGAGTCGGAGTGGAAGGCAGGATACTATCAAGTACCTCTCAACCCTAGCTTGCTGCCCTGTGCCACTGGGCCCAGGCCCTGCAGCTCTTATCTGTATTGTGCAGTGCTCAATGGCGCGCCTTGCATCCGAGGTTTGATAAAACGCATATGGATGATGGTAAATACAGATTAAAATAAAGCGCGGAGAAGCCGAGCCTATTAACTCACCTTGAGGTCTTAGGCCTGGTGGAGAATCCAGGCAGAACAAATGGACCCACGATGCTCCAAGCCAAAAGCCCCCAGTGGGAAGACTCTGGGACCAGCATGAGTGCAGGAATTAACTACGCACTCCCTTTAATGTTCATCAGAACCTAACGCTGCCAATTTACAGCACTTCAGCACTTCGGGGCCTCTCAGAGTCTTTCCAATTATGCTAGTTGGGAGGTGACTGGCCCATGGTCCCCGTGGTGAGATTGTGGAAGCAGAGCTGAGCGCCAGAGTCCTGGGGTTCCAACGTGCCCGTCCTAATGAAGCAGCATTGTTCACTCCATTCTTCTGCCCGCGACCCCTGCACCCGCTTAGCATTTCCTCTGCTGGGTTTCGCCACACTCAAACTAGAGAGAAGGAGTGGCACATTCGCGCGGCCAACTCCTGGAGCAGAGTGTGTGGAGCCTTATATTCCTAGTTAAAAAGCAATAAATCTTAAGTCAGGTAATGAATTCCATTCTGAGTAATTTCATTATGGATGGCTATTCAGAGGCTATAGAAGGCAGGCAGGGTGACTGGAAAACCTGGTATAATGTGCTGGCTTTTTTTCCCCCCGTGCCAAATTAATGGCGAGGGCCTTTGATGCTCCATTTAGGCTCCCTTATTATCAGAAATATTATACAATCTGGAGCTGGGGCCTGGGTGCAGCAACTGCAGGGAGGGATCTTAACGTTGGATCTATGGCTGGCAGGATTCCATCGCTAAGCAAGCCCCGAGCTGCACTGCATGCAGCCTTCTACCCCACAGCTCAGCCTCGCTCTGCTGGAGTCCAGAAGGGATACATGAGGGAAGAAGGTCCAGGGACAGATGGATGGTGACAAACAGACTTCCTCCCTGAGATTTCTTTTTTTAAGCTTCGCAAGCTCAAATGACTTATATTTGTTCGGAACCATTTCGTTCACTCCATCTTACAGTCAGTCTTCCGCTTTTCTTTGCCATGGCCATAGTGTTACGTTCCCGCTCCGGAACTTTAACCCGTCTGCCCTGGAATTCAGTGTGCTTCCCCGACCTTAATGCATACCTTCATCACCTGGACCTCCTGATCTCCACCGTCCTGACTCGGTAGCTGTGAGGTGCTCGGGTCCCGGACTCTTCTTTTGTAATAAGTTCCGAGCTGAGCCACGCTTGGGCTTGAAAGGCCTGAGGATATATACGAGTGCTCAAACTTTGGCCTGAGAATTGCCAAATGGTCTGCTAAAGCAGAGATGCTGGGCCTCGCCCGGAGTTTCTCGCTCTGGAAGTCTGGGAATGGATCCAAGACTTTCATTTCCCATCACTTCTCTCCTGACGCTAAAGCTGCTGGTCGAGGCTGCTCACTTGAGAACCATTGCTTTAGAGAAACAGCTCTGGCTGCATAGACCTATCAATCAAATAAAAATAAGGAAATACAAAAGCATAGAGTCCTAGGCTCCAGCCCAGATGAACAGAACTAGAATTAGGTGTTGAAGTTCCCAAGTGACTTGCAACTATGGCTTGAGCTCCCTCGCTCTGAACGCTGCCTTCCAGTGTGTCTTCTCTACGGACAGATAAGAAAGTAGATGTACACACTCGTCCCTAAGTTTGTGTTGTATTGTTATATCCCAGAACGTGGGATAAACAGGATCTCTTCATTCAGATGACCTCTTCTGTACTGTCACCTCCCTGTGCTCCCCCCTCCTGCCCCCACATCTATTTCCTGGTTCATCCCAACCCCCACTGAGAATCACAGGCAGCTGGGTACCCGTCCATCCCCAGCCTCCTCTAGACAGTGTTTCTTAATTCCAGGAGTGATTCAGATTCCTGCCTCCCCTTCGCATCCCTCCTTCAGCTCACGGCCCTTCTGAACAGCCCCCGCAAAACCTGGGTCCACACTAGGCTTGCTTGTAGCGCCTCATGAGCTAGACCTTGCTCATCTGTCTGGTCCCCATCAATGCTTCAGGCTACATTTCAGCCACCAGCAGCAGGTTCTGTCCTCATAGCTATCGGGTTGTTTTGTTTGTTTCTCTGTGGTTCTGGACTTAGGGCGTCTTCCGGCGCATCGCTGTTTAAGTGCTTGTCTTCAGCTTTCCTACTGACACAGCCGTTCTGAGTGTAGGGATTAGATTATATATATCTGTATAAGCCTGCACCTTTCACCCCCAACACAGGAACCCCTTTGAATGCTTACTACTTAAAATGGGGGCCATGGGGCAGCAGCATTGATGTCACCTGCTTGTTGAACTAAATGCAGACTCTCAGTCTCCTCCCATGTCACCAAATCCAAATCCTCCTCTTAAGAAGATAAGCAAGAAACTTTGCATTCTGCGGTAAAATAGCAAAGCAATTAAGGGAATGGATTCTGGCCTAGGCTTTGAAGCCTAGGATCTCAGGGCGAGTACCAACACGCTCTCCCCATATCTCCAGTGGGAATAAATACTACTACTAATAATAAATATCTCCTTATGGAGATGAAGGAGCATTAACCAAAATATTGTAAGCAAAACCCTGAGAACACCGCAAGCACTCAATAATGAATGCAGTATCATTGCCCAATTAAAACTGGATCGCTTTAATTGAATTTTAACTGCCACCTACAATAGACAAGAAAATGAATCACAGTTCTGCATGGATTTCAGAAACATGAAATGTAAAAGGTAATAAATAAAAATATTAAACGGCCTTTAGCAAACGTTAAGGAGCATGTCGAATAATTCCTGCGTTGAGCCTTAAGCTATCCGGCAGCGGATAGCTTTTAAAATTACCATCCCCCGCCCCCTGTTTTTTTTTTCTTTTTTGCTGTGTCACCAGGGTTTCCTCTACTGAGCAGTTCTTCCAGGCTGCTTTATTCTGCTCCACCCAAAGAACAACTTCATAGAGTGAATTTGTTTCCCTGACTCTTGGATCTCTTGTTGCCTTCACAATTACCAGAGCGGCCATAAACGGCTGGCCATGCTTGCCGGAAACCTATGCACATACTGCCCCCTAGGGGATCCCTTCTGTCATCACTCTCAAAAACAAGAGAAATCCCTTGACTTAACTTGGCCTCAGAGTAAAGGCCCTGAAATCGCTACTGTGACTGCTTGCCCAGCTTTTTTTTATTATTAATTTATTCAAATTACATCTAAATTGTTATCCCCCTACTTGTCTCCTCCAGTTCCTCCCTCCGTCCCTCTTTCACCCTATTCCCCTCCCCTAGGTCTGTGACAGAAGGGGACCTCCTCCCCCACCATATGGTCACAGCCTATCAAGTCTCATCTTGGTAGACTGTCTGTTCTTTCTCTGAGTGCCACCAGGCCTCCCCACCAAGGGGAAGTGGTCAAATATGGGGCACCAGAGTTCATGTCAGAGTCAGTCCCCACTCTCCACATAACTGTGGATAATGTCCTGTCCATTGGCTAGATCTGAGTAGGGGTTCAATGTTTACTGCATGTATTGTCCTTGGTTGGTGCGCTAGTTTGAGCAGACCCTGCTGGGTCCAGATCCACCTGTCATGGTGTTTTTTTTGTAGGTTTCTAGGACCCTCTGGATCCTTCTATTTTGCCATTATCCCATACTTCTCTCACGTAGAGTCCCAATAGGAGGTCCCCACATCTATTCCAATCTCCTGGTAAGTGGAGACTTTCATGGGACATCCCTGTTGGGCTAGTGTCCAATTACAAGTGAGTATATACCATGTGACTCTTTCTGAGTCTGGATTAACTCACTCAGGATGATCATTTCTAGTTCCATCCATCTGCCCACAAATTTCAGGATTCCCTTGTTTTTTTGTTTTGTTTTGCTTTTTGTTTTTTGTTTTTGTTTTTATAGCTGAGTAGTATTCCATAGTGTCAATATACCATAGTTTCTTTATCCATTCTTCAACTGAGGGACACTTAGGCTGTTCCATGTTCTGGCTATAATGAATAAGGCTGCTATGAACATGGTTGAGCATGTCCTTGTTGTGTGGTGGAGCATCTTCTGGGTATATTCCAAGGAGTGGAATAGCTGGGTCTTGAGGAAGCCCTATTCCCAGTTTTCTGAAAAAGCGCCAGATTGATTTACAAAGTGATTGTACAAGTTTGCACTCCCACCAGCAATGAAGGAGTGTTCCTCTTTCTCCACATCCTCGCCAGCATGTGGTGACACTTGAATTTTTGATCTTAGTTATTCTGATGCATGTAAGATGGAATCTCAGAGTCGCTTTCATTTGCATTTCTCTGATGAATAAAGATGTTGAGCATTTCTTAGAGTGTTTTTCAGCCTTTCAACATTCCTCTGTTGAGAATTCTCTGTTTAATACTGAGCCCCATTTCTTAATTGGGTTATTTGGTTTGATGGTGTTTAATTTCTTGAGCTCTTTGTATATTTTGGATATTAGCCCTTTGTCAGATGTAGGGTTGGTGAAGATGTTTTCTCAGTCTGTAGGCTGTCGCTTTATTCTGTTGACAGGATCTTCTGCCTTACAGAAGCAACTAGCACCGCACCACTATGTGTATTAAGCAGTAACTAATTGCAGCAGTGTTGGAATCTACCAGCATCTGTGAGGCAAAGTGTAATATCTAATGCTTGGGTTTATTTTCCTCCAATGTTAGAAACGAAGGCATTAACCACAATGAGTCTAGAATGAAAACTGACATGAAGGGGACACAGTCATGTCTCATGGTGTGTCCAAAGCTTAAGATGCTGAAGAATGATAGTGTGGTGTTATCAACTGAGGATATTAATTCAAAAAGTGGCCACTGTGCCCTGGATAATGTTCCCCCCACAGATCCCTGCTCTCAAGGGAGTACCATTCCAACTAATATCTGTGGCCATCCACGTCATCTCTCAGATGTCCCTCAGGGCTTCCTGTGAGTTTCCTTTGGCTCTGGGGAGAGTCTAACTTGTCTTGGAGCAGAAACTAAGGGTAGCTGTGTCCTGGTCACTCCCAAAGCTTCTCACGTATCATACACCAGTATACCCCCCCACACAGTGCCCCCCATCTTTCCTATCATCTAATAGGCTGCTTTTGCTTTCTTCCTTTTTGTTTCGCTGCTTTTTGTGCCATTTTAAGGTTCTTTACTGGCTTTGTTTACTTTGTGTGTGTGTTTTCCTGGCCTTACTCTAAGCCTTGCTGGAGCCTAACTAACAACCGTGTACGAAGCCAATGACTAAACTACCCCCAGCCCAACCTCGTCCTCTGACCTCAGTCTTGTTTTGCTCTGTATCACCTTCGGTTCCTGTTGATGCTCCCATAGGTATAGATTCCCATCTCTTCAACTTAGATGAAAATCTTGGCTTCTCAATAATATACAGGTTGCAATGTTGCTAGACATATGTGCCTTATACATAATACTTAATCACTGTATGCATATATTTAATTACTGTGTGTGTGTGTGTGTGTGTGTGTGAGTGTGTGTGTGTGTGTTTGAGAGAGAGAGAGAGAGAGAGAGAGAGAGAGAGAGAGAGAGAAAGAGAGAGCTGATATTTGTCATGGGATCTTTATCTTGGGTCTAGAATAGAGAGAGCACACCTGTAGGTTTCTGTCCCGTGCTCGTTCTAACTCCATCTGCTAGTCTCCTGGGTATCCTTCCTGATGCTTCTAGTCTCCTTGGGTATCCTTCCTGATGCTTCTAGTCTCCTGGGTATCCTTCCTGATGCTTCTAGTCTCCTGGGTATCCTTCCTGATGCTTCTAGTTTCCCTCTGTCGCTGCCTTGGAGAAGACACTAGCCCAAACCCTACCGCTCTTGGCGTGTCTTGGAGATGGCCAGAGTTCCTTTGCCTGGGAAGTTGCTGGTAGACTCACCTTGCCGTGACCACGGTGTGCCCTTCCTCATCCTTGAGCCCTTCCTGGGGTCCTTGCTGAGATGGCGATCAGGCAGATGGTGAGGCTGGAAACTATTCAATCCAGCATGGCTCATGTGCCTGAATTCTGTGTGGTCCTCCACACCAGACTTCTTTCTTTCTCACGGCTCTCCGGAGATGAGACCGAAGTATAGAACAGACAGGTCACCTTCCACCACACCGTTCAGTCAATGTCATCCACGGGGCTTCCATGGCCTTCCCTTAAGCCACTAAAGAGCCACTCTTGGTACTCCAAATATGTCCTTCTGCACTTTTGACCTTGCTGGCCACTTGTCTGAGGAATCTCTAATTCTAGAAGAACGTTGGGGACATGGAGAGCCTCTTAGTAAAGGAAACAGAGCTGTTAACAATGACGCATGCTTGCAATCCCAGCATTCAAGTTGTGGAGGCAGAAGAATCATGTTTAGGCTAGCCTGGTCTACACAACTAAGATCTTGTTTTAAGCAAACAAACAAACAAGGCCTGGGGGTGTAGTTCAGCTGTAGAGTGCTTACTTAGCGCACGTAAGGCCCTGGCTCAATTCCCTAGCACTGAAAAATAATTGGCAGGCACGTATATGGAGCATCAACTGCTTACCAGGTACTATGCATTTTTAAATTTCTAACTAATAGCAGCGGTAATAGCAGTTTCACAACAGGAGAGACAAGAGTCTTATTAGAGAAGTCCATGGAACTCCCTGTTGTACAGATCAACACAGCAACAGCAGAATTTAAACCTATGCTGTACTACTTTTCCTTGGCTAGGGGGTCTTTATTTGAGACCCACTTGTACCCTTATTTGGCAAGTAAAATGGATGACTCATTTCCATCCTTAGAGAAACATTCAACAATATAGAGGTTAGAAGCTGAGTTTATTACTGTTGGTCTTTTCTCCCATCCCTCTCATTATGGCTGGAGTTGAGACATTTTTCTCTCCAAGGCTGCACTATATGAGTCTGGCACACAGGGTCTCCCCTCCCCTCCATCATCTCTTCCACCAAGCCAAATGCCAACTTTCAGCTGTGATTTCTTGACCCCAGCCAACCAGCCCAATGAGAGCCCCAGGTGCCGGCAGCAGGGACAGAGGTAGAATCAAACCCTTGAAGTGTCTGTCAGCGGTTCCCTAACAAATAGCTTCATTTAGACTTTCTCTTGTACAGGTCAGCCGCTGTGGGTCCACCCGAGGTTGCTAAAGGCCACCTCCTGCTCTCTCTTTCCTGTTCTGGAAAACAACACTGAAACGGTAATGAGCCCAGAGGAAGCCAGACAGACAGGAAAGAAACAGGCTCTTGGGTGTGGGTGCTTGCGGAAGACTTTGGGGGACCATCTGTCCCCTGAGAAAGCGCTTATTTGATTCCGTCATGGCCGGCAGCTAGTCTCAATCTCATTAGTGAGGAAGGAAGGTGAGACTCATTTCAGAGTGAGCAGTAACTAGGATGACAGACGTAGGGGGAGCGGCTCCAAGAGGCTCCTTTGACAAGGGCCACTGGTGATGCAAGAGGTGCCCCGGAGAGAATTTCCTGGAGCAAACGCAGAGGTGGTGGACATTATTTTTAGACAGTACTGGTATTTTTAGTGAAAGTTCAACAGCTTTTCCATTTTTGGGTGTGTGGAGGGGAAAGAGCTCACTTCCTGAAGATAGTCATATCCTTTGCCAGGAAAAGGATTTAGAGGTGCTCCCGGGTCACAGGAAGTGCCTGGCGATTGGTAAAGACTGCTGACATAATGGTAGCATAGCCTACTGTTGTGTCAGAGCCCACATATTCCTTCCTGGCCCTTGGATCCAGGTCGGGGGGTGGGGGGGGGGTGTGTGGGTTTCCTGTTTTTCACTCTCGGAAGATCTTCCTACTTCCGGGACCTGCTCTGGAGAATAAATCAAGAGATTGCTGGAGTAAGCAGACGTAGCTACAGGTACTAGACAGTACTTTGGTGGCAAGAAACGCTGAATGCGCCCTGGCGGCTCCTAGAGCTGCTGAGTCATCCCTCCCTGTGCAAGTCAGGTGGGGTCCAGTATCATAAAGCTCTTAATCTGCATCTGCAGCCGGCTTGTCTGCCAGAGATGCCATTAGGTCCCGCATCACATCCATTCCTGAATCCCTTCAGCCCATCCCACTAATCTCCCCTCTGTGATGTCACTGATGCCCATCACCATGTGTTCTCTTCCCTTTGTGGTCCCTCCTCCGCATATCTGAAATAGCTGTGGTCATAGGAGACAGAGGGCCAATTTAACACTGTTTCCTCTCTTCTTTTTTCACAGTAGAGGCTGTTAATTGGCCAGGACATTCTAACTGCCAAACCTAGGCATAGGTGACCACACAGTCCTCCTCCTCAGCATCCTTCAGCTCTCAGAACAGATCAATTGGGACTGACGGTTGACGTAAAGTCAATCTGCCATCTTGGTGCTCTTGTTTGTTGTCTACAAACTAAATCTGACGGTGTTTCTTCCCTGATGAGAGATTTTCTGTCACTTTGGTACCTTCAAAGTGCTTTGCAAACTCCTGGCAGGTGACTGGATCTTTCAACAGCCTGACTTCCCTCCACACAGTGATTTTCCCTGTGCACAGACTTTTGTGGGCTTTCTGCTCATTCCCAGACACTCCTGGTTCCCTGTAACTCTTCATTTTGCGCAGGGTGCTCTTGCTTTCTGGGTTCTTCTTATTCTTCATGTTCCATCTGCAAAATTTCACTGATGTTTTTTTAACCCTCACAGTCCTTCCCGTTATTTTTTTTCCATGGTTTCACTGACAGAATTATTACCCCCTCCAGATGTTTTCATAGATTTCTTCTTTGGTCTCCAGTAAGCATGCACTATGTTAGGTGTGGTGGTCATATCTGCAAGTTCAGCCCTCAGAGGCAAATAAAGAAGGGTTATGCAGGCCAAGCCAACTCGGCCACATGGCAAGACTCTCTCTCAAAAACAACAAAACATGAATTACTATACAGCATGCATGTCGTAACACATTGCAATCATTCGCATAGTTATATTGTTAGAATTGTGGTTAAGAATTTATTCGTGAACTATCCATTTTTACTGCATTCTATGTATTGTGCTACTAGTAGGCAAATTAATACACAAACTAGATGTATTAGATGTATAATGAGCGTTGTTGACTGAATAAATGGTAGTGATCCACTCCAGGTGGTAGGTGTAGGTGTGGTAAATCCTTTTTATTGGTTGCATAATGCTGTGTATTATGAATATTGCATAAGACGGACACTCATTTTATAGTGTGTGTGTGTGTGTGTGTGTGTGTGTATGCAGACAGTGAGTCTCTCTTTCCACTCTGTGGGCCCTGGGGATCAAACTCCGGTCATCAAACTTGGTGTCAAATACCTTTACCCTCTGAGCCATCTGTCTGACCCTGGACATTTATTTTGTGTCCCAGGTTTGCTGTGGTTACTGTCATCACCGTGACCAGTAAAACAAATGCATACATAAATTCCTTGATACCTAATGCCTTTGTTTTTAATGAGATAAAATTTCAAGAATGAAATGGCTAGGTTGAACAATAAAGTATGTTTAATTTTTCTTTTCTTTTCTTTCTATTTTTTCTTTATCCTTTTCCCAATCTTCTTTTTATACTAACAAACAAACAAACAAACTAGACCTCCCTCTGGCCTTAACTTTCAGCGACCTTTATGCCGCTGCTTTCTGTCCACTGGGTCTACAAGAGTGAGTCGCAATGCCCAAGTTTAGTTTTTAAATTATTGCCACACTCTTACCTAAATCACTGTAATGCTACATTTCTGTTATGCTGTGTACAAATTATTTTTCTATCCATCCCACCATCACTGGGTATGATCCATTCTTCAATTTGCATTTCTAGTGGTAATAAATAGCATCTCATGCTATGTGTGGGGTGCACACACACACACGTGTGTGTGTGTGTGTGTGTGTGTGTGTGTGTGTGTGTGTGTACATGTAGAGTCCAGAGGTCAATGTCAGATGTCTTCTTCGGTGTTCTTCACCTTTGTTGATAGCAGGTCCCTTAGTGAACCTGAACCTAGACTGACTGGGCAGCAAGCCCCAGGGGGCCTCCTGTATCTTACCTCCCAGCATTGGGGTTACAGACACTGCTGGGCCTTGCTTTTAGGTGGATGTTGGGGGTGCTCTCAGGTCTACATACTTGTGTAACAAGTATAACACTCACTTTACCCACTGATTTGCCTCACCAGCCCTTCATTATGACATTTCTTTGACACTAATGACTTTGGGCATATATAAAAATATTTGTTCTTAAATTATTTGTTTATTTGTTATCCTTTATCTAGATGTTCATAGTTTTACTTTTTTATATGCATATTTATCCTTTTGCAAAGCTAGGAATTAAATTTTATCCATTTTTCTCCTGATGTATTCTTTAGCTAATCTGAAACATTTTTACGAATTTTGTATGTGTTATAGGGAATATTTTTTGGATATGTCTTTCAAGTATGTGAAACTATCTTTCCAATATCTTCCCTATCTGTTTTGTTTGCCTGTGGTTTTATTTCTTGGCTCTTTTGCCATTCATAGTCTTTATTTTTATATATTCAAATATTCTTGTCCTTTCTTATCTAATTCTTTAATTCCCTATCTTGGTTATCTCGCATATCACATAAACAATCTCCTGTGATTATATATAAAATATAATATTTATATGATATATACGTGCTTTTTTCCAACTTTTGTCTTATGGAATTTGATTGGTTTACAGCTGGTTCTCATCTGCTCTCTGATGTGATTGATCTAAGTAACGTTATATTACTACAGCCATTGTGTGACAGGTAATTGTTGGACCTCCTTTTAGGTATCTAGAAACCGAGGTAGATCTGCACAGGCTGCCTCCCTCCCATTTTCACAGTCACACACCTACCTTTCACTGAGTACTTCACCTAAAGGCTAAAACCTATCAAACTCTCTCAATAGTAAAAACAACTCTATTCTAGAGTGTTAAATTACCTTTACACTGATAGACCTGTACTGTTTTTAGAGACATACACTGTGGCTTAGAATCATGTGGCTATTTGGGATGTTGGAGATTGGACCTAAGCCTCAAGAATGCTACAACTCTATCCCCTGGAATAGCTTTTTGGGAAGCTTGATGTCTTAACATCTAGCTTTTCCTCCCTTTTCTAAAGTCAATATTCTAATTTATCCCCAGAAAAAGTTCTCTTTTATCCACCTTTAGCTCTGGGATTCCAGTAGAGTTGGTTCTATGCACTCTTCCAAAGGGTGAAATCAAAAGGTCAACCCGAAGCCTTCTCTTCCCATCAGGATGACTCATGAGGTACCGAACCGGAGCCAACTGAGACACAGAGGCTTCTAGGAAAGATTTGTCAACTTTCTTTTTCTCCATCTTAGTGGCTCTAAGAAAACATTGTCATATTACCAAGATATACTACCAGCCATTGACTGACCTGTTACTAGATCAAGGAAAATGCAGTAACAAAATGGAAGATAAAATTTGATCCAAGTATATGAAATGTCATATGAAACCCATGGCTCTGTGTAATTAATAGGCACTAATAAAAATACCAACTTAAAAAAATGGAAAAAGGAGAGATAGAAGATGAAACTGGACACAGTGTCTAAATGGTAGATCAAACTTGGTGTAACATGAATCTTGTGTCTGTTTAACTAAGTGAACCAGGAATTTTCCTATTAACAAATCTATTGTAAAGACAGATGTGGTAGTGTGTGCCATTGATCCTAGCGCTGAGAAAGCTGAGTTTGAAGCATACTTGAGTTAATAGTGAGGTAGTGAGACACTGTCCCAACAACAACAAAAACCAAAAAGTAGGGGAAAAAACATAACATATTTTAGATCAGCTTTTCTATCTCCTGCAACCGAAGATCTTAATACCATAGGCCTTCTCGGGTGTAATATCTAATCATGCTTCTTAAAGACTTCTTAATATGATATAATTTCCTAATCATCATGCATGGTGAGAAGAATGCTCCTTCAGCACAGTCACTGAGGAAAGTGCAGAAGCATTGGTGTGACAGTGGCAGAGAGACAGGGCTAAGTCTCTGGGGAGAAGTCTTCCTGAAGGGTGACAATGACAGGCATAGAAGTTCACCCTAGCTGAGGTGGAGGCAATTCTAGCCGGGGCTTGTCCTTAGTGTCGGAGCCCTTTGAGAGGGGCAGCTATGGACAAAAGTGAAGAACTCCTCACTGCAGCTTTGCGAAGCCACTTCTAATGCTTTGCTATTATTGGTGACAAGCATGGCTAGTGCAACATCTCCAAAGTGTGAGGACTCTAGGGAAAAGAAGAGAAGAGAAGAGAAGAGAAGAGAAGAGAAGAGAAGAGAAGAGAAGAGAAGGGAAATGGTATCTGTGGAGAAACAGGCTCATACAGGAGGATACTGATTATAAGAATGAGCGGTGCTTGCATGGGCGGATGGATGTAGCAGAACCGGAAGTGAGATCCACAGACCTGGAGGCCCCAAGGATGCAGACGGGCTAGGTGAAGAAGAGAAAGAAGAGTAGGTGCCATAAGATAAATCAGTGCCTTTCTCCTCAGCCTATGCCAGACACCGGGACAACTCCATGGAAAAGTCTGGATGGTGGGGGATGGGGAATGAATGTGGAAAGACCTGCAGTCTGTGTTGGCCGAGGAGAGAGATACCTCACGGACCACTTTGCCATCACAAATGAGCTACAGCGCACTTTGTTTGCCAGGCCGCTTGCTGGTGGCACCATGACTATATCTCTCCGGCTTGCTTTCCTGAGCCACATCACCTTGAAAGGACCTTGTCCTCTCCACAAAAGCATCTGTGATGTCATCTAGGCACAGCCTAACAACCCCATCATGTGCTGCCAAAGCACTTTTTAAGCATGTATCCCCTAGCTTTCCACAACTGGTATACACGTGCCACTCTCTCCCACTCTGAACAACTTGTGTTCCTGCTCCATTCTCTCTGAATGGAGTGAGACAAGTGCCTCCATAGTAGCCACTCAATAAATGTTTGTAGAATGGCTAACTGTTCTTTTTTTCTTTTTTTCTTTTTGATGAATACCTAGAGGATGTAACTCCATGGGTAGAGCACTTGCCTAGCATGCTCAAAGCCCTGGCCTTGATCCCCAGTACCACATAAACTGGCTTTATGCTTGCTTGTAATTTTAGCACTCACGAGGTAGAGGTAAGGGAGTCAAAAGTTTACCATGATCCTTGGCTGTGTAGTGGGATACACAAGGCCAGATAAGTAAGTAAGTAAGTAAATGAGTGAGTGAGTGAGTAAGTACTATTTATCGGTCTTTGATGCAGAGCCCAGTGGAACCGCTACTTAATTTCATTCATAATAGTTTGGTGGGCTCGGTACTGAAATGTTCTGAGTGCTTCTGCTTCCTGAGAAGTCACAGACCCCTCTCCTGTTATTTTTCTGCATAGGAATGGATGCAGCCAGAAACTGAGGGCACACGAGGAGACTTGTGATCAGTGACCTTCATCTACATTGACGCAAGTAACCACCCTTTCGTGAGAACCGCTTCGCTGAGAAAAGAGTTGGTACTTACCTTACTTTACCTCATTCAGGAATGGAGTTGGGGGGGGGTGTCTCTCCCAGAATATTGGATGTGAGTGGACTGCTGCTCCTCAGGTCTACAAATTAGTGAATAGGAGGAGAGCATCATCGTAAAGAGGACATGACCATGCAGATGTCCTGGAGGTCAGTGCTGTCCTGAGCCCCACCTCACTTACAGGCCTTCCCGCTACAGGCCTCACACTATATATGTTTTGCTGCCTCTGCCACTTAGTCCTACTGTGGGTCTTTTTAAATTAACGAATATTTGGAAGCCATTCCAAATTAGGGTGCACATCTGTGTTGACTCTGTCAGCTACCTCAGTTTCCTTTTCCACATCACCATCAGCAATCCAAGGACTCTCTAGGATGGAGAGGGCCCTAAGAAAATTCTGCTTATATCCTTATCCAACATGTAGGTTTAAGACAGTAAGGATACATGTGCCTATAAGCAACATAAACATTTTCTCATTTTATTGAAAAATTCACAATTTATGATGCTCATTGAAAAAAGATAAGAGTGAAGCTACTTACTGAATATGGAAAAAAAATCCTTTGAGGTCTGAATGCTCATTTTCCTTGATCATTTAAATAGCTCTGGATGCCTTCTAGTCTTTAAGTGCATTCTTCATTACTAGGGACACTTCCGGGAAAGTGGATATATTTTATTTAACAGTTCATCTATCTCTTCTGAGCACTCTTCACTCCCCACAGCAAAGGCTGAGGGTAAATTTAAGTTTTCACAAGGCGACTAATGGAATAACAGACATGATGGGCACTCCAGGACCTTCCTTTTTTCTTCTTCTTCTTCTTCTTCTTCTTCTTCTTCTTCTTCTTCTTCTTCTTCTTCTTCTTCTTCTTCTTCTTCTCTTAGATTGTCACTCGAAAAGTCCTAAACACATTGGGCAGGAAGAAAGGTTTTCGCTTAAGGAAACAGATGCAGCATCTAATACCCACAGAAGAGCCACAGCCTCTGAACATGTCATTAGAATAGGCATGTGATGTGACTCGTGTGTCTGAAAGGTACCACTGAATAGCACTGATGCCAGGCCAGGGCTGGGATGCAGGAATACAGTGACACGGATATAAGGTAGAGCTCCCTGGGGGAGTGTGGAAGGAGGATGCTTTGTTGAACAAAGCGCAGGGGTCCAGGTATTGTGAGCTCTTGTATAAATCCTGCATCTGAGCACAAAAATGTGCAGCCTATTTTCTAAATAAAATGATTCTTTCTGAAGATAGATGCCTTACAATGTGCCAGCTGCTCATGAGTACACGCGTGAGTGGTTTCTCAGGTGCAGTGTCCACCGAATCAAGGAGATTTGCTGGCAAAACGCTTCAGTGGCCATTGGATGCTTGGCAGGAGGGATACCTGCCAGCTCCCAACTAGCGCTTGCCCCAGTTTCTCGCCAGGCACACTGCCCTGTGGGGAAAAAATGGCAAATTCCCAGTTCTCTGGCATGTGAATGAGATCAGACATACATCTCACCAGCGCGCAGAGATGAAAGTGAAAATAAAGTGTGAGGAATCAAAGGGAAGTTGCAGAATGCATGGCAGATGTTGTTAGATTTGTCTAGCAAAGCCCACGTGCCAAGCACATGATGGATGACATTAACAGGAGAGGTTAATAGCTCTGGACGGCGCTGCTTGGGCTTTTGAAAAGTACGCGCAGAACAAATGCTAAGGCCGCAGCAGGACTGGCCAAATGAAGCAAGTGGGACTTTCAAAACAAATAGCATGTCATCTGCCTATGGAAACATCAGTGGTAAAGGCGAAGTGAGGGCGAAGAGAGCGGTCCCCGCCATGGCTGGGGCGGGGGGCGGGGGTTGGAGGGGGAGCATCCTTCACTTGCCAACTTGCCTTGAAGGTGACAGGTTTGGAGTGACAAGGAGGCTACTGCGAATTCTTCAGGAGGCAATGACATGCCTACTTTATATCGTGAATATTTTGGCCTTAATTTATGCTCTGAGCAGTGGCTAAGCCCAGGTCTATTACGTGCCCACTGAAGATGATTTATGTGTGTTTCATGTAGTCGGACTTTAATTATTCACATGACTATCAATAAAAAATAAGGGCAGAACAGTGTTGGACGTGAACAGGTTAGTGGGGCAAACAGCTGATGGTGGCCACTAGACTGGTATCAAGAGGGGTGACAGATGCCCTTTTTTCCACATCAGGTATGGGAACAAATTCTTAAGTGGAATTTACACTCTGCATCCCTTCCCACAAACATGCGAACTGCCAACCTGTTAATCAACTCCCTGATGGCAGACAAATGTCTCTGAGAAACACACGCCAGATATCAAGTGTTATTGGCTGAAACTCAATAGGATGGAATGAATTGATGCTGTCATTCTAGTCCGTGAGATGCAATTGCTGATCAATAGTGAGGAAGAGAATGCTGAGACAGGGATAGCACGATGAGTTATGGCGCATATTAATCACTGTATAACCGTTTCATCAATATGACTTCCTTCCAACAACCTGCTATAGGAGGTAACACTTGCGGGGGGCGCAGGGGGAGGGTGGGTCCCGCTCCTATAGGTATTAATATGAAGGTTTAGACTGAATAACCAAAGAAGTCCTAACTGGATGATGTTCGTACTATACTGGTTTAGCTTCGCTGTGTGTAGTTCCTACAGCATATAAAGCAAAAATAAATATATATTAAAAGTGATATATACATGTGTATATATATATATATATATATATATATATATATATATATATATATATACTAAACAAACTAAACAAATTCATGTGGAATGTGGCCTTTCCCACATGTTCTTAAAAGAAAAAATTTTTACTACATTTTATTTAGTTATTATTTTACGTGTTGGGGTGGATGCATGTGAAGGTCAGAGGACAATTTGTGGAGGTGAGCTCTCTCCTTTTACCATGTAGGTCCTAGAAATTAAACTTAGGTGAGCAGGCTGGCAGTAGTTGCCTAGAGCCTCGGAGCTGTCTGACAGGCTGGACCCTGTTTCAGCTCTTCTGCAAGTTGTCCTCTGACCTCGCGTGTGTCCTGAGGATGGGGCCTTTGACTGACTGGGTGTGACCTGGGCTAGTTGCTGTACTGTTTGCAGCCCTATTTCTTTCATGGTGGCCGGAGTGTTGAACCAGTAGTTTACACAGCATGATTGCTGCTATGTTTAGGAAGCAGGTTTTTTGAAGCTTGAAGATTTAATAGTTAATTCTCAGTTTCTTTCTTTAGCTGCTAGCCAACTCCTTCCATTAAAACCCTTCCTTTCCCAAACCCTCTGGACAGGAGGATAGAGAATTTGAAGCCAGACTGGGTGACATGACAAAGTCCTATCTCAAAACAAAAGATTTTCCTTATCCTTTTAATTTATTATTATTATTATCATCACCATCATCATCATCATAATAATAATAATAATCATCATTATTATTACTATTATTATTGTTGTTGTTGTTGTTGTTTCTTGACAGAATTTCTCTGTAAAACCTTGGCTGTCCTGCACTCATTTTGTAGACCAGGCTACCTTCGAATTCACAGCGATCCTCCTGCCCCTGCTTTCCCAAGGGCTGGGATTACAGGCATATGCCTGGCTTTTTCCTCTTTTCGTATCCTCGTAATTTTCAAAAGCCTGTTTTCTTTTCCTTATTTCCCTCTTACTATTTTGAAGGGGGGTGGGGAGATAGTGAGAAACACAGTTGCGCTTTTCTAAAATGAAAGCCCAAAGGAGTTGTTCTAGTAAAATAACCCAGAGCCTGTGGTGAGGCCAGACTCCAGGACCATAGGAAGTATCTCACTGAGAAAGGAAGTTATGAAAGAAGAAAATGACAGGGGACCATACATGGAATGATGGTGGGAACACATAACTGACAGCAGAGTGGCTTTCCCCTTGTGTTAAGCCCAAGGCCCATTGGGAACCTGTCCCGAGAAGTGATAAGGTTTCTTAATCAACATTTCTCCCAATTAGTGAGACACTGGCTGAAGTAAAGAGACGTCTTAAGAGGAGAGAAAAGGCTGACTTCCCATTGGTGGGGAAGCCTGGTGGCACTCAAAGAAAGAATAAGCAGGCTTCCAAGATGAGACTTGATAGCCTATGACCATATAGTGGGGGAGGAGGTCTCCCTGAGTCATAGACCTAGGGGAGGGGAATAGGGTGAAAGCAGGAGGGAGGGAGGAATGGGAGGATATAAGTGACGGGATAACAATTGAGTTGTAATCTGAATAAATTAATACAATTAAACAACAACAAAAGAAAAGGCTGAGCCCCTTGGGGCCTTCTGCAGGCTCCCTGTTGGCCCCCAAACCCAGGGAAAGACACAAGCCTCTTGTAACTGGAACCGATTGCCAGAACGTGTTGTGGGGCTCTGGCTCCCTGGCCTCCTTTGAAGCCCTGTGATCTCCTTCTAGTCTTTGCTGATGAGAGTTACTTGGAAATGGTTGGAACATGATGACAGCCTGTTCACCTGGATCCAGCTGAGCCGAGTGCTTCACGGGGAGCTGAGAGACTTGTCTGGGTTTGAGAGTCAATTTAGAAATCCTTGAGTTTGTCAAACTATCAGGAAACATTCCAAAGCCAAGCTTCAAAGTGAAATTACCCGCATCCCTTCCTCCTTGAGAGCATGCTAGCAAATGGAGTTGGAGTCAGCCACACTTTGAAGGCTTAGGGCTCCCCTGTCAGCCCTGACCCCTGTTCTACAGAAATGAAAGAGAGAAATATCGAGGTGTTTATATAAAAATACTTTTCCATAATAATGTTTTGCGTTGGTATCTTTCTTTTCACTGCTAAAAGCATTCCTATGACTTCCTTGATCCCCATAGTAATGCAATGTAAACAGTACAGATAATCTGGGCTCCAATTTACAGATGAGGAAATCAAGATTATGGCAATTATTTTACTTTTCAATAATAACTAAAAACCATGAAACTATGTAAAGGTCTGGTACTTTAAATATGGACATTTCTTTTTTAATGCTACCTCATAAATTTTAGATAAATTGATAAAAGGAAAGCCCATGGAAATGTAATTCTAGTTTAAGTGTCTTTTTAAAAAACATCTTCTTAGTTTCTAAATCCAAAAGATACTCAGAAAAAGATTATGTGGTTATGTCTTTTCCCTCCCCAGTGCCAAGTGTGAGGCAGGCTCTTTAAATCATTCAAGACAGCTAAGAAAATCTCCTATTTTTAAGTTTCCCAAGAGAAGAAGATTCCTCAACCCCTATGGGTAACTTTTTTTTCCTGGTGTTTAACATTTCTCAAAGTCAGGAAATTCTTTCTCGTGTCCTAAATCCCTGATGCTGTGACTTGAGCCGGTTTCCTCCCGGTTGGTCCTCGGTGGAGATGCTGAGCAGCTGTCTGCCTCCCTTCTCAACACAGGGGATCATTTCAAAGAGAAGGCTGCTAAGTTGCTCTGCAGCCTCGTCTTCCATGGCCTCAGTAATCCCCGTGCCTTTCACTGGTTCCCATAGATCTCGTTTTTCCAGCTCTTTAACCATGCCTCTGCCTTCTCCCACATAACTCAGAGCTGCTGTTGAGATGATGGGTGGAGAGGGTGAAGGACATTTATTCTGGCCCTGAGGGAATCTAAAAGCAAGCATAAACATGGCTCCTCCTCTGCCTGGCTAGCACCCACTTCTCACTTGGATAATGAAAGTGGCCCTTGGATATCAGTGTTCTCTGGAAACTAGATGAGTTAACTAATGAATGAAATACTGAAAACCCTCCAGAATTATAACAGGGTAGTTGACAGAATCTTTTTTAGAATTTCTCTGTCTGTATCAGGTATACCCACTTCTTTGTACTGAGAAAGACTCCACAACTTTCTCAGAAGTGATCAGAAAATAACTAACTGGGGTCTTTTTTTTCTGGGGTGGAAACTTCTAGAACGTCACTGGCTCATTAACTATGCACATGTTTTGTTTGTTTGCTTTTTCTTTAATGCAAAATGGCTATCCACTATGACACACACAGACTGTGATAGCGTAATAGAAAGCTCAGGGAGTGGGGCTGGATAGATGGCTCAGTGGTTAAGGGCACCTCCTGCTCTTCCAGAGGTCCTGAGTTCAATTCCCAGCAACCAGATGGTGGCTCACAACCGCCTTTGATCCCCTCTTCTGCAGAGAAAGCACTGATATGTGATAAATTTTTTAAAAATCTCAATGAGTGGCACTATTGGGAGATGTGGCCTTTGTAGAATAGGTGTGGCTATGTTGGAGGAAGTATGTCATCATAGGGGCGGGCTTTGAGGTTTAAAAATGCTCAAGCCAGGCCCAGTCTTTCTCTCTGAACTTGAAGCCAGCTCCAATGGAATACTTTCCTTTATAAGAGTTGCCCTGGGCCTGGTATCTCTTCACAGCCACAGAAACCCTAACTAAAACACAGGCTTTATACAGTTCCGTGATTTTCATCCTGTATTTCACATTTAGCCATTAACACAGCACATTATTATGATTTAAAAAAAATCACTCTGCGATTAAGAGCAAGATGTCAAGCAGTTGTAAATAACAGAACAAAAACTGTGAGATGACTTTGAACTTTCTTGATGTTCTTGCTGAATTCCTTGAGAAACCCCCGCAGGTGTTCCTGGACCAGGTCAGGATGCCATATCAAGGACAAAGAGATAGGAAGGGCCCATCAAGCAGTGACACTAGCAGGCTAGGCTTGTGTTACACCAGCAAGGTTGTGTGGGCACACAGGGGGCCTGGCGACCTTTAACAAGAGAACGGAAAGAGTAACGTGGTGACTGCGAAGGGATGAAGTTGGCACCTGACAAAAAGCTGAAGATTGAAAATACCGGCATTGTATTTGAAGTAAGATAATTGAAGAAAAATAAATGAACTGTAGAAGGTCTCAAGATAAGTGGTCAGAGTGATACCTGCCGGCCTCATTAGTCATCGGTAACTCATAGCAACACGCTCTACCTGACACATTTCCTTTTCATTTATTTAGCCAGAAAGTGTTGGTGAAAGCCTTTTGAACACGTGCCACACCGAACCTCAATTTTTGTTGTGGAAAGGTGGTTGATAAAGAAGATAAAAAGGTTCTTGTTTTTGTTCTTTAAAGAAATATCTATTCATAAAACCTATTCACAAGGTCACCAAATGACCTTTCCCCAGGCAGGAAACAGTGACTTACTTGTTTATTTTCTTCATTAGGACCAAATGACCCTTTTCAAATAATGTTGTCTCATTTCCCCAGCCCCTTGGGCTCCTCCCCAGGGGGTTCAATAAGAAGGAGAACGCTGGGGTTGCTAGCAACAACCTGAAATCTAATTCTCCATCCCTGTCAAGACTAACTGTAGGGGACCAGACTGAAAGATGAGCCTCCTAGTTCTTGCTACTGGGGCTCCTGTTATAGCAAACACCGAATAGTAATGCTAAAAAGGTCCTATAAACCAGAAGGGAATGCCTCAGCACCGCTTACACCTCAGGACCCAAGTCACTAGGTATGAGAGAGAGAGAGACCCCACAACCTTAGGGAGGCCTCATCCTGCCATCTGGCTCTTGGACTGTTTCAAGCATTGACTGCCACAGTAACTTGCCTGAATTACTTCTATTCTAATGAGAATTCCACAGGCTTTTCAAAACAGCTAGATACTGTGTGTAAGGTTTTTAGTGCTGCCTATGTGCTTAGGCACATAGTCTTAATGAGTGCTTCTCTCTCTCTCTCTCTCTCTCTCTCTCTCTCTCTCTCTCTCTCTCTCTCTCACACACACACACACACACACACACACACACACACACACACACCATTAGGCAGTGTGAACAGAAATGAGTTGTCTGCCAGGAGTCAATAGCTTCCTGTTCTTGGCTGTTCCTTATCTTTGGTGGGGAAGGTGTTCTTTCCTCAAATGGTTTTTTAATTCCTGACCCACTTCTGCCTACAGCCATTGCCCATTATTTTATCACCTAAATAAGTATTTGGATTTTTTTTTAAATCTGAATTCGCATGAATAAAAACGGTACAGTGTAGAGAAAAGAGCATAGGTTGTTTTGTACTAGATCAACACTACGTTATTTAACTTGCGTATTCAGACCTACTTAGAAGTCCTGGCATATGACCCCAACAACCTTTACTTTCTATATATACCATTGGGTTGTGCTGTTGTTGTTGTTGTTGTTTCGTTTCATTTGTTTTGTTTTTCTCCACTAT
Source organism: Acomys minous (assembly GCF_964271855.1). Taxonomy (NCBI): domain Eukaryota; kingdom Metazoa; phylum Chordata; class Mammalia; order Rodentia; family Muridae; genus Acomys; species Acomys minous. The sequence continues at coordinate 88,492,515 of NC_140486.1, read as the reverse complement.
GCTGTGCTTGCCTACATAAATATCATCTGGGTAAGCCCAGAATGCCAGTGAACAATTTTGATGGCTGAAAAAGGATGATACCAAACTGTCTGATGGAGAAAGAAAAAAAAAAGATGCAGTCAGTTGAATACTGTATTTAAGCCACACATCCCTTTAAACTTTACCCTTAAGTGATGTGTGTCTTTCCTTAGGTCTTGGAAAAGACTCAATGTGGTCTTTCCTATCTTAAGGCAAAAGGCAGCTAAGAACACACCAGGTCTTTCGTCTTTTTCTTCTTCTTTTTTGTCCTTTCTTAAATCTCAGATCAAAGCAAGAAGAAAATCCCTGGGGTTCAGAGCTCCTGGGGTGCTGGAGTTTAGAGTCAAATCTCTTCATAATTTTCTTCTCCAGGCACTTCCAGGGGAAAAGCATTTAGTCTTCGTACAAGTGAAAGACTTGTTTGGGTTTGACCTGCTAATTCTCCCTGAGTTAAACTGCATGTGAATAAAGAACCCTTTAAAGTAGGTCCAGGCTCAACCAGGAAATGTAAGCTCATTAAAGAAGAAAGAAGCTGAGCAGGATCCCCTCCACCCTCCTTAAAAAAATGTTCTGAAGATAATAAGAAGTGACTTTTCCAGCCTAACTATACATGGTTTGGGGGTGTGAAAGGTATAGGAAACAGCCTTTGGAATAGAAAAACAGGATCTTGGATTAAAAAAATAAAAATAAAAAAAAATAAAATGTCCTTTCTTTCCCTTCCAGGTTTAACAGTGACTTCGAAACTCATTTTTAAAATTATGTTTATGCTTTTAAAACTTTGAGATTATAATTATATTTTTTCCCTTCCCTTTCTTCCCTCCAAACCCTCCCATATAGGCCTCTTTGCTCTCTTTCCAATTCATGGCTTCTTTTTCCATTAACTGTTATCACCCACAAATATGTATATACATATATATTCCTAACTACAACCTGCTCAGTCTGTACAATGTTACTTGTATGTGTGGTTCCAAGGCTCACCGTTGGGAATTAAATAGCCAATTGATACCCTCCTCCTTGGAGAAGATCGTTTCTCCTGCTCTCGGCATTCTTTGGTTGTGCTTGTTTGTGTAGGGTTGAGGCCTCATGGACTTTTCCTCTGCTACTCTGCATGTCTATTGCTTTCATCCTTGTTCAGTTCATGTTTGGGCAGTTATGTTGGTGAAATTTTATGGATGTTGCTCCAGACACATTTCAATAGAATGAGAAGGAAAATTCTGTATGTTATTGCTAAAACGCCCATTGAATTTCATCTGCCGGCCTTAAATTTACATACAAACATGACTTAGCTACCAGGTTACTCTTCGGAATGTTGTAAGAAGTATATCTGAAATAGTCAACTTACAAAGAGAAAAGGGAAGATTTTGGTCCAGTTCGCACTGTTGCTTTTTAGTTTGTGGTGAGGAAGAACAAAACACTCACACAACGATAAGGATACAGACCAGGATGTTGAGGGGGACGGGGGGAGAGAAAGAGAGGAGATGGGAGAGAAAAGAGAGGAGAGAATGAGATGGGAGAGGAGAGGAGAAAGAGAGGAGAGAAGGGAGCGCAGGAGAGAGAGAGAGAGAGAGAGAGAGAGAGAGAGAGAGAGAGAGAGAGAGACTGGAGACTGGAGACTTGGGTACTGCTTTCCCACTGAGAACATAGCCCCACAGACCTGAGGACCTCCTCCTACCAGGCCCTACCTCTTAAAATGTTCACCACCTCCAGGTAGCCCCAGGCTGGGGACTGACTATACCATCAACAAATGGTCTTTGAGAAACATTTAAGTTCAAAATCAAAGCAGTGACATCCTCACTTCCTTTCTTTGTGGTAGCTTTTACTCAATACAATCCCACTGTTGCCAGTTCCCAGTCTTACCGGGAAAGCATCTCTGAGCCCTCCATGCATCCTGATCTCCTGCTGCACACATTATTAACTGTCCCTTCCTTAATAATTTGACCCTACTTAAAGGCCAAAGGTGTGTGTTCTGCATTTTGCATTACAATTCAGAATACGGGCACAAGCATGCTTTCTGGGTCCCTGATCTCAAGGCTGCACCCTACCTGGAATTTAGGCTGGCAGGAGTATGGAATGTGGGTGTAGAGCAGTATGGAATTTGCTTTTGTGTTGTGACTTTATACAAGGCTTTATCTCAAAGGCCAGCTGTAAGATGGAGATTACATGTAGACCCCTCCTGTCTTCTCCTGTCATCATCTTCTGCTTGCATGTAGGGAAACTACTGGTCCTCCGTTCTTTGATTTCTTTCAATTCAAGAGGAAAGTAAGAAGGTTGGTAACAGACAGAAGAGCTATAATGCCTGGATCCCCTCCCCCTACACTCTCTCTCTCTCTCTCTCTCTCTCTCTCTCTCTCTCTCTCTCTCTCTCCCCTTTTCAGGAAGACATTAGATTTCCTGAGGTTTTTAGAAATGGCGCCACATGCCTTTAATCTCACTCAGCCCTTAGGAGGCAGAGGCAGGCGGTTCTCCGTGAGTTAAAGATCACATTGTGAGCTTCAGCCCCGCCAGGGATGGAGAGATGGAGAAAAGAAATGTTTATGAGATAGATGTGAAGAATGTTAAGATGCTCAGAGAACACATTGTAGATGGTTTATAAGGCATATATTTAAGACAAGACTATTCTTGTTTCAAGGGACAGCCATCATATTCAAACTATTTTAACAAAAAAAAAAATAGAGAAATTTGTTGGCTTATAAGTAGAGGTCCCCATGGTAGATCCAAATGCTTTATATTGTGCCTGGGTCCACAGGCTCACATTCATTTGTTTTTCCTCTCCAAGCCGTGTCACGTGATCTCCCATAGCTGCAAAGAATCCTAAGAAGTCGAGTTTGTTTGACTGGCATATTGTGAGCCTGAACAAAAGCTGGCATTGGCCAGTGTGGAGCCTGGAGGCTGTAGCAGTGTTTCCATAATCTGCCTCATGGTATCATGAAGATTGAAGGAGATGTTTATGCTGAGTGCCTAATGCGGAAGGCACATGAGAGTAGGCCCCTTTGCGGCACGCCTATGAAGATGTTTCATCCCTCACACGATGTGGGGGTAAACCCTCTGAGCAAAAACCTCAAGCATGTTTGGGTCAGGTCTGCAGGGCACTCTGGCTCCTTCCATCAGCACTCTTGAACTCTTTTCCTAAGCCTGGGGAAAATCACATGTCTGTGCCTCAGCCTCTTTTCCTGAGGGTGCTCTCTTGGGTGCAGAAACACAGGTCTGCCAAGACCTCAGCTGGCTTCAGAGCCCTGACTCATACTCTGGGCTCGTCTACATCTGAATCGAATAACACATCGATAAAATACCTTGTCAAGCTCCACCGCAGCTCTCTGCCACGCAGTCTCTTTACACCCCTGCTTCGTAATTAAAATGGAAAGAACACAAGCCCGCTGGACCTGTCATTAGAGTACAGTGTGGAAGGAATGTCATGTTTGATTCCTGGGCCTAGGCCCATATGCTGGCAGGGTCCTGAGGCCTTTGTTCCGCGCTGTGATTCAACCTCCTCCAATTTCTTATCAAGCAAAATAAGTCTCTCTCTCTCTCTCTCCTCTTTCTCTCTCTCCTCTCTCTCTCCCTCCCTCCCCCCCCCTCTCTCTCTATGTCTGTATGTTACTGTTTTCTCTTGCTGGTGAGCTGGAGAAAGCCTTGTGATAGGGTGAGTGTGTGTAAACAACACTTAGGAGAAAAGAATGACCTGGGAAGAAAATTAGAGTCCCCTATGTTAGTGAGAAGAATGCATCCCTTCAGATGGTCATCGTGTACTCTTTATGCATACAGTGGTAGAGCTTATCCAGAATATCTTGCTGCTTATGTTTCTAGAGTACACAGAGAACTAGGACAGAGAAGAAAGAAAGGCACACATACATATTTGAGGAGATCTTTATCTCTAATGTAAGCTGTGTACCACTGAGTCACAGGTTAGTCTCTCGGCACTAGAGGGTACAATTCAATCAGGAAGCTGTCAATCTCCTAAATCTGGCTGGATACTGCTTGTTCTTATAACACGAGAGAAAGATGATTTTTCCACATTTATCTTCAGCTTTCTGTCTTTCCAAATCCCCAGTAGAGTCAGAATCCAATCTGCCCAAAGGACAATGACCCTTTATCACAGCTCATGGAGAGAAGCCATGTCTCCTGCAGGCCAAGGTTCACTGCATCCTTTACAAGAGGCGAAGGCAGATGTAACGATTTGTGGTTTTGAGAACATCACAACTGCAAAATCTTTTTGTGCCTTCCACAACCCTATCTGGCTGGAAGCCAGTTTTTAGGCGTTAGATATGGCAATGTGGGTAGCGAGGAAGGGTACAACCAAGAACCGGGAAAGCTGTGCAAGATGGTTTGTGTGATGTACTAAAGTCTAGGCTGTTATTGTGTCAAATGGCAGAAGCCACACTCAAACTATGCTAATGAAAAAAAGAAGAACTAAGGAAAAATGTTGCCTGGTATGTGGAGGCTCCAAAGGTCAACCCACATGGGTGCACCACAATTGGATTTCTCCCCATCTTTAAGTTCTGCGGGCCCTTTACCTGGCTTCATTCACAGCTGAATGACCTCCATAAGATAGCCACTGTTACTTTATGTTGCCTGTCTGAGCAATCTCATGAAAAGAAAGTGTGTTAGTTACTTATTGAAAAAAAAAGTGCAACAATCACAAACCCCATAAGAAACATTTAATTTCTTATCCACGTGGGGGCTGCTGGGAAGTTTTCTTTGATTGAGACAGCAGAGTTCCATCTGTATTCATTCCTGGCCATAGATGAAGGGATAATGTTTCTCCAAGGAGGCTCTTTTCAAGTCAGAAGCAGAGGTACAAACGAGCAAGTCCCAGTGTACAAGCCTCCTTTGACCCCAGCTTGTATCAGGCTTACAACTATCTCATTGGCCAAAGTAAGCCCTGGTGCAAGTCCAAAGTTATGGGGCAAGGAAGTATATGCCAGATGTTTATTAGAGGAATCCTATAGTTAAATTGCAAAAGGCATAGACATAAGGAGGAGAGATTAATAATTCAAACACATAAGGCATCTCTTTTCCATGGCCAGTTACCCATCTCAGGTGCGTACATTTAAGCTTGTTTGAATAACATGGCCATCTTAAAACTAATGTCTAGGATGTAAACTGGGAACTCCGAATGGTCAGCCAGGGTGATCCAGCACATTCTATGGAGATGATTGGCAGTGCATTATAAATGATAGCATCTGCAAACCATATGGCATGCAGGAAGAAACACTCAGAGAGGAGATAGGAGAAAACATGTGTAGCAGTGAAGATTCCTGCCTGTCACTGTCTATTTGTCACTAAGAGAGAGAAGGAATCTAAGCAGTCATATGTAGTAGGGTCCTTACTTCTTGACCTTGCAATGGCTTGGGCCACACAACAAACTGAGGAGGCACATGCCTGGAATTCTGTCTCCATGACACTAATGCTGTGTTCTGGATCTCCACACCTGTGTGTTTACATGTATACATGATACCCAATGGCTTGGATGCTGTTTATTTCCAATGGGTTCATGTGTTGAAGCTTTGACACCCAGCATAGTGTGGCCAAGTAGGTGGATCTTCTAATAGTTGAGGTGGTTAGGTCGCTGGATGCATTGCCTTCAGAAAGAGTTAATATGGTCCTTTCAGGACCCTACTTACTTCTGCCCCCACAATTCAGATGGTTAGAAAGGACCAACTGGCCCTATTACTATGACATGATAAAGCAGGGAGGTCCTCATCAAAGCCTAACAAACAGTGGTACCAGAATCTAAGTACTCAAAGAATTTGAGCAAAAAATATGTAACTTAGCCTCAGGAATCTTGTTATATCAATGGAAAGTAGATCAAGGGATGCATATACAGCCAGGCAGTGTGGCACACGCCTATAATCCCAGCACTTGGGAGGCAGAGGCAGATCTATGTGAGTTCAAGGCCAGCCTCGTCTACAGAGTGAGTCCAGAACAGCCAAGGCTACAAAGAGCAACCCTGTCTCAAAAAATCCAAAGGAAGAGAGAGAGAGAGAGAGAGAGAGAGAGAGAGAGAGAGAGAGATGCATGCACACGCATGTATTTATATAGATGTAACCTTGTCCTTTGTGATTCTAAATATAAAGTTGGTATTAAGTATAAAGTTGTTACTACTAGAACATAAAAAATTAGGCCCAATTTTAATGAATGAAAACAATGGAATTTATTTTATTTGTAAACCTACAATTTGGGCCTGGCAGATACCATTTACCGACAAATATCAGCTCAAAGGCAGTGGTTGAATCATATGAGTCACTTAGAGATTATGGAAAGCACATTGCTTTCTACAATCTACCCTTGAAGATCTTATAATGTCATCTTTATTGTAGCCTGTTCATCAAGATGATCAGGAAAAGTCCAAATGTGTTTAGGGAGAAGATATAGTCTCTACATAATTTAAAAAAATTATTATCACTTAATACTTTATTGCCTTAGTTAGGGTTTCTATTGTTGTGATAAAGGTCATAACCAAAAGCAAGTAGGAGAGAAAAGGGTTTATTTCATCTTACAATTCTTAGGCCATCCTCTATCACCGAAAGAAGGTAAGTCAGGGCAGGAGCCTAAAGGCAGGAACCTAAAGGCAGGCAGCCTGAAGCAGGAACAAGTGAGAAATAGTGATTATTGCCTTGATCATGACTTGCTGAGCCTGCTCTTTTTTATACAACCCAGGACCAATTGTCCAGGGTTGCACCACCAGCAGATAAGCCTTCAAGGTTGTATCAAACATGATTAATCAAGAAACTCCGCAGTGGCTTACCCACAGGCCAGTCTGATGGGGGAATTTTCTCAACTTAAGTTCCCTCTTTGCAAATGATTCTAACTTGACCAAACAAAACAAAACAAAACAAAACATCTAACAAGGACTTCAGTATTTTTCTTGCACCTATCATTGTGTTGTACTTTATGCATATTCACCCCATGACCCCTGTCTCATGTCTTCTTCATCCTTTAGCATCTACATTTTGGTAGAGGCATTGTTGCAAAGGAGTTTGTGGGATGCAAACAGAGTGTGGCTGTTCATTATGTACAATACAGTCGGCCATTGTCATGTCCCCTTCCTGTTTTGATTCAAACAAAATCTGGCATTTGAAGTCACTCAAACGACAGTTAATATTCTTATTAAAATTAATTGGCTAAGTCTCTCTCTCTCTCTCTCTCTCTCTCTCTCTCTCTCTCTCTCTCTCTCTCTCTCTCTCCAGCATGTTGATCTGTGTGCCATATGCTTGTTGCCTGGTGCACAAGAAAGCCAGAAGAAGGCATGGGATCCCCTCAAACTAAAGTTACAGCTGGATGGAGCCCCGCCAAGGATGGGGATGTTGCCTAAACCAGTTCTTGTAGAAATTAAAAGAAGTGGTTTTGGTAAGGTTCCCAACCAGCAGAACTTCATACTCTCTCTTATTTTCCAAAACATGTGGATCTATGACCACAGCTTTTCTCTGGATATCAAGGCATTTGGGATGTCATATCCCAATTGAGCCTGGAACTGGCATCTGACCCTAGCACACACAGGCCAATGCCCTTGCATTCTATAGACCTTTAATCGAAGCCAACAGATTTAAATTGAGTAAGTAGCTAAGGGCCATATTGAGATGCTGAGAGTTAAGTTTAGCTTAATAAAAGGTTATTATAAGAATCAGCTTAAAATTGAAAATAGTTTTAATCCTAAAAAATTCTATGAAAACATAGATGTCAGGAAGAAACAATGTGCAGCTGGAAAGATGGCCTGGTAGTTATGAGCACTTGGTCTTGCAAAATAGCCAGGTTCAGTTTCCAGTACAAACAAGGAGGCTCAGACCCACAAGTAAGTCCAGTTTGGGGGGAATCTATTTTTTTGGGCCTCCATGGCCACAAGGTATACATGTGTCACACATACATACATGCAGGCAAAACACTGATGCACATAAAATAAATAAGTATTTAAGTAATGTTTTTAAAAAAAACAATTTTTCCAAATGAAGTCATGATCTAAATGTTTTCTTTCTAATACTTCTGTTTGATTTGTATGAGTTAATACAAAAAATGCTGTTTGCTGGGCCAAACATGTATTTTTGGGTTTTGTTATAAGCCCCCTACAAAGAGCCTCTCTTTTGAGACTTCTCAAATTATCTTCTTCTCAACAGATACAATTTTCTGTTAAGGGAGATAAAAATATTTTTGCCAATTCCATTCCAGGGTACCTCCAAGTTTTAATAAGGAATTGCATTCTGCTCTAAAAGGCTAACCAAAGAAACATGGCCATTTTTTCCGAAGGCCAAGTAGGACCTTTAGAAAGCCTGCAGTCAAGGCCACAGCTCATTGCCTGGGCCTCTGGTTTTGGAAGCCAAGGTTCCCCATTGATAGTCCTTACCCAGTTGGTTCAGGCCTAGAAGACATCAAGAGAAAAATGATGGTTGCTTTGCATCAGCGTAAGATTTGTGTTCAGAATATATAAAGAGATATTCTAGAAAACAAAATATACTCGCTGACTTTTTAACCTCTTCAGATAGACTCCGTGCGTTAACCAACAAACACTTCAATGGGGAGTAAGAGATGATCAGTATAGTTGAGAAGGAACACGCCTCATAAAGTGGTCTAGACAGGCGCCTCTTCTCTCTCTAGCAGGAAAGCAGGGGCTCCTGGGGAGGCTGGCTAGCTGTGAAATGACATGCGTTCAGAAGAAGTGCTTTCCAGATACCCCTCAACAACTTATTTGCCTCCTGAGGTGTGAAATTTAATTACCCATGTTAGACATGCATATGTAACCACATAGTTTTCTGTTCAGTCTTTCAAAATGTAAGGACAGGATCCCAGTTACAGAAACAGCTTTGACACCAGAGATTTGTACAGAAAAACATTTACTGGCGGAGTAAACTGCTAGCGAGTATTGATTTTCCTTTTGCTGCCCTTCGGTGATGTTGGGCATCCACTTGTTCTCTGGCTTTGCTTGTTATGTTGACCAATGCGTTTTTATTAAGCCCTCATCTTGCTGAGGTCTGCTATAGAATTCATCCTAATCTTTGGCCCATCCTATTCTTTGCTGCTTCTTATAGAACATGAATCTTCCCCAACCTCTGAGCGAGAGCGTGCCCTTCCCCAGCATTTTTCAATCTCAGTTCCATTGCTCTTGAAAAAAGGTGACCAGGAGTGAAAGTGAGACGCCACACAAGGACAGAGGCGCACTACTTCTTCAAGAGGAAGCCAATTAGGTGTGAAATGACCAGTCATATTTTCAGCCATCTCCTCGCTTTTCTGAAGGAGATGGAAATGTCACACTAGGGTAATGGTTTTGTTCTTAGGGAAAGCTGAAGTTAGTCTCAAACTGGCTGCTAGTGACCATTGGAGCAAAAGGACAGAAGACTTTTACCCCACTGGAAAGTGTTGATATCCATTGGCAATACGGTTGCCAAAGCTTTTTGGAAAATCCAGTCTGAATATCAGAAGAAACATATTCTAATGTGTAGTACATGGACAGTGCTGGAGACTGTGTGCACAGAACAGAGGGCAGATGGCCAGGGGATAGGATAGAAAAGGGAGTATAGATGCCTGCTGCTTATTCAGAACTTACTCTGCGCCAGTGACTACTTGCGGGTTCATGAAATGGCTAACTTAGTTCCCCCAAAGCCTTTAAGAGTGGCAACTGCTATCATGGTCATTTTATAGAGGACAAAGAACCTTGGAGAAACTGTTCTATAACTCATTAAGCTAATGATTTTAACTTTATTGTCTTCCACACTTTTGGGCCCTTTATTGGAAATTCATTCTTTTGATTTAATACACCAAAATAATTTTATGAGCATGTTACCTTTCCTTTTACAGGTGAAAACTAAGTCACAGAAAGGTGAGATAACTGCTTCATGTCTACATGTAAGCCAGTGTGAGAGATCAGGCCCAAACCCAGATCTACCAGATACGTCAAACAGCCTTTCTCAGCACAGAACTCTGGGGGCGGTGCATGGGACCCTCTGTCCCCTCCTGGTCCAGAGCAAGTGTGACGTTGTCAATCAGTATCTTGCCCAAGGCAACAAGTAAAGTCCTAAGGTGCCACTCAGGGCTTCCATCTCTCTCAGTTTCTTGCTTTCCTGTCTTTGGACTTCTTTAGCACTTGGCTGGATCACACCTTTGGCATTTTAATCACCCACTCTGCCTCCTTGGGAAGCTCAAATTGCCTTGTTAGTTCTTAGAGGAAGCTGAGTTTGTAAGCAATTGCTGAGTCCAACAACAGTGTGTTCTCAAAGATCAATAATGCCAGGAAAGCCGGGAGGCAAGTAGAATGTAACGGTCTGAAGTCAGTGTAGGCATGCCCTCCACCCTGCACCCTGCAGCATCTACCACCTGCCCCTCCATCTATTCTTTTCTGTTGTTGCTGTTGTTGTATTTTTGTTTTGAGATTGAGTCTCACTGTGTAGCTGGGACTAGCCTGGAACTTACAACCTTGCATGTGGGTATCACCACCCCCTAGCCCCCTTCATCCACTCTTTTTTTTTTAAGTATCACATTTATTCATTTACTGGGCTTAGGCAATATGCTGCCGCAAGTCTGTGGACGTCCAAGGACAACATGAAGATTTGGATCTCTCTTTCTACCGTGTGCTTCCCACTATTTGAATTTCAGGTCATCTGGTTTGGTGGCGAGTGTTCTTTGGCCCATAACTATCCTTCCACCCCTTTTGCCCACTCTTGGCAGGTTACCCCATCATATCAAAGTCTCCACATCCCACAAAGAGGGACCCCCTCAGATGTTAGGGGGAGGTGAGAACCCAATCGCTTTTGATAGGTGCTCACCAAGTACAGCACTGATGTATGATGCTTCACAGAAATTCATTAGTGGGATCTCATAGATATGCGAATTTAATATCTAGGATATTAAATAACTTTCCTAGAGCCTGTAGCAAATACCATGTCATATTGTTCACTTCCAGTACCTCAGTGAGCAGCACGGCACCAAAGTCTGCCTTCTTTCTAGGACACCAGCACCAAAGTCTGCCTTCTTTCTAGGACACCAGCACCAAAGTCTGCCTTCTTTCTAGGACAACACCCCTGAAGTCAGTGAATGCCACAGGCCGTTTTCTACCTCTCTGCCTTGTCATTTAGGGACAGATATCTGTGTCCTCTATTCATAATTTCCATTCTGCCTGGAGGACTTTCCCGTGAGGGAAATGACCAAGAGAACAAAAGCCCTGCCAGTTACCCGCCCTTTCTTTTGCTTTCTGTTGTCATGGAGAATACAGTTGTCAGCCTTTGCTTGCAGTCAGTGCAGTTTAATTTTTCCAACCTGCTAACTGGAGTCCATGTGTGGCTGCTCCAGTGACCAACAGAACAAAAGGCTGCAAATCATCCCTACAGAACATTCATCGAAGGCCTCTGCACTGTAGAATCCTTCTCTCAATTAGAGAGCTGTCTCAGGAGTAATGTTCTCTCTAAAAATCATGATATACACAGCTCTATAAATCGATAGAAGACTTGTGACCATTAAACTTAATTGATACTGAATTTAGAGGAATGTGTTTCAATCATGTTGCCATTTTATTTGAAAATTAGTTTCTGGAATTACCTCTCCTCTTCTCTTGACATCCGAGGACATGTAGTGCCCTGAAGTGACATATCTGTGAGCCAAGGGAAACAGCTCTGAGCAGAAGGCCTCAGAACAGAGCAAACAAACAGGAGATGTTTCCTGACGCTATGTAGAAGTAGACAGAAAACATGCAATAAAAGCTGGTTGTAAGTGAAATCAGAAGCAAATTTGTTTTCTACCCCGCATCACTCTATAGCGTGTCAAGTTGGGAAACGGCCCCCAAGGACGATGCTAGGGGAATAATTAACTTCTTGAGCATGTTTTCAGATTTGAGTAAGCTTTCCTTGAGATCTTTGTCAGCGAGAATGCTAAGGAGCTGAGGTTGGTGACTGCTTGTGAAAAGTGCCAGTGCTAAAGAAAGTGAGGGCTAGAGATGTGTCAGTGCCTCAGAGCACTGGCTGCTCTTCCCGAGGAGGCTGGGTCCATTCTTAGAACCCACATGGTGGCTCACAATCGTCTGTAATCCTAGGCCCATACTCATTTCTGGCCTCCTTAGGCACTGCATGGACATGGTGCATAGACATGCATGTGAGAAAAACACCCAAACATAAAAATAAAAACAAATGAAAAAAAATTTTAAAGGAGAAAGCAAAGACAGTGTATAGTTAGGGCATTCTCATGGCATGTGTTCAGATGTGAACAGAAGTCACAAGCCCCACTGTATGAAATGCCTTCCTTCTACATGGTCACGTTATCTAACCTCAAGCCATCAAGGAAGCAATCTGAAAAGGTACTTAAAAATCCACACCTGGGATTTCAAACAGGTGTATCCACTACAAAAATCAATGTAGGTGGCTCTCAAAAAGCTAAAAATAAGTCTACTATTTGACCCAGATGAGCAACTCCTTGGTGTATTTATCCGGCTTCACAGATGCTTGCTCAGCCACAATCACTGCTGTTGTATTCACAATAGCTAGAAAGTGGAAGCAGCCTAAATGCCCTTCGACCGACAAATGGATAATAAGCATATGCCTACATCCATACCATGGACTACTATTCAGCTGTGAAGAAAAATGAAATCATAAACTTTGCAGCTAAAAGGATGAAGCTAGAAAAGACCATACTGAGCGATGTAATCCAGACCCCAAAAGACAAACCTCACTTGTTCTCTCTCCTCAGAGTCTCTCTCAACTCCAGATCTTCAGATGTATATATTCTCGGATAGTTGCAGAGAGCAGGAAAAGTAGAAAGGAAGTATGGCCAGTGTATGAGGTGGGGGGAACAATAGAGAGGGAAATAGCTGGCTACAGGTGATCTGATGGGGAAATGAGAAAAGAGAGGCTCTGACCTGAGAGGGAGAAGAGGGATAAATTAAGAAGAATAAGGATGGAGCATAAAATAACAGTGAAATGTCTGGGAAAAAGTCATATTATTAATTATTTACAAAATCCCATTATATCTATATCTGTGTATAAATATACATATAGAGTTTAAATAAATTTTTTTCTCATTTGAGATGGAGAGATGGCTCAGAGGTTAAGAGCACTGTCTGTTCTTCCCGCGGTCCTAAGTTCATTTCCCAGCAACCACCTGGTGACTCACAACCATCAATACTGAGATCTAATGACCTCTTCTGCCATACAGGTATACGTGGATAGAACACTCTTATACATAAAATAAGTACATAAATATAAAACAATGTCTCATTTGAGCTGACAATGCTCCCGCTAAAAGCCAGAGACAATCTAACAAAAGGCCCAACACCAGCCATGAGAAGCCTTGTGTTGAGTTGGTCAGGTTGTCCACAAGACTCTCAACATGTCACAGGCTATTGCTCTTGCCCTTGGTTGCTCTCTGAGAGCTGAAAGGTAAGTTCCCATTGTTGAAGACACCTTGCACTTCAAATACAGGGCCCAGAGGCCCCTGATTAAGAACTGACTGAGCGCTTCCTCCATGGAGACTAGCTTTAACGACAGATGGAGCCATGCAAGCCTACGGACAAGGGAAACAACCAACAATCTTACACAGTTATGACGTCATTGAATCACAGCAACAATCACCCTCAGGGTGCACTAGTGGCACCCACGCCATGGCAGGAACCAACAGCTCTCTAATTGGACTTAAGACCCACTCAACAAGAGAGAAATTATGCCTGATACTTGAAACCCAGAAGCGAACACTGGAAATCTTGGAGAACCTATAACTGCCATGTTACAAACCAGCATAATTCCTAATGCAAGCTAAATACTTGCTCTTATACCTAAGGATAAGTATAATTCTCACTCGTCATGACAGAAACTTATCTCTGCAAGGGACAGAGGCCCCTACAAAAAACCACAGCCAATCAAAACGCAAAGTTGTAGAACCCAGTCCCAACTGATACATCAACAAAACCCTCTCACATTTAAGGCCAAGGGAAGATTTCACAGCAAGGTGGAAAAACTGCAAGAGCCAGAGGATCAGGGAGTTTTGCTGTGAGATTGTGCCTTACTCATAAAATATCCCCAACATGGCTGCCTAGACATAAGCAGAATAAAAAAGGCAGCCATAGACATGCAAAAGGCTCAGCAGGCCTCTGCCCTACACAAATGACAACAGGAAACTGTGATATTCAGAGAGCAAGAGAAATCATCTTTCTCAGAGAAGAGGGTACCAATTGCTTATCCAATACCAAATGGTCAGCCCTAAAAACAGACATCAAGTACGTTATACCAACTGGGAAGTTTATATTTGGCAATATATATGTACATACATATACATATATGCATGCTATAACACTTAATGGGTGGAAAGGCTATGAATTTGAAAAAAAGAGCACAGAAATGTACATGAGATGGCTTGGAGGGAGGGAAGGAAGGGAGGGGAGAAATGATTTAATTATATTATAATCTTAACAATAAAAGAAAAGGTGTCCAAAAATCCACAACTGCTTGCATCTAAGGAGCCCAAATGCATTTATTTTATTACCACATTCCAAATGCATTCATGGAAGATAGAAATTTTGCAGGAAAAAAAAAAGATCTGGTTTTCTTTTATTGAACAAAATAATAAACCCATGAGAAGTATGTTTTCCTCAAAACCTTCTGCAAATGCATTATGCATATGATAATATTTTCCCAAATGGGCTGTACTTATGCGTCTCATAAAGGCCGTTCTAAACATATGGTTCTTCTATCTCTTCTTGCTGTCTAGAAATGCTATCTTAACCGTGCCAGGTGTTGTTGATGTCACAAAACGGTGCTTTCTTCAAACCTCTTTTCTCTGAGAATTAAAATAGGTGAGTGAGAATCATTGACTTTCTCCTTTAGCTTTTTCGCATTTTTCTTTACCCCCCATTTTTTCTTTTTTAAAAAATATTTAGTTACTTTTATGTGTATGTTTGTGTGCTCAAGTATGTGTATATGCACTATCTTTATGCAGGAGCACGCAGAGGTCAGAGGTCATAAGAGGCATGGGATCCCCGTGGACTGGAATTATATACAACTGTGAGCTGCCCTGTGGGTGATGGGAACCAAACTCAGGTTATCTGCAAGGACAGTCAGCGCTCTTAACCACTGAGCCATCTGTCCAGCCTCACCTCACCCTTTTCCTATTGTGACTGCCAAAGAGTGTGTGTGTCTTTCTGGCTATAAACAAGCTTATACTGGAAACAGCTGCCATTAGGACAATACTTTTTATTTATATATCAACTGGCTGTTTGTAAAACACCTGAAATAATTCAGTTAAGTTAGACTAGATAATATAGTGAATTTATTTAACACCTATATACTTAGTTGTTAACATTTTTCACTTTTTAATATATTATTTCTTTGTTAAGGTTAGTATCAGAGAATATAGTCGAAATAATACAGTATTTTAAGCCAAGCAGGGAAAGAATTTGTGCATTTGAAAATTATATCTTTTTCGGTAAGCTATGCACTGTGTACTTCATTCTGTTTCCCAGCATGCCAGAGCACTACTAGAAAATGTTACTGTTACAAAACAAATGACTTGCAATGTCTGTTATGACAGGAACACACAGTCCAAGAGAGACCGGATACCCTAAGAAGTGACTGCTTTTCTTCCATTGTAAAATATTAATATTTGACATAGGAATGATGCAGCAAAGGTCAAAAGATCAAGGACAAATTTGTTTCTATGAGTTTGGGGTAATCAGTTAAGTCTTGATTGGGAAAGTTGGCATATGAAGGAATTTCTAACCTCTGGTGTCTATAAACACAGTAGACATTAGATTCTTTAGTTAACATGGATTGGAACAAGAGGTAAACTTTTGTAAGCAAGGAAACTGATGTAAATTGAAGTACCTGATTGAAAGAAATGTGTTGACTGCAGAATAGGAAACCCAGAGAATGAGGATGAAAGGTCAAATCAAGGACAACATACAATAAGCTTCTTCAACCGTGAGGATGAGGAGGGCTCTGCTTTCATTCATGATCCGGAGCATTGGTACTGTACATTATTTGCAAAGAATTCACTTCACTCAAGCTCAAAAGAACTTCCTGTGGAGGAATGCTTGGTTACACTACAGAAATAATCTAATTACGAGTCCCTCAACAGTTTTCCTGGGGTGCCCCTCTTGCCTCAGGATCCCATGGACATCACTGCTTTGGAACATGTGGAGTGCAGATGCACTGCCCCATGTGGTGCTCATTAAACTGTCTTCATCTCTTCGTAACTCTAAGAGAACTTCTAGGTGGTCCATCAGACTAACAGGGCTTAGGTCACATGTCCACCCCAGATCCCTTGAACATATAACTCGCCTTCTACCAACTACAAGTATCTCCAAATAAGAAAGGGAATTTAATAAATAAATTCAATAAGTGCTCATTGTAATATTACACATGACTCCATATAGTTGTGACAGGTCAAAAGAGTAGAGACAATTTCCAAGGAAGAGTACTCAATGTTTCTCTGACACAAAAGAAGTAGGGCAGGGGGAGGAAAAAAGAAAAAAAGGGGAGGAAGAGAAAACACACAAGCAAGCACTGGAAATTATTGTTGGGAAATCATTTATAAATATCATTTGCATAGGCACTCAGAATATAGAAAAGCATTTTCAAATTGCATGCCACATATAAATAGGCAGCTGTAATTTTTGTTGTACAAATTTATATTTTTAAGAATTTGGTTCCTTATTTGGTGAATACTGTTAACTCTTTGTAGTCAACATGGAACCAAATAATTTAATTCTTTTCTGTGTGACTATGTCTGAGGTTTGAATGAGAATAATACGTTAAATAATGTATCGAGACAGGATCAAAAGAGTTCATGAACAACCCTGTCTTCAGACTAGTCTACACATAAAGGACCCAGGATACAGTAACATAATGCCCATAGCAGAGTCCACAATCTCTATTAGCATTTACATGGCCGTTCTAGCACATTCTTTGGGGCTATAAATTTGAATCTTAAGAGAGACAAGCAAAGCGTTGTTGCTACTTTCTAATTTGAACAGAACGTGAAGCTGATGGCAAGTGAAAACTCACAAATATGTTTGGGAAATTCATAACATGAACTGTCCCAGTCATTGCCAATATTTAAAGGTTATGCCCATCATGTTGGGAACTGGCACGAAGTTTTCACCCTTTTCAAATAATTGGGCATCGTACTGAGGAGTAAGATTGTGCATGTCACTGATTCCTCCACGGATACAGGGAAATTGACAGGCACTGTTTAAGAGAAGCTAAAGTTTCCTTGCCTCAACATGTCATGCCAGGAATAATTACGCAACTATTTTGTTACCCTCAGCACTGGGCTCTGAGTTATATTAATCTTTGTTTCTCCCAGAATTCCTTCGTTTGTTTTGCATAGCACAGCAGTTCTGGGAGATAGTATTTGTAAAATGGTTGATGCTAGCACATGTTATAAATGAAGTCCAGAGCTCAGTAACACTGAGAGACTCTGTCCTCAATGCCAGGGGGCATTTAAATACGACCCTCATTCTGTGTTCATTGCTTTAGTGTCATCAATAGAAAATTATAGGCTAATAGGTCTAGAAAGGACCACAAGAGATCAAACAGTATTTGTTGCAACCATCAGGTAAGCCCACATTGAGTACATGCAAATAAACATCAATAAATTCTTCAGTACCCACTGTGTGGGTGTGTATGTGTCTATAAGTGTGTGTATTTATATGAGTGGGTGCATGTGTGTATGGGTGTAAGTATGTGTGCAACTGTGTGTATGTGAGTATGTGTGTATGAATGTGTAGTTGTGTATGTTGTGTCTTTGTGTGTAAGTGTGTGTATGTGTGTGTTTGTATGTGTACATGTATGTCTGTCTGTTTGTGTTTGTGTGTGTGCACATGCATGCCTGAGTTTGCATGGGAGGCAACAGGCACAAAATACTCTGGAGATCTTTAGTGATATCTGCTTATGTAGCTTGATATTATTCATACACACATTTCACATTTGCAGAGGGATTTTTGCAGCACATACTAATCCCCAGAGCATTGGTATAAGGAAGGGCAGTCTCAAGTTATTTTTCCATGCACAGAGCACAACAATTAAGAGGCTTAAAGAGGTCTGTAAATGGGTGACTAAAGGATTAGAGTCTAGAGGTCTTGACCCTATATTCTTTCTAAATCCAGTACTTGAAAGAAAGTTAATCTTTCACTTGTATTATCTTAATCTATAGATCCCCCACAGTTCCAGTGGGACCAGAGACGAAAGTAAGACTTAAAGTTGAAAGCATGCGTCTACCATGTGATTTGAATGACAGATGATTCCTATCATCTGAGTGATTTGGACCACTTCATGCCACTACCAGGCTAGCTCACTCATGGCCCTAGAGAAAGGAAACCTGAAAATGGAGGTACAAAAGGGCACCAGACTTCCTTCCCATGAGGCCGCAGGAGTCCATGTGCAAGCATTGCCTTGGCAGGATGGATGTAGAAGAAGACGGCGGCTACAGTCAGAAAGATAATGTATTGTAATAATACAGAGCATTTTGGCTTTTGTCATCAGTGTTAACTAACGCTGAAGGCCAGCTGTAGTTCCGGAGCCTGCACAGGTGCAATGCAAGGCTGGGGATCTTGTTCCATATTGCAATAATTATTACCAGGCAAACCAGTTGAAATGAGAACCGGATGCCTCTTGTTCTTAAAACAAGACATCCCTTTGGAACTGACAAATTGCCCAGGTGAAAGTCATCCCCTGGCAGGTTTCTGCAATTTTCTCAACTTCACACAACTTTTCATTGTCTTGTTTCTTGTCATGAACACAGGAAAAAAGAAAGATCCACCTTATACCATTGGGATGGCGTTTGCAGTTTGGCTGCAAACTAAGAGTGCTGGACAAGTCAGGAGAGGGTCGTCTTTTACAACAGGAATTTGGAACCTGTCAGCTGCTTTGCAACAGGCTGACAAATAATGATATGGGGTGATTTCTATCACAAGCAGGAAGCACCTTCGTTCCACAGCGACAGCAAGGCATCACCGACTTAATAGTCCTCTGTGCCAACTGTGCGCACTTACCCGGGAGGTAACCAGTACAGCTGTGATAGCGCAAGGGCAAGAAGCAAAACCTTGCAGTCATAAATGATAAAGCATTTTTATCCTGAGAAGATGAACCAAGCAAGCTCAATACGGGGAAGCAAAAGCTCTCGGAGATCTGGCAGGTGATCCACGGCTCCATTTTCAGGCAGGAACTTCCACTCTTATACATGAACTTAACCGATCTGTAAATATGTGTAGCTGTGAGAAGCAAGGTGCAGTGTGGGTGGGAAGTGTCCCGGCAGGGCAGTGATGCTATGAGAGGTTGATAAACCCTTAAGCATCAGTCTGGGTACCAGAATTTCATAGCCAGGGATCCCAGGCCTACTGTCTTTTTCATTAGTGGTCAGACCAAGTGGAAATTGGCCTATCCATCTCAAGTTCCCATAGCAGTTCTTTATATAATAAAACAACTGTTAATGCATTTTACCAATAAGGATGCAAGAGACTCTGGTTGAGTATCCATGAACCTTTTGTTTGAAGAGTATTCTGACTGACAGCAATGTGTTTGGCATAAGTAACAGAAAGCTTGACTAAGAGTTGCTGAACTAAATAGGGGTTTGTTTTCCTTGTGTAATAAGAGTTCTATTTGGGGCATGTTCTTGTTTCATTTCTATTTTGTGATTAAAATACCCTGACAAAACCTGTTTAGGGGAGAAAGGGATTTACCTCAGCTTAAAATTTCAGACTACAGTCCATCATGTTGGTGAAGTCAAGGCAGGAACTTCAAATAGCTAGTCACATCATGTCCACAGTCAAGAGCAGAGAGAAATGAGCACACGCATATACCTGCTTGCTTAAGCCCATCTTGATTTCTCTGTTCCTAACAGTTCAGGATTCTAAGCCTAGGGAATGGTATTGCCCACACTGGATGAGGTCTTCCAACTTCATTTAACTTAGCGAAGACAATCCCCAACAGACATGTCCACAGGCCCATCCAATGTAGACAGTGTCTCATTGGGACACTTCCTACATGATTCTAGGTTGTGTCTAATTGACAATTAAAACCAACCATCACAGAAATGATGATCCTTGGTATTGATCTCGGGACATCATTTAGAGAGACTCTACAGCAGCAGTCCTTAACAGTCATAATGCTGTGACTCTTTATACAGCTCCTCTGGTTGTGGTGACCCCCAACCATAAAATTAATTTGTTGCTACCTCATGAATGTAATTTTGCTGCTGTTATGAATCATAATGTAAATGTTTTTGGAGCTAGAGGTTTGCCAAAGGGGTCATGACCCACAGTTTTGGGAACCGCTGCTCCGCAATGTCTGTCCTTCTTCAGCACATTGCCACTTGGCCCAGTATCTATGGTTCATGATGACAAGATGTCTGCTGGTACCCTCACCCAGCATGCTTGGGTGAAAACATGGACAATAATGAGAAAGGGCATCGTTAAACTGTTGTAGCTGTCCTTTTTACCTAGTACAGACTTCTTTCTCAGTGTCTCCCAGTGGTTGATGCTTATATTCCACTGAACCCACTAGGCCAAGGACCACCTTAAGCCAATGTAGCTGAAGGAAGTGACAGTTTAAATATTTTTTATAGTAATATCTGGGAAAGGATGCACAGGAATACATTTTAAATTAACTACTTAACAGTGTCCTATCTGTGAGGCCAAAACATATTCACAGATTCTTATAAAGACATCTATTCAACTAATACCTCTGTACTTATCCTTTGTGTTAGGCATAAAATGGCTTCTGTTTGAGGCATATTTTCTTTCTATAATCTGTTTGCATTGCTTTACTTCCTTTGAATGTTCACCATGTCTGAAGCAGCCAGCAAGAGAGGAAGCTCAAGGCTAGTCTTCCTGGAAACCTTATCCAGGCAGTTAGCTTTCATTTCTCTGTCATTAGCAGAGAATCTGTAAATGTAAGCGTCCAGGTTAGGCTGCAGGTCTGGGATTCATAAATGCTCTAGCACAGTGGTTCTCAACCTGTGGGGGCCTCTTTGGCAAAGCTCTATCTCCAAAAATATTTACATTACAGTTCATAAGAGTTGGAAAATTACACTTGTGTGATATAGCAATGAAAATGATTTTACAATTTGGACTAACAACAACACAAGGAACAGTATTAAAGAGTCTCGGCGTTATGAAGGTTGAGAAACACTGATCTAGGAAAACAACGGAAACTCAAATTCAGCATCTTTAAAAACAAGCACATGGGTCTTCGCTTGCTACTTCTCCCAAGTCCTGTCCTCTTTCAAGATTCATTGTTTAGAGATCAAAATGCATCTATCTGCAAAAGCCATAATCGTAACTTTCCTCCTGTACCCAACATGTGCCCTGTAATCATCTCCTTTCTCCCTTTTCACAGCTGTGGTCCCCATCTATGCCTCAGCTCAGGAGCCTAAGGCCCGCCTTCTCCTCCTCCTCCTCCTCCTCCTCCTCCTCCTCCTCCTTCTCCTCCTCCTCCTCCTCCTGCTCCTCCTCCTCCTCCTCCTCCTCCTCCTCCTCCTCCCCCTCCTCCTCCTTCTCCTCCTCCTCCTCCTGCTCCTCCTCCTCCTGCTCCTCCTCCTCCTCCTCCTCCTCCTCCTCCTCCCCCTCCTCCTCCTCCTCCTCCTCCTCCTCCTCCTCCTCCTCCTCCTCCTGTCCCGTCCTGCCCCACCTACACCTGCACCCAGGCCCCACATATGTGCCAGATGAGCTCAGGTCTGACTCTAGTTAGCATCCTTCTCCACTCACTTCAGGTAAGTCACTAAGTAAGGCACAAAACCTGAGGTTGGCTTGAAGGCCCCAGCTGGACCTGCGACTGTCCCCGTCTGCAGGCACGTTGTCCACGGCTCCTTCTTCTGAACCCCAGCTACCTAGGCCTCCCTTCTGTGTCTGGGTCATGCTCTGCATCTTTGTGCCTGTGGCTGCCACGCAGTGAAGCTCCTGCTTTGGAGGACTGCTGTTTCCTGTCTTCTATGTGTGTAGCTAATTCTTTTCCTTTCTTTGGACATCAACTCAAACATTACTTCTTCAGGAACTTTTTCAAAGAATGTCCCCCACAGACTATGTCATATTTAGGTATTATGCCGTTGCAAGACATCCCGCATGAGAGAGTACACCCACACTGTCATTTAAAGTTGACCTTGCAGGTGTTTGGTCAGTGACTGTCTTCACTAACAGATTGTGAGCACCAGGAGTAGAAGTGATGTCCTTCCTCCTTCCCTTTGGACCTTCGCATGGTTTTTTGAGAGCTACTAGTTTTATTGGGCTAAATGATGGGAAGGAGGAAGAGTGATTAGCCAAGACAAGCCCATTTACAATGGTTCCCATTTGCTCTTCATTTGCCAAACAAACATTGTTTTTTTTTCCCCCAAGATAATTTAGTTCCAATGCTTTTCTCTTCCCTTTCCTTCCTCCAGACCCTCCCATATATTCTTTCCCACTCATAGTTAAATTCATGGCCTCTTTTGTTCATTAATTGTTACTACAAACAATATGTACTGTTTTTTGTTTGTTTGTTTAACTTAAATTTTTAAAATTAATTTATTCAGATTACAACTCAGTTGTTCTCCCATCACTCACATCCTCCCGTTGCTCCCAGCCTCCAACTCCCACTCTGTTACCCTCCCTTAGGTCCATGCCTGATGGGGATCTCCTCCCCCACTTTATGGTTGCAGGCTAACAAGTCTTATCTTGGTATTCTGACTATTCTTTCTTTGAGTGCCACCAGGGCTCCCCATGAAGAGGAGGTCGTTAAATATGGGGCACCAGAGTTCATGTCAGAGTTAGTCCCTGCTCTCCACATAACTGTGGAGGATGTCTTGTCCATTGGCTAGATCAGAGTAGGGATTTAGTGTTTACTACTTGTATTGTCCTTGGTTAGTGCAATAATTTGAGCAGACACCCCTGACCCCTGATCTGCCCATTATGATGTTCTTCTTGTAGGTTTCTAAGATCCTCTGGATCCTTCTATTTGCCCATCTCCTGTATTTTTCTTACCTATAATCCCAGTAGGATGTCCTCACATCTGTCCCAATCTCCTGGTAAGTGAAGACATTCATGAGACATGCCTTTTGGGTAGTGTCCAATTATAAGTGAGTATATACTATGTGAGTCTTTCTGTTTCTGGGTTAACTCACTCAGTATGATCATTTCTAATTTCCTCCATTTGTCCACAAATTTCAGGATTTACTTGTTTTTTTATACCTTAGTAGTACGCCATAGTGTAAATGTACCACAATTTCTTTGTCCATTCTTCAACTGAGGGACATTTAGGCTGTTTCCATATTCTTACATACATCTATCCCTAAATATAAACTATTGAGCCCATACAATGTTCCTTTTATACATGTTTCCAGGAATGATCATTTGGCAAGGTACAACCAATTGGTGTGCTCGTCCATGGAAAGGACCATCCTCCTAGCTTTACTCACTTGCTTGTAGTTTCCTTGTGTAGGGTTGAGTCCTCATGTAATTTCCCCACCCAGTTAGATATGACATCATTGGTGTCACTATTTTCAGCTTGTGTTTGGGTGGTCATGTTGGTGAGAATGTATAGGAATGACTCCTGCTATTACTAGAAGACACGACCTCACAGCAAACTCCTTCATCTTTCTGGTTCTCACACTCTTCCATCCCTCTTTTCCATGATGCTCCCTGAGCCTTAAGTGCAGGAGTGTTTTGTAGACATGCCCATTGAGACTAGGCTCTACAGCTCTGCATTTTGGTTGGCTGTGGCTTTCTATAGCGGTTTCCAAACAAGCATTTATTAAGCACCTAACATACAGTAGTAACTGAAATATACAGACACATGGGAGAGGATCCTCTTGAGGACCGTGTTCAGTTTAGTGAGATGGACTTAATAAACCCGAGACTCCAAGTTGAAAATCTGTATTTCTACTCCAACACCCAGACACAAACCTGACAGCAAAGTCCTTCCCCTAACAAGCAGAAACATGCTCTAGGGACTGGCTGTCTTTGTTCCGTGTTTCTTTTCTCTAGTACTTCCCCTACCTCATGACTTTTCCTTTAGATTATGGCAGCCTTGGGGTTGACAAAATGCAGTTGTTCTACATTAAGTTGGCTGCTTCCCAGTGAATTCGTGAAGGGGCTGAAAGCTCATAAACAGGTTAAGCTCCTGCCATAGGAAAACTTGTTTCTAGGCAGGTTTCTGGCAGGCGCCTACAGCAGCAGCAGGGCTGTTTATTCTAGAGGTTTGCCTCGCTGAGGAAAGAACTGCCAAAGAGTGCCCATAGACTGAAATCATTCCTTTTCTGCTACCATGGTACTGTCTTTTGAAGAATGTGGTTCGTGAGACAGGTGACAGGGTTTGTCTGCAACTCAGAAATGATCTATCAGTTCTCTGAAAGCAAACCACATTCCGTAGATAGCTGAGAAGTGTGCTGCGAGGAGCCAAACTGCAGTGGTTTTGTAGTTTGTTATGCTTTGTGAATGAAGCTTGAGGGGATTCCCTTGTAAAATTAGGCGACACCTTGTTGGAAATACACCATGATTCCTTGTGTCGAGCCTTGTGGTAGCCTCTTTGATAGATGTAAAAACTCAGTGTCACACAGCCCTACATTCTCTGGTTGATTTTTACAGTCAGTCAGCTCCCTTGCACATCCTAGGAATGGTCCCAGGGGAAAAATGAACACCTACTCTGCTGTGGACATATGCCAGTCATTGGTTGATTGTCATGTGAATTCCCTTATTTACTACGCCCCCTTCAAGTGCATTTTTCTTTGGTTCTCATCACACACAGCCATATTAGAAGAACAATTAATTACTCATACTGTTTCCCAAATTGAAGGTGGTCGGGAGTGAAGAGTCCATATTTTTCTCCTTCTCTCCTGAGACCGGGAACGTGCAGCTGGAGTGACGAGAAAGACTGTCAGGACCTGACCGAGGCACTGATGGTGATGGAGGCGGTGGTGTCGAACCGCAGCTTAGTCCTGCTGAAGGGCATGGCTTGTCTTTCTAGTTTTGTGGGCTTACAGAGAGCTTGATCCTCACCACTGCCCTACTACGTTAGACTCCTACCACATATATAAACCTTGCAAAATCCCTCCAAAGGGCTCCTTGCGAGGACATGTTTGATCGAGATAATTAGGATAGTTTCTATAGCTTTCAATTCTCAAGGGCTGAAGAACACACACACACACACACACACACACACACACACACACACACACACACTACACATACCACTTTAAATTTTTTATGTTAGCATACCTAGTGTGGGTTTCATTATGGCATTTTTATACACATGTGCCGTTTAGTTTTTAATTCTAACTCATCTTCCTACCCCACTGCCCTCCCCTGACTCCCTTTCCAGCTCTGGCTGTTTCCTTTCCCTCTCCCCAGATGATGTTTCCTCTTTTTTAAGTGTCACATGCATTCCATTACTCTCCATCCCTTACTCTCTTAAAATCCTTTACTCCTCTCTTATGATCTCCTTCATAATTCCATTACACATGCACACAGATATAGACACACATACTATACACTTTTACCTACATATGTATATTCTACATATGAGACAAAACCTACACTGTTGACCTTTCCAAGTTCTTTTTCCCTATTAACACGATGATTTCTGTCTCTATCTATCTTCCTCCAAATGGCATAATTTTTATTTATGGCTGCATAAAATTCCAGTGTGTTCCACTTATCCTTAAAGAAATCCATCCAGCTATGATTCTGTACTGTGAAGGACTTTTTTATCCTGGTTGTATGGAACCACCTATATCCACAATGGAAAAGCCAATGTACGTTATTTCAGCACAGTATAACTTGACAAAAAGTATGTGGCCATACTGAATGAAACTGATTCCGTGATTTCCATAATAAACAATACAAATATATTGGTTTAAAACAACACAAATGCTGCAGAGTTGGTGATTCAATAGGTAAAGAGATTATTGCACGAGCGTGAGGACCTGACTTGGAAATGCCAGCATCTATGGGAAAGCTGAATATGGTGGTGTCACATGAATATGGTGTCCTATTGCTGGGAAGACAGACAAAAGGACCTCAGGGGCCAGACAGTCTTGCCAACTGGCAAACTCTGGATTCAGTAAGAAACCTTCTCTCAAACAATAAGGTGGGGGATAAAGAGACAGCTCAGTGGCTAAGAGCACATGTTGCTCTTGCAGAGAACCAGAATTCAGTTCTCAGAACCCACATGGTGGCTCACAACCATGCATGAGTCCAGTTACAGGAGATCTAATGTCTTCTTCTAGTTTCTGCTGGTACCAAGCACACATGTGGTGCACATACATACATGTGGGTAGAACACCCATACACATAAAATAAATGAATCTCAAGATAAAATAATGTGAGGAGCAACCAAGGAGCCTCCAAATACGTATGTACATATGTGCATACACACCTGCATTCACTTGTGTGCACACACGTAACACACACACACACACACACACACACACACACACACACACACAAACATGTTATAACCCATATGGACAAAACTTTCCAGAGCTCTTATCTGGTGGCTCTGGAAGGTAACTTCCTAAGGTCATTCATGTTGCTAGGAGGACTCAGCTCCATGGGGTTGGTTATCCTCTTCCCTTACTGTGGGCTGGCCAGGACTTTGTTCTCAGCTTCTGGAAGCTCCCAAAATTCTCATGTCCCACCTCACCGCCATCTCCCAAGTCAGCAGAGGGCTGGATCCTTCTCATACGTTCCTCTCCTCAGATGCCTCCTCCTGCCCTCCTTCACTCTCCCATCTGCCACCTCTCTGTCTCCTCTTCTGTAAAGGGCTCATGAGACTATACTGGGCCCATTCTGGTAATTTCAGAACAGCTGTTCCGTTTTCATGTCAGTTGGTTAGTGATATTAATTACATCTGTAAATCTCCTTCACAATTTTTTATAGACTTTGATTCTATAACCAAACAATATTAAGTTTGGGGGACATCTTTAGAATTCTGACTATCACCTGAGAAAATGTTTCCAGGAAATAAAACTGGAACCAAATGAATATAAACATGAGCTTAAAACTTCTATATTAAAATTATATTAAGCTAGGTAGAGCAAAAATGCTCATGGAGAAATCATTGTTCTTGGGTGAGTACAAAACACACAAAAGCAAAAAAATGTTAGCTATTTCTGATCTTATTAGACATCTTCACTCAATGGTATGATAAAACTTATTTCATTTTATTTCTTCCAGAGAGTAAGGCTAAACCAAATTACCCTAGCATATTTCATTAAGGCATTCCCTAAAATAAGGTTCCAAGTATCAAGCCATATATGAGTTGACTTCAGAGATTATGTTAAACATTTTTTTTGTTTAAACATTTGTGTATTTATTTCTGTGTGCAATTTCACTAAGGATTTAACTTAGGAAGATTTCAGTTATTGGTTTCCTACTTGGCATCCTGAGAAACAGAGGTGATGGGCTGGGCTGCTAAAGTGGGGATGGAGAGCAAGGTATGCTGGTGAGTGCTATAACCCCAACACTGAGGAGGCTCAGGTAGGAGAATCAGTTCAAAGATGGCTTGGGGTGTATAGCAGAACCTGTCCATAAGGAGAAGCAGAGCCAAGCTTGGGGAGGGGAAGAGAGGCAAGGAAGGGCCATAAGTGCCTAGGTGCACGGAGATGCTTGGTTGGTCACTGGTGCACACAACTATCCCTGGATCCTCAGGAGATTCTGAATCTGCTTTAACATGAACATCAGGGCTTTCTAGGGAATTATGGGACAAAGTTTTAAACCTACAGACTGCTGTCCCCCACTAGTCTATGATGACATCACACTGCTAGACAGACTCCCAGGTCACATGAACTTGGGTGGCAGCAGGTCTTTTGGGGAACAATAGAAGCTGGAACCGGGTGAAGATGTTGGGACCTACATGGCTCTGGAATCTACAGCAGCAGCTAGAGTAAAAGGCTGGACCAGCAGCAGCTGAGTGATTAAGTTCAGGTGTCCAATATTACACTATAGTTTACTTTAATTATGTACTTTGTGTATACATAGAACGTAGATAAATATACTGGCATATACACACAGTGCAGCGTAGTATTCCTATATGCGTTGATCCAAACCTTTGAAGAAGTGAAGGAAAAGATAGGATTAAATGTGCTGCCTATAAGAGAATTGGGAGGCCACCAGGAAAGACTGTGAGAAGCCTTCTGCCTGTGAAGCAAGACTGATCCTGAGTGGAGACAGGAGGGAGGGAAGGAAGGGGAATCATCTGCCCAGGTCTCAGCCCATGGGTCAGTTCTAGAGCCTGGCTGGGCTGCCTCCGAGAGCCCTCAAGGCCAGTCACCACGGTCAATCATTCATCCACACATTGGTTTTCATCCTTTTGGTTTTACATTCCCAGCCCCCAATTCCTGCTTCCTGCATGCCAAGCAAAGGTCTGATGTCCTACTCTCCCTGCTCCTCAGCATTTAACAACACTCACAGTAAGCCCTGCCATCAGCTTAACACATTAAAATACATGCACTTAAAAAAAAAAAAAGAAACAACCAAGACCACTATAGCACAGTACCTAAATTCAACACACATGTGATGGGTATCTGTGCCTCTTTAAGGAGCATCTCCCATGATGAAAGATATCAGACGTGCAGGAACCATGTCCTCATGACTACCCGTGATTAACATTTTACAGAGGTATCAAATACATGGCTGCTGTTTTGGGGACCTGGCTTCTGCTGAGAGACAGGTACTCTATTCACAGTTCCCTGAAGTGATGGTCCTTAGAAAGTCAAACTACGATCAAAGAGATCCTTGTGTTCCCAAGCCAGAGAAGCAAAGGACTTGGGAGCAGATTTCTTTGCACAGGGCCAACACATGGCTAATGCTGGCTTCTCTTTCTTTTATTGCTTTAGTTTTCACATTCGGACACTTCCCCCTGGACTCCTCAGATGCTTTTTCTCCTCCTCCGCTCACTCACTTGGGGCTTCTCTGGTCAGTACAGGGGTTCCGCCAAGTAAATCTGAATGAGGAAAATGTAAACACCATTAGCCAAATATCAAGGGCACCCTTGAGGAGGAATGTGTTCTGAAGACCTTGTTTGTCTGGAATGAAAAGTTTGAGGGTAGAAAGAGCAGATTTATTGAATAACTGCTTATTTAATATTTTCTCTGTTGGGGCAAGTGTTTCTATATTTGTTCAACATGAATACATTCATCTTACCTATTCTCTGTGTCCTTTTGAAGTTAGTAGAATGACATCCTGTATCTGTCATTATAACCCACAGTCCTAGCTAAAACCAAACCTGTAAATGCAAAATAAGTCATACGAACGATCCTAAAACAAAGCCATGTGGTTTTCCTTGCAGGCAATGTTAGATTAGGGGAAAATGTGGCGTGACCTGGAATTCCCCGAATGCTTGCGAGCATCTCGTGAAAAACATGGATCTATTAATGTATCCATCGGATAAGTATTGAGAAGGATGGAAAATGGGCTGTAGCAGCCAGAGGCTTTGAGGAAAAGCAAAGGAGATTCAATTTCACTCTTTTTTGGATACGGTCCCAGAGCCACCCCTTTTATTTTTGCACCTTCAGAAGTGTCATGTGGACTTGCAGAAGACAATGATGTGATTTTTTTTGTAACTAGGTACACTTTTAGTCCCTTTCCTGTCGTACCAAGTAAATAACTTACCGTGAAACACTAGGGAAAGGGCTGTAAACATCAGCGTGACATGGAGCTGTGTTTAAATGTCCAGATGTGAGCATTAAGGTGCTGAGCTGTGACATCTGGATTACTGGGTGGCTGTGCCAGCAGAAACATAGGCATCATTTAATATCAGTTTTATTCCTCATGTTTGGTTGTCTCTTAAATTGTAAACCAGCGATTCCTATAGAAGCAACTATCTAGGAACAAACACGGTGACAAATTGCCTCCCCTCAGTCCCAGGGGATTTCCACTGCTCATCAAAGTCAGAGGTTACAGATGGGACTGTCCACATCTCCCGTTGGAGAGCAGGACTCTATTTTCCCTTCAGAGTGGCCAAACATGAGTCTTTAAAAAGTAAGGAAATTTGTCCAAGCTTATCCTGCGGGGCTAGTCAGAAATAATAGGCTAGAATTAAAACCAACCCACCTGCCTTTTATTTCAGTATTTCAATGTTTCAATCTCTCCCTTGGACATTACTTCTATATAGAACTCACATCCGCACAGAGGTTTCTTAAAAGACCTATATTTAAGGGTACTTAATAGCCTAGCTATTCAAATGTCCCCACTCTAGCTACTGCAGCGGAGAAAGAAAACAAGGGGGAAATTTAATGCCTGTTAGAAGCTGCTTCCGAGCACGTAAAGGTGAAAGTGTGCAGTCGGAAGGCTTAGCTGCCTGTTGAGTTCTTTTATTCAATAACTCAAGCAGCCTGTTGTGAACTGTGTTAGCACTATTAACACATCTGGAGCTGGTGGTTATACATTGGGGACTTTTTAGAATGTAAAAAATAGCTTTGTAGGCAAACTTATGTTCAAAAGAAATACTCTTGGAGAACAAAGGCTAACGTTCTAGAGTACACCCCTCTCTCGCTGACACAGTTCCACTGGGCTTTTGGCGGAGCATGTGTTAAAGCTATATACTTAGGTGGCATAATAAAATTTGTCCTCCTGGTCTGGCTCCTGTTTAATTTTAAAGTAGCACTTTGGATCTCTGAGCAGATCCAGAAATCAAACAAAGTAGCATGCCAGTCCACAGTGGAGAGACAGACCCTAGTAACTGTCCACTCCTAAAGCTTCTCCCCTCCCCAGCCCAAGCCACCAAGGCTCACCTGTGGGATAGCACCAGCGGGAGCCTTACTGTAAGGATGCTGGTTGAGTTTGGCCAGTAGAAATTAGCAGCAATGTCCGAGAGAAAGGAGGGAGTGGGGCAGGGGAGGGAGGCAAGGGGGGAGGGGTTCTGTGTGTCTGTTTTCATCACCTTCTCCCCTGCTTCTTCAGGTTTCTAGGAGTAATTTCCAGAACGCGAGTACATGATGCCTGTCAGTTGGGAGGTTCTAAATTCCCATACTGAAGGTCTGGCTCTTAGCCAAGCATCTTCCCTCTGGTGTGACTTCCCCTTTGGATCTTGTAATGGGCTGCACAGGCTAACACTAAATCAAGAGGGAGGCCCAAGGCCAAGGAACGCGTGATCAAAAAATGGACCAGGAGCAATAAAGTGAGAGAATAGATGTGTTCTGGCAGGCCTTATTGCTGCTCTGTGCTTTGTGCATTGTGGAGCTACCACGAAATAAAGACAAGAGGCATGGGATTTGAAGTCACAGTTTACCCTATGATTCCTTCTCCAAGGATTCTCTCCCTTCCTGACTGCTTTCCCAAAGACAAGTGAAAGTCATGGTCAAGGATAGCTTTTGAACCGAAATGCAGTCCACCTTGAGAAAGAACAAGAGAGATCGAAGGATGAATTCTTACTCCCAGAAGTTGGAGAGGCAAAGGATTAAAGACACGATGAGGCAGACAGACATTAGGACACAAAGAATGTGCTCACACACTACCAGGCTCTAGCTCAGCACCTGGGTCTCCCAGATGTTGGAGTTCTCTGACAAGGCTTAGCACCAAGCCACAGCAGCCAGATGTGGCAGTGGCTCCCATTCTGAGGAGAAGGTGTACCCAGGAGACCCAGCAGAGCCAAGTGTTATCACAACAATGTGGCTATTTGATATGATGTTCACAGTCAGTTTCCACCAGATTCTGGTCTGTTTAAATGATTAAACAAGCTATAGAGGTCTTAGGAGTGAAACTCTGTCCCCAGCCATGACTGAAGACTATTTCTAGAGACGATATTGAACAAAGGCTCTCCATCATGCCTCTCACCATCTGAGAAGGCAGGAATTTCTTTCAGTTGACGCCAGGTCCTGTCTGACTGTGTGAAAGGTGTTTTGTCCTCAGGAATATTCTAGTTACAGTATAGTTTATTGACTGTGAACCATACCACCTTCATTTCTTTTTCCAGGCCATCGTTTAGGAGAGCCCAAAGCGCATTCAGACAGTTGGCTTATTAATGCTCCTTTGTGAAAAGGCCCGAATGTGGCGCACACCTGCCTTTGCCTCAATAGTACATGCTGCTGATACGGTAATTTGCTGACCCCAGCTTGACCTTGCTGAGCTACTGAGCTCTGACAGGATCAGAACAGAAGGTGACGAGGCTAGAAGCTTAATTAAAGGAATAGTTCTGTTCGACCCGTGCTCATCTTCTCCCCCCTTTACCAGGCAATGCTCAGACATGCCAAGAAAATCACACTGAGGATGAGATTATGACCTAATGATCTCATTCGGGATGTGACATTATCTCATTTCAACAGCCTGGGAAGGGCAGTGTCTTTTTCAGTTATCGGGGAAATTTGACCAGTGACAGCAAAATTTAGCCCAGACTTTTTGTTTTCCTGGTTCCCACCCCTCCCCATCCAAGACAAGAGGTTCCCAGCCAGCTATGTTAGGAAATCTAAATACCTTTCGAGGCTCCAATCAATAGCTTTTTGGCAACAATGCCACCACATTCCTTCTTGCCATGGGTTAGTGTCACCCATATGTGACCTAGAAGAAAGACAGAGACATACAAGGAGCAAGAAAATCACATGAGGTCTTCTTATTCCAATGCCCACTTTATTCTCCCAGGCCAAGAATGGGTTTCTGCCTTCTTCACAAAAAGAGAGAGTATTCAACCCCTTATGCCTATTACTCAATATTTTAAAAGATTTGGCTACTAAATAGCCTTTAAAGTGCATTCCTCTCATCTTTCTGTTCCAATATGCTCTTGGTCACTTTCATTCATCTGCTCATGGCTGGCTGCCTGGATTAATTTTCTGGATTGAATACATTTCCTTGCATTACCAACATATGTGACAAATAACTAATCCGACTCATCAAAATGCATTAGAATGCAGTGTTCCAGCTACTGAAGGGCATTTGAAATTCAGCAGGTTGTCTCCTTGCTCTAACTGCCAGTGACAGTAAAAAATGGTTAGGAAGTGGAGACGATACTTGAACCCACTGTGTGCCCAGAATCTGCATTATCCACGCTCCTGTAGCCATTCCAAGAGAGCTCGGGCCCACCTATGTTTGTTTTGTGCCTCTTAAAGTGATTTTTCTAATTAAAACATGAAATGTAACTGGAGCAGCCTCTGAGAAGCCTAGCACTGCCCAGACTAGATCAATCATCCCAAGCAGCAGCAAGTGACGATGTATGGTACCCAGCGTGGTTACAAGTACCCTAAATGTACCATTCGTTTTCTAGACCTATTTCCACATCATACACCCCAGAATGGGCCTTCTAATTCATAAAGTAGTTAGGCTGTCTTGGTAGTAGACCTACGTGAGATGCCAACGAATATGTTGCAAAGACCATGCGAGTGTCTAACTGGACACAATGGGCGTCTATCAAAAGAATGCATGCAAGGAGTCACTCACTAGAAAGTTGATTCATATGGTGTCTCTTTGAAGAAAAACGCTGTGATTTTTACAACTATGTGTTATTAAATACATATTACAGACACTGGGAGTGCAAAGAGCTGCCATAGGGTCAGAGTTCCAAGAGCATTAAACACGATTGCTATACACAGACAAATGCATTGAACCTTAAGTAAAGTCAATATGCTAGCGAATGACTTGGGATATTTTTTTTCCAAGTAGTGGTTTTCCATGGCTTAATTTTATTCCTTCTCAGAGAGTTCTCATTCACCCAGGTTTCCATGATTAAATGCTCAGAGCTCTTATTTGTAGGGGACACACTGGATTAAGAGCCTCCGTAGAATCCAGGAGCTGCAGGGGCAAACACTTCTCACAGAATTTCTTCTTAAACGTGAGTGACCTGCTCTTTCTTCTCTTCTTTAATATCTAAAGAGCAAATGATCCACCACGCTCACTTCTGAGGGCAATTGTGAAGGGAGAGACCTCTCTTATAAAAATGCCACCGAGCCCTTTGCCAACGCAAGGTGTGAAACGGACACAGGTGGGCATTCAGCTGGCACTGAGCCAATAGTTGACAATCATGCTTGCTATTGTCACCCAGAAGTGTATGCAGAAGTTTAGAGATATTCAAGCCAAGTGGGGGTGGATAATGGAATATAAAACCGCACCTCTTCATTTCGGGCACCTAATTTGCAACTGGAGCAAAGGCAAATACGTCTAACAGGGCAGAGAGTGACTAAGCTTCAGCCAGGCCTTGTCTTGTTCAGGAACTTAAGAGGAGGGAAACATCGGCTACAAAGTGGATAGACCTACACTGGATTTGGATTAGCAGGGCTAACAACAAGATAGGTCAGCATTTCTATTGCAGGGGGTTAGGTCGGCTTTAATGTTTCTTAAAGGGGAACGGTTCTTTCAGAGAAAATTCATTTAACAGCATGCTGGTTTGTGTGTTCTCTGTGAGAAACTATCTAACTATGTGGGAATCATACCTTGTTTCCTCCCAGGACTGAAGTTATGCCTTCTAAATGAGGACAGCCTCTCTCCCACTGAAACCACCTTCGACACCTTTGCAATCTCCTTGAGTTACTTAGTTACGTTTTAAGGTCTCTGCATGTCTAATTGTGTCTGGGACAGCTTGAGTTAGAACTCAGCACACTTTTAAAAATTTATTTATCTGTTCCCGAGTGCACCTCCTCCCTCTTCTCCTCCCGGTTCCACCCTCTCACCCTCTTCCCCCTTTTCTCCCTCTCCTCCTCCTCAGAAAAGGGGTGCCCCTCCCCTTTACCAGCCCACCCTGGCACATCAAGTCGCATCAGGACTATGTGCAACATCTTCCGCTGAGGCCAGACAAGGCAGCCCAGGCAACTGAGTCCATGCAAGAGATGGCCCCCACTCTACTTGCTAGGGGACCCATATGAAGACCAAGCTGCCCACCAGTTATATATGTGACGGGGGCCTAGGTTCAGTCCAAGCATGCTTTATTTTGGTAGGTGCTTCGGTCTCTGTAAGTCCCCATAGGCCTACGTTAGTTGACTTTGTTGGTCTTCTTGTGGAGTTCTTGTCCTCTCTGGGTCCTTCTGTCCTTCTCACACTCTTCCACAATACTCCCTGAGCTCCACGTAGTGTTTGGCTGTATGTCTCAGCACCTGTTTCAATCTGCTGCTGGATGGAGCCTCTCAGAGGACAGTTATTCTAGGCTTCTGTTTACAAGCATAGCAGAGTATCATTAATAGTGTCAGCAGTTGGCTCTCTCCCATGGGGTGGGTCTCAGGTTGGGCCAGGCATTGGTTGGCTATTCCCTCGATCTCTGCCCCATCTTTATCCCTGCATTTCTTACAGTTTAGGGTGAACTTTGAGTTGAAGGTTTTGTGGGTGGGTTGGTGTCCCCCTCCCTCCACTGGAAACCTGGCCTGACCTGGCCACTTC
This sequence comes from Acomys minous, assembly GCF_964271855.1. Taxonomy (NCBI): domain Eukaryota; kingdom Metazoa; phylum Chordata; class Mammalia; order Rodentia; family Muridae; genus Acomys; species Acomys minous. The sequence continues at coordinate 88,457,276 of NC_140486.1, read as the reverse complement.
AGTCTCCATGTCCCCCCAATACTAGGAGTCGCAGCTAGAGTCACCCCTATATCCTCCCAGGAGCCTACTCTGTCACAGATCCCCAGCTTGTCATTTCTCATCCCCCAACCCCACCCCAGCTCTTCCAGCATCTGACCCCTCCCCCTCCCCCACTCTCTCCCACCCAGTTCCCACACTTCATCCACTTCCGGTGTCTATTCTACTTCCCCTTCTGTGTGGGGTTCAAGCACCACCCCTTGGGCACTCCTTGTTATTTAGCTTCTTTGGGTCTGTGGTTTGTCGTATGATTATTTTGTGCTATATGGCTAATAACCACATATTAGTGAGTATGTACCAAGTGTTCCTTTCTGAGCCTGGGTTACCTCACTCAGGATGGTATTTTCTGGTTCCATCCATTTGCCTTCAAATTTCATGATTTTCTTGTTTTTAATAGCTGAGTGGCATCCCATTGTGAAAATGTATCACATTTTCTTTATCCGTTCTTCAGTTGAGGGACATCTGGGTTGTTTCCAGTTTCTGGCTATTATGAATAAAGCTGCTATGAACATAGTTGAATGGTGTCCTTGTGGTATGGTGGAGCATATTTTGGGTATGTGCCCAGGAGTGGTATAGCTGGGTCTTGAGGTAGAACTATTACCAATTTTCTGAGAAACCTCCAGATTGATTCTCACAGTGGTTGTACAAGTTTGCACTCCCACCAGCAAAGGAGGAGTGTTCCCCTTTCTCCACATCCTCGCCAGCATGTGCTGTCACTTGAACTCAGCACATTTTTAACACAGTTGGATAAGATAAATTTGAGGAGTTTTATTGTTGTTTCCGGTGTCCCTTGGCAGAGGCAAAATAGACTGGGAAGGTTGCTGTGATATCATTGGTCTTTCTTTATCATCTCTATGCTGGGTGTGGGGTGACTCTTGAGCAAAAGAAGGGAAGGCTTTAAAACACCTTCTATCTAGCCTATGTGGCTGTGGCCCTGCTAGTATTCTCTGTAAGATTATGCCAAAGCAGCAGGATGGCTGGATAAAAAAATGCCTCCAGCAGAGGGGAGGGACCTTAAGGGCTTGAAAGAGGGTAGCATGCTCCATCGAGTTTACATTAGATAGTAGTTTTGACCTGAAGAGAAATGATAGATCTGACAGGTACAGCAAGAAGAATATTCAGTAAGTTCTTGTGGGGCTGGGTTGGAGGAGAAGCAAGATAAAAAGTCCAGCGTGGGGCCAAGGCTACGTGGATGTGATATAAGGAATAGCTATTTGGTCTCTGCCCCCTGGTTCTTGGCATACAGCTCCCAAAAACCCTTGAAACTCCTTAAGTGATGTGTCATTTTGTGTGCTGCTGAAATGACTGATGTCTGGGAGCTCCTTGAGAGCCTCAGGATAGGGACTGGTTGCCAGGGGAACCAATCATATCATTAGAAGGTCGAATCTCACTCCTACTCTCAGACACTCTTGGGAGGAAAAGGAACTGAAGGTCAAGTTGATTGCTAGTGGCCAATGATATAATCAAGCACGCGTGCATAAGAGGACTTCTAGACACAGCCCCAAAGCACTGGCTTCAGTGTGCATCTGGATTGCTGAGATGCCCGGAGGGGACACAGAAAGTGTTCATGCTAACCCCATATCTGTATGTCTATGTCTTATACATGAATGCTCACCCCTAGCCTTTACAATATCCCTTATTATAGTTTGCCAGTTATCATAAGCCACTGTTTCCTTGAATTCCACACAGCCTCCTAGACAATTAGTCGAACCAAAAGCAGGGGCCATGGGAATCTCTGATTTGTAGTTGGCCAACCAGAAGTTCAACTGCCAACTGACTGCTTGTGACTGGCTTACAATGTGGTGAAAACTCGGGCAGGAATTGAGTCCTAATGGGTGAGACCCAAATTATACCAAGGTAGTATCCGAACAGCATTAGATTGTAGGACCCCAAGTTGATGTTCTCTAGAGAACTGTATGGTGTATGTGAAGAAGCCACGCCCCCTCCTTCCAACACACAGGCATAATATAGTAAGCAGGCAAGATGAACTCTTTGCAATAGTACTGAGTATATTAAGTATGCAAATGTTGCTTTTTAATCTTGAAGAGGATGGGAACAGAGAAGGCCACTGAAGGACAGAGGCTGTGGATGGAGGAGGAGCCTGAAAAGGATGGGACCCTTACTGTGTGCTCTGTTCAGTCCACACAAGGGCCATATGGTCTCCATCACAGCCATTTGGCTTTATCTTTGTAGCATAAAACAGCCATAGACAATACAAAGACGAGCTGGAATGGCTGGCTTTGGTTTATAGTAGACCAGATGTAGCCCAAGGGCCACAGCTTGGCCCAGTCACTGCTCTGGGAGGCAGGGGGTATGAGTCCCTGTAGCACAGACATGCAGAATGGGCCCCAGTTGCGTGGAGGGACAGCGCTTTAGTTCCTTTTGGCAGGAACACCATAAAGGGCAAGTGTGAGCTGCATCCAGAAGAGGGACGTGTGTAAAGTATCCAACACCGAGAGAAGCTAATACTATGCACAGGTAGCCAACAGGCACCTGATGCCTCCGGATAGCATTTACACAGTAACTGGAGCTCTCCAAAGCCGAAAGCAGACTGGCCAAGTCAGCAGGCTTTGTGAAGTCTGTTGTTTGGGAGAACACTGGGGCTGAAGTGATTGGGAGGAAAGTCACTGGGCCTGGGAGAGGCTTCAGTAGCATCCTTTGGAGGCTCCTTTTCCTGATCTGTTTTCCTCAGAGAAAACATGGGGGACTGGTCTTCAGCAACGAGGTCCAGTCTTCAGTGACAGACAACGCCCTGCCGGAAGCCTCTGTTCTGACAACTAACAAGTGACGTGTCTCAGGCATTGGACAGATGTCCTCAGTTCTCAAGAGCCTGGAATCCAGCACAGAAGGTGCGCAACGGATTTCACATTAGCACAGATTTTCTGAAGTGGCTCTGCAGCTGTATCTTAAGGATGAACATATCGGATCATAAGTTTGCTACTGAAGACTTGTGTTTGGCACTTTTTTAAGGTGACGGTCCTCTGCTGCTGCCTAACTTTGAGTATCCGCAATCTCACGCTGATAAGATAAATATCAGAACTAAGAAATGCTGGGGCCAGTATTTTAACTGAGAAAGGTTGGAAATCCCTCACTAACTAAAATAAATAAATAAATACAAATAAATAAATACAAATAAAAAATAAAAAAGAAAGGAAAGAAAGCAGTTGTGACCCTATGCTTATTTCTGTTACCAAAACCACAGTGATTTCACAGTGATTGCTGGCCAATTTTTATAGCTGTGCCAAGTCATAGCTATTGGTCTACAGTTGGGACAAGCTCCCCATGTCCTGAGTGTCCTCAGTGGCTCTCATCCTGTTCATCTCAGAACAAAACAAGGAATAACATACAATTTAAGATAGTGTCCACAATCTGATAACTTTTCTAAGAGCCCCACCTTGTTTTGGAGCAAGGCAAACACTTCCGGCTGCAGCTTCGGTGCACCAAGGCCCCAGAGCTCAGGTTTGCTGGAGAATGAGGAACTTCCTTGGTGCTTAGTAAAGGTGTTTTTTTTTTGTTTTGGTTTGGTTTGGTTTTTTTTTGTGTTTGTTATTGGACTTTTCTCCCTGAGTCTCCTATGATGCCACTGAGCGTGAGGGGTGTGGTCAGCATGAGTTGGTCTTTGAACTTGAGTAGTATATCGCACAGCTCCTGTGGTCAGTATAAGAGGCCATTAGCCAGACATAGTTGCTTAAATATAATCACAGAAGAGTAAAAATTCACTTCCCCGGTGGCCTTAGCCACCTCGGTTGACTGCTGGTGTATCGCAGTCACATTGGAAGCACAGGCACGGAGCATGTCCACAGGCTGAGGAAGTTCTCTGGGACGGTTTTGTCTGCACAGTCTGGTAAACCTGCATGCAAAAAAAATAAAAAGACAAGAATAGACAACAAACAACAATAAAAACTCATCATGACTGTTGGAAATGATGGGGGTATGAGTGTCATTTAGTTTCAAGCTATTCCTAGCGAACTGTCCAGCAGTTTTATCTACTCCCCAGCCCCTACCCCCAGTGTAGTCCCGAGGAGACAGACACTGCTTGAGTTCCTGGAACTAGCCATGCCTGCTGCCTGAAGCTCAATCCAGTCCAGCTGGACTTCCTCATTACAGGAGCCGTTTAAGCTGCGTTGCATTGGGGTTTTAACGCTCACAACCAACCGAATAGTAATTTGCCACTTTCATGATTTTCTATGGTGCACGCGCACTGTCCCTAAAGGGTCAAAATATCAGCATTCAAAACCTACACACAGTCAACAATGCTCCACTGTACATTCCACATCACCCATGTGCTGGTCCTCAAGGCCTCTCCCAAAAGCGGTATATCCGAACAAGCCAGAGATGATTTGCAAAAATCCACAAGGAACGCAGCATAACCTGCCAAGATAACTTTGTTTATTAAAGGGAAATTTGAGACAACTGTTATTGCTGAATTGTTTTGGAGTTTCTGGCAGGAAAGCTCCCAACAAATCTGATTGGAAGGTCTTTGGTAACTCCTATGGTCGGACTTAGTTGTGAAATAACCAAGTGACATCTCACTTGACCAACAAAAAGCAAATTAGCATAATTTATCATTAGAGAACACTCTCATCTGCTAATCTGGCTCGAGCCAAGGATACTAAATCACAATTTTCCATCCTAACAAATGAGCCTATTTGCAAGTCTACTAACTCACATAGGTTTTGGCAGATGAAAGTGATCTACATGACTTGGCTCTAGGCACTGGCCAGGGAGCTTGCCCTCGGATGGTATTTTGGTTGGCGACGCTACTGAGATTTTGAATCAACCCATTCAAAAGATCCCTCTTCCCTCTAAACTGACTGGCTGGCAAGAGAGTCACATGAACACTCAACAGCTCTTTACCTTTTTTCGAAACTCTGCTAAACATCTGATGTGTACGTCCCCTTGCCTATAATTGTTCGCGTAACTGGTGAAAAGCTAATAGAAAAACGGCCCAGTGCTGAGGACTCCTTCTGTGTTTCTGGGCTCTTTTGTGAGTGTTTTGGCAGTGGGTTTGATTGGGACTTTAAGCACGTTAATCCTTCCCTTGAAGTCACACATTCCACTGTTTGCTTGGAGGTGGCAGGGTAATGTTGGCTGGAATGAGTTGCCTGCTGACCGAGGCTCCCCAAGAGATCTGTCACTGGCTTGCTATAGCAACCAGTACCATGGTATTGTGTCCCCCCCCCCCCAGCTCCCCTTGCAAGGGGAGGAGGGGGGAGGCCGACCCTCAGGCAGGGTCATCTAAGGGCAGGACCATCTGCAGCTGTGCAGAAGGAAGCGGTACCCTGAAGGGACGGGATGCTCAATACCTGCTCTTCACGAAGGCCCTCTTCCTACTATTGTTTTCCTATGGACTTTCCCTTCTCAGTTCCAAAAGGCAGAACTCCTCCTCACCCCTCCAGATTGGCTCCTGTTCTGCAGCAGTCTGTGTCCCAGCTTCCCAGCATGGCTTGCCAGGCCTCCGGGATCTGTGGCTTGTGCAAACTTGGTATTTCTCCCAGCTGTTCTCTTGTCCAAACACCAACACTGTAGGCAAGGGTGCACATCTGTCAGAAGGTCTTTAAGCTTGCTCTCTCATTTGACTCTCAGGCCCTCTGAGGCTTGGACGAGGTAGGATTGTCTCCAGTATTTAGAAATGAAGAGATTATTGGGATTTTTTTTTCTTTTCTTACTTTAAATCTAACAAGAAATCTTTCTTTTTCATCTGACTTTTTCAGTTCCAAGATTTACCATGAATGACTATCACCAAGGAAATAAGTGGCTGCAGTGTCCTGAAATTGTAGACTGAGTGACATTGCAAGAGTCTCTCAGGGTGCCCATCATCAAGAACAATTTTATTAATTATCTATGGTTGGGTGGCTTTTTTTCAGTTCCTTCAAGGGATATCAAAATGTGTTCTTATTCTAGTTTTCACTGGGAAAAGTAGTCATGTAGTCTGAATTTTGTCATAATTATTAATGAGAATAATAGGACATTTGTTGTGGGTTTTTGTATTTAGATACTGTATTAAATACATTGGATAGATTATAAGACAGCAATAGAGTCAAAATGTTGTTAAAATTAACAATGGTAGAAATGTTTACTGTGCTGTTTTCATGTCTGCCAGACACTATGCTAAATGCTACAGGTAGACTATGTCATCTCAACCTTGCACATCTCAGCCTTGCACATCTCAATCTTTGCACACTGCAAAGCATCCTTTTCTGGTTTGGTATTTAGACAGGGTTTCTCTATGCGGCCTTGGCTGTCCTGGACCTTGCTCTATACTCCTGGCTGGCCTCAAACTCAGAGATCTGTCCACCTCTGCTTCCCAAGAGCTGGGACTAAAGGCAGGTACCACCACCTCCTGACACAAAGCATTCCTTATAAAGACTAAAGTGACTCTAATAGAGGAAAGAGAAGAGGGGATTTAGCATCTGATTAAGGGCATGGAACTTGTCAAGACACAGAAAAGTGTCAGCTGGGTGCTGGACCACAAATAGGACTCTATATCATGTCACTGCTCTAAAGCTCAGGGACCATCCCAGAAGAGAAAGTTCATCTCTTTACACCTTCAGCTTTTAGTTCTTCTCTTTGCAAAATGGGCCCACCTCGCTATGACCATTCTAAGTCTGAGTGAATCATCTTGAGCTATTAATTTCTAGCACATTGAAAATGCCTGATAAATGTTAGCTTTTATTTACTGTATTGGGTTTTAAAATGAAATACTGTGAAGCTTAAGCAACCTTAAAGAAGCTATCTCCCTATTCAAAAAAAAAAATTCTAGTTGTTAACCTAATCAGTGCCAATGCTGTTGTTGAAGTTTTCAGGTCTGTTTGGTTTTAGAAGTGGTTGTTCATAAATAATTATTTTTTAATTAGATTTTCAAGGCAGGGTTTCTCTCTGTAGTCCTGGCTCTTCTGAAACTCATTCTGTAGGCCAAGCTAGCCTCCATCTCACAAAGATTAGCTTGCCTTTGCCTCCCAAGCCCTGGGATTAAAGGCATGTGCCACCACTGACAGGTGTTTTATTTCTTTTCAGAGTCATTTACTTTATGCATAAGAATGTTTTGACAGCATGCATGCATGTGTACCACATGTGTGTACCTAGTGCCCGTAGAGGTCAGAAGAGGGCACCAGATCCCCCAGAAATGGAGTTATAGATAGTCCCAAACCATTATGTGGGTGCTGGGACTTGAACTTTGGGAAATCTGCAATAACAAAAAGTACTCTAAAGCCATGATGTGACTCTTAGTCCCTCCCCCCACCCCCAATACCTTCTTTAAAATGGTAAATGAAAGCATTTATAAAAATTCTTTGTGCTAAATATGCTGATGATGGAGACTGGTGTTGCCTCAAAGAATCCGAGGACCCTAAACAGCAGGAAGTAGCCTAAGAGAACCATTCCCTTCTCCCCACTAATCTTCTTCCTCCCTTACCTGGTGTTGGGGCACTGGAAGGGAATTGGGTGGGGAAGGGATAAAGAGATATAAGAGACCAAAACAAAAAATAGATTTTAAAAGTCTGCCTACAGGCGCAGAGTATAAAGCTGTGCTAGAAGATGGGCAAATGTCAGGAAAGGGCTGTGGGTGGGGCATAGAGCCACAAAATCTCACCTTGGAACCCAGAGAGCAGGTGTCTGGCACCTCAGATCTGCAGCCAGTGCCTACCTCAGCTGACATTTCAAAGGCATAACAGTAGTGTGCGTGTCTGCCAAGGATTGTGATATGAGATTTAGACAGCCTGGGCCAAGCTACCAGCTCACTCCTTGTGGAAATGGGCTCTCTTACCCACACAATTAAAGAGAACAATAAATAAGACCAGAGGGAAAGGTTGCTATTTCGCTGTGGTTAGTTTGGGCCATAAAGTTTGCTTTATAACAGAATTCTGGCTCGCCAGAGTTTTATTTTCCTGGAAAATAAAATAGACCCTCCCTGTCCATCTAAAATGACATAAAATCATCTCCCCTGGTTACCACCTGCAGTGTTGTTGGGTGACCTCTGCAGGGTCAGAAATCCCATAGGTGACAGAGTCCACAGCGGAGATGAACATGCTGTCCCGGCACGCTGTCCTGTCTGGTGAGGAAGAATCAAAGTCGGAGGAGGCTTGCTCTTCTTTGTTCAATGCCATGTCAGATCACGCCTCCAAAGCGCTCCACTTCACGCTTGGTGGAGTCGGCTTCAGTTGACTCTAGAATGGATTGGTACTAGCGGGCCTCTTAGGACTCCTGGGTGGAACTGCATTACTGAGATTCCTCAGGTCATTTCCCAGGAAAGTCATCGCCCTAATGACTGCAGGCCAGTCACACTCCACAACACTCTGCGGGACTGACTCTGTGAGCCACCTTGTCACCCAGAGCTGTGAGCTACACCTTCCGGATGCCGGCAGACACGTTGGAAGTGACCAAGTGCCATTTTACTTACAGTAAAATTGGTCTCCCTGGAGATAAGAGTGTGCTAGCAGCCTGTAAGGGTCCTGTGACTGGAACGAAATTCCCATTAACAAAGACGCTGTGGGACATGACGGTGAGGTGAGATGAGCCCTGCTTTCTTTTCATGCTGTTTAACAAGAAGACATACAGCAAACACACAGACAGAAGCACTCTCTTAGGTCACGATGTCACAGTGAGAGAAAATAGGAAAGTACACAGCAAACTCTCCTACAATTTAAGTGTAGCCTAAACCCAGATGTCACCTCTTACAAGGCTGTGGTCACATAAGCTCCAGGATGCCTCATGCTTCCTAACTGACAAGGCCTAGGTGATGGTTTGGGTATTTGTCTGCCAGACACATCATTTATTGAACATTAGCTTTTATTGATGGTGTGAGATCTGTGGCTCTCATGTGAGTGGGCACTTTAATAAGGTGTGCTCTGAGGATCTGAGCAAATGGAACCAGGCTCCTGTCCCAGAGGTGTTGAGTGATCCGAGTTCCCCGTAGCTCAGCCATGGCAGGCCTGAACCTATACATTTTTTTTTTCTCTCTCATACTAGAAAGAGTGACCCGGAGCTACAGTGGCTAGAGTTTTCCAGGCCATTTAATAATCAAGAGTCTCTGTGGCTTTTGAGAGCCTAGATGCATCATCCTGCTAGTACTGGTGTTTGGGCGTGAGCTGTGACTTCAAAGTTTCTTTAATCCTAAACCTTCCCCAGTGATGGGGGGCGGGGAGGGGACTGCTTATCTTAAAGACACTGCAACTGAAGAGGCCCCAGGAGGGATCCTATTGTTGCAGGAAAGGCTCCATGCTGGGAAGGTTTGTGTCTGCTTAAAGGTTGCACTGAGGAAATCAAGTTTTATTTTTCCAAGTCTTGATAATGAAGGAACTAAAAGAAGAAACTTCAAATGCACCTAAAATTAAAGCATGTTTAAAGCCTGCGCACCCCACCCCCAAGGAAATAGTTTTGGCAACTTACAAACATTCACATAGTCCATGCTATCGCACATATTCATGGGGACTGTGACTATGTACCCAAGACCCGCAAAAGATAGAGCCAGCTAAATTCCCAGCATGGATAGGAGGAGACCTACTAAGTCTCACCTCTAACCTCTAGCTGAGAAGCCTTCTGCAAAGGATGGGTACGCTGGAACAGCAAGTTCTCTGCAGGGATGTAGCCCCTGCCCTACAAGGCTGCCCTTGCCCCTGTGGATGGCTCTACACCTGTGTGGATATGGGCAGCACTAAATGAACTCGGTGGGTTAAAAAAAATCACACAGGAGGGAAAAGGTAGTGGGAGACAGGGAAAGAAATAGAGAGGCGAGGATGGGTGGTGGATTTTATCAAAACACAACACACGTGCCTAATAAAATTTCAAACAATTTTTTAAAAAATCAAATGGCTGCGAATTCGTTGAGAATGAGCTGATGGCACCACTGCTTCCTGATCCTTACCTTGCCATAATGTCACGTGCCTAGCGGATGTTCATGGTGTGTCTGCTGGCCAGGAATCCACATTTCAAAACTGTAATACTGTAAAATCCCCAGCACCAGGACCTTTTTCTCACAATACTCAAGACCTCTGGCTGTTCTGCCTATTGGCGCTCTGACTAAGACACGGAGTAAACAGCGTTTTGTATTTTAGATCTCTGAGCTCTGTCTGAACCCCTGAAGAGTTGAGACCCAGGATGCTTTAGGTTTCAAAAATGGAACAGCTCTGATGTCTATGCCCTCCATCCTCTGACTGTCACCAGGAACTCCCTGCCATCAAACAGTCACATGTTTGCAGCCCTGCCTGTGGAGCTGCATCTGAGAGAATAAACATAAACAATGGTTCTAAATAGCTTCCTCTCAGTGCCAAATGGGTTAAGAAAAACTGCCCTTCATCAGGAATGGGGATTTTGGAATTACAGGCAAGAATTGTGGGCTTGTATTCTATACGGAATATGTCTTCCTTTCTGAAAACGGGACTGTCAAAATTAGGATTGCTTCCCTGAGCTATTTTGGCTTTCTTTTTCTTCTTTCTGAAATATCTTAAAATAGAATTTGAATCAAAGACTTTTCTACATCTAAGGCTCTCAAAGGATTTGGTTGCTACTTTGGTAAGTTATGTTTTAAGCTGCCTTCTTTCATGTGCAAATGGGTGAAAGCAAACTGCTGTCTCCCAAAGCAGAGCACCCTTCTGCTCATTCATTCACTTGTTCATTCATTCATTCAGTCATTCATCCGCATAAGATACTTAGCTTGATAGATGCTGTGATAAGCTCCTACACAGTCTCTGAATGGCGTGGAAATGACAGCGAGGAAAGGCAGCAGCAGGCACCAAGCAGAACACTCATGAACAAGTTACAGATGAGAGACAGCCACTCTGCATCAAGACAGCCACCGGAATTGACGCGAGAGACCTGGCCCATGTGTCCCAAGCTCCCCAGACATCAGAAGATGTTTTGACTTCCAGTCACAGTCAGGAAGCCTTGTTATTACTGATGAGTAACCTTTGCCATTCTAGGGAGAAAAGCAGAAGGGAAGGGGACACTAATCAAATGTCACCCTCACACGGAGGGAGGCTCAGTTCTGGGGGAGCTCATGACAGAACACACCGGAAGCTGTAATGCAGGGATAAAACACCATCCACCTCTGGTACCCAGGGAGCACTAGAGGGTCTCCCACATTAGTCAGAGACCAGGTTTATCATCTTCAGGAGGACCAGATCCTCTCAGTGCTCCTCTTTCCTAATCTTAGCCTCAAGTATATTAGAATCACTATCTCCAGAATTGGAGGGGAAGGGAGAAGAGCTGCCACTGGAGGAGGAAGAGGAGGAAAGAAATCGTGGCTGCTAAGGGGGAGGGGAAATCGAAATCAGTTTTCCTTAGGGGTGTGGCCCCTGAGAGGTTGACCATGCTCCAGTGGAGGGCCCCTCACCCACGTACATATTGGTTGCACTAAGTAGACTCCATGTGCTATAAAGTAGACAAGAAAAGAAAAGAAAAGAAAAGAAAGAAAAGGAAAGGAAAGGAAAGAAAGAAGGAATATGAAGGGGGGACAGGCAAGGCTGTTCAGGAGGAACCTACAGGGAGCTAATGGGAGGTAACTATGATGGAGAAACAATGTAGGGATGGAAGGGTGAAATCCTCAAATAATAAACTAAAAAACTATATTTCTATCAAAAGGGAGGGGGCTTTTAGGTAGAACAAATCCGGCTCCACGTAAGAAGAGTTAGAAAGCCCAGAGGAAAATGTCAGAGAAGCTTCTCACTGGGGTGAGAAGAACTGATATATTGGCCTTCCATGGAGATGTGCACAGAACTATTCCTCTCTTCCCCATTCATGTTACAGCGGTCTCCCTGACTCTTTCAGAAACACTTGGGCCACTAACAGTGATCTAGGATGGGTAATGACCAAGAGGCTCATTCCCAGGCTCTGGGTGCTGGGGGTGGGGGTGGGGTGGGGTGGCGGTGAGCAGATAAGCAGGCAACAGCCTCCCTGGCCTGCCATGTGGTAGGCCCGGCGCCATGAAGAACCCTTTGTTCTTCTTCTCGGTGGCCAATACAGTTGCTCTGTGTTTTATTTTCAATTAAATTTCGACTAATCCCAAACTACAGAAACACATAGCTGCTGGCACGCCCCCTCCCTTCTGAAAACAACATGGTCCCCGTAGAGAAACCTTTCATTGTACAAGCCCCGCCTTGTACATGCCATAAAAGACGCATATGCCACCGGTTTGCCGACAAGTACTTTCAAAAAGGTGCTTAATGGGCCCCTGGACCCCAGGCTTCCAAGGCAGCCCGTGAATAGAGCCTCTTGTTAGGGCAGTTGCTATAGCAAGCCCTTGTTTTTAATTCAATTGCACAGTAAATAATACTTTATACACAGTGGGAAACAAATGGTCACTATAAATTGCCTACCCTTCATTTGGTCAAAAAGAGGCATTTGTGCTTTGAGGGACAGAGCAAGGCACCTGCGCCCTCAGCTTATTTAGATTTCAACTATTTTCCCACCTGGTGAGGTATTGAAGCTTAGTGAGTTGTAAATACGTGTGTATCACCATGAAAATGAGATTTCCTAACACTTAAAAGTAAAAACATTTAAAACAAATATGTCCCTATTTGTTTGTATTGGAGTGTGAATTTTGAATTTCTACTCACCCACAGGCACACACACACACACCCGCCAAACTCCACATTGCATTGACACTGAAGACCTGGAGAGAACACTGTCGCCCTAAGGAAGAGAGACTGGGCTTTGGTAAGCTTCTGCATCACATGATAAGTAGTTGACAGCTTTGGGAATACCTGATTGTGTTCTGGAAACATGGAAAAATGGGGGTGAGCTGAAAGGACTCAGAGGGGTGATACAGAAGGGGGGGTACCTCCTGGTAACACACAGTTGTGGGTGGGGGAGGGGGGTGTACTTCAGGAGTTATATGCTGCTGAGAACTAAGAAGAAAAGGAGCATAAAGGTTAATAAAACGGGGACACAGTCTTCTCTCCAGACACAGTGAGGTGAAAATTACCTATCACCTGCTGGAGTGGATGTGCGAACAGGCCAGTGACCGAGGATGTGGCGGGGAATATTCTTCCCCGGATAAGCAGTCTAAAGCAAGCTCTCCAACAGGCTCCCCCGGCAGAGGAGCGGCTTACCCCACAGCCTCATCCTCATTAGAGGACAACAGCTGTTTCTTGCTATAATTAGCTCACAGTTCAATAGTTAGCTCCAGTCTCTTACACCTGTACTGCACACAACACGGAGATTACAGAAGCACATGTTGTTGTTGTTGTTGTTTTTTTTTTTTCTTAAATCACCTCCACTTACACACGTTGTTAAACATCTAATAGAAAACAGCGTCCCTTCCCAGGGCCCTTCCCTCACTGGACCGCTTTTTAAAAGCAAGTGGGGAAAAATCTTTGTTTTTTTATGGCTCCCAGTTTCCATTTCCAGCCTCACCTCCGTGCTCCACAGACCCCCTGAATTAAAGAGGGTCTCCGGCGTTGTCAACCAACCCGCCATGCATCAGGCCATAAAATCTTATTTTCAGCCACCTGCGAGATGATGGAGGGAAGAGGAAACTGAACGGAGAAAGCGGGGGTGGGGTGGGGATGGGGGTCAGGGGCGATCCAGCTGGCCGCTGAAGATGGCTTCCACAGAATTCTTCGCGGGGTGGAAGGGTGCAGAATCTCGGGTCATTTCCTGCCAGGTCTGAGCTGCATGTGGGGAGGACCTCCGTAATCACGCTGTCTCACAGTTCCATTAGTGTCAGAACTCATTAGGAGACCAATCCACTCGGCAGCAGTGGGCACACAAAAGAAAGAGCCAGCCAAAAAGTCTAGAGACTGACTGCTTCGCAGTAGTTGTTAGAACAGGGGTGGGGGCGGGCGGGAAAGAGGGATTGTAAAATTCCCGGCTGGGTAATTCGAGTCAGCGGGAGGCTGAGAGGCAAAGGCAGGCCTCTCTTTTCTCTCCCGGTGGTTTTAAAGGATTGGCAGGTGGGGGTGTGTGGGGAGGGGGGGGGATTTTTTTTTCTAGGGTGAGGCCGTGGGCCCATGTCATCATTCATAAAGGAAAATGATCTTCCATTTGCACCTCATTTCTGAGTGAAGCTGAAGAGACAGGCGCCTCCTGCAGCTCAGCTCAAGCAAGGAGAGGACAGTGAGGTCCTTGTCTTGGGTGTGGTTAACTAAAAGCAACTGAGCAGACAACCTGACATCTGTTCCGTCTGTTCCGTTGGTATGGGCAGACTCATGTTCTGAGCGCACTGGGCAAGGAAAGCGAGGAAGGCTGTTGAGGTGTGAACAAATATGGCCGTGTTATTTTCTAGAACTACTATCTTGGGCTTTCCAGTGCGTCATTCAAAAAGTCAATAAGGTCAGTAAAGGGTACACAACAAATTGTCTCAGCTTGCATGTCAGAACGTAATGGCAGACTGCGAAGACCACTTGGTTAATAAAGTGCTTGCAAGGCAGTATTGTCCAGCCCAACTATCTTTGGCTTTCCAGTATGACATTCTGATTTTCTTCAAGTTCAACAGCAGCAATTTAGGCAAAGCAGACACAAAACAGCTGTCTCTGGCTGCTGTCCTTGTCTTTCTCAGCAGTTCCGTCAAGCACAAAAGCTTACTAACCCCAAAGAGAACGCAGTCGTTTTTACAACAGAGGAGGAGTAATCTACATGCAGTGACAGTCACTCATCTGAAGCATCTGATCAATGAGTTTGACAAATATGTGCCTTTAAGGACCTGAATTCAATCCTTAAACCCCATGCTCTGTCTTTTGCTTTTTAAAATAAAGCCAGATATAAGTGAGTATACACCATTTGACTCTTTCTGCTTCTGGGTGAACTCATTCATTATGATAATTTCTAGTCCAATACATTTGTCCACAACTTTTGGGAATTCTTTGTTTTTAATAGCTGAGTAGTATTCCATAGTGTAAATATACCACAGTTTCTTTATCCATTCTTCTACTGAGGGACACTTAGTCTGTTTCCATGTTCTGCCTATTATGAATAAGGCAGCTATGAAAATGGTTGAGCATATGTCCCTGTTGTGTGGTGAAGCATTTTCTGGGTATATTCCAAGGAGTGGAATAGCTGGGTCTTGAGGAAGCCCTATTCCCATTTTTCTGAGAAAGTGCCAGATAGATTGCATGTCCCATGAAAGTCTTCATGTACCAGGAAAGTGGGTCAGAGGGGAGGACATCCTATTGGGACTTTAGGTGAGATAAGCATGAGAGAATGGGGAAATAGAAGGATCCAGAGGGTCCTAGAAACCTACAAGAAGAACATTATGATGCGTGGATCTGGGTCCAGGGGTCCTGCTCAAACTATGGCACCAGCCAAGGACAACATAGGCAGTAAACTTTGAACTCCTACCCAGATCTAGCCGATGGACAGGACGTTCTTCACAGCTGAATGGAGAGTGGGGTTTGACTTTCATGTGTGCTCTGGTGCCCCATTTTTGACCACATCCCCTTGGTGGGGAGGCCTGGTGGCATTCAGAGGAAGGATAGCAAGCTACCAAGAAGAGACTTGATACCCTATGAGCATATACAAGGGGAGGAAGTCCCCCTCAGTCACAGTCATAGGGGAGGAGACTAAGGGGAAAGCGGGAGGGAGGGAGGAATGGGAGGATACAAGGGATGGGCTAACAATTGAGATGTAATATGAATAAGTTAATAAAATGTTTTAATAAATAAATAAAATAAAGCCTGCCATAGTGAGTGAGTGACCTGTACCCCAGTGCAGGAGAAGCAATGACAGGAGGAATTCTGGGACTCACTGGCCAGCCAGCCTGCCTAGCCTGTGTGGCAAAGTGCAGGCCATCATAAGACCCTCCCCCTCGCCTCTGTCTAAACTGGTAGATAACACTGGAGGAACAACGTTTGACGTTGTTCTCTGACCTCCACATGTGCACCCCCAAACACATGGCCAAACACACGTGCACACATAGGCTTTATGGCGTACTGCTGGCCAGCCTAGGTGAGCTTGACTCTTAACATGTCTGCCATGTTCTCTGGGCTTCATATGAGTCAGAAGAAACACTCTTTGGACTAGGAGGGAATGTGACATGGAGAGGCCAAGTGGCTGTTCTCCGTTATCCTGGGCTGGCTTATCATTCAAACTGCGTTTTCTTCTGTTTTTCTCAAAAACAAAACAAAACAAAACACAGAAAAAAAAAGTGCTGAAATAAAAAAAAAAAACCACCTGAAGCATCAAATTTGAAACCAGAGCTTCATTTTCATGAACACCTGAAACCAAACCCACTGTGCTTGCATTCTGTTTCCCTATTTCCTTTGTTTAAAGTCTTGACCTTAACTTTGGTATTACGCATTTTAGGATTTCTGGAGCCCAGCTACACCCAGAGGGAAAACAAGGAAACAAATAAGCTTAAAAATACATTTTCTGACCTAACCCTACATCCCAAGGTCACCACTAAAACACATCATATTGAAAATCTGCGAGGTCTTAAGGCCAG
Organism: Acomys minous; assembly: GCF_964271855.1. NCBI lineage: Eukaryota > Metazoa > Chordata > Mammalia > Rodentia > Muridae > Acomys > Acomys minous. Next base: position 88,440,865 of record NC_140486.1, on the reverse strand, counting down.
GCTCATGGGAAAATCAGAAAACCTAGAAGCTGTGAAGGACAGAGATCTGCTGAATATATTAAGCTTGCATATGTGTGGGTGTGTTTTTTTTTTCTAGTCCTCTAAGGTAATTTATACCAATCCATACAGATGTACGCTTTCTGTTTATTAGTCCCAGTTGGGCAATGGAGGTTAATGTCGTGCAGAGGAGAAAAAAAATCAAAACAAAGGCAAGAGTTTGACAGCACTCTCTCGATTTTATTTTAAAAACAACACAAAGAAAATGAAAGCTTGTTCTTTGGGCCCAGAATTTCTCCCTCCCTATTTCCACCCAGACTGGATCATCTTAAATCTGATTTGGGATTTGAGCGTTATTTGGATTAGCTCATTAGTGAAGCACCATTCTGACAAGCCACTAATCTGGGGCACTGGTGCACGGCACCATGACAGTATTATGCTCAAGATGAGAAGTCTAATGAGATTAGACAGGTCCTTGTGCAAATGGTCTGATGGTACTTAGTGCGGCAGCCCATGAGCTTTGGAATGCAGGGCATGGGCAGATTGAGGCATCAGAGTTCCCTGAGCTCGGACACACAGGGCAGCTCCAGCACCCGCAGGTAAAGCCTAGTGACAGACAGCAGTGAGATGCACCTTTTCCGAGTGAGGTTTGAGGAACATCAAACCATGGCCTTGATTAAAAAATGATAACCATATAAGGTGATGGCATTGGGGGTGGAGGGATTAGCGATCCGAGAGGGAGTTGTCTGGTGAGGTTCTGGAATGTTCTGGTGCCTGTGGAGCACAGACAGAAGCAGCCACAGGGCTGGAGCCAGCAACTGAGTGCATTCCAAGCTTGCATGCCCGGTGTCGGCCACGAAACCCCACCATTGTCTTCCGGCTTTTACAGTAATTTCCTTTCCTCCCTTCACTTGCAATTTTAGTCATTTTTAAGCTAAGCAGAACATGCTGGCTCCCTTTTGCTTAGAATGGGCCTGTTGCTGGGGATCAGAAAATGCTAGACTCCAATAATGCATGATTTATAACGTCCAGATGTGGCCAAGGGGCAGCAGACAACACTCAGTGGAAGGAGACCTCATGCCTCCCCCATCTCTTTCCCTCCTTGTTCCCTCAAAGAGGAAAACAAAAGTTTCCATGGCATTTTCTTGCTTGTAAGTGGAAAATCAAGCTATTAACAGAGGCCTGGAGTTGGCCCCCTGGGACTGAGTCTTTTTCATATTGTCCCACTCTGCCACCTAATGGCGACTTCTAGAACACCATGAAATGCCTTCCTTGAGCCTAACGGAAAATTCAGTGTCAATCATTCTATCAAAAGGTCGTTAAAATGAGCAGGTGTGAAACCCAAGAAAACACACTTTCCTTTCATGTTAATAATATATCAAGCCAAGAACATGGGTCTTTTATATTTTTCCCTGCCAGGCAATGAATGGTTGTTTAGATATAAAAGTCAAAAATTTACTGTTAAACTATTGATAAATGAATCCAAGACAGAACTAGGTTCTATTTTGTTATTGTACTTTACCAAAAATGTCTAAGGACTTGGAGAAGACAGTCTCTCTGAGACTAGCGGATGACACATTTTAGCTTTACCTCTGAGCACTCTTCCCCAAGAGTCGAAGAGGACTGGACTGGTATTAAATAAACACCAAGGATTCTAATCCCAAGATGAGGTAAAGAGAACACAAATGGCTTCCTGTTGTCTTAAGGCATTTCTTGAGGTTCAGACAGAAGCACTGTGGAGGCCTGATGGAGGAAGGGAAACTTGCACCCCAGAAGTGCAGTGCCCCAAGCATTTTAACCTTCATAGCTGGAACAGAAAAGGCGACTTCAAATTAGTTTCCAGAGTACAAAATTTAAAACCCTGAATTCTCAGAATCTTTGGGAGAGAACTATGAATTGGGTAATCGATAGAATGTTATATTATCTGAGAGAGGGAGGGAGAGAGGGAGAGAGAGAGAGAGAGAGAGAGAGAGAGAGAGAGAGAGAGAGAGAGAGAGAGAGAGAGAGAGAGATTATTGAGAGAGAACAGTTCATCCAAAGATCATTTTCCTAAACATGGTGACTCACAGGAATGTGAGCAGCAAGCAATAAGAGGTTCTCAAGCGCCTCTAACAGAATGCATTATGATTTTCTTATTTTCTTTCACCTTTTCTTCCCGAGATTCATGAAAAGCCTTTGCCGTTCAGCTGCAGTCATCTATTATTTCAGTTAAACACACACTAAAAGAGGTAGTGTTGATTAATCAAAGTAGAAGAAGCAGGCACGCTTTGGAAACAAAAACTCAGTGCTTCAATGGGCAATGCCCATTGGCCACCAGGAGCTCTGTTGCCAAGGAGATGGTTACTAGGCATAGGTGCCTCTAGAGCAGCTACATTTATGGAGGGGTGGCCCTTGACAGCTTATTGATACCCTCTGGACTGATGTCATTGATTGAGGCCTTTCAAATATTTAATTTTTCCTGTGTGTGTTGGCAAGAAGGGAACTAAGCTATGAGATTGCTTTCCAAAGGCAGCATAAAGGCAGGGAAAGGGAAGCACCCCGGGAGATGGAGAACGGGGTCACATATGGTGAAAATGCAATGTGAAGAGAGAGGGAGAGACTTGATCAGTGGCAGACGCCCAGAGGTATCACACCCCGGTACACTTGAACTAAGGTCTGAGTTGGTGGTGAGGCAGACGCCTGAAGTACAGGGGAACCATTGTTCACATGACTTTTGTGAGCCATATTTTCTGGAGGAATCACTGTGTAGCAGCCCCCCTGCTAGCACCTCACATCCTCCACCATACTCATTTTCCCGTGCTAACCCACATAAGACCTCCTGTAATCATTCCTGCAGTCAAAATAAGAAGAGGAATTGCAAATGCTAATCCCCCCCCCCTCTTTCTCTCTTGCAGGGAGGGGGCAGGATGTATGGAATCTTATTTCAAACTTTTTTCTATTTCCAAATTTGTTCTTCCAGGGTCTCTCATAGAAATCACCAGAAATCCTTCCACAGTTTGTAGCTGACATTTCCCAGTACTAGGTCCCCACCCTCCCCCCCACCAGAGAATAGGTCTTTGGATGACTTGTGTGTGCACAGGTGAAATTGCAGACATGAGACTTGCCTTTAGTGATGTGGAGAACATGCAGGTGAAAAGCAAATAGATGCAAACAACAACAACAACAACACATTTCCTTTAGTCTGCAAAGGGTAGGAACCAAAGACAAGACTCACTAAAGTTACAACACTGGACAGCCTGCATGAATTCCAGGTAATCTGAGAGCGAAAGCCTACTGATCTAGCATTTAGAAAATGCAATCATAGAGATGACCGGGTTGAAATGAAGCGACCTCTAGCTGTGAGTGCTGTCAGAGGAGTCAATAACAGGGCGCGTCTGAGGGACTTGGGGATCTGGGCTGGCAGGGGCACTGGGCATTTCTGAGAATGAGTCCGTGTTGTGTATGTGTGTGCTTGTGTATTAGGGACTGTGGATAGGACCAGGCCGACTGAGACAGACAGGATTTGCTAATCAATCTAGCTTTCCTCAGCACTTTGTCTGAGGCCATTTAGGGTTAATATGTAGTGGACAGTTCATTCGTATGGAATTTCCAATGCTTAATTAGGAAAGAAAAAAAAACAGAATTACAACAGTTGCATTTTTGTTATTAATTCATGAGAAAAAAAATTCCCATGTAAACATGTTGAAGCACCACAGAGAGGGAATAAAAGACATTTTAGTCAAATCCAGTGGGTATCACCTAGAGCATCTAAAGTTGTTCACCCTCAACCAAAAGGCAGAGGTGGGTGGGAGTGGGAGTGGATGCCTCCAGGCCTGGGGTGTGATGGGTTTTGCAGGTGTTGCCAGGCTGCAGCTGAGGCTGGCTCACACAAAAGCACCAGGCCACATGGCCCCGCTAGGAAAAAGTGAGTCTGTGTATTCCTTTACAGTCTGGAAGTGACATATCTTACTCATCCAGTGAGTTATTTACACCCAGGTTGAGTGTGAGGAGGACCTATGAGTCTATTTCTCTATCTTTCAGAACCAGTGATGGGTAAGGTTGTGTGTGTGTGTGTGTGTGTGTGTGTGTGTGTGTGTGTGTGTAGAGGGCCATGCCACGGATGGAGTAGACTAATAAATGTGGAGCCTCTTCCACACAGGAGAGCTGACACAGAAGCATTGCTTTGCCTCTGGTGTAAACAGTTGCCATCACTGCAAATCCTGGGGGAGGCCTGCAGGCACAAGGATAAATGCATTCCAATAGGGGATCTTTGCACTGTGCCCATTCTCCTGTTAGAGGGACACGAGAGGGGAGGGCAGAAGCTGTCGATGTCGGTGAACAAGAAATCACTTTTGTACTTTGATCCAGATCACACCAAAATTGGACAAGGTATTTACTGACCACCCTGCCTCGGCTGGCAGTTATCCAGTGACATGTTTGGCCTCATAAACCCTCCACCTGAGGGGAAATGGTAACAGCCTGAGTGTGAATACTTTCCTGCTCTGTTTAGGTATCTTAGGGAAAAAAAAAAACATAAAAGCAAATCTCTCTGTCTTCAGGCCCATTTAAATAAAAATGTTCACTCGCCTCCAACAAGCACAGCACACTTTCCCAGCTGATTGATGCTTTTCCATTTATTTTATAATGTATTTTTTCCCCTCAGCAAGGGATTGTTTTCCAGAATGCTAGAAAGGAAATAGTTCCCAAATCATGGGCTGTGATTGGATGGTGGAGGCCTAATCAGATAGTACAGATAGTCAGGTGGAAGATGGACGTGGGGTGGAGGACAGCGGTGATTTGTCAATGTTCCCCAGCTGTGGATAAAGAGGTGATTTGCAATGCCAGCCTGCCTGCCACATCTCTTGGCCATAATCAAACTCTGTGTGTGTGTGTGTGTGTGTGTGTGTGTGTGTGTGTGTGTGTGTGTTGTGTGTGTATCTGTCTGTCTCTCTCTCTGTCTCTGTCTGTCTGTCTGTCTCTCTCTCTCTCTCTCTCTCTCTCTCTCTCTCTCTCATACACAACACACACACACACACACACACACACACACACACACACACACATACCTCTTCAGATATATCACTGACAGAACAGTTATTAAACAAAATCTCAGCCTAGGGAATTAATAATTTCAGAGATTCATTTCTTTATCAAATCTCGTGGCCTGAAGGAACAGTACTTTGTACTTGCAGAGGACCAAAGTACATTAATCACCTGAGGGGAAGGGATGGGCTTCTGCTTCTTAATACTTGTCAGAGGAAGGAAGAGAGGAGAAGGATGAAGAAAGAGAGAAAGGAAAAGAAAGGGAGAGAGAGAGAGAGACTGGGCTGATCTCCAGAAGAGTTTGTAAATACACAGAGGTCAGGGTCAGACCTGCTTTCTGAAGAGTTCTTGGTGGGAGAGGTCTGGCGGAGGGGGAGGGTGGGTGTGGGACTGGGAGTGAGGGCTGTCACAGACAGGCACAGATTGAAAAGGAGGAACAGAGTGGTTTCATTACATCTCCACATCTGAGCGTCCAGTAACGCTTCTGCCTCTCCAATCAGCCAGAGAAAGATCAAGGGGGATCAAGGAGGGCAGAAGCCACAGCTGTGGGCTCTGGGCTGCGTCGCCACAGTCACACAGCAGACCACTTTTAAAGTGCGGCTCTGTGCTACACCACTTGGGCGGTAGCTGTCATGCCCCGGCACGCAATCGTACCTGAAGGAGATGAGGTTGGGGCAGGAAATAACCTCTCTTCGTTGCTCTTGACCTTATTCACTGGGACACTTGTAACTTGTCACTCTTGTGATCCAGGAGGAGACAGAAGTCAAGAGGCTCGTGAGAAAACTAAAATTGACTCATCTTGGTAGAGCAGCCATGGTCATTAGCATCGCAGACTTGAACTGTCAATTCGCTCAAAGCGGTGCTCGTCAGCACAGACAAAGGATATCTTCCTCTAGTGTCTGCACTTCCTGTTTTCAATGTCTGATTATTATGGGAGGAGAGCGTCCCCCCTCCTTGAGTTTCCTTCAAAGTTACCAGTTTTGGTTACAAATCAAAGCTACTTGGTCATTGCTAGTCCCATTACTATCATGTTCCCTTTCCTGCCTTCTGCTCCCATGCCCTCTCTCCTGCCTCTGTGACCATTTCTCAGACAGGCAGCCTTCACTCAAGTACTTACTTTGAGCTCCTTCCCTACCCCCCAATGGGAAAGCGAGTTCAGATAGCAATTGTGGAGCACACACAAAGACACACATGCTTGTGACTGAATCCTTCACCAGACCTCCTTTCCCAGAAGATGCAGCCTCACAGTGTTGCTTGCTATCTTCATATTGGGGGTAAGAGGAAGTTATCCTTGGGGATAGCACAGAAAGCTGCCAACAGCCAAGGTCATTTGAGAGTCAGCAAAATCTCCCTCCAGTGTTGTGGGAGTTAAGTCAACTGTTTGTTAACCTCTCAGGCTCAGGTTGGCTTCAGAAGAGGAAACTTACTCATCCAATTATAAATCACATCTTTCTTTCATTTTATGATGTGTATATAGTTGGAAAATAAAAATATGTATGTGGGAAGGAATTCTCAATCTTTTCACTCTTGGGATCTTGGATAAAGATCTTTTGGATGTCACTGTAACAATGACTAAAAGGTCTCCATGCTGTCATGTTTACTTTTCTATTGCTGTGATAAAAAACAAAACAAAACAAAACAAAACATGACCAAAAACACTGTGGGGAGGAAAGGGTTTATTTTAGCTTACAGCTTTCAGTCCATCATGAAGGAAAGTCAGGACGAAAAGTCAAGGCAGGAACCTGGAGGCAGGGACTGAAGCAGAGGCTGTGGATGACTTGCTCCCCATGGCTTTCTCAATCTGTTTTTTTTTGTACCACTCAAGACCACCTCCCAATAATGGCACCAGTGGGCTAGCCCTTCTTCTATCCATTTCAGTCAGGAAAATGCCTCCAAAGACTTTTCAACAGACCAACTAATGGAGGCGTTTTCTCAACCAAGGTTCCTCTTTCCATGACTGTAGCTTGGGTCAAGCTACATTCTAAACAGGACAGGACACTGAATGTTAATGAGGTAAAACCTAGAACACTTGCAGAAATGTAGCTGGCATGTGATAAGCAGCCAATAAAAGTTGACGTTGGCAACTGGTCCTATATTTTGTTTGGCTTAGATCCAGTGACTTTACTAAATGTTGTTTCTGGTTGTAAGGGTTTGGAAGTGGACTCTTTTGAACTTTCTGGGCAATGGTGTAGTGTGAAAAATTGTGAGAAAATAGTGTGAGAACTTCAACACTTATTTGTTATTCTTTTGTCTTGTTTTGCTGATGTGATCCCTCACACTGTGAAACAGCAGCAGTGATGGCAGGTCACCTTGGTTCTGCCTTCTGCAGAGATGCTGCCACTGTGTCACTATTAAAAAGGATATTTGCTATGGATCTAAAGAAGATTGCTTCTGTTCTTAGATTGCTTAAAAGGTTTTATTTTATATAATTGAGGGAAGATATCAGCACTCAATAATTGAAACAAAAAGTTGATTCCATTGCTAGAGGAAGAAGGAGTATAGTGTCTGAACAAAGTCTCCTGCTGGTCATCGGTAGAAATTAGGGTCAGCCATTGATGCTTTGTGATTATGCCAGTCACAGTGGCAGTAGGTGATTGGCACAAAACTTAGCAGTGTGATTTGGGAGATGGCAAGTCTTGTTGGTTGGATGGGAACTGCTAGCGGACTGACTCAATGTGATTAGTTGACCTTCCAAAGTATGGCAGCATCACTGATTACTTAACATGCAGTAAACTTCCATAAAGTCAGTTGGCAAGGACCAATTAGATTGTAGTGATCTACCATTGATTGGCCAAACAGCAGGTAGGCAGTGATGCGTGGAATAACCAAAAATAACACCACAAGTACGTGTCATGGGAAATAGTGCCATGCTATACACTAATAAGATGACATACATGGAGGAAATGCTTGATGCTAGGAAGTGGGTTAATGGCTATAAAAATCCATTGAAACCAACAAAAAAAGGCTATGATAAAATCAGAACAGGGTTATCCTGGTTGGCCTAGAAACTTATTACTTTATGATGTATGATCAATATTAATGGAGCATAGCAGGGAACAAAAAGTGAGCCCTATTTAAACATCTCACTAGTTGAGCAAAATTGAGGAATTTTAGCAGGCATCAGACTATTGGATGCAGCTTTTCAATGTTAAGACTCTGGTCAGGGGGAAAGTATCAAAGGAAAGGTAGGGTTCAAGTTCTAGATGCTGGGATGCCCCATCAGGCAGGCCACGCTGAAGATAGTAAGATCCATGCTTGTTGATAATCTTACATTACTCAATGGAACCACAACATAAGCATGAGCAAACACAAACAGTTTATTAAAGCCAAGGTAAAGGGATATGTCATACCAGAAGCAAAAGTGATATAAGACAATTTTTTCCTGAGTATAAAATCCAGACTTCCTAAGGCAGAGATGGGCTCCCTGGCAGCCACAGGCCCTCCTTGCAGTAACAGGAAGCAATGCATGCAGATGGCTTAAATGAAGAACCGCCAGTGGAAAAATGACTTATGTGTGCAAATAATGAATTAAGGGACACTTACGGGTGGTGAGGTGACTACTAGGGCTAAAGGAAGAGGAGAAGCACAGTGGACTATCCACCAGGTAAGAGTGGAGCCGGTAAGGAGGGGTTTTCCGTCTGTTTTCTTAGTCACAGATGGGGACAGTTATTGGGCAGGGGTGTGTGTAAAGTTCAGGGGGAGAGAAGAAAAGATTACATGACCTCTCTGTTCTCAACACTGACCTTCTGTGTGGATCTCCCCTAGCAGACCCCATCGGCAAGATGGTCCAGGTGGTCCAGTCTACAAGAGGGTCCGTGTGCTGGCCAGGAAAATGAAGACTATTGGGAGATGAGTGAGGTTGGTTGTGAAAGAAAATAAACCACCAGGTTCATTCCTCAAGTCTGGAAAGACAGCCTGGCAGTGGACCAGTGGTATTTCCGAGGCTTTTTTAGGGGTTTGTGCACACCGTGTACAGTCCTAGCGACGAAAGTGTTGTTTCTGGTTTGGCGTGTACGTTTACGTAGGGCTGTGGGCAGATCTCTTCCTGAAGCTTCTGACATGAAGAAATGACAGGGAGTCAAAGCTATAATGGAGTCTCCACATTTTTGTCAACTTGTCAAGTCATGATGCTCAGAAGACTCAGGGCAAGTGAGGGAACTGCTGTGTTCTGTGGTGGAGCTGCAATACCAAGAGAGGGACACACTGCTCCAGTGAATCCAATGGCGCCTCATTAAGAGACATAGCAAACATGGGAGTTTGCCCCATATGCATAACCAGCTGGAGTCTGCCTCTGTCCAGGGGCAGGGTTTTGTGAGTTAATGGCGTGTGACGCAGAAACGGAGCTGTGAAGGGAGCAAATCTCTCTCTAAAGTGAACATTTTATAGAAATCCCATTTTCTCTGGGGCTCAAAGCCAGACTGACTTAGTGGATTAAGCTCTGAAGTCTCAGTACAGGGATGGATTTCAGGTCAACGCCAGCCTACAGATCTGAGTTGGGAGTGAGGGGTAACCCACGATGAAATTCACTGGTGACTTCTGAAATATTCCCTCAAGACTACTGAGGCTGTGTCACCGAAGTGTGTTGAATTAACTTGGGAGATGAGGAAAAGAGTGGCAGCATGGGGTGTGTGTGTGTGTGTGTGTGTGTGTGTGTGTGTGTGTGTGTGTGTGTGTGTGTGTGCTGTTAGTAGGGCAGTCTGCTCTAGGAATAATGCTGGCATCCACTACCATGACTGTGGAGTTTTAACCTGAGGCACTTGCCTGGTGCCGCTCAGAGGAAAATCGCCTTATTTGCTTTATGCCAGTCGAATGCATTTTTTGTCAGTTCCAGACAAACTTTCATAATTATTTCTGTCACCTCAGGATGATTTTTTCCCCCTCCAAGTCACTTCACACAAGTCAAGAAGCAGGTGCCTCTTGCCTCAGATGCATCGGCTTAGAGCACCCACCGCCCCCAACACAACCAGCTGCTATGGTCCATATGCACATTTTCACCCAGAGCGAGAGGATGTGATAGATAATGCCCAGGGTTGTGTTGCAATCAGTGGGATTCAAGCGAAGACTGTAGACTAGGCCTGGGATAATTAAAATGGCATCCTGTCACAGATGAGCACACGCCCCCCACTCCTCTCTCTCATGTCTCAGCCGAGATGCCATTTCTGGGTCTGATGATGGAAGATGGAAGGAGGAATTACCATAGCCTTGTTCTTACTTCAAGGGAGTGAGCAGTGGAGTTGTCTCCAACGAGGCTCTAATTTTGTGTTTGGGCTCTACAACATGCCGGACCTCGTAGCAGACATTGATGTGAAAGGAAAGTGTCCAGACTGATTTATTCTGAGGCAGTCAGAAACAGCAGCAGCATTCTGGAGGCTTTTTTAAAAGTTGATATATTTTGTAAGCATCTGTCGTAAAGACACTGGGATTTTTTTTTTTTCTATACCTCCTCCTTTGGAGCCCAGAGAGCTCTGTGGATGGATACAAGTAGCTTAGAAACTCGCTGATGGAAATATTGGATGCTGTCTGTCCTCCAGGCTGCACTTCACCTATATTGTGCCTGAGCCTCGATGAAATGCCTCACACTCCGCCCCATAAGTAGCCTGTGCTGCTGAGAACTGTTTGAAGTTCTTTTAGGACTTGGAAAAAGCAAAGTGATTTTCCTGCCAGGTCTGGATTGCTGTCTTTTGTTTGGTTGTTTTTCTTTTCTTTACGTTTCAGTATCTTAATATTTTAACTAATTTTTTGAGAATTTCATACAATGTATTTCGATCATCTCACCCCCTCCCCTGTAGGTACCCTCAACTACCTAGAAACTTTGGGGTTTTTTTCCCCTCTCATACCTCTGCCACTGAGTGATGTTTGAGTTGCCCAACTACCCTTGGGAACAGGGTTTGACCTGGAGTGTGGTGACCCTACTAGGGTCATACCATTAAAGAAAACTGACTTCACTTCTTCTAACAGCTATCAAAAGCCAATAGCTTTTGAGCTAACGGTAGACTTTCATGCAGCCCACCCCCATGCTGGGATTTTGTCTGCCTTAGCTTGTACATGCTGGATTTCTAGCCTTTAGATACTATGGTCATTCCTACAACGATAAGCATATGTATTCAATTGATGAATGTTTATTGAATGCTGGGCTGGAGTTGATGGTGGACAGCCAACTGGGTGGCTTCTACATCAGACCTAGGAAGAGACAGCAACAGCTTAGGCAAAGAGAGCACACATGGAAGAGGTATGCTGGCAGCAGAACTGACAAGATGAACTCTATGCCAGATTCTGGGCTTGGCCCTCAGGCTATAGTGATAAATAATACAAATTAGATTCTCACTTCTTCTCTCGTGGAGGTTATATTGGAATAAAGGAAGACAGTAGATAGTGACGTACATTTAAAAATACAGATTTCTTTTCAATAGCTCAAGAAGAGAAAGTGGTGGCATAGAGGAGAAAAAATGAAGGAAGAGACCGGGCACATATTGGGTGGTCTTCCCTTGGATAGCGTCCCTTGACCATGAGACTTGGAGCTTGGGAAGGAACTAGGCAGGCACGGAGCCGGAGAGCACATTCCAGACAGATGGAAGTGTTAGCACGCTGGTCTCAAGGCAAACACATCCCAGGAACTGTCAGGCAGCCTGAGGCTGTCAACAGAGAGGGGAAGAGTCACCACAGTTGTGTATAGCTGGATATGGTGCTAGATTTTTTTTTTATCCTAAATAAAATTAGGATCCAGTGAAGAACTTGGTATAGGTTATAAGATGACCAGAATATTAAGAATGGCCTGGAGGTAGGCTCCCATTAGGTCATAGAGGCCCAGTGTGAAACTTCTGTAAGTAGTTGAAATGAGAGGGCAGTGGCTCTCAGCGTTCCTAATTCTATGACCCTTTAGTACGGTTCTTCATGTTGTGGTGCTCCCAACAATAAAATTATTTTGTTGCTACTTCATAACTGTAATTTTGTAATGTAAATTATAATGTAAATTGAATTGTAATGTAAATATCTCATACGTAGGATTATTTGATATGTGACCCCCAAAGGGATTGTGACCCACAGGTTGAGAATCACTGTCGTAGAGGATGGTGGCTTGGATACAGGCAGTGAAGATATGAAAGATGGACTGTATTTATAATATATTTTGAGAAAAGTTAATCTTCATTGGATTTGGGCTAGACAGCTCAAATTCAGGAGGACTGCCTTAGGTGCTTTTCTTTGGCTGTGAAAGACACCATGACCAGGGCATCTTATAAAAGAAGACATTTAATCTGAATCTCAAAGTTCCAGAGATGGGTCTATAGCCATTATGGCAAGTAACATGGCAGCAGATAGGCAGGCATAAGACTGAAACTGTAGCTGAGAGATTACATCACATCCATGAACAGAAGGTAGTGGGAGAGAAAAGAGAGAAGAGAGAGAGAGAGACAGAGACAGAGAGAGACACAGAGAGACACACAGAGACAGAGAGAGACACACAGAGACAGAGAGAGACACACAGAGACAGAGAGAGACACACAGAGACAAACACAGAGAGAAAGAGAGACAGAGAGAGCACTAACTGGAAATGGCATGGACTTTTGAAGCCTCAAAGGCACAAAGACACACCTCCTCCAGCAAGGCCACGCCTCCTAATCCTTCCCAAACAGCTTTACCACCTGGGAACCAATCATTCAAATATATGGACCTAAGGGGGCCATTTTCATTCAAACCACCCCGAGAAAGAAAGAAATGTTTCTGCTTTCAACAAATGGAGTGCAAGAACATTTAATGAAATGAAGAGTGAGGCAGATCAGAAGTCATGGCATCATCTTCCTCACGTTCTGCTTGCTCCGTCTTCTAACATCGCATTATTCATGCAGTGACAGGGCGTACAGAACAGCCCTAGACTGAGAGAGGAAAGATATGTGTGTATTTCTATCCAGCCCATGAATCTCAAGTAATTCACCATTCTTCAGCTGTTTCATTGCTGCTGTGGACGCCAACAGACAAACCGTGCTTTAAATTATGTTTGTGTGTCATGCACGGGTCTGAGGTTTCTTCTTACTTTCAGTACCACCTCTCGACTACCAAGTCCAGAGGAAGGGACATCAGCCATTATGGCTTAATATCAATGTTGGGAGTAATGGTGGCACTTGGATGGGAAATCCTTTGCTCTCCGAAGTAATAATAGCTTTAGCTCCATTGCCAAACTGCTAGAAGAATCATTAAGATACAGAACTAGAAAGTTTGATAGATGTTATTTTTTTTGTGTGTGACGACTACAACCTACTATTTCAGGATACTGTTTAGACATGGTTAGCATATAATTAATTTCATTAGTTGATTTGAATGAAATAATGTTTATAAGGTTTTCCAATTATAGAGTGTGTTTACATATACCCTTCAGTCCCTAGACTAACATTTTACAAAGGCACTTTGAAAAGTGTAAAGTGCTATGCAAATGCAAGATGCTATTAATGCTGACCTGTCAACTAATTCAGTAGTGGGGTAAAGGATCTCTTCTCTTGTGCTAGGCACTGTTTAAAATTCTGGGAGCCCTTTAGACTTTGGATCCTTACTCTTTGACAGCCCAGGGTTGTCCTGTGGACATACTGCATTATGTATGCCTGTTTTGGTGCTGACCTCATCCCAACTTCTGCTAAAGGGGCAGTCTTACATAGTTGATCTGTGCCACAGCTCAGATTAACTGATCGACTCAGAAGAGGTACTGCCTCCAAGTCATTAACTAATCCATGGGTTGGCCAGCAACTTGAGATGCCTATGTCAAGCCAAGTTGAACATCTATATAGATATCGGATTTTCTTTCGGACTTTTGGATTAGAAATGTCTAAGGAAATAAGAAAGCCCTTAGCAGGTGGAACTATCATTCTGCATAGGCACAAGCCAAATGTTAAGTCGTGTTACTAGAAGCTCAAATTATGGCATACTAGAAGGCGTGAATGGAAGCCACCACCATGTTTTGAAATGACCCACATTAAACCTTCATTCTCAGTGACCTGCTAACTGTGGCCTCCAATAAGATCTGTCCTTGTCATTCCTGTCTTTGCAGAAGTGGTTGTTCTTGTGTTTTCCTTTGAGGCTCTCTTCTCTTAATCCTCAGCTCCTTTCCTAATCCTTTGCTCTTCCCAATTTCTGCCTGTTTTTTGTTTGTTTGTTTGTTTGTTTGTTTCTTTGAGATTCTCTTCCATTTCCACACAAGTCAGCATATGAAGATGATACAAGATATTCTTAGGATGAATTAGGATCCAAGTCTTCCATTTCTCTTTGATTGTCGGAATCTGCACCTACATGGATCTTCCAGCACCTTCTCTGATGTTTTCATCACCACCCTCACTCACCTTGATTTTCTGATCATGTAGTTCATTTTCTAATAACCCAGGCATGAACTCATGACAATGACCCCTGGGTTGTCTTCTGTACTGCTGCCCTGCAACATGTCTTGAGTGTCTTCTCCTCGTTCTCTTCTCACTGATGGCCACCTCACTCCTCCTACATGGTCTATTTTCAGTTTTCATAATATATCTTAAGTGTCTGAGTGTTTTGTAGATGGGTCATTGTAGATGGGACTGGGCTCCACAATTCTGAATTTTGATTGGTTGCGTTTTTTCTTTCATGGCCTCTGTTTCAAAGAGAAGTTGCCTTGAGGAAGGATGCAGGCTAGACTTATTTGTGGACATAAAGACAAATGTTTATAGATTTTTGTTAAATATTATGCTGGTTTAATAAACTAATGATTGTAGATTCTCCTTCAAGAACCTGATTTCACTAACACTGATGAGTCAGTGAAGTTCCCATTACCAGCCATGGTATTGTACTTGTTGACAGGGTCTTTAAGTCCAATTAGAGAGATGTTGATTACTGCTAAGGCATTTGTGCTGTTACTGTATATGTAGGGTTACTAGCCACTGATGTGGTTTATAGGCATCATAGATGGATGGGAGTGTTGGCTGTCTCTTTCCTGGGAGACCTGTGTGGTGCCTTCTAGTACCATGAAAGGTAGTCTTCAGGGAGGGACCATTCAGGTCAGTTCTAGCTGAAGGGCCCCTAGGCCCTCATACATATGGGAAACACTCTCACACCTAAGTTTCAGGTAACATTACACAAGAGGAGTCATAAAGATTTCAGGAGCCAGAGGAGAGAGTCAGCGGTGAGATTGTGTTTCCTAGTAACATCAGAAGCTACACTCATAAAGTGTCACCAACACGGCCACCCAAATAGGAGCTGAACAAAGAGCACACCAATGAACATACCTTCACGCAGAAAAAGCTAAGAAAAACTGGAAGCAGGAGAGGTGGCCCTCCCCAGGAAACACCAATTGGATGTCCAGTGCCAAACAGTCAGCCCCGAAAATATGTACTTAATGGTTTATACTTGGAAATACATGTATGTAAAAATGCATATATGAATGCAGTAACAAATTGTTGGGGGGGGGAAGGCCATGAGTTTGAGTGAGAGTGGGATGGAGGAAGGAAAGGGAAGGAGAAAATGTTGTAATTGAAATTATAATCTCAAAAATAAACAAACAACTCCTGCCCCCAAAATCCAACCTCAATCTTGAAAAAAGAGCAACAGAAAAACAGCTTAGGTTTTAAATTTGTGACAAAATGCCTATGTTTTAAAATTGGGTGATGATTACAAAGACTTCGTGTTACTAGCCTCTTTTTTTTTTTTTCTGTCTGTTTGAACTGTTAGCATACTTGCCTCTATGTCGCTTAGCAACTTCTGACATCATCACAGCCCACCACCAATTGTATCCTAGAGGCCCAGGATATAAAAGGACAAACCCACCTCTTACTTTCTCTCCCACTCTGTCTCTCCCTATTGTCTCCCCCCCCACCCCCCCCACCCCCTGCTGCCTTCTTTCCCATGCTTCTACAATAAATCTTACATCATACATGCTGTGTGGCACATACCTAACATGCACATTTTTATAACAAAAGAAATATTAAAAAGTAAAATCGAGGGGACAATCTACCTTGTTACTTCTTTGTTTTGCATTATAATTAATTGACTAATCGTTCCAGCCATGTGGCTATTTCCTTAAGAAAAGAAATTACTTAAGTAGCTTCATATTTCAGCTTCTCTCTCTCTCTCTCTCTCTCTCTCTCTCTCTCTCTCTCTCTCTCTCTCTCTCTCTCTCTCTCGTACACACACACACACACACACACACACACACACACACACACACACACACACACTGTGCCTGGTACAAGTTCATTCCACACAGAAGGTCCTAAGTGCTTGTTGATTTCTGAGAAGAGACTTCACATGGTCCCCTTTCCAAATAATAGCATTGGCTGGTAATTCCCTTGAATCTTGACCTGCAATTTTGAACTGTTTCTACCTCAGCCAAATATAGACCTTTGTATGTGCTGCATTTCCGCACGAAGCCCGCTCTACTAACACCTATTTGCATTCCTCCACCCACTACTTAAAACTTTTAATGTGTGCAAGCTTAGTCAAGTGGGGTAAATTGTCAATTGTCGTGAAGGAAAGCTGATCTTGCGGGGGTTGTGCTATTTTGGGCATGTCAGATGGTTAAGAAATAAATAGGCTTAAGTGGGGGAGAGAACATATCCTTAGGATAAGAGCAAAGAAGTTTGGCAATGGAAGGAAAAATCTTGAAGGGGTGGGGAGGGGGCAGGAGGTAAATATTCTTTATAAAGTAGTTTGAGCAAGATGAGGCCATTAGTATAACACGGAGACTAGCCTGACACTTACCCTTTCTTCAGAGGCCTTAATTGGGCCTGTGAGCATTCTCAAAAATGGTAAGATGTCAACACTCATGAAAATAGAACAATTTATTCTGGAAACTTCTACATCAGATAGGTTTTTAAATGTTGTTCTTGCCACGGTTCACAGAGAGTAGAGGGAATTTACATGTTCTTGTTGGAAGGAACAATCGGACTTCCGTTTGTCGCTGCTGAATATTCCCAGAATTGCCCAAAAGGAATAGTGTTGGCCTAGATATTATTTAAAGTCATCCCTAATGTAAATATTTAGAGATTCTTTTATTTCAGTAGTAAAGTTAATTTATGGAGCCTGGTCTGAGTCAGACTCCCCATGGAGGCGACATTACACTTCCCTAAGGTGCTCCTGTCCTCTGTGTTCCTAGGCCATCTCCAGCCTTACTCAGAGCAGCTACTTCTCACTTGCTCCAGAGGTGGCCGGGAGCCACCATGAGAGAGAAAAACAGTGGGGGATAAGCAGGTGGCCAAGGGCACCCCCCCTTACTTCAACCTTGACAGCTTCACATTTATCTCTTTAACATACATTTTTGTTTGTTTGTTTCAAGAGTGAATTCTGTAGTTTTCAAAAGAAAAATGAGAAAAGATAAGGCTGGAGGTTTGTGAACCTTACAAATCACAGATCTGGTGACTTGAGTAACATGCACTGTCGTACTTCTGCAGCGAGCCCTCTGGACGAAGACAGCCGGTGAATGTTGTCTTGGAAATATGACCTAGAGACTGGATTTTTGAGCTATCCCAGGCCTCTAAAGGTTTCTACAATTCTTTGAGCCTTCTGTTATAGATTCTCTGCCACTAGGGTATCCAGGAGCCAGGAGACATTTGCAGTGTTTATCACTGAGCGTTTTATTCTAGACCTATGGTCATTGTAGGCTTCTCTTATCTAAAAGACGAAGTAGGAAAAATGTCTTTACTGGAATGGAGATTTTGCCTAAGTTTTATTTATGAGGCACTTAGGAAAGGACACAAAGGAATGCAAGTTGGATGGTGAGCGTATAGCTGGACTATGAGACTAATATATAGAGGGATGTTATGGGAGTGAATACAAACTCTATCTCCTTAAATGTTTTACAAGTTACAAGATACCACATATTATTACACTTAAACACATAAACTTCTTACACTCTATAGCTGGAAATGGAAAAGGGCAAATCTTTCACCCCCCAGAACCCTCTTTCAAGTCCAGCTATGAACATCCTCTGCTGAGATTCCCCACTGTCTAGCTGCTCTCTCTCTCGTATCCAGGGTACCGAAAGCTTTTGGAGAATTGTGCCATTAGGGTCGAGGAAACACTGCAACTTGGCCATTGGCTCCTTTTAATGATCCTACTTATCCTTCTATCCCTTCCTCTAAGGCTGCCTTTCTACACAGATCTCTATATCTTTTTCTATACTTTTTATAGATGGTTGAATATAGCTATTTGGATAAGATATATGTCCCTACTCTAATCCGTGGAATCTTCTAAGGTTGCCTCATTTTGGAAACGAGTATAGCTAAAGTAAGGATCTTCAAATACAAACATCTTAGACTTTCTGGTTGAGCTCCAAATAAGTGAGAGGAAAGAACATTTGAGAGGCACACAGGGGAGAGTATGTGAGGAAAAAGGCAGGGTGTGGAACATGGAGGATACAGCGATAGATGGCAATAGCACTAGCAGCTGGAGGAGATAAGGAAGGATCCTCTCCTGGGCCTTTGGGAGGAAGAATTCCTTGACAACACTAGGGCGTTAGATACCCGATCTTTAAAAATAGACTAAAGTTATGGCTCCTTGAAAGACTTATAATCTGTGGTCATTTGTTGTAGTTAATAAGTGTGTGTGTGTGTGTGTGTGTGTGTGTGTGTGTGTGTGTGTTTGTGAGTGTGTGTGTATACATATAGATACATATATACATGTACATATACAGGATATGTATATATATCCTGACTTCCTGCACATCTATTTCCAGCAGTGAGTGCTTTGATTAATTTTCTAAAGACATCGACACTGTCCTTCCCAAACCCTCCCATTCACCCCGTCCTTGGCTTTAAGGCTTGGTCTCTTATTCCCCTGAGCTGGTGTAGAAATTCACTTCTAAACATTTCCCAGGTGTGTGCAAAGCCACGGGGTACTGTCATAAGACAAGTCTAAGTGCAAGACTAGAAGAGAAGACAATCATTAAAGAGAAGCAGAGGTAGAAATAGGAATAGAATCACATGAGGAATGTAATCCAGGCTACGGTCGCCCTAATGTCACATCTGTGGCCCATATTGGATAGACAATAAATTCACTCTCCTGCCCTTGCGTGCTCAAGAGCAATTTTTGTTACCAGGAAACTAGAAAAAAATGACCAAGAGGTTTGCTTTTCAACCTCCCAGCATTCTCTTCTCAGTGACCCTCACCTCCTATGTGCCCCATGGCCATTGTCTCCATCAAAGCTGGCCTTCTAGCTAAACCCAAGAGTTTTCTTTTTGCTCTTGTCATTATTTCCCAATGGTATTTATTTGTGTCTCTCAAATATGCTCAGGTCTTCAGGGTCTGCCATATTGTACTATCCTGATCTGTTATTGCTTTGTCTGTTTTCCAAGAGGGTGATCTCCTTCTTAGCCCCTAAATATCAATATGTCAGAGGTTAGCCTATGAGCTCCTATGACTCCCTGCTTTTGTTACCATCCTTGGTAACTCATGTTTTTCCTTGTCCAGGTAGGTATGGTAGAACTTGGTCTAAATCTGTAGCTAAAACTCTTTTGAACATGTGTCAGACCCAGAGGAGTGGGGGAGTTGCCCAAGGTTGGAAACTGGACAGTATCACCCTGCTTCCTAGTAAGATACCCATGATGAATGTACAATGGTGTCTTTTATTCTTAGCATGTTATATGATGTCTATGGCCCCAAAATGAGTGCTTTATTGTGTATCTTGCTCTATAGTTGTCCATGTGGCTGAATTGTAGGATATTTTTATCACACCACTTTGGCCACAAAAAAATATATGAAATCTTCATTTATAAACACAATCATTTTAATCATAATTATATCACTGTGGCCAAGAAAGTGTTTCTAAATTAAATTATGTTAATCCAATTTTATTATTTGATCAAATTTTCTTTATAAAGTGCTCAAACAATTTCCATTTTTTTCCATTTTCATTTAACCAAAATTGTTTTCAAAATCAATCCTTTCTCATGAATTTTATGATGAAGATTCAATTTACCCATCAGGTTTCTTCCACAAATATATCAGAAGTTGGCTATTATATCCTCTGCTATTGTGAATTTCCTTTTATGACTCTCATTCTCGTGGGTAAAACTGTACAGGGTCAAATTTTACACATAAAATTTTTTAAATATTTCATTCTTCTGTTACTTTTTACTTAAGGAAAAATTATCCCATGGACAGTTTAGTCATTGTCAGTTATTTCAACAAAGTCTACTTTATCTGAAACTCACTTTTGAATTTTCAGTGTCATCAAAGAGATGTCTCCTTTAGCTATTTTTATTTGTGATAAATTGTATTGTTTATAAGCTTTAACTCTTGCCAGCTTTGTTTTGTGGGGTTTTTTTTTCTGTGTTGTATTAATTATAGACAAAAGACTGAAGTTTTTCATTTTGTGAATTCAGGCCCAAATACCAAGGAAAGTCCCACTCAGTTGTGTTCTAGACACTTGGGATCTGTCTGCAGAAGCAGATAAGCCATTCTTCTCTTATGTAATTTCCTTCCTGGTGTGAGTGAGAACACAGCACATAAGCAAACAAACAAATGTGGCAAACGTCATCTCAGAATAAGGACTGTGAAAACATTGGCGCTGCATGACAGTGACAGTAGAGGCGTTGTATTAGATTGCTTGTCCAGAAAAGACAAGGGTAATCTGTGAACTGAGACCTGAACTGTTACAGAGATAAGAGATATTTCTTAACTATTGCATTTGCTAAAAGTATTACTTGTGGGTGCTACTTCTCATTGCCCTTGGTGTGGGCCATGTCTGATGCTCTTGGTGAGACCGAAGGATCAATTGTGAACCTATATTGTCTTTTATTCTTCTTTCGTTTTGCTTTCACTACCAGGCCATCAAAAAAAAAAACCTTCAGGTTGATTGTCCCTTAAGATTTTGTATCATCAAATACAAATGAAATTAAAACATGGATTTTTTTTTTATTGATGAAGAGTACAATTTTAAAGCTTAAAATATTAAGTTCTTCAACGAATCCCGGTCACGGTAAGACTGAGACTGAACACAGACACATCTCTGGGGGGCATCTGTGGGCCTTCCACTTTCAGTGAGGCCTGCTGCTCACCAGCCCAGCGTTACACGTGATCTCTTTACAGAGTGAGGTCAGGCCAACTAGTCTCTCAAAATAGGAGGATCTTTTTGGGGAAGGGACTTATTTGCTGAATAGCAGAGTGAAGTCTTCTAGGAGAGCGAGAGGAGGGCTAACAGCTATGCACAGACTGAGACACCATGGCCATCTGTGGCTTAAATGGCAGTCACAGTTATGTTTGCACTTTCCCCAAGGACACTTCCAACAAAACATGCTCTAGTTCCTGTCCAGGGCCTGCAAGGAGCCCCAGGGAAGAACCGTGGACTTTTGGGTGCCGCATCCCTCTGACGGGATAAAGAACATGTCTCCTCTGCCCCTCCCTGCCCCTTTCCATTTTTGTGATTGCAAATTGGCTTGCTCATGCCCTCTGACACTGATCACCCAGCAAAGCGTAGGTCTTGTTTAGAGAGACCGTTTTAAACAAACAGATGAGCTACACGGAATATTTTTACTTCTGAAAATCTGGACTAGTTTGCATTAACATGGGATCATTGAAAGAGCTCCAACAAAAACTGTATAATATAATGTAGACTGCCAATGCTTAATTTTTTTTCCTTATGGAATCACAAAAATCATGCTTAAAATAAATAAATAAACAAACAAACACAGCCTCTACTTAGGAGCTTGGATTTATGTGGTGCCGCTACATATAACACAGTAGGAATAACATTTAAATCATTTTGTTTTTGCACTCCCAGTGAAAAAATTGCACTGGTAAATATATATACGCCAGAAAAACATCAGCATATGGAGGACTTTTCCATTACCATGAAGCATTAGCGAGTCACTTGCCCACTAAACTCTTGTATTTCCTTTGTACAACATAATATACTCATTTACTTGTCCATATCTTATATCCATCACATACCAGAAAATCTTTAGAGCTCAGAATAGAGAAAAAGAGTGATATGATGCTTGCCCTCAAAAATGCATTTGTTCTCAAGAGGGTAGCACACAAGTAAAGAGCAACGCGGTGTGTCTATTAAATACCACAGTCTAGACTGCCATTCAACCACTGCAGCAACAATATGTGACAAACATAGTGGCTCTGAAAAATGCAGATCCATTCTTCTGCAATTCTGGAGGCCAAGGAAACAGCTCCTTTGGTAGATTTTATATGAGACTATCCAATTCTTTGTCGTTCCTCGACTTACAGGCTCTTCCTTCATCTTCACACTACTTTTCATCCATCTCTGGCTTCACCTCCATAACCTGCTTTTAGACTTTCACTCTTTTGCCTTTTTCTTCTAATCCTTTCCCCTCCCCCATCTTTATTTGTATAGGTTTTGTGAATGCAACAATGACCACTGTGAGGCCATGAGTGATATGGCCTTCTCATACCGCAGCACATCTCCCCAGCCCCTGGTCCTTGGCCTTTCTCCCTCCCTCCCTTCCATGAGGATCCCTGAGTCTTGAAAGGAGACAGTGTGATATAGATGTGCCATGTAAGCCGACCATGCCACAGTCACACAGTCCCTGCACATAAATCAGTCGTGTGTCTCTTCAGTAACCACTATCCATTGCAAAAATCAGCTTTTCTTAAGGGAGCTGAGCTTTACTAATACTTGAATATAAAGATAAACATTTAGAAGACAGTGTGGTACTATGCCCACTTAGCAAAATAATAAAGTGCATTCTCCCCCCCTAGGACCTACCTGGCCAAAGGGTCTTGGAGCAGACGTGGGTTCTGTCCTGTGTAGTGGGACTTAACTCTAAGGAGGAAGTGGTGGCCCCACACAAATTGTGCCACCATTGCACTAGTGGGCAAAACTTTTCAGAACAGTTGTTTTGGTAGCTTTAGATTACAGTGGCTCCCCAGGAACATTCTAGGTTAATTCCCTAGTCCTTAACTTAGGGACACCGGCAGTCTCCTTTCCTGTGTACATATCCACAAGTTCCGGGGTTTCTAACACTGATATCCTTGAAGGACCATTTTGCCTACCGTTGCGTTTATCATAGTATAAGGAGAGGCAAGAATTCAAAATAAAAATGTGAACCTAGGAGAAGATATTCTAAACCTAATGATGATCAAGGTGAGGGCTGCATTGATTCAAAGTCAGGGTGGTGTTTTGTCTGATACGGTTGTTGATAGGATTGTTCTGAAGGACCAGAAGTTCCAAAGTCTTAGGTTACAAAAAGACCAGGTAGAAACTCAGTTAAGGAAACAGGAAGCCTGAAGCGGTAGACGGAGTTTAATCAAAGGATAATGAAGCCTAGAGGGTGGCAGGTCACACAGAGCCTGGATCCCCACCCCTTCCTTTCATCCAAACCCCTGAGAAACACACCAACGCTTAGATAATATGCTGAGGTCCAGATGGCTGAGATTTCTGCCTGCTTTCCAATCTCCATAAAATTAACGCAAATTTAATGTGGAAATCAACCAATTGTTAACTGGCAAAGTGTAGTGTTTGATTTTTAACTGAGAAACACAAATATCCTTCCAAAAAAACTTCAGAGGCCTTCTGGATTGATGGTTTGGAGCAGGAAGGAGGATATAAATAAAGATAATGAGACATACTCATTTTTTAAATGACAACTCTATAAGCTCAGCAATTTCTTTGTAGAATATGAATTGGCAGGTGTCAGTGGGAAAAAAAAACTGTCTGACTAGAAAGTGGATGTTTGTTGAATAAAACCCATTAATGCTTATAGAATTCACTGTCCCCGGGAGGAGCTTGTGACAATATGATGTTCACAGAGATGTACTAAATGGGCTTTTTATCCATTATTTCAGTCACTGGTGGGAATAGGGCCAGATTTGAGTTATTACCAGCAGCCCGAGCACTCCATAAATACTGATTTAACTGATAGGCGGCAGGACGTAGGGGTCCTAACTGTGCCATAGCACAATGGCGTTACTTACATGTGACTGCACCAATGTCCTGACTATTTGTGACAACTACTCTCCCTTCGTGAAAATTCAGATAATTAGTCCTAATTAATCCTCATCGCTTCCTCAGATTTCTCCCTGGAAGTGTTTCACATCCAAATACAGGACTTTGCCTTGAAGTTATGGCAACAAAACAGTGGTGCTAACTCTAGTCCTATGTTGCTGGGAGCCCACCAGCCCCTCTTAGAACGGCTACATGTGCTGCTGTGCTTGCTGCTTAGTTGAAGCGATCTCACAGTACCAAGCTTTCCTTAATTTTGTATTTTGCCTTTTGGATGGAATGGTTTAAAGCGCATGGGGGATTTAGAGTAATAAAGACTCCACCGAGCTGAAGGTTAAGTTAGAAGTTCCTAATAGAAATAATCTCTTATCACCAAATTACTGTGAATTTAGAATTTAAACTTATGTTTCTATCAGCCCAGCAGGAGGTCACTTGTCAGTACTTTGAGTAAGCTAATGTTGCAAAGACATACGAATGAGGAGGCAGGCTGGATCCAGAACGGAGAACTTCTCCATTAGTCTGCAGAGTGTACGCCGGCTGGCAAATTAGTTACAAGTGAGGACTGAGGTTTGGGATGTTTGCCCAAGCAAAGGGAGATTAACTCAGGAACACGTGGAATTGAAAACCGGAAGTCCTGGGGCTTGAAGTTGCCTCGTGCCTAACAGAAAAGTCATTTAGCTAAGAAGGACAACATCCCAGAATAGATGGTGAAGAGAAAGTCTAGAACATGCCAATAACAGCCAGATGAAGAGCAAGAGAACCCAGGGGGAAGAGAACATGGTGCCAGGTGGTGAGAGGCATGCATGCCACTTCTAAAGCACCCAAGAGCTCAGACCAGACAGGGCAGGATTCCCCCTTCTCTCTATTAAAGAGGGAGGAAGGTTGCAGCAGGGACTGCTCTGTTGAGTGCATCTGGAAAGTATTAACTCTAAGTAATATTTATACTACCATTAATAGTAATAATGGGAGTAATTTTGGCTGGACTGTGCAGCTGGTCAGATAGCGTTCAAAGCTGACCTCTCTTTTAATAAGCAATCGTGAGGCGGCTTAATCTCTCTAGGATTCAGTTTCATTGAGAATAATATCATCTCGTGATTTGTTGGTAAGAATGAAGTGAAACAGTTCCAGGGAAGTGTTTGACCCCTGGCTGTACACAGTGAATGCCGGCTCCCTTTGGGGCCCAAAGCTTTAGCGCTTCCTTAGGTATAAGACTGGAATGCACTTCCATCCTTACTGTCTCCCCAATTTTGGTTCTTTCACATCTTTTCTGAAGTTTCCTAAGTCTAGTTTTCATGGTATGATGAAGCATTATATATGGCTGATTGACAGGCGTGAGTTTTAGTTCCAAATTTAAGGAAGTTAGCAAGCACCACGTGTGCGTGTGTGCAAGGACACATACACACAAGCATGCATACACACACATTCAATAGTTTAACATTCCAATTTTAAAACTCTAAAATATGAAATGTCCCCCCCCCCAATCTGAAACTTACTGAGTGACTACATGAGTGTAGAAGTGTAAAATTCCATACCTGAGGTCATGTGATTGGTACAGTCAAAACACAGGTACATTAAAAATTGTATAAAATTACCTTCAGGCCATGCATAGAAGTATATATGAAATACAAATGAATTATACTGTTTAGGCTTTCATCCCGTATTCCACATATACAGATATTCTAAACTCTCGAAGAACTCTGGTAACGAAAGCATTTCTGATCCTAAGGATGGCAGACAATGGAATGTGTCTGTGTCTCTGTGTGTGTGTGTGTGTGTGTGTGTGTGTGTGTGTTGCATGCGCGCATGTGCACACATGTGCGTTATCCAGGCATACCGTGTCTGTGTGCAAGCACACACATTATGCCTCCATAAGAAGCTATTTCAGATTTCCTTTATCAGATGAGAAGAGCAAAGGCCGATGGACCCCGTTCTACACAAGCTAAGCAAGGTCTGGCCAGCTTACAGCTGTGGTTTTTCACCTGTAAATCTCCCCAAAAAGAAAGCACTGGGGACACATGCTATTTCTTGAATGTTTCCTGTTTTGATCATTTTTTTCTCACAGGTTATTGGCAACGATTGGTCATATGACTCCAAATTAGACTGAAAGGGAAACTGGGAAGAACAGTTTTTAAAATCTCCTCATAAAGTTCAAGTGTATTTAGACTTCAGGGAGAGCAGTGACAAACAGCAAACAAACTCCAGCTCAAACAACTATATTAAAAAGCAAAGATTTTTCAGTTCTCAAAACTGAGAAGGGGTTTGTTTCTAAACCAAACATTAGGAGATCCAGAGGCTTAAGCGGGTGAGTTTGATTTCTTTCCATCTCTGAGTCCACACTTCTTGCTTAGGCTTCTGCCATCAAGATATTTTTCTCCATATGGCTAGTCAAAATGGATGCCAACTGTCCTTAGCCCCTATGTACTTCACTTGTGCCCGGTGACATAGGTGGAACAAACTAGCCTTCTTTTTCTTTGCTCCTGGAAATGTCCTAAGTAGGAAAATGGTTGATTCTGCTTGGGTCACATGACATGCTGTGGTTAGGGACTGAGGAACAGACTCAGCGGTCCTCGGTCCTCAGACATCAGGAGGCAGGTGTTCCACTGCAGCGTTGAGTTCTTTTAGGAGAGCAGAGCCGCAGGCCGCTACACACCAGCTACCTGCCAGAGCGAGGCATCCTCTCCGTCCTGTTCCTGTCGTCATTCAGCACATGGGGCTGGCACACGCCTTCTGTACTGCCTGCCCAAAGAGTTATATTGGGAACAATCAGTGCAGATGGGCAAATGGCCCCTCAATCTTCTGTTTTATAGAAATAATGGTTGTGTCTTTTGTAGATTTAACACAGAAGGCGGCTGAGAGATAGTTGAAGGGGGGGGGGGCACTATGATCAATGATCTATGCCAAATCATAAAATAGCTCTTTTAAAGGGAAAAAAAAAAAAACAGGGATGCATCATGCAGGCAGGAGGAATTTTTCAGGCTGGCTTTATGGTGTGCTTTGTGGCTGGCCTGGATCACTGTATTGCGGTATCTCAATCTCTTCCGGGGATCCGTCGCTCCATCTCCCATGCCCGTCAGCCTGAATGCAATCCCCTGCCTGCCAGGCTTCCATCCGAGCGGTCATCCAGCAAAATAACCAATTACATTTGCAACCATGGCCTCCTGACTGCTTCCTCAGTTCTGTTCCGAAACCCATTTAAAATACATTTCTCGTTTTACTACACATTCAAATTTTATTCCTCTGGTTATAGAACTATAAATGTCTGCATTTCATATAGACTCAAAATGAAGGGTATATAAGTGTGTATAAATCACGCTGCGAAAGTTGCATTTTCTTCATTGAATTGTACTCGATATTTGGCCGGATGAAAATTACATTATCTGGCGACTGTGCATACTCTTTCATATCTAAATATGCAAAAGAGGCCCACACACAGCACATTCTTTTCACAATCGAGCTACTAAAGACCATATTTTAATGTGAAATAAAATTTCTTTTTGAAATCTAACAATGCTCTAGTGGGTATGTGTGGTTTTTCATACCCATATGATTGGAGTTAAGTTTCATCATATAAAAATTTGGGAAGTTCAGTTGTTGGGAATTGAAAATTGATCTACTGTGCAAAACGTGCAAAATGGGAGCTATAATATTGACCCTGCCTCAAGAAGGTGACTTACAAAACACAGACGTAGCTTTTGATCACACGTGGGGGTTGTCTTCAAACTTGAGCCAAGAGAACTGTACTGGGAGAAGGCCTCTGGGGTTTTGCAAAAAATAGGAAGGGAGTGGCTTTCCTTACTCCTGGCACTTGAGAAGCTATTTATTTGTTCACTTAAAGAAAACACAAAAAGATCTTAAAATAAACAAACACCCAGGTGCAGGTTACATCAGAGACTGTGGTGATGGCACAGCTTTGAGAGCTGCATCCTCTGCAGGTGTGGACACTACACAGCAGAGAGGCCAGGACATCTGCTGCTTCTGCACTGAAGAAAACAAGTCTCATTCTGAATTCTGAAGAATAAGGCTAGGACCCCTGAATTTAACCTTATGTTCACCCGACTGGTATGCCTATGTTGTTAAATGGTTCCTATACACATAGTTTCCCCCCAAACCATCTGTCAGCGGCACCTCAGTCTGTGTACAAACATGCCAAACTAGTAGGATCTCTGGAATAAAGATGTAGAAGCAAAGAGTATCTCAGTTGGCAAACTGCTTGCCTTGCAGAGATGAAGACTTCGATTTGATTCTCAGAGCCCACATAAAAACGTGGGCTTGAGCCAGGAGTGGTGGCGCACTTTAATCCCAGCCCTCGGGGAGGCAGAGGCAGTAGGATCGCTGTGAGTTTGAGGCCAGACTGGTCTACAAAACAAGTCCAGGACAGCCAAGGCTACACAGAGAAACCCTGCCCGAAACAAAACAAAACCAAAACAAACAAACAACCTGGGCCTGGTTGCACAAGTTTGAAATCCAAGTGATGGCAAAATGGGAGGCCAGGAGAGATGGCTTTCCAGAGAGCTAGCTGGGTGGCTTTGTCTGCTGGGCCTAATTCTAGTCTGATTAGAGATGTTATCTCAAGCCTACCATAGAAGGTACCTGCAGAACAAAAAGTAGAGGCTGCCCTCAGCCCTCCACAGCAGAGAAAAGACGATCAGGTGTGGGATGGATAACTCTCCAGTTCCTAAATCAGTAACTCCCTTAAGCAATCTGTCTTATGTTTTATTCAACATAATTGCCATAGCTTAACGTTCTAAAACATGAACATACATGAAGAAACAAATTATGAGTTGATGAGAGTGTCTCTTCAGTTTTCCAGTGGCTGACAAGACCACGCAAATTTCTCGTACTTGCTTCTTTTCCCCAAAACCTTGACAAATCAAGTGAGAGATGCCTAGCAAAACACAGAGTTTTAATTACATGAAGCAGAGATTCCATCCTCAGGAAAAAAAAGAGATGTAGTCATTGTTAGCCCCACTGACAAAATCCACACTGCAAGAATTCCATCAACAACATAAAAGCATGGGTTCAGATCCCTTGATAAAAGCATCCCTTTCTGACAGAAATTCAACCTACACCTTAGCAAAATCTTTAACTTTTTATCTGTGAGGCTGCCAATATCATAGTAGCCCTATTTTCTCCATTTTTTTTTTTTTTTGGGCTTTTCTGCCTTTCTTCATGCATTTGTGCTCCTTCAGCCCGTGCCTCCATTTACCAGTATAGATGTGACCTGTTTGCTTTTTGTGCATTTATATTTTGACCTCCTCAAAAGATCTCTGTCTAGCTGCTAAGAAGGAGGGCAGATGATAGCCACCAAGCTCTGGGTAGCCTTTCTGTAGCCTGCCTCGAATGTGGCGCTGTCTCAGGCAAGGCAGCATCTTTCCTGGCACAGCTCCAAATGCCAATTCAGGATTACTTGGAGGCAATTTTCAATACAACCTGTCTGCCAGGTTGGCTGAAGTTTTGCCAGATCTACAAGAGAGAAGAGTGTGCCTTTCTCCTCTGGGCACTCTTGTTTCTCCTTTCCTATAGACACTAATCCTTAAGGTTTCTGTACCCCAGATTCTGACCCAGTATCTGCACTAGAGAGCCCAGTCCATGGCTACGTTAGTCTCAACTTCTTGAGACACAGCAACACTCATCTAAAAGTGACTTTGGCAAAATATAAAATGATAAATTATATTATATCCAAAGACTTGGGTGATTTAATCAAGATATCTTTATCTTTCAAACACTTCTGCCACTCCAGTTTTATTCTCAGAGCAATTCTGTGCATGATTGCTACTGGTATTCCAAACATATCATTCCAGTGATATCAACATTTGCAAAAAGTCCTGAAGTAATTTTCACTGATGCAGGTTACTGTTTAATTTGTCCATCCCTAAAGCTACCACCAAGACAAGACACACAGTTTGTGTTGCCCACTACAAAATAAAAACTCAAGGCGTCTTATCTAAAAGGAAATGTGAGAATTTCAAGATGGTAACAGGTGCCCTTTAACTCAATTATAGGACCATCTGAGAGGTACGGAGAAGCTGGCCAGCTTGTAGGTTCCTGACCCAGATCTGTCAATCACTGTGACCTGATTCCTGAGGTTGGGTGCTCCTGAAGGAGAAATTGGAGGTGTTGCTGATGGGTTTAGCAAGACCACTGATATAGTGTGGCAAATTCATATTAGCTTCACACACCTGAAAAGGCTCCATGATGGAAGTAATAAACTCCAGTTTCACAAAGCCTTGGCGTGGAATTCTGAGTTGGACATCTCTGGAGAGTGGCATTCTGCAAGTCACTTAAGTTCACTGGAGGTAAATGTCATTTCCTTACAGCAGGCATGCAAAGAATCTTTTCTTGTGCAACTCAGGTAAAACAATATAGTTTAGTGATTAGCCGTGTGCCCGCCGGAGTAGGGCCTCTAAAATGATGATGGTGTTCATGGTGTTGGTGGCTGGGATGAGGACATCTCAAGGTAGTGTGTAGAATGGAGAGAGAAACATTTGAATTCACACCCCAGTGTTTGGGCCAGGGGCATGATTCTTAACCTTGAGCTCCTCAAGAATAAAATAAGATTTCAATGTTTCTAATTTCTTTGGGGTTTTCTAATTTCTTTGGGGTTTATCGCCAGGACGGCTGGAGTAGAAAGCCCAGCGCCAATGTGGTTGCATCTACTAACCAGCACACGCTTTGAAGGACATACAGAAAAAAGCACCTCCACCACAGTTCCAAAACTGGTTATTCATTTCCAGGTCTGCAGAGAAGAATCCAGTGACAATGAATAAAGAACAAGCTGTGAGTATGTATGGAGAGCAAACAGAAGGTAAACGCCAGGTGAGCATTTGCTACCGTGCTTGAGGGGAGTAAAGATCACACTGAGTAATAGTGAGAGCTTGACCTTCATAAGTTTACCCACTTCTGTCCTTTCCTGCCCTACTGCTCATACCCAGGTTGACGTCATCATCATTTCGTTGCCTTTAGGCCTCAAGTTCAGGGACAAATTTTGAGAACCACTTAACAATACAAGTTGTCCACATGGGCAAATAGGTTCTTTGTCATAGTTGTACTACTGGAATGATAGTCCGCTGTCAGAACTAATTTTACTTTAATATGTATGTGCTCATCACTGTGTACTAAGCAATTGTTCAATATTCGGTGATCATGTCTACAACGCGTAGAAGGTATAATAACTACAGCATTCACCAGAGGCATTTATTTAGGTCCAATAGCTTTGAAATTAAATTAGGAAAGTATTGTTGCATCATGCTGGGAATGTAATAAGCATGTCATATTGACTTGTTTTATTTAAAAATAAAAAGGGGACTAGTTGGAAATATTTTCCAAATGATCGAGAAACACCATGCTAGTCTGTAGAACTGATTTTGATGGAGACAATTGCTAGAGGCTCATAGAAAGAAATAAGCAGAACATTTGGGGGGCAGAGAAATCCCCCTTTTTTCAAAGCATTGCATTCTTATGTATTCCCCTGATGTCGATTGAATCTCCCCCTGGTGTAACAAGCAAGACACTACGTCAGTTTTGCTGAGACCCTCAACGGAAAACCTGAATCAGCTTGATGTTTGTGGTCCTGTAGCTGATGCTGATGGATTTCCATAACCATTTTGGGGGTGGGGGATGGGGTCCAATAGTAGCCATCAGTTCAGACTTGCACCGAAAACTCAACTGGAGGCCAGAGAATGACCCTCTCACCAGCTGCGATTTCTAAATTCTTGAAAGCAGAATTCCCACTCTGTCTGCACACACGGAAAGGAAGCTTGCACATTGCAGGGAAATCTCTAAATTCAGCTAAAAAAAACATGCAAAGTAAGCCAAATAGCATGGCACACAAACGAGAAAAATGACAAGCCAGAATTCCATTTAGGTTAGAAATTGTAGTCAAGGCCTGGCGGCGGTGGCTCAACACCTTCCATCCTAGCATTCGGGAAACAGAAGCGGGTGGGTCTCTGTGAATTCTAGACCAAACTGGTCTACAAAGTCAGGTTTAGTACAGCCAGAGTTGTTACACAGAGAAACCATGTTGGGAGCACGGTGGGGGGGGGGGGGGTCACAGACAGAAAATAACAACAACAACAACAAAAACATAAAAGAAAAGAAAAAACTTGTAATCGAGACCCAGAGTTGGTTGTAAAACCACTACCTTTAGCATAATTAGGAGCACTGTGGACCTGCCCCACCGTGTATAGTCCCCACGGCCTGCTTGAAAGAGCCCAGCTCTCCTTCCGACCAGAAATCCCCAATCTGCCTGTGTGTCATTGGCAGCGCTCTAATCCCGTGTAATTGTATTAGTCTCAATAGCAGATTAGCACTAAAGTGCCCCTACAGAAAGGGAGCTGTCAGCTCCGCTATTGTTTTTCATTTAATGTGATTCTGCCACAAAGAAGAAAGGCAGCCAGGGCCCTCCATCTCGAGTTACAGACCACAGTTTCTAAACCAATTAAGGGGAAGGGGTTTGCAGTCCTCAGGATTAGAGACTGTTTATATTATCCTATATGCCTTTTCATAAGGCTGCTCTCCATTTTATGTCTCCTCGAAGCCCCTCTCTGGCCCCTGGATGCTGCGGCTCCCTCCCCTGTGAGCTTCCCTGGGCTTTGCCCTTTGAGTATGGTCACCACCGAACTGGCTCATGATGCTCGCTGATTGTTTTAATTATGTTTCAGAATCCTCGCGCATTTGCTGTCGGGAGAATCGGAGTAAGGAAAATGCTGGTGCTGCTGGGCCCAAACCTGATATTCCAGCAGACTTGACAGAGCAGTGTGTTTCTCTCTGAAAGCAATCATTTCAATTAATTGAACAAAAACATCCCGCAGGATGCCTATCAGAGAAATAGCTCTTGCCTCTCGGAAGGCAAATTGGTCAGTGTCCTGCTAGTGCCGTGAAAGGAGCCAGTTGTTTTTACCTCAGGAGAGAACTGTATCTGACGTGGAGGGTGAAATGAGACTTCACTGAAGCGAGGAGTAAAGGGGGAAAAGCTGTTTAAGAAAGAGTTCCTGACCACGGTAAACAGTCCTGGCTTGGTTAGAGGGTTGGTCTGAGTTCTCCCTTTACTCTGTTTCTTGAAGCAGGCTTACACCTCAAAAAGTCCAGTGGATTTTCTCCCGCCCAAGTAGATGTATAATTTCTCCCTTGGCTGGTACTGCAACAATGAAAACCTCACTCAATGGCTTTCTATTAGAACCAAATGGATTTGGGGAGGCATTTTTACTCTTAATGGAGCTTTTCTATTGAATTCCATTTTTCAGAATTTTATTTTAGTTTCAGTTGAATATTTAAACAGGTTTAAATTTTAAATATCTGTGCTGAACAAGCCCCCGATATATATTTTTTAAATTGCTGTAATACTTCACTGAGTTTCATTTTTAACCCAATACAATATGCATAATCCATTATGTTAGCATTACATAAGTTCGGTATGCTTAGACACTGGGCTCGGGTACCCATTTACACAGTTAAATCATACGACTGCAACGGAATGTCTTATCGAATTATTTTTATAACAGCTTTGTTACTAACCAAGCATAAAGAGGGTTCTAAAATTCAACTCAGGGCTCATTACGGTAGGAGTACCCATTCTGACTAATGAAACTTTTATTTAAGGTTTTCCTTAAATGAAATTATTATATTCTAGTCTGTTAACATGATCAGGAAGAAAAAGCTAGGTCTCCTTTGGGGAGAATCGTATTTCTATGCCTACTGGTTTTGTAGACTCTGATTGTTACCCAGGTTTTTCGTATGATTACTTTGGTTCTTGGAAACGAGCCAACATCTGAGTGTTCTAGGCAGACTGGGGATAGGGGATAAGTACGCGCAAATAACAACCGGTTCTCAGCGAGTTTTTCTCAGTGAAGACCCCAAGAGGACTCTGAAGAAAGGCACAAAGTAGTAAATGAAAGGGCTACATGACATAGGTTCCCTGGGCTTGGATCTTACCTTGGACACCTGTTCTATCACTTTGGGCATGGCATGTTACCTCAGCTTTACTTTTCCCATCTTGCTAAATGAGATGTTAATTGCAGCCAGCCTGCCTAAATTCTAATGTTAAACAAGATGGTATAACATGCTTAACCCAGTGCCTTGTGTGTGGCAAGACATCTGTTAGAGCCTCCTGAAACCAGAAGCCAGAACTCAAGATGATGCATAGCCTATAGACTGTGAACAGAAAGCAAGGTGTGGCTATGAAGACGAAGATGGGCTGTCAATCGCGAGAGATGGGAACCCTTTGGTGTTTAGGGACAAGCTGCAGCAACTTCTTCTAGTACCTGAAGCTACCCAGGGCAGTCTTTCAATCAGTCCTGGAAGACTGACATTGGCACATAGAAAGAAGAGGGTGGTAAGTGAAACCGCTGTGACGTTTTACTCCTTCGTGATATTTAAACGTAACTCAGCGAGTATTAGCGGGGCCGTAGAGAAACAACCTCCTGCTCTATCCATCCAGCAGAAAACCCACAATTCATTCACTAGGCTTATAAAAGGGTCTCAGGCTAGAGCAAATTGGAGAAATTGATGTTTACCCTGAAAGCTTGTACCACACACTATTTGTAGCTGCCGTTGCCTTGGTACATGTCTGCCAGCGTGCCTGGACTTAAATCCCTGCCTGATAACCTTTAACTCTTTGCTAGGAGGCAAAAATCAATCGAAGGGACAAGCAGGTAGGATGGAGAGGGGGCGCGGGAGCTCAGGCGCACGCACCGCATCTCTCTCCGGACTTTAACACATTCTGGACGTAGCCTGCCGTGCTGAATAGCCACAAATTCTAAAGTCTTTCCTGGGCTGACATTTCTAAAGAGTTTCTGGTCGCAGTAAGAAAAAGCATTTCCTGGCAATCAGGCTGAGCACCTTGGGAGGGTGTGAAAAAGCTGAAGTAAGTATATTTCTGACATGCTCACGGCCTATGTGACCTCAGGATGCAGGACCGTGGCTACAGAAGGCCGCCTTCACTCCTCGGCTCCCCTCTCTTTCCTGCCTGCCACCTTTTTCTCTTGCTTCTTCTCCCTTAAGAGACAGCTCATTGATTAATGCCTCAAAGAGCCCAGGAGCTTTTTGCCTTCTAATGTGCTTCTGTGTATATTTGCTGCAGGTACCTAGCTGCCTGGAAGGACAGTATGAGGCGTTTTGATGCATTTAAATTATGCCCATACTTTGAGCCCAATCATTATGATAAAATTTATAGAGGATTAAAAAAAAACACACACAGGCAGCCGTAAAAACAGACTTTTTACTTTGATCGTGACAAAGTTATGGGCTCCCTCAACAATTAATCTTTTATAGGTCTTAAAGATGGCTGCCAACGTGGCGACTTAGCAGTCTTCTTACTGTGGCCCAACTCACCCCACAACAACACAGGAGTGACCAGAAGGCCCCAGAGAAAGGTAAAAATGACAGGCACAAACTTCCTTGCTGTGTTGTTTCAGGGTCCACGTTCAGGCTGTGTGATTGGAACTGCACGGCAAAGGTTGTGTCAGAAGAACTCATGGTACCAAGAGTGGGCTGGGCTCTGGGCTTCGCCTGAAGCTGCCCTTAAACAGGCATTTGCCCATTAAGTTAAAGTGATCTCGGGACCCTTCCCTTCGCACACTGCTTGCCCTTAGCTGTTTACCTGCCTCTGTCTACCTCTTTCATACCCGCCTCATACTCTGGGGGCAAAGGACTACCCTGCCCTCTGGATTCATCCCACCTCCTTGCTTAGAACCTGTGAGGTATGGTAAACCATTGAACTTACTTCAGCTGTGGTAGCAAATTGAGTTTGTGTCTTCCATCTGAAGAATGAAGAGGAAAACAGTTTCCTGGTTTCCCTCCCAACATACCAGGAAAGACTCAAGTGTTCGTTTTCGGTGCTAGAGAACGTCAGGTGGGCATAACTGAACGTGGGGCAGCTGCGTGCCTGTGGGGCCTTCCACAGCCACTGCTCAGGTAGCTAGACGTTGGGCTACTTGTACTCTGTAAGCAGACATAGCCCGTGAAAAACACATTGTAAACACCCAGCTCCAGGTCCCCTATACATCCTTTGTAAACAAGACTGGGGGCTATTCTGGTAATGAGAGCCTCGTGTAGCAGGGGCTTTCAGGACATACAGAAACAAAAACACCAAAACAAAACAAAACAAATATACATGTTTAAAAAAAAAAAACAGAGATAGGATTAAAATTTGAAGATGATGAGGGTGGTGCCTATCGTCTCCTACAAGCTCATTGGGTGTCCTTAGCATGTCATTGCATGTCCTTGAACTTCTGTTTCCTCAATTATAAAAATTAGGAATTTCAACATTCCCCCTGGGCCCATTCCAGCTTGACCATTTCATAAAGAGCTATAATAAAACTTCCCACTGTTTCAGAAAGTAAAACCTCCCATCTTAGAAGGAGAATAGCCCCAAGTTGAAGAAAACCAAAAATATTAAACATCCTAAATATAGAAATTGTCTTGTGACTGAGCAAGGCATGTGAGTCCATAGGTATGGCACCCTGGACCATCATACAAGATGGGTGACATTTACAGCATCTACCCTAAGAAGTAGCAAGTGAGATATAAATGATAAGTGAACATTGTAAACAAACAAACAAACAAACAAACAAGCAAAAAAAAATCGCAAAAAAATCCCAAAGCCCGGGACAGGGAGGCTATGCCGTGACAGTTACTGGTTGTTTCTCTGTGTACATGCACAGACCTCTTCCAATGGTTTGAGGGCTCTCCACAGATCCAGCACAATTCTGAGTATACCAAATGCCTTTTACTAATAATTCTTGCATCAAATAAGCAATGTGTGTGTGTGTGTGTGTGTGTGTGTGTGTGTGTGTGTGTGTGTGTGTTCATGTTTGTATGAGTGTGAGGCAGTGTGTGCCTGCAGGGTGTGTGTATGGAGCTTAGAGGACAATCTTGGGGGCTGGTCCTCATTTTCCATGGGTGTTATGTTCGGGCTTGACAATAGTTCCACCATTTTATCTCATAACCTCAATTTGACCTAATGTTCCTTGCCCTAACCATAACGTCATGTTGTTGCACTTTGTCACAGAGGCTCAAGAACTCTGGAAATCCCCTTGCCTCCCTGCCTCTAGACCCAGCCCATCAGCTTAAAGGTCAGACAGCACTGCTTTGTCTAAATAGCCTAAATGTAGCAAATGTTGTAAATGCACCTGTTTTGTGTGTTTTTCCCATATAAAAACTGGCCCTGAGTACTGCCCGAGGATCACAGTTTTGCTCCAGAGTCCTGCCTGTGTCCCTGATTAATCAGCTTTGTGCCATGCGTCTAGTAGACCATCCATTTCTGACTGAGAGTGTATCTGAGTGGCTTGTGTGACTATCCCTAAACCCCAATACAGGGATGCAGAGATTTCTAGACTATCCATAGGTTCAGTAGATGGCCCCTATACCCATCTGTATACTGGCAGCATTACATTGGCTCAGTGGGTATAAAAATAATGAGCACAGAAAATTGGAATGGAAAGGTGTTGGGGGCGTAGAGAAGGAATTGGAGATGAGGGAATGGTGGTAGATTTGAACTAAACACATTATGTGTACCTGTGAAATTCTCAAAAAAAAAAATCAAAAAGTGCAAAAAAATATTTATTTTTGGAGATAGCAGCAGAGATTTACAGAGTGGAGCTCAGAAAAAAAGATGAACTAAAAAGCTGACAAAGCAGGTTCGTTCTGTTTCTGACATGGTGACCTCCAACTAGCAGTTTTGTCACTCGACTGCTCCTGTCCCTCTGCAGTAAAATTGTTGTCTTCACAGGACCACTGTGAGCTTCCCCTTCTTAAGCCGTTCCTGTATATGGTCCCTGAAATCCGAGTATGAGCCACCCTGTAAGCCCTACCTCTTCCAACACAGAAGCCATTCATATGCAAACACACACACATTCACAGATATATATATATACACACATACACATATATATACATATACACACACCCACTCCCTACCATATATATATATATATATATATATATTTCCCATTTCTTTAAACTCATGGGAACTTTGGGCTATGACCTCCCTGTCTCACCCATCTATCTATACGGTATTTGTTGAGTCCCTGAAGTGGCTGTGATCATAATACTACACTCATAGTTGTGACAGAGGGTTAGGGATTGCTGCCCATGGGATTTTCATCTAGATGAAGATGCAGACAGCTATGTATGTAACTATCATTTTATGTGCTAAATAAAGTGATAGCTGTAATAGTGATGGCTAGTATTTATTGAGCACTTATTATGTTCTTTGTACATATTACATCACTTCTGGCATGGTGGACATCATCATGTACTTAATTTCCATAAGTGGTGTCCAAGGGTTTCTGTCGTTGTAATGGAATACCATGGCAAAAAGCAACTCAGGGAGGAAAGGGTGTATTTTGTCTTACGACTCTCAGCCAATGAGAGAAGTCAGGGTATGAAGGCAAAGCCAAAGCTTGCAACCAGAGGCTGGAGCAGAGCTGTGGAGGAACACTGGTTGCTGGCTTGCTCTCCATGGTTTGCTCGGCCTGCTTCCTGATACAACCCAAGATCGCCTGCCCAGGGACGGTCACGGACATTGTGCTGGGGGGCCTCCCATTCAACCGTTTATCGATAAAATGTCCCATAGCCTTGCCTAAAAGGCAGTCTGATGGATGGATGCATTTTCTCACTTGAGGTTCCCTTTACCCAGATGACCCTGACGTGTGTCGATGACAAAAACTAACCAGGCCAAGAAGAAACTAAGGTTATAAGAAGCATGGTATGCCACAAAAGTATCTATCAGGTGGTCCAAAGATGATGTCCTGGGACCTCAAAGTAGAGAGGAGTGAGCCAAGCGAGGTGCAAGGAACAGATTCTTTAAAAGGAGTAGTAGTGAATAGAAAAGAGGCTTTGTTGCAGAACAAGAGGAGTGCACAGTTGAATGATTAATGGTGGGTTCAAGTTGTGTGTGTGTGTCTGTCTTTCTGTCTGTGTTTATGTTTCTGTGTGCGTATCTCTTTGTGTGTCTGTGTGATAGGGACACAGATGGGTTATGGTGACCAATTATGATAAAGGAGATAAAAACAATAGCCAGATCAGAAAGGGCAATTTCACCGGCTGTAATACGTAACTTTAAACCCAAGGCAAATAGAAACCAACAGCGACTCTCAGCAAAACACTATTAGGCTCAGATGATGCTGTGACATTTTGGAGAGATCACTTTGTTGTGGAGTGGGGAAGTGATCGGTTCCAGGCTTACACGGTGGTGTCACTGTGGAGACTGTCTCAGTAATCAAGACAAAAGCAGATGATGTCATGACACAGAACAGAAGTAGTGGTGACTGGGGTGCAGCTGGAGTGGAAAAGCGTTTTGGGAACATAGGAGGCGATGGACTGGTCTGGAGAGAGATAAGAAGTAGGCGATGGTCGCCTTCTGGTTCCAGCAGCTGGGCAGCTGGTTGCTCCAGTCACACTACTTACTGGTAGTGAGGGAGAAAGGCGAGAGGAGGAGGATTTCAATTCGGGACAGTCATTTTGGGAATCCTGTGAGATATCTAACTGGCCATATCCAGCAGGTACTTGGAAATGTCTGTATAAAGCAAAGGAGTAATACAAGCTAAATGTGGCACTTCGGCTGGCAAAGAGCAGGTGAAAATTGCTGTTGTAGAAAAGTGTTATTAATATTTACCATTAATACTTATAATTATTATGGTGGCTATTATTTAGCCTGCTACTATATCAATAAAAGACACTAACACCTGTTAGGTTTTTAATACTCCTATACACTGGAACTGGGCAGAAACTGACCCCTAAGCGACTTTGTTGTCTCCCAGCCACACTTCCCATGGCACTTGCTTTAATTATTCCTAACCGGGCTACGTCGCATCCGTAATTCCCATAAACACTTGCTCGTGCTTTTCCTTTGGGCTGTTTCTCTCCATCGTTGATCCACAGAGGAAGCTCCTCCCCGTCACCTGGTTGTAGTTCATGCTTCACCCGTGGCCTCTGCGCTTCCTCCCTCTCTCCAGCTCCTCTATCCCTGTGCCCCTCACGTGACCCTCCTGCCCTCCAAGCCTGAGAGCCTTAGCTTCACCTAGCTCTCTTCCCCGCTCAACCCAGTTACTTGGCAACTTTATTTAGCCAATCAGAGACAATGCTGGAGGCAGGGTTACACAGCGTCACCTAGTACATGTGAGGGTTTGCTTGTAGAAAAGTAAGGATGTGGGCCGGGGAAGGGGGTGTGTCAAGCAGTTAACATCCGGATACATGGTGGCTCTAGACCAACCACTACAAATTGCCAAGTTGATTATGTCTGGGTCGGGAAGTTTACATTCTAAGTAGAAGCAGCAAGCGAAGGAAGAGAAAAGACACCAAGATACCTAGAGCCTCTTACGTGGGCAAGCGAGGAGGTAACTTAAAATGAGAGAAGTCAAAAGAACACAGGAGATGGCTTAAAACAGCTCCCCTTGGCAGTATTTGAGAGAGAGAAGAAAAGGAAGAAAATAGAATTAAACATTTTAAAATCTAAATTTCCCATCACCGAAAGTGACTTTTATGGCAATGTCTTAGTATGAAATTTTCAATAAAAGAACATGAAACCAGTCTATTTAGACATGTTTAGCTAATTAGTAAATTAGGGAGTGTTCTCCTTTTAGAATTGTCCCATAATAAGTGCAGAACCAGTTCTAAAAATAAAATAATTTCCATTTTGCCCAAGTTAATGAAATAAGCTAATCCAATCCAAGACCGACATCATATAAAAACACCATTAAGTAGCTGGTCTGCTTTGTGATGTCAGACATCATGTGATGAGCTGCTACTTTCAGAAAGACTGGAAAGATGTAAGAACCAAATGGGGCAACAGGGACATAGCAAATCTTTAATATATATATATATATATATATATATATATATATATATATATATATATATATGCCCTAAGTGTTTGTGGCTCCATTATATACTGAAGCCCTGGCCCCCAGGGTGACAGCCACTATGATTTGGGACATTTAGGAGGTGACAAGGTCATGAGAGTCAAGCTGTCATGAATGGGGTCAGTGTCCTGTTAAAAGAAGCCCGAGAAAGGACCATTGTTCTTCTCCCACATGAGGACGAGACAGTGCCGCTTATGAGCTAGTGTCTTCCTTCTCGACATGGAGCCTAATAGTGTCTTAATCTTGCACTCACAATCTGCATTTGTAGTCATCTCTAAGTGGTAGAAATAATAGTATTCTTTCTCTTTTTCCTTTGTTGGCTAATCAAATATTTTACACCCTTCCATAATGAATTCAGATTTTTACTGGAAAGTTCTGTGAGTTTTTTTTTTTTCTTAAAGTGGGAATGGAATACTTAAGTAACTGAACAAAATAAAACAGAGCTAGGGATAATATGAAAGAAATGAATTCCTCTAGACAGAAGGGAGTAAATATTGAAACGAATACTGAAAGAACAAGATTTTGGGTGGTGATGAGTAAAACTGAATCATAGAGATAAATTTTGCTGTGTTGAGTGTTCGGGATGGGAACTGAAGTTGCAAATAAGTTATGGGTTAAAATATATTCATTCATTATTACTGCTGATGAAAAGCTTAAAATGTGTCAGTTGATTAAATCTCTTTAGTAAAATCACAAACACTATGTGAACTGATGGAAAAAAACCCGAGGGGGACTAATGTAGCTGTGAGAATTGTTGCAATACGCTCAGGTGTCGAGATGCGGAAAGCCCCAGTGACATTTATTTCTAATCTAAGTAAGACACCAAGTTAGAAGTGTTCTCTCAGCTCAGGAGCTGCCAAGCAAATGGAGTGCCCAGGGAATTCTGGGGCCCAGGAAATCTTAATGGGGAGGGTAGTTGTGAGCAACTTGACTTGCCTGGGGGCATTTGAAATATTAGAAAATGGAAGTAATTTTAACTGTGAAGAATTAGATGCCCAGAGAAAACGAGTCCCGCTGTGCAAGTCACCTATCCCCTTGATGCTCAATTATGGGTATCTGTAAAAATACTATGGGTCAGATCCCATCACGACAAACTCGAAAGAAGGTAAAAGATCATTCACTGGCTGGAATTTGCTGTAATCAACATTGCTCAAAATCTCATTGCCAGAGCTTCTAAGTCACTTCCCTGGGGTCAAGGACTAAGCATAAAACAAAGCAAGAACCAACCCCCTTCAAAGACCGGGTAACTCATTAGAGCTGCCCAGGCATGCAGACCAAGGCAGAAACCTAGTCTTGCAGAAACCAATAATCTCTCCCCCTCTTACATTTTCCCCCCTGGGTCATTTCCCCTGGAGAATGGGGTAAAGTTCTAATTCCTTACTATTTCTTTGAAAGATGCATATTTTCCTCTGTATTTATGTTATACTAGATAGCGCCACTGGCTTGTGTTTCTTTTCTGTTTGCATTATGACATAATCAGGTTCTAGATATTTTCATTATAGTAGGCCAACAGAATTGGCAAAGACCACTGATTGTACTGGTATATGTATAGGGTCTCCCCCCCCCACTCTCTCTCTCTCTCTCTCTCTCTCTCTCTCTCTCTCTCTCTGTGTGTGTGTGTGTGTGTGTGTGTGTTTATGAATTTGCTGTGTACACACATATAACTTATGAGAATTTTAAAAAGTAAAACCAACAAAGTTCAATTTTTATGCCATGGTCAGAACATAGAGACTGACTTTTGAGTTTCAGTGATATTTATAATAGTGCTTGATTTGTAATAATAATTTACAAATACCCTATGATAGAATAAAAAGAAATAAATTGACAACACAAATGTGAACTGACAACACAAATCTGAGATTTCTCTCATGTCAAAGGCTGCTTATGTGTATAGAAGTCAACTGAGAAAGTTTATTCCAGAGTGTGAGGACAACAGTGTCCCAAAACTCTTAATGGAGCCTCACTTGTGTGGACTCTTTCTAGCACAGGGGGATATATATTGACTCATCAAATTTTGCCTTCTTGAAGGCAAATGTGTGTGTATGTGTTTACGAACTTGCTGTGTACACACATATAACTTATGAGAATTTTTAAAAATAAAACCAACAAAGTTCTCTCTAATAAAACACTAGTAAGTAAATCTAGTGAAGGAACAAGCAAGTGAGAGATGGGAAACAGGCGGCCCTTGACTTGACGACAACTCAGTTTTCAAATTTTCAACTCGGGATGAAGCAGAAGCAAACATCTGCAGCCACTCTGGCTTTCTTCAGTGCTGTACTCAAGAAGTTGTATGTGTTAAAGCTTTATCAAAAAAAATGGGCTTCAGGTTAGAAGATTTTTCTCAGCCATAGACTAATGAAAGTGCTCTCAGCACAGCTAAGGCAACCCAGGCTGAACTATGAAGTTCTGTAGGTTAGGCTTATGGGATACACTTTCTCCTTACTGCATTTTCAACTTATACTGGCTGTATTGGATGCAATTCAACCATAAGGTCAGAACGTGTCCTCTATGTTAGAGAAAGATGTGTAATAAGAGAAGGAAGATTTTGGGTTTTTTTAAAAAGGGATATTATCTCACATAGAAGAGAAATGAAAAGCTGCTTTAGCGATATAACTTTTGAGCACACACCTGGAAAATGAGAGAATTCTCTATGAGGCAACTGAAGATGAGGTCATTCTAAACAGGGCAAGAGGAAAATAAAGTGATGGAGTCTGAGCACAGTAGGTGTATTCAAAGAAAAGTCAAAGTAACAATAAGGCTAAAATAGAGTGACTAAGCAGACATGGTAAAGGGTAAGTCAGGTAGATGATAATCCACCCACCCCAAAATGAAGGCCATTGTTACAGCTGATTAACAGAGGTTTGCACAACATATGCATGAGGAACCATTACTGTTTCTGAACAAGGCCGTAGGCAACACCGTATGCCAATCCTCTAACGCTAGTCAAGTGCTGTCCTCAAATGAAGTAACACAGCAAGTTACTTAGTTTCCTGATTATAGTGTGGGCCACAAATCAAGATCCTGTCTCAAAGGAAAAAAGAAAATGAAAACATGTAAAAGAAAAGAGATCGTTTTGTCTCATTTCTGGGTTGGCCAAGAATCTCTTCTTTAAGGTGGACATTACTTTTGTTAAATCTAAACTGTTCGGGATATTGGGGTTCTAACTAGCAATCAGTGAATTTGGGGCATGGAGATGTGCAGTGAGTGGTACTGCTTTAATTTCAATAGCATACCTCTTTGTTCAATCATAAACAGGTAAAATGTGCATCAATAAAATGGCTTTGTCAAGCTACCTCATGGAAAGCAGCTATAAAATCTTGGAAACAATGCTTACATGTACACACTTTTGTGCACACAGCAGACAATTATTTGAAGAGTCAAGAACTTGAAGGAGTAGAACGGGTGTTTTCCTTGAAAAGGAAGTAGAAAAGAATGAGATTTGCATGTTTTTAGTGTTCTATTTGACAGCTCTGCCTATATCATAAGAAGCTAAGAAACTGAAGTGGCAGAAAGCCACAGATGACAGATAAATGCAAAGGAAACCAGGTGAATATAGATCAAGAGACAAGCTTGAAATTATGCAAGGAAAAATGTCATCCGACATCCGACAGCCAACAGCCAACAGCCAACAAAAGACACTGATAGAACAACTTCTAACTTTCCTAGGGAAGTGATGGACGGCAGGAGACAATGGTACAACATGGTTAAGGCGCTGAAAAGTAAAAACTAATACCCT
This sequence comes from Acomys minous, assembly GCF_964271855.1. Lineage (NCBI taxonomy): Eukaryota > Metazoa > Chordata > Mammalia > Rodentia > Muridae > Acomys > Acomys minous. The sequence goes on along the minus strand of NC_140486.1, from coordinate 88,396,335 downwards.
AAAATCAAATGCCTAGTGAAGATATCTTTTAAAACTGAAAAGAAAACTAAAACATCTTAAGATGATCACAGCTGACTGAATTCACTGGCGACAGACATGTGCGAAAAGATGTCCCAATGAGTGGGCTTATGACTGAGGGAAATGATGGATGCCTCTTTCTGGGCCAGTGAAGGTATTCAGAAATAGAATATAAGCAGATAAATCTAGCAAATTTGTTTACACACATGCTTATGTATATTAGCCCATCCTTGTTATTCATGGCAGGTCAATTCTTTAAAGTATCTCTAAACACTGAATTAGTGAATACTGAATTATCACTCCTAAGGGGAAGGTAGCACTAATCTCTTGGAAGTCTCTCGTTACATTTTCATCAAACAATCAATATACAACACTGTTTTATGTGCACCGCTATGTAAAGATAAGTTAATTAATATATGTGATGTTTCATTATAGTCAATAGCACTTTGCAACTCATGCCTGAAGGGAATTTATTAGACATATGTATTTTCTACAGCCTTGTGCTTGAGCAACACTAAGCATTTTGCTTTAGTCTTATACTTTATACACAGTGTCTTGGTTACAAAATCACTAACAAAAAGGTAAGAGATACCCTCTAAATAGAATGATGCAAACACTAGTAAAATATTACCAAGAATAATGCCAAGGGCATTAATGTACAGTGTGAGATATCAAAGAAGAAGCTAAGAATATGCACATCAGATAATTATCCTCCTCCTCCTCCTCCACCTTCTCCTAACTATCTTCACCTCTCTGCATATGACCAAGAAAGAGTGACTAACATTGACTTTTGAGTTTCAAATAATTTTAGTAAGAAAATGAGTTTTCAAATGCAGAAACCGTGAGTAGTGAGAACTGAGTAAAAATTGATACTTCTTGATAAAAACATAAGACTTGCTAAATATTCAGTGTGCAGTTTTATGACACAATCAGACTTAACACAATAAGGAACTAATAAACCTGAGGGTCCTAACAGATGTGTACAGAGCTTTTCACCCAAGCACAAAAGAATATGCCTTCTTAGCACTGAATGGAACCTTTTCCAACAACTACCATATAGTCAGTCACAAAGAAACCCTCAACAGATTCAAGAAGATTGAACTAACCTATTGTATTTTATAAGATCACTACGGATTAAAGCTGCACTTCAACAACAACAGAAATAACATAAAACCTACACACTCATGGTAACTGAACAACTCTCTACTCAATGACTACTGGGTCAGGAAGGAAGAAAAGAAAAGAAAGAATTAAAAATTCAATGAAAGTGGGCACTGGAGAGATGGCTCAGTGGTTAAGAGCACTGGTTGCTCTTCTAGAGATCCTGAGTTCAATTCCCAGCAACCACATGGTGGCTCACAACCATCTATAATGTGATCTGATGCCCTCTTCTGGCATGTAGGTGTACATGCAGGCATAGAACTGTATACATAATAATAAATAAATATTTTTTAAAATTCAATGAAAATGAAGACAAATATATACAAACTTATGGGACATAGTGAAAACAGTGTTAAGAGGAAAGCTCATAACACTAAGTGTCTTCAGAAAAAAAAATTGGAGTGATCTCACACTAAAAATTTAACAGCACACCTGAAAGCTCTAGAAAAAAAAGAAGCAGACATACCCAAGGGAGTAGATGGTAGGAAGTAATAAAAATCAGAGCTGAAATCAATAAATTAGAAACAAAGAGAGCAATACAAATAATCAATAAAATCAAGAGCTGGTTTTTTGAGAAAATCAATAAGATAGAAAAACTTTTAGCCAAACTAACTAAAATGCAGAGACACAATAACCAAATCAACAAAACTGGAAATGAAAACATAGACATAACAACAGACAGGAAATAGAACCACTCATTAAAAGTCTCCCGGCCAAAGGGGAAAAAAGCCCAGGGCCAGATGTTTTCATCCTGGAAATTTATCAGACTTTTAAAGAACTATTCCATAAAATAGAAACAGAATGAACATTGCTAAACTCACTTTATGAGGCCATGGTCACTCTGGTACCTAAACCACACAAAGGCTCAATAAAGACAGAATTTCTGACTAATTTCCCTTATGAATATTTAAGCAAAAATACTCAATAAAATACTCACAAACTGAATCCAAGAGCATACCAAATATATCATCCACCATGACCAAGTAGGCTTCATCCCAGGCATGCAGGGATGGTTCAATGTACAAAAATCCATCAATATAATCCATCATATAAACAAACGGAAAGAAAAAAAGTGTGATCATCTCATTAGGTACCAAAAAAGAATTTGACAAAATACAACACCCTTCATGCTAAAAGTGTTGGAAAGATCAGGGATAAAAGGCACATACCTATGTACATTAAAGCAAATATACACCAAGCCAGTAGCCAACATCAAATTAAATAGAGAGAGCTTCTGTAAAGCAAAGGACAACTGTCAATAGAACAAAATGGCAGCCCACAGATTGGGAAAAGATCTTCACCAACCCTACATCTGACAAAGGGCTAACATGAAAAATATATAAATTACTCAAGAAATTAAACATCAACAAACTAAATAATCTGCTTTCTAAAAATGAGATACAGAGATAAACAGAGAATTCTAACAGAGGAATGGCTGAGAAGCACTTAAAGAAATGTTCAACATCCTTAGTTATCATGGAAATACACATCAAAATAATTCTGAGATTCCATCTTACAACCATCAGAATGGCTCAAGTGACAGCACATGCTGTTGAGGATGTGGATACAGGAACACTCCTCCATTGCTGATGGGAGTACCAACTTGTGCAACCACTTTGGAAATCAATCTGGTGCTTTCTCAGAAAACGGGAAATAGTTCTACTTCAAGACCCAGCTATACCATTTCTGGCCATATACCTGAAAGATGCTCCTCCACCATACAACAAAGACATTTGCTCAACTATGTTCATAGCAGCTTTATTTGTAATAGCCAGAAACTGGAACATGTGTGTGTGTGTGTATGTGTGTGTGTGTGTGTGTGTGTGTGAGAGAGAGAGAGAGAGAGAGAGAGAGAGAGAGAGAGAGAGAGAGAGAGAGAGAGAGAGAGAGAGAGATGTTTGAGTATCCTTGGCTGTCCTGGACTCGATTTGTAGACAAAATTGTAGTATACTTACACAGTGGAATACTACCCAGCTATGAAAAACAAGGACATCATGAAATTTACAGGCAAATAGGTGGAACTAGAAAATATCATCCCGAGTGAGGTAACCCAGAGCCAGAAAGACACAAGTGGCATATACTCATTTATAAGTAGATATTAACCATAAAATACAAGATAACCATGCCCACAGACCCAAGGAAGGTAACAAGGAGGACCCAAGGGAAGATGCTTACATCTCACTCTGAAGGGGAATAGAATAGACAGCAAAAGAAGTTGAAGAGAGGGAACAGGATAGGGGAGGGAGAACGGAGAGAAATGAAAGCTGAGGTCAGACCTGTGGAGAGAAGACAGAGAGCTTGCAGAGAGGAAAGAAACCATGGGTGGGGGCATCTCTGTGACAAGCTGGAGACCTAACACAGGGGAGGCCACTGGGAGGACATCGGGGTGACTCTAGCTGAGACTCCTGGTAGCAGGGGGTCATGACTGAAGAGGCCACCCTCTATTTAGACAGGACTCCTAGTGGAGGGAGAGGAACACCAACCTACCCCAAAATACTTCAACTCAAGATTTACCCTGCCTACAAGATGTGCACAAATAAAAATAGAGCAGAGATGGAAGGAATGCCCAACCAATGCCTGATCCAACCTGAGACCCACCCCGTGGAAGAGAGCCAACTCCTGACACTATTAACAATACTCTGCTATGCTTGCAGTTGAGAGTCTAGCATAGCTGTCTCTGGGAGGCTCCACCCAGCAGTGGATTGAAACAGATGCTGAGGCTCACAGCCAAACATGCCGGCGAGGGGGGTGGGGGGCAGGAGCACAGGAAGTCTTGTGAAAGAGTGGGGGTAAAAATAGAAGAACCTGGAGGGGACAGGAACTCCACAGAAACAACTAACCAGGGCCTGGAGTCGGAGAGGAGGTAGTTTGTGGAGATTGAAGGACCAACCAAAGAGCATAGCACCCCCCTGGACTGAGGTCCCCTAGACAGATGTTGCCTGTAGCCAATGGACAGCTCCTCCTTCATGTGAGTCACCTAGAAAGAGGATGGAGGCTGTCTCTGACATGGACTGTTGCCTGCTTTTCAAACATTTCTCCCTGGCGGGGCTGCCTCACCAGACCACGTGGGAAGAGTCTTGATGAGACTTGATGTATTTGGGTGTGTTAGGTGAGGCTCCACTTTTCTGGGGAGTAGGGGGAAAGGGGGACAGAGTGACTGAGAGGAGTTGAGGAAGAGGGCTACTATTGGGATGTAAAGTGAATCAATGAATGCATGAATGAATGAATGATTTTTCCATGTTTTTAAATTTTTATTATAATGTATTCACATTACATCTCAATTGTTATTCCCCCTCACTCTTATCTTCCTGTTCTCATCCCCTTTTTATGCCCTAATACCCTCCCCTAGACCTCTAATAGGGAGGTCCCTCCTCCCTCACCATCTGACCTCAGCCTATCAGATCTCATCAGGATAGCTGGCATCCCCTTCTGAGTGCCTGCAAGACTGCATGCTGGGGACAGTGATCAAATTAGGGCACCAGAGTTCATGTTAGAGGCAACCCCTGCTCTCTTCCCCCATGCGAACATGGAGAATGAGAGGAGGAAGAGGCCTAGGATCAGGATGTAAAATGAGTAAATGAATAAATGAATAAATAAACTTTTTAAAAACTGAAAAAAAAAGAAAAATACGACTTGTTAAATTATGAAGTGTGTAGTTTTATGACACAAACAGAGTTAACATAATGAGAAACTAACACAAAAATTAAAGAAGTATGCCGGGCGGTGGTGGTGCATGTTTTAATCCCAGCACTCGGGAGGCAGAGGTAAGCAATTGCTGTGAGTTCGAGGCCAGCCTGGTCTACAAAGTGAGTCCAAGACAGTCAAGGCTACACAGAGAAACCCTATCTTGAAAAAAAATTAAAGAAGTAATAGATCCATAGTGTTTCAATGTAATTTAATTTTATATTAATTACTACCAATTCTGTATAAATTATAAAGCCCCCATACCATAATCTCTAGATCACCCTTCAAAAACAATGCAAAGAGAAATAGTTAAACTCAATAAAAGAAACAAATAGAATACGAAAAGTCTATTAGCCTTCCCTACCTTTCCCAAAATGATAAGAAAAACATTGAAACAGGTAAAATAGAAAACGAAAATACCATGACAGAAGTAGTTCAGGGCAAGCCACACATCAGCACAGAGGTGTCCAAGGACCCACCCCATCCCACCCGCACAACCACAGAAGATGCACTTTATTAAAAACTACCAAAATATTATGTGTAAAAATTTAAAAAACAATTAAATCAGACAAATACCAATAAAACAGATAAAGTAGTTTTATTATAAAATACACAAAATAACCGTCAAGAAAGGGAGCACTATTGGGGAAATCATGCTTCTAAATAATGAAAATACCTATTTATCATGAAATGACAGTGATTTAAATTTCTGTACGCTTAACTTTATTTCAAAGTACGTGTAACAGAGGCTACAAACTAAAGGTAGAAAGAGATCATAAATTCATAATTAAAGATTTCTAACACTCTTTCCTCAGTAATTGATGGGAGTAAAAACAGAAAGCATATTAAAAGTTGGGTGCTAATTAACCTGCATTTGCTCTGTAGAACAATACTCAACAACTTCAGGACAGAAGCTTATTTCCAGGACTCATGGAGCGTCCACTGTAACAGAGCACAGGTAGGTTTATAGGAAGGTCCCAATATGCCTCAAAGCACTGAACTGTTATGAGAACATTCTCTAACTGCGTGAAGACTAAACAGGAGCTGAATAAACTGTCCAGAAAAGCCAGAGCATTCAGAAATTAAATGAGAAATTTCCACATAAGCTGTAGATCAAAGAAAGAATTACAAGAAAACTATGAATATTTTTTATGTAAAGGACAATATGGAATGAAAATTGTGTCCCACAGCTAAAGAAGTGCTTAGAGGCATAGGGGAAGATCCAAAGTGTCAATATTAGGACACAAGATCTGATTATAATGGTCTTTAGACACCAAGAAAGATAACTGAAAAGAATGGTTAGACGGTAGAACTAATAAACACAAGACATTAACTAAACAGAAAGGACAAAATGAAAAGATAATTGTAAGTCCCAGAAAAGTTTTGTGAGACTTTTAATACAATTGATAATCATATGATAGATCAGGCAGGATAACACAGATTATCAATATCAGAAGTAAGCTCTTGTGGTATAACATTAATACATAACAATAAATTGCCTTTCTATATGCCATGTTAAAGTAAAAACATTATTATTATTTACAAATGTTGAGTTATTGGGGGACCTGGAGGGATGGAATGGGAGGTGAATATGATCAAGACACAGTGAGTGTGTGTGTGTGTGTGTGTGTGTGTGTGTGTGTGTGTGTGTGCAATGTTCACAAAAATGAATTCTACTCACAGTAGGATAATAAGTACTTATTATTTATATTTAGTATGAATAAAAGGTGAGCAACATCTTTGTACTAGAAAATACAACGAACAGAAATTAAAGAAAACCTTAACAGATGTACCAATTGATAGATTAGAAAACTCAGTGTTTTAAGGATACTTGTTTTTTTAATCTGATTAATTCACATTTTAATAGGACCACAAATTCAGAATCAAGGGTTTTAAAAGTAAATTAAAAGCTGATTCCAAAATTTGTGTGGAAGAGGAAATAAGTAAAATATCTTATCAGTTTTCTACTTGAAAACACAGGTTCACAGACCTATATGTAATCTGCCTTCAAGACTCCCTACAAAGTTATAGTGATCAATGTAGTGAGGGATCCGCACAGGATAAACAAACAGATCAATAGGATAGAATGCAGAGACCAGCAGCAAGTCCACTCTTACGTTGTCAATTGATTTTTTTTCATAAACATGCCAAAACAACCATTCGAGGAAAAAGAGCATTATTGACAACGGTGCATGAAAAGGCAGCCATCCACTATGAAGAAAGGCAACTCAAGCCCTCCTTTCAGCCATTGGGGGCAGGGGGGGGGGGGAACTGACCTAAGCAAGAATGCTTAAATTTAAGTCTCTTGAAAATGATCTCTTTGAGTGGCAGAAAAGGAGGCAATGATGTCTTTTAAGTGGCATTCAGCTTCTGGTCAAGTTACTTCCATTGGCTCAGCCATTCCATTGCTCATTGGTTATGCAACTGGCATGAAAACAATGCCTGCCAAAGGATTGGTTCAGGAGTGTTTACTGCCTTTTTCCCTTCACAATAGTTGATGACTGGAAACAGCCCAAATGTCTGTCAACAAAAGAATCAATAAGCAAACTGTGGTGTTTTCATACAATAAAATGCTACCAGCCAAAACTGGGGTGGGGGAAGTGAAACATTACTTATATGCACAAGAACATGAGTAAATCTCCCAGACATTAGGCAAAATGAAAAATACAAAAGAATACCTGTATGGTTGTTCATACAAGAGATAAAAAAAAAAGAGTTAAAAAAAAAGTCTATGATAACTGAGTGGTAGATGAGGGAACTTTCTGAAGAGGTGAAAGATGTTTTATTTTATAATATAGACATTGTTGTATGTGTACAGGCACGATTCATGCATTACAGTGTGCATACATGATATCTGAGATGGTGCATAATAGCCAAGTGAGGTGGTACAAATATAGAGGAAAGAAAAAGAAAAAAGAAACCACAGAATGTTTCTGTTAAAGATGGATGATGGGTACAGAGAGGTTCAATATTCCATTCCATTTAGTTTGGATATGTTTGAAAATTTTCAGTAAACAACATTTTAAAATGTTTAAAAGCCTAAAAATCCAATAGTAGGGCAGGGGCACTCAAATCAGGCCATTGGCCTTAACATAGAAATTTCTATAAATATTTTAATTTTTTTATCTTCTAGTCCTCTAGAGGGAAACATCCTCCAAGTTGAAATTTGTTTTATGGATTTATTGTCAACATTCAATTAACAAATATATGCTTCTGTTGTCCAGATCTGTCATTGAACAGCTCTGAGTAAAATCTGTAAAGGTGTGGGTATCCCCAGGAAAGTGGAGTTGAACCCTTTTTCGTTGGAAAGAGATTGAAGTGTTGGGTCAATTTGCTTAGGAACTTCAAAGTGTCTGTGTTCTGAGAGTTTCATCTGAAATGGGGACACACAGGGTACAGACTGTGCTGGACATCACTGGATCCATCTGTTGCCTTCCTTGATTTTCTGTGGCATAGCTCTCTCTATCACCTGCTCCCTGCTTGCTCTAAGAACAGAATATGTCCTTTTTGATTGTTTTTGTTGTTGTTCATTTGTTCTTGGAATTATACAGACTCCTGTGTTCTTGGAAGATAAAAAAAACCTGTCTTGTTAAAGCAACTTTTTAGCATCCCCAGTGCTGCCCTGGAGAGGTTTTCTTGGGGAGAATAATGGATGAGACCATTCTGATCATGACAACAGCTGGTCCTGAGCTCGCGGGGACTTCCCATTCACACCACAGGACCCTGGGCTCTCACCTCCTGTGAGTTAGAGGGAAGGATCCACCCTTTCTTCTTACTATCAAGTCCTTGCATGGATCCTTGATACTGTGAGTAGAAATAGACAAGGAGACATAAGTGTGGTGATGGTTCAAATAATCTGTCCCAAAGTATGGTATCTTGGTATGTGGGGATGCAGTCAAAGCAAGTTCCTATTCTTTCCAGAAGCAGGTTGATTGGGAAACTTTGCTTCCCTTCATCCAAGATTAAAAGAGACACAAAGACTGCAGAGATGTTTGAAAACAGCCCTCGCTCAGCTCTCCCTCCACTCATCTCAGTACACCAGACTTACACCAGGCTCCCCTTTACCTATTACATTCTCTACAGTCTCTACCCACTCTCCCCCAAACACAGGCATGCGAGTGTACAGTCGTCCACCTTTCCTGGGTTTTCATTTCTAAAGGTGCCTGGGTCATGTGAAATTTATGTCATATAAACTGATTTCTCTCTCTCTCTCTCTCTCTTTCTCTCTCTCTCTCTCTCTCTCTCTCTCTCTCTCTCTCTCTCTCTCTCTCTTGCTCTCTCTCTTTATGTATGCTTTGTTATAGAGTCTCAGGCACAAACCTTGTAAAGATTTAGGGAAAATGGCTAAAGGTGTGCTGTACAATACACAGAGTTTGAGGACAAATCAGCTGTTGCCAAAACTATATCATTTAAGGTCACTAAAGAGTGAAGGGGGGAGAGAGGGAGAGAAGGAGGGAAGGAGGGAGGGAGGGAGGAGGGAAGGAAAAGAAAGAGGAGAAAAGAAGGGAGGAGCAAATGATTCATTGTTTTCACTGCAGTTACTTACAGTATAAAAAGAAGTACACACACACACAGACACACGCACACACACACACAGACACACGCACGCACACACACACACACACACTTCTTGGAGTGTGTAGCATAAAGAAATGTGCCTCCCTCTCCAGCGAATGGACATTCTGCCTTTCCCTAGGATGATATGAGAAAAGCAGCTTGTGACAGACGGAAGAAAACGGAAATCAATTTCTTCACAGAGCTATGTCTAGAAATGCCCCCCAAAAAACTCTCTAAAAGCAGGGAAGCCTAAGAGGGCAGGGCTTTGCCCTTTTCTTAACAGGCTCCATGTATTATTATTTTTTTTTTCAGCTGTGCCAGGGACTATGACCTGTGTGCTTTCATTCGGCTTGAAAGCATAATTAACTTTTATAGCAAGGCATCTCTGACTTTATCGCTTTCCTGCCTGGTCCTCCCACACCCACGCTGAAACCTCAAGCCCTTTAGTTAAAATTAAGTTTCCTTTTCTGAGATGCTGGAGAGAATCAGAAAGGATTCTGATCCTAGGAGGAAGGTGTGGACGCCAGAGGAGGCAGACAAGAAAGTTTAAACTAAACAGAAGCCAGCTCCCTTCCCCTTTGTGTCTGTCTTCCCTACCAAGCAACCCTTTCCCTGATTGCAGTAAACACCTTCCTAACAGATCAAAAGGAGAGATTCAGAAATGAGTAGCTTCCCCGGAAAATGTATTATGGTAATAACCTCCCGGCCTCATTTTCATCTGCTGCTGTGGCCTTTGTTTTTGTTCAGGCAGTTGATCCACATTTTGTTGGCATCAAATTTTTCAGGACTTATCCCTCAGGTTTGCAGAGCAGCTCCAAAGAACTAGAAGAGCCAGGGTAGAGACAGACGCTTTCCCAATATTTTAAAAGGCGAATTCTGCAATAGCATGTGCAGGCTACTTCTCCGGCCCGGCCCCCGTAGCTCCACTGCTCCCCCACCTCCACAGAGCTCCTTTATGCTGCAGCCTTCACATCTGCAGTGCGGGTTCCTGCGGAACGTAATTTATTATTAATGGTAAAGCAGTTTATAGCATGCACGCCTCCCAGGCTTCGGAGTCCCATAATGAAGAATGTCAGGCCCACCTAATGGGCACTAAAGGGTGCCACCCTGACCTGAAAGGACGATCTACAGAAACAATGTCATTTTGCTCCTGGGGTCCACCAGGATGGCTCTGCTGGCATTTGACCAGTTGTGAGTCTGAAGACAGGAGCAGGGAACTCTCTAATTGGCAGTGATATAATTTTGACCTTTTGGAAGACGGGTGCCTCTTGATCTGATGTCTGCAAACGACTTGATCTGAACTATGTACCTCTCTGCCTCTAGCTCGGTACGGCCGATGGAAAACAATCCCTCATTTTCTCCATCTAGTTCCTCTCCCTAAAGCACCGGCTGCCTGCCTCCGCCCCCTAAGTGCTTTCCCTCAGCTCACCGTCTTGGAGCTCTCTGAAGCATTTGGAGCTGCTGGTCACACTCATTCTCAAGCTAGTTAAATTTTTGGATACAGAATTCTATGTCGCCGACTGCTTTCTTCTTAACTGCTCATCTATCCCGTCTGCGCTCCACTCCGAGCTGTTTATTTTCCTTTGCCATTTGGTTGTCTCTTCATGACTCCTAACAGATTTCCCTTCTTTCTAATCAAAAGGATGAGGATCAAGTAAATTTCCATGTGCCTGCTGCGGGAATTCCAGCATTTCAACCTCATTCCTTCCCATCTCAGAAGTGTACGCTGGGTAGGATGTCCCATCACAAGTCATTGTCACCATTATATTCCATGTCCTTTATATTTAGACTACACCCTTCGAGGGAAGGGACTACATTTGTCTTAGTTCACTTCCAGTATCTACTTGGCACCTAGTAGGAACTGAAGATGAGTGTATTATTAGCTCTAACTTGTGCATAATACTATATTTTTCAGATAACCTGTTGTTTTGGGAACTTTGATTTCAGTCAAGACATAGGAAGGTTGAAAATGACTGACTTTGGGTCCCTATCTTTTCCCTACTCTAAGGAGCAAAATAAACCAAATTCCTTTCTTTTTCACTGTGCACAACTAACAGCCAGTCTATAAACAGTTTTCCTAATCACTAGCATCAGCTGGAACATTCTAGAGCAATGCATGTTTGTAGATGCCACTGTAATTGTGCTGCTTGAGAATAAATAGAAGAAAATATAAATCCTCTCCAGTCTCACTGTGATCATGTGACTTCCATGGTACTGCTAGACTAGGCTTCAACTCCCAAAGGGAAAAGAAAAGTACAGGAGCCCAAAAATGACTTGACCCTCAAGGACACCGCAAGAAGACCTACAGTGTAAAGTAACCTGGGCCCAGGGTGTTCACGGAGACTGAACCATAGAGCATAAATGGCTGGACCTATCCCTTCATATATGTTGCAGATACGCAACATGGTCAACATGTGTGGATCCTATAACAATGGGAGTAGGGGTTGTCTATGACTCTGTTGCTTGCCTTTGGATCTCTTTGCCCTAGCTGAGCTGCCTTGTCAGGCCCCAGTGGAAAAGGATGCATTTTGTCATATTCCAACTGGAGGTGCCAGGGTAGGTTGGGTACCCCTTCAGGGCCTCCTCTTCTCTGAGAAGGAGAGGGGGGAAGGGGCTGGGATCAGGCTGTAAAGAGATTAAATGAAAGCCAGGCACAGTAGTGCACACCTGAAATCCCAGCACTCAGGGAGGCAGTGGAGGGCAGGTCTCTGTGAGTTCAAGGCCAGCCTGTTCTACAAAGCAAGTCTAGGATGGCTAGGGATACACAGAGAAACCCTGTCTTGAAAAACCAGAGGGAGGGGGAGATTAAATGAATAAATAAATGAAAAATAAAGACTTGACCCTAGAGAAGAGTATGAGAGGCCCAACTGTGTGCCTCAGGTCTGGGCGGTTCTCATCAATACAGGAAACGCAATACTGAGCTGGCGTTTCTTAAAATGTGATCATAGGTGATGAACATCACACAGAACGTGTGAGGAATGGGGATTCTCGGGCCTGATGTCAGGCATATCTGACTGGACCTTGAGTTAAATCTGAAGCTGAAACCTGTAGCTTGGGGCTTCTAGGTAAATCTGGGGGTCTTTAAACTCTATGATGCTGTCCCTGGGTAGTATCCAAAACAATGCTATAGTAATTCTTATAGTAATGTTTCCTCCCATATAAAAATCACCTGAAGCCAATTTCCCCCTATTCAGAACCCAGTCCTTCATAAATTTAGGTTTTTATCCCTCTACAAACCATATAATGCATGTTATTTCCACACAGCTATTTTTACTGCCCCATTACATGGCCTCAGTGAAAATATTCTACACCACACACTTACATCCAATCAGCAACTCGTAATTTTGACCATTTTGTGCAAATGTGTCTTAGCACTGAGCTCAGTAAACATTACTTGGATTATATATGTTGGTTGTCACCATAGTGTCCTGGTCAGACATCATACCTCAGGACTTATGTCCCTTGCTCTACAGCCAGTATTGCTTGCTTGGACCTCTGTGTTACCCATCGCCCGTAGTTCATGTGTTTTGCCCTAGCCTTTCCCTTTCTTTTTCTGTCCCTCTTGCCTGCTACTCAGATTTTAGACACATCCCTAAGTCCCTTTCATTTCATCTGGATCCAACCACTTCAGGCCACTCATTTCCAATCCTGTTTTCCAAATAACTTGTGATCACCAGCACCTATGGGTGCAAATGGTGGCCTTCTCCTTTAATTTCGTTCCAGAGTCAGTAGACGCAGAGAAGAAAGAGAAAGAGAAGTGAAGCAGGATTCGTGCCAAATCAAATCACATGAGCGTGTTGGAGGGTAGTCTGTTATTAACGGGCATTAAGCATTTGGGCACACTAAGTGCTTGATTTACCTCCGGAACTATAATGACATGACACAACTTGAGGAAACGGCATTGTGTTTACTCCCTCCCTGCATGGGCCACTATTCAGTTTGGCCAGTTGGACATTTGGACTCAGGCCAGTTGGTACCCAGTCTGGACTGTGCTAAGAGGCTACCGCAGCTGTTATTGTCCACGAGCCCCTCGCAGGCTATCTAGCACCCAGCAGGGGGATGCAATTGTCCAGCAAACAGATTTAAGAAATGGACTAGAAATGGAGTTTCCCGGGAAGCGTTTGAAAGACTAATCCTTCCATTTTTAACAACATCGGAAAAAAAAAAAAAGGAAACGAAGACAAACGCAGTACACTGTGAGAATCGTCTGGGGTGGGAGATACTCAATAATTTATAACATTTCTAAAGCATGCTTTCCTATAAAAATTTTACACAAATCAAATCTTCATTTTGATATCAAAGAATCTTCCTAGCTCATAACTGCGGGGGATTTAGGTATGTACGTAGGTAACTGGATGACTGGGGATCAGTGGCTACTGATGGGCTGGAGTCTTCACACAGACAGAAGCATTGCTGAGGCTATGTAGAAAACGGAAAGAGCACAACTCTTGACACGAGGATACCCAGGTTAGATGACAGCCTCCAAACATCGATGATTTCATGATGTTATATGAACCACAAGGCCTCTGAAACTTCAATCAATTGTTTGTTCTATCGAATAAAAACAATGATTTTTTTCCCACACCGATTTACACAACTATTTAGAGAAAAAGAAGAGGTAGTATAGGCACATTAGTATCTATGCTTGCTTTTCATATAATATTATTCTATAATAAATAATCGCCAGGTGTTTGTAACAACAAGTGTGTCTCCCTCGTGAGCTTTTGGACCTGTGGTGATTCCTTTGATCACAACTGTGCCTGGGTTCAAGTCTGCTTAGGAGGGAGCCAGACTGAAGGTACAAAGGCTGTTTGTGCTCTTGTCTATCGACTGCAGTGCAAAAGAAAAAATGGAAGCTCTCTGTGCCTGGAAAAGACTGAGCTTTAAAGTAACCCATCACTCCCACTGGTCACATGGCCAAGCCTGATGCCAATGGGGCCTGTGAAACATCTCCAGTTCACTGGGGAGAAATGCATGAGTGGAGGGAAAGGACCAATGCTGAACACAAGTAATATAATCTATTGCAGTGGGTGGGACTGTTCTGGAAACTACAATGTTACATTCAGTTATTGATGTAAGAATAATGATTAATTTACCTTTAGATAGTTACCAGTCTGAGATTATTTTATAAATGATGTGATTTGGAGCTTTGTATAAATAAAAAGCCTTCAGGAGTAGGGCTGTTTTTTTTTTCCTTGTAAGCCCTGCAGTTGTTTGTGAAATCTCAAAGCATGCATTTTCAGAGAACTAAGAATGTATCTAACAGATGAAAACAGATGGGTAGGAGATGTGATATTGGTCAGGATCTGGTCAGGGAGTACAGCTTCTAAACTCTTCTCAGTTCTTTCCAGGAGACGGTGGATTCCATGTGTTCGAGATACACTTCAAGCCAAGTCACAGGAAAAGCCAGCATGATTTCCTTACGTAGTTGGTAAAATTGCCCTTTACAGTGCTGGCGTCTGTGTATAACAATCCCACGATGGTTAATATAATGGCTTGTCATCCTACCTGCTCTGACATTTAGAAGGCACGGGACACTAATAGCCTTTGTTATCAGGCTGAGGAGCAGATAGAGAACCCAGCCAAGGCACTCTGCCTACTCTAGGTGTTCCCTAAACTTTAGCTAGCAAGTGCTTATAAACTGTCAGCAACAGTGGCCCATGGGCCCAAAATATAGGCCAAGCTGGAAAGCCAGAGAATTTATCACAAATTTATAGGGTTAATTTTGATAATGACATCTCAGAAAACACGAATGATAAGTTGCATATGGCAAAAGTGGACCAGTTACAAATAAATGTGCCTCGAAAAGACAGGTAGTTCCTATTACGAATTTCCCGAATGACCCTAATCCCAGATGCCCGAGAGTTGCAAGCAGGCCCCACACTCTGGAGCCGAAATGAGCACAGACAGAATCCAGCCTTATTTATAAGGATAGATAAGGGAGGAACAAGAAGTACCTGGTGCTACCCTCGCCTCACGACGGGCACCACCACGACACTGAACAAATAAGTGATGCAGACGTGAGAAGGACAGAATAATGGAGCGGTGAGTGTGCCACGGAGAGAGGATGAACTGGACCCGTGATGGCTGTGACGGGTGAGAGAGGGCTGAGGTTGACACGCTGTCGTTGCTCAGCGGGGTCGGCGGGGATGGTATACAACAGCCTGGAGTTCATGCAGAGGCCGACTCAGACCCCCAAACCCAAGGCCTGGCCTCGGCATCCCACCGGCTCAGTGACCCGAGATGAGGAAAGGCTCACTTATTGTCCTGGACCTCCTGGAAGGACCACCATGGTATCCTATGCCACTGGAGACCATTCTCTGTGTAACATAACTACCCAGGGATGGTAAAGTCGTGGGTCTACAAGGACCTACAACAGCCACTTTAATAAACCAGCGTAATCCCTAACTACGCTCTAAACATCTGTCCTTTACCCACAGATAAATGTAGATAGGTTGTATGTGTATTTTAAAAAATAATTGTTATTATTTAGAAAAAACACATGTACAAGCACAGGATTCCTGCTTCCCTACACAGATTTCCTTTGACTTGAGAAAGTTTTATAAGTTTATACACCTATGAAAGCATTTATTTATTCTTTGGCCCTTTTTGGTTAGTTTTCATTTTTATTTATTTTTTAATAACACATTTTTATTGAAAAATAAAATAATTCATATTACATCTCATTTTCTATCCCATCCCATGCATCCTCCCATTCCTCCCTCCCTCCCACTTTCACCCGAATCCCCTTCCCTATGACTGTGGCTGTGGGGGACCTCCTCCCCCTGAATATGGTGCTAGGGTATCAAGTCTCTTCTTGGTAGTCTGCTATCCTTCCTCCGAGTGCCATTGGACCTCCCCAACAAAGGGACATGGCCAAATATGGGGCACCAGAGATCCTGTGAGAGTCAGTCCCCAGTTTCATTTTTAAAGGGACACTAGATATTGCCTTGTGTGTAACAGACAATGGAAGGTAGAAAGAAAAAATTAAAATTCTAAGTTGAATATTCTTAAATTTTCAAAAAAGTGAAATGTTTTGAAACATCGATAATTAAGCAGTTTTGGTAATTAAAGTAAACAATTAGTATTCCTAGCTGTTCTTTGAGTCCTAGGTGAAAAAAAGGAAAAGGGAAAGAAAGATAATAAAATATGATGTGTTTCATTTTTTAAAAACCTTAGCTTTTAGGAAATTTTAATGTTCTCTGGAAATTTTAATGTTCTTTAGTATAGATTATACCTATCCAAACTTTCAAGGTCATATAGCGAAACTATCCATAGAATCGGAGTACGGCTCACTCAGTAGTGTTTGATTTCCAAGCAGGCAGACCTATGTTTGGTCTCCCAGAACCTACATTTAGAAAGCTAAGCTGCTGTCCAAGAGACTCCTAAAGCATGGCCAACTATTGCTGTTGCCCTCAGTTGCTCCACAGAGGTGGAAGGTAGGTTCCTACTGCTGAAGATGCCATGCACTTCAGACACCAATTCCATAGCTCCCTGAGCTGGAACTGACCTAAAAGAGGGAAGTAAGGCCACACCTCTTAAGAGGGCTATTCTGTGGGTCAAGCGTTCAAACACATGGGTCAGTGGGGGTCATGCCTATTCAAATGACTACAACACCTAACAAATCTACTGAGAATTATTGTGTTCTCATGTTTATATAAGTGCATATACAGGTGTGTGTGTGTGTGTGTGTGTGTGTGTGTGTGTGTGTGTGTGTGTGTGTGTGTAAGCCAGGGAACAACTTGGGTATCATACTTCTGGTGCTATACATCTTGCTGTTTTGATTTGGTTTTAGAGGTGATCTTTCATTGGCTTGGAACTCACCAACTAGGCTAAACTGACTGACTGGTCATGATCCCCAGGGGTCTACTTGTCTCCACCTCCTCAGTACTGGGAATATATATGTATATATATATATATATATATATATATATATATATATATATATATATATACACATATACATATGCACATACATACATACATACATACATACATACATACATACATACATTCTGGTGGTTTGAGTAAGAATGAGCCCATAGGCTCTAGGTTTGGTTTGAATTGCATTATTAGACAGGATTAGGAGGCGTGGCCTTGTTGGAGGAAGTGTATAACCGTGGGGCTGGGCTTTGAGGTCTCAGATGCCTAGTGTAGCATTCACTTCTGCTGCCTGCAGATCAAGATGTAGAACTCTCAGCTCCTTCTAACTCCTTCTCCAGCACCATACTGGGCCTGCTTGTTGCCATCTCTTCCCACGATGATAATGAACTAAACCTCTGAGACTGTAAGCCAGCCCCAGTGAAATGTTTCCCCACTATAAGAATTACCACCACGGTCATGGTGTCTCTTCACAGCAATAAAACCCTAAGGAAGATGGGTGTGCATAGACAAATAAGATACACATCAGGCATGCAAGCTGTTTGAATAGCATCTGGTATGAAGTAAAGGCAGAATTAATGTCAGTTGCAATAGCGGTTATCGTTTGGCCACAGGAGTTCCCTGAGGATAGCTAAGAGATCGCCTTGCTAGTGGAGCCCAAGCTGCCTCATTACACGATTCAGGTAGCGTGAGCATGACTATGGTGGGGAAGAAGAGAGTGAGAGGTTTGGCTCTGAGCACCGCAGCTTCTGGTACGAGGGCACTGCTCCTGTTTACGGTGCCGGGAAAGTTGTACTAATGTGACAGCCATTTGTGGATTCTTTCCAGGGTGCCAATTTTCTGGGACAGCACTTTCCTCAGAAGGAGGAAACCTCTGGCCAATGTCCAGAAAGACTGACAGAAAAAATCCAAACAGTGCTTTGGTCTTAGAATTTTAACCCTCCGGTTTCTATAGGAAAGAGGTGTTTGCTTTTCTTTCTTGGATGTAGTGGCAGGAGAGCCACGGAAACACAGTACAGAAGAACATTGGAAGTTAAAAAGATTATTATCTTCAATTTTCTGTGGGTGTGGATCATCCACCATCAAACACTCTGGACACATGATGCTTGTTTCTCCCCATGTATGAACTGGGAGTGTGACTTTTCAAGACACGTGCTCACAACTGGAAATTGGGTAGATTTCTCCATTTATCTGTTGACGCTGGAACCAGAATTAGAACTATGACTCCTGGTTAAAAAAAAAAAAAAAGTATGTTCAGCATATTTTTCTCTGTCTTTTTGGTAATAATGGCTCCCAAAACCCAGACAAGATTTTTAAGCAATGTTAGCTATAAGGAAAAAGAAAAGAAAACAGACTAGCATTACTTTTTGTGACAGTTTCCAAAATTGCCACACACAGAGAGACACACACATATCACCACCACCAACACCACACCACCAACAACTTTAAAAGGTATATGGCCTCAGGGCCTCTAATGGTTACTCTCCATTGTCAACTTGATAGATTTAGAATCACCTGGGAGACATAATTCTAGGTGTGTCTATGAAGGAGCTTCCAAAGAAATCGAGCTAGAGTGAGAAGACTCACTCACACTCTGGGACCTGAGGCCTGGGCAGAATAAAGAGAGAAAAGAACTGGGGTGTGAGAACTCATCCCTGTGCTTGCTGACTTCAGATGAGCGGCTGTCTCACACTATTGTCATACTATCCTTACCATGACAGACTGTATCCTCAGACGTTACCCCGAAACGATCCCCTTCCTCTCCTGGGTTCCTTCTTATCCGTTATTTGGTTATGACGAGACAAAACCAACTCACAACAGTGAGAAATTGTTACTGGAATTCCTTCCCAGGGGAGAGACAAAAAAATGTCTATCTTTCCTTGTAAAGTCTTAAAGACAAACCAAGGCATGACTCAACCAATGAGTTTACTGGGCTTATGGACTTACTTACTACAGGGACGTGAGTCTTCTTCAAAAACTATACTGGAAAGTCTTTATCCAGCAGGTATGAGGTCTTACCTGTCTGTGCATAGCTGGAGCCTCCTTCTCCTAGATTTCTTTGCCTGTAGACTCTGGCCACATGCAGTTAGGGCAGAGTTGCAAAGGATGGTAGGGAGTGGCTAGGTACTCAGGTGAAAGTCTCAAGATGAAGGTCTCAAGCCCTCCCTGAGCCTCTATGGGACGTGCCATCATCCCATTTAGGATGATCTATTACAGGTGAGCACAGCTGACTACTTCAAGGCCAGATGTTTGATCCAGAGCACAGTCCTATAAAACAGCAATGGATGCAGTGAACTTGCTCATCTGCCCTCCTATTCTTCTTACTCTCTCTGCTCCTCCCTAAGAGAGGATGGTCTACAGTCAGAACTACTCTTTTTCTTTCGAGAGAGTTCATCATGTCGACTGGCCTCCAACTTATGATAATCCTGCTTCAGCTTTCAGTTTGCTGGGGTTACAGCAGGAGGCTCCATGCCCAGCTAATAGCCAGACCTCTTTTCTTGGCCTCCTTGGTGTCTCTGGTTTAAGAACTTGAAATTAATCCATGTACTGGGGATTTGGGTGGGAATAAAAGATTCAAATAAGAGATTAGGGCGTAAATCTGTTGAGAGTGCTTTCCTAGAATGTATAGGGACCTGGATTCAGTCCCTAGCATTGGGAAAGAAAAGAAAGAAGAAGGAAGGAAGGAGAGAGAGAGAGAATAAAATGTAAGGCCATTTTAAAAAACATGCCAGCATTCTAATCCCTCCCAGTTGCTTCCTTGACTTTGGGGAACATGAGTAGGCTGCCAAGAGGGTGAGGGGCTGAGCCAATGTGGTTCTCAATCTTCTAGAGATAGCATTCCATTTGCGGGGGGCATAGTGCTGAAACTCAATTCAGCCGCAGAAGGCAGCTGTCTCAGCCCTCAGCAGTGACTTTTATTTTATATATATATATATAGTCCTGTGTTGGCAGTGTCTCTGTGAGGTCCATGTGGCCGGGCAGGAACTATGTCCCTAGGGGAGTGCAGCCTGGTGGAATCGTTGGATATGATTCCACTTTGGCTGAAACACATTTTCCTCTCTACTTCTTCAGCTATTTGTTCTCTGTCAGTGAGTTCACAGGTGGCCTTGGCTCCTAAATGCCAGCCATCAAAAGATCATGATCAAAGAGAGCCCTTAGCACAGACTATGGACCACCTGCCTGGAGAATGTTGCAGTCAGCATCCTTCCAGCCTCCATCCCCAGTACCCAGGGCTTCACATAATTTTCTACTCTTCCCTCTATTGCGAGCTCCAGGCATTGGGCTGAGCTATTAGATTTAAGCATCCAGGTCAACAAGCATACCTTGCAGGCCCCACCCCCACTCCCAACCCCACAGCTGGGAGGGCTGTCACCTTCTACACTTGATGTTTTCATTTCAGCTCATGTCTTCCTCCTTCAGAAGGCAGTGGCATTAAGCATCATTAGGATAAGGCAGCTGCGAACACGAAGTGGGGCTTATCACGAATCCGAAACCTAAATCTCCCCACTCGGCAGACCGGGCACGGATTTGTCTACCTCAGGGCTTCTGTGTGCCTGGAAAGAACCAGTTCTGCTTTGCAAGCTTTATTCCCCTGTGGCCAGGGACAGGGCCTGTTAAGATCCTATGTGCTGCCGCGTTAATGCTTTGAATTTACGAGGTCTGTTTGTGAAATGCCCTCCAGCTTGATTTCTCTCTCCTGGTTGCAGAAAACCCCTGGAAGGTCCAAAGATCGGGATGGTAGTAATAGAGTAAAGATTCAGCTAATTGCAGAGCATGGCGTGCAGCCTCCTCTTTGATACCAGAACCTAGGTGAACAGAGGTAAATGTAATCTAGACACACATGGAGACATTTAGGATGCGAGAGGAGGGGAGTTATGAAAGTAAATTAGCTAAACTAGCAACAAATGCACTGGAAATGTAAAACATTCATTTGACTCTCTTGGGTCAAAGGCAGAGAAAGGAAGGGATTGGTTCAAGTCAAGAAAGAGAGTCGGCCCACTCTGTAAAGGGGAAATAAAAGGGCAGGAGGACAGGAGGGAGCCTGGAAAGTTTGGAGAGCAGAAGGCGTTGAAGTAAAAAGGAAAACTCCAGAACAGAGAAGGGCTAAAGGCAAACTGTAGCTGTGGACATCACAGAGATGCACATCTGAGTCCCCAACCTCTAGAAAGAGGCTTCCAGCATCCCCCACCCAAACAATGGCCTGCTTTGCCTATAAAGGTGGGAAGAGCAGTTACTGTTTTTGCAAAGGGCCCAAGTTCAAGTCCCAGCCCCTGTGCCAAGAGGCTGGCACCTGCCTTTAACTCCTTGCTCCTAGTAGCAAGTCTTTGTTAAACTTAGTTTCTTAAAGGGAATTTTGGTCCAATGTTTTTCTCTCCCTCCTTCTCAAAAAAAAATGATGTGCTTTTTGTTTCACTATAAAAATAAATAAGAAAAAAATGTAATTACGTCTCATTATGTCCTTCGTCGGACTTACTTACTTGTCCTAGGAACAGCGATAGAGTTAGTTACACACTTTCTGCCACACTGGGAAATCAGGTGAGAGAGCTCAACACTGACCCCACCTGCCTCCTGGCCTTCTTCATCCTGCTGTGCTGACTGCTGAGAGCCAGCTCCACTTGTAAAAAGGGTTCATGCTTCAGTTACAAAGGAAGCCACGCCAGGGCCATGGCACAGAGACTAAAAGCACTTCACACTGATGAGCTGACAAGTAAATTCCCCGGAGTTCTGTTCAATTTTGAAGAAAGAAGAGTTATTTGGAATTTGGGGTTTAGAAGAGGATTTCTAGAGGAGGAAAGAGAGGTAGTAGCAAGTAAGAAAAAGCAGTGGAGAACGATAGATCTAGAACACTTAGATTTTCTGATTTTTTTTTCTCCTGTCTGAGGAATGGACAGAACTGGGGCAACTAGCATTTGACTCGTATATTCCATAGCTGAATTATTCGTAATGCTTTGCTTTTCGTTTCTGTTTGTTACATGTTACAAGGCAAGTTCGCTCATTCAGTGCTTGTTTATTGACTGTCTACGTGCGAGCCATGGTGGGTTCATATTATGCACTCTTTGCCAAAGAAGTCTCTCTCTCTCTCTCTCTCTCTCTCTCTCTCTCTCTCTCTCTCTCTCTCTCTCTGCGTTTTCATTGGTAAAAGCAATGCTGTGGTTTAAATGTAGATGTGCAGATGAAGTGGGCGGAGAGAGAAATTCTCCTACCTGTGTGCATGGGCTCATGGGACACAGACTTACAAAGGTTATTAATAGTCTCTTGTGTTATTCTCATATCTGACCTGTGATTTCACACCGACACCTCCCATTAAATATGTTAATATGCTTGCTCCCTGAGAAGTCTCAGATGCAAGGAGTTTATAATAACTCAGTACAGCAAGCTCTTCTCTACTGTGGCTCTCATTGTTAACGAATGCCTTCCTACACTGAGCTGAAACTGATTTCTGTATGACTCTTTTTAATTGTCTTTCCAACCTTGACTACTCAGAATGTCTTATATTCTTCCAACATGGCAATTGTTTCTTTACAGAAATATAATTCTTATATTGCTTATGTCCTCGCAACATTGTCTCTTCTCTAGACTCAGTATGCTAGATTCATTCAGGTATTCTTCGTACATGATGTCTTTCAACTTTTTACCTAGGTGACCTAAGATTTACCAATGGGCTTCTTGAAGGTATGGCATTAAAACATCCCAAATATGGTTGCTAACCATCTTAGATTATACTGGGGACATTGATTCCCTCATACCTTCCATTGTTTACACAGAAGGGGCGATGGGTTGCTTTTAGTGTTGTTTTCCAACTGATTGGCTTGTGCTCAGCTCAACAGAAGCAGTGGTGTCAGCTTGATCATTGTCACAGGTCTGTCCTTTAGCTGCATCTGTCAACTGAGACACTCAGTTTTCCCAAATCCAACATCTTTACTCCTTCCATTCTTCAGTTTCAGCCGTGCTGTTTCAGCTTCTTGGTTCTATTTCAGAACATTTCAATCACTGAATGCAATGGGCATCTTTTCCAGTGTCATTTCTTATTTTTTCAGACTCTCATGACATGTACATCCTTGGCCAACTTAGGCTCACTCTTCAGGAGACAAGGAGTCTAGAAAGCCTTCTTAAATGAGGATGCCACGCTATCACTAAAAACAACACAAAATGATCTCTCCATCCTGGTCACTGACTATCGACAAAGGAAGCACATGACTTAAAACCCACTGATGACATTCACTTCAGTCAGAGACCAACATGTCCACTCCATTATGAGAAGCCAGTTTGTGTTGTTATAGTTTCCTATAATCATCATGAGCTATATTTTAAAAATTACAAATTAGGCCCTCAAGAAAATATTGGTGAGTTTGCTCAAGATTTCCAGGAAAATAATTTTGATCCAATGATTTCAAAATAATATATAGGTATGATCAGCTCCTAATTTAGCCTAAATTTTTAAATTTATGGATACCATTGGGATTTCGGTTCTGTAGTTTACTTACTTATGAGTTTGATACCTCTGTATGAGAAAAAAGCTCCTTGAAGGCAGCCATTGTAGTTGACCCATCTTTGCATAAAGAATCCAATTTCATATTAAATAACAATAGTCAGTAAGTAGCTGTTACTTAACTAAATTGATGAGCTAGTGTAGACACAGGATAATAATCCCAATTTGAGGAAGGATTTTAGGACTATGTCATCTTTTAAGGTTCTAAAATGAGACCTCATGGCTGTATATTCTTCTTTAATATTTAAAACAAGCTTACATCCCTCAGCTACACAATTTCTGAGTAAGATGCACACATTTTTATTTGCCTTTAAGCTAGCCCGAGGCTTCTCATTTACTGCAGAAAACCCTTCTCTTGGTATATTTTCTTCAAAATCAGTTATATTTTCTATCTAACCTGCAAGATACAGTCAAGGTCTCCCAATATGCAGCAATTATCTTGACAAGGTCAATTAGTGTCTCAAAATATGATACAGCTACTTGGCTTTCCTTTTCCTCTTCTTTCTTAGCAGGATGCTCCCAGCAGCAATTGCCATGGAAATTGCATTGCATCAGAGGGGGAAAAAGGTGTCTCTGTAGATGCCAAAAAGGAGACAGACATTCTTCAGGCAGGGGGACGGGATGGGAGGTAGGGTGGGAGTAGTGGTGGGATAGTTTACGGGTGTTCTGGGATGCATCTTAGCTCCAGGCTCATCATTCTCTGACTGCATAATGTTCCAATCTGCCTAGGACACTCCCATAGCTGTTTAAACGACTGAGGAGACTGCTCAGGTGCCAAGCTAGAAGCATAGAGGCAGGAGAAATGAGTGCAAATGGGACCAAGCATCCTCTGAGTGGTAAACATTTAGAAAAATCACCACCAAAATAGATGGATGGATAGATGAGAGAGAGAGAGAGAGAGAGAGAGAGAGAGAGAGATATGATAGATGATAGATAGATAGATAGATAGATAGATAGATAGATAGATAGATAGCTTGTTAACAAATGTAAAAAAATGGAAATTAGATCAAGCTTCAGCCAAACACTAAATCTCTGTCTAGTTGGCTTCTATTATCCCTGGTACTACATGAATCCAGGGTCTTAGTAGACCTGCCTATGGGAGACTCTGTCTTTCCCTGCCTTTTATGAAGGAGAATGATGTGTAGACATTTTGTTAATATGCTCAATTTCATGTTATTTTTCTTAGTAGGATCTAATATGAATGGTGTGATAATATGAATGGTGTGATTTTTAGATTCACCCTTCAGGGATTGTTAGTTATTTGTTTTTATCTGCAGGGGATTGTCAAGGTTGCCCTTCATATCTGCATCTACACTTAAGGAAATGCATCAAAGGATTCCTTGGCGTTATGAAATTGCCCAGTATATGGTACAAGGGAGCTGATGGGGTGGGGGTGGGGATGGGGGAGAATTAAAGAAATGGCAAATTAGACTAGGTTGGGAAGACATTCTCTTCTGTATCCTGGAACCCTTCTTTCCCAGGTCCTTGTGGGGTGCTGCTGGGGAAGTTGAAGCCTGGCACCAGCTGAGCTCAGTCTATTATAATGGACTCCCTTTCTCAGTGGGGTTCTCTCTTTCTCTCACCTGGCTAGTTTCCAGTGTCTGCCTGCATCCTCTGTTGGGCTTAGCACTGCAGCTAAACAAAAAAATATAGCACTTTTGTCATCATCATGCGATTGGGAAGCTTCAGAATCTCCACTACTGTCTGATACCAGCAATTTCATCCTAAAAGAGCTAAACTGTAACACCCCGTGGAGAACCATCTCTACCTCCCCCAGTGAGACCGGAGCCTTGCTCTAATGCACTCTAGCTGAGAGAAACGAGACCTTTGATGTTGAGGTTGATCCAGAAGCAAGCAGATGTGGAAGTCAGGTCACCTGCCAGTCACTGAACAACAGTCCTATATCCTCCTTTCCTACCCTCTAACCCCACCCCACGTAGCTCTGCTCCCCATTAAGCCCCTTGAAATCCAAAGCAGGACACTAGAGCTTTGAGATGGCAACAATGTGACAAGCATGTCTCTGATATACGAGTCCAGCTGGTCTCTGAGCTCCGCAGGGTCAGCCACTTCCTCCTTCCTGTATACGAGGATGTGATAACCAGTGGGTCAGGCACAGGGTCAGTCGGCATCACCTGTCTCTGGTGTAGGCTACAAGTTCAGTGGGAAAAAGTTAATCCTCCACTCGAGGGCCAGGTGAGAATTCATTCCACAGACTCAGCTGAAGTAGAGGTAGTTGCAAAGAAGCGGCTTACATCAGCTCTAGGTCTAGGACCCCAGCCATGTAAGCTAAATCATACAAATCATAGGCCTATGAGGAGGAAGATTAAACTCCTCCCTTCTCTGGGAAACAGCACAAAGAAAAAAAAATTAGGTCCTCAATGTAGCTTTCAATATTGATGGAAGGGCTGGCCTGAGGAAGAACCGCCTCAAATCTTGTTTTCTGTTGCCTCTCTCCAGGGCTCTGGGATAATTTGTAATTCAAACTTGGAAGGAGTCCTAAGTTATTTCCTTCAGAGTGATTCTTTCCACATGTGAAATGAAATAATTAAAACACCTCATCTGCTTCTAGAACTTGGGTTTTTTTTTTCCAGGCAAGAAATTGCTGATTGAATCCATATTTCTCCCAACCTTCCACTAATTTAATTTAATGTCAAAAATTATTTCTTACGATGAGCAATGATTTCACATACAAACAGATCTTTGAAAGTGGATTTTAGAATTTATATTTGTTAGTAAATCATGATAAATCTGTCATCCGCATCCTTATTAATCAAGATAAGTTCCCCAATACTTGAAGCCATGAGGGCTCATGCCTGTTTGAATTCACTTGAGGAGGATTACCCAGGTTATGCCACAGAGTATTGCAAATAGCTGGGACAGACCCAAGTACTGCTAAGTGGACACTTGCAAGGGTCATTAATCTAAATTAGCGAAGACCCTATAATTATGTGTGTTGGTGATTACTTTACTTAACACACGCTTATTATATGTTATGTCACATTTATCAAAGTAAAATCATCTGAATGTAAAAAATGTCTGTAATATCCAAAAGAGAAATAGACGGTCTCATTTCCAGTCTGAGCGTTAAGGAGGTTTGACCTAGAGAGAGAAGCAGGGTGGTTAGGAGGGACTGTGTGGGGATGGGGAGCCCGGGGGGGAGGGGGAGCAGCTGCTCAGAGGATGCACAATTTTACTCCTGCAGAAGAGGTGAAGGCAAGACCTCTATTATCCAACATGCAGACGACAGCTCATGGTAAAGAGAGGAAGTACAAGTCAAGGCTACACAGAGAAACCTTGTCTCGAAAAAACAAAACAAAACAAAAACAAAAACAAAAAACCAAAAAAAGAGAGGAAGTACATAACCTTAGAAGCTCAACTTAGCCCTTCTACAGTGCATGCATATAGCAAAGCAATATGCTTTACATGATAAATGTATCCAATAATTGTTAATTTTTAAAGATTAAATAAAACCAAGAGAAAGAATTCTGGCCTATAATGATTCTAATAATCCCTTCAACCAAGAATTTGGCTTTTGAGCAGGGGTGGGGGGAGAGCACAGAACCGGGGTCTGTGTGAAACTGCTGATGAGAAGTCGTCAGCTGAAGACCACAGCATTAACTCCTCAGGATGGAACGCAACACCCTGGCCCCAGCACTCCACACTGTCCATGTCACCTGTCCAGGCTATTCCATTAAGTCACCTTCGAGTTGGTGTGCTCATATGTCGGTGCTTTTATCAGCGTTCTTCTGTGTTCTCCATTCCCCTTCCTTCAGCCTTCCCCTGGAATGCCTGGCACCTCCCATCAGCCCCTCCTAGTTCAGCTCTGGTATTACTCCTACAGAAACTGTAAAGAATGAACCCCTGGGCGTGCTATGGGTGACGTAATTCCACAACTATGACTGCTGACCACCTTTTAGAATCACTTGGAGAGCTTATAACCCTGGCTGGGCTCCAGCTAAAACAATTACATAAAAAAAAACTTTTGATGGTAGAAGGTAGACTCCAGTCACAGTACTGTTTTAGAGTTCTCTAGATGATTTCAACAAGTAGTCATAGGTCAGAACTCCCAATATGTGGTAATCTCTCTCTATCTCTCTGTCTCTCTCTCCCTGTCTCTGTCTCCCCCTGTCTCTGTTTATCTGTTTGTCTGTCTGTCTGTCTGTCTGTCTGTCTGTCTGTCTGTATCTCTCTCTCTCTCTCTCTCTCTCTCTCTCTCTCTCTCTCTCTCTCTCTCTCTCTCCCCCCCCCCCAAACCCCCAGGGTGTGTGTGTGTGTGTGTGTGTGTGTGTGTGTGTGTGTGTGTGTGTGTGTGTGTGAAAATGACCTTTTCATTCCTCACAGTACCAACCTTTGTCTTCTTGACATCTGGCATAGTGCCTGTGATACGGGAGGTGTCCCAACAGTCTTTGTACATTCAAAGTGAGTAAGCTGTGTGCAAGACAAAACTATTTTGACATAACTTCAACAATTCATAAGCTTTCTTTTGTAGTAGATCCTGTAACTGAGAACCTTTTTTATAAAGTTCCAGTCCAAAGCTCAGGAATAAGTGTGTTTGGCTAACGTGGGTCATGATTATAAGTGAACGTCAGTGGTGATATGAGGAATTACCTCTTATGAGTAAGTTTTGTGAAGATGGTTGCCACTTTTTCTAAAAACAAAGATCTATTATGTTGATATGATAAGTCTAAAACTATGGTTAAGTAGATAAATAAACAAAAAAATTTTAGTGAAATTAATGGAAAATAATCTTCAAAAGACCTAGAGAAGGTATCAAAGGGTGGCACCTTATGTAACATGGCTTCTTGTCCTTCCGGAAGTACAAAGGGCCCACTCCATCCCTCTGTGTGAGGCTCTGGCTGGCTTCCCTCCACCCTGGGTTCTGGTTACAGATAGATGGTTGGTAATGTGCCACTAACTCTGGTATGTAGCTTCCACTTATGAGGTGACCTCATTTGACCTCAGCCCAGCCCGCTAACAGACATCGGAAGCTTCCTGGGTAGACTGTTAAGAGGATGAAGTTTTCTCTCTAAATAGGACCAAGAATAACTTATAACCAACTCCCAATGAAAATAAACATCTATCACCCAAGAAAGCAACCAAAAACTTACCTAAACCTCCTTAATGGAAATGGAACATCATTCTCTTAAGGTTTCTTCCGACTGATTTGGGATGAATAATACCTTTGTAGGGGCCCAAATAAAATTGGGGAAAATGGTTAAACAAACTAGGAATAGCATTTGTAGTCCAGTTTCTAAATGTTGAAAATTTCCAGGCTTAATTAGAGTCCTGTGTAGGACCATCTGAAATGCTGGACCAATTGGGATTGGAAGCTTTCTTTGAAGCTGTCTTGGGATCTGTCCTGTTCTGATGAGAAACAGCAACTGAAACACTTGGTACTGGAACATGAAGGATGCAGCATGTCAGCGTCCAGCACACTGAGAGGAATGAATCCTGTCAGATCTGATCCAGCATCAGTGTCCAGTTCTTTTGTACTGAAAACATAAAATTTTCTCACAAGCATTATACAGTCCTAAAATTATAAGTGTATAAGGTGTGCATGATGCACAGAACAATTAAGGCTAGTTCTACGATCTTTGTATGCACAGAAAAAAAGACATATGTAAATCTTCATTCATGCCATATAAGAGATGAATGGCACGATACTTCAGCATTGTAGAGAATTTTGGGTGACTGCTCAGGCAGCAAACTGTCTCTGTCATCTTTTCATTTGGGGAGCTGCCAACTTGTACTCCCCGAATACTCAGGTAATTAATTTTATTCCTTCTCAAGTCTCTGATGGGGCTGAAGACCAAATAGTTTAGTTTTACAATTAAGCTTAGTTGTTTAGAGATTAATATGATTTTAGGTCTAGATAGATGTTTTAAGTTGATAATGACGAGATATGATACATTCAGAATTTTAGACGTACCAAGATAGGAAAGGTGTTTTCTTCAAGGTTGTCAAATACAAATAGCCAAAACACCAAGAATGTAACATTTATATAAACAGTCAGGACCTTATTTCATGGTTCTTTTTGCTGTAGGTTGTAGGTAGTTACTATAATATATATGTAATAATATAAATGTATATATAAACATATTTAATAAAAATTGTAAAAAAAGAAAAGGATGAATTTCTCCCTACAGCCTGAGACACAATGAATGATAAGTGCTGCTCCTGGGTGAGCTCTGAGCAGACATGGCTCCATCACATGATGATACAGGCCAATGCTACAAATTGAAGCAGAAAGAAACTGCTGGCAGGTTTTTAGACAGGAGAAAATATTTCCTTATATAAAAACATAATTTTGTTTAAGTCCAGACACTATGACCTTTTGAAATGCATTATTGACAATCTGTTTAACACACAAATTTAATTTCTTAGCTCCAGACATGATGGGAAGGAAGGCACTCTCATTTCTATCATAAAGATTTTAGGCATAGTATTCAAATAATTCTATCAGTTGACAATAGAAAGGCTTCCTGTGAAAATGTTTTTAACCCGTCTATTAAAGCAGCAAGTATAGTAACTTATAAACAGTATTTTTGTTGGTTAAATATCTGTCAAGGCCAGACTAGGCAAGGACTCAATTAACCGTCATCTACCCAGAACCATGGTTCTTTCCTCCTCTTCTTACTCTGCTCTTCTGGTCTTAAAAAGGGAATTCTTTTCCTTTTCTCCATGAGGCTGAAGTTGGTGACTTTGACCTCTGTCCCCAGAGTAAGTGGTTCACAGCACCTAATTTATCCTTAGAGGCCTTTTCTTGGGACAGCCTTCATTTAAAGTTCAGCACAGAAAGATGCCTTGACTACAGTTCGTAGACATGAAAGTGTGAAATTTCCATGGACTGGCTTATGATGCTCCGTGCTCATCAATTTCACATCATTATGAGCATCCTGAGTTAGAAAACAGTGTGCACCCGATGGGGTATGCCACACACCCCACTTCTCTTACAGCAGTGCATCAGGAGAGTATTTTTGTTTGCTGTTGGCCCTGAATGAACGTCTTTGGTCCAGCGATCACTTGTCCATTAGATAGGTTCCTCGTCTTCGTAAGAGTATATATCACCACTGCTCATAGACACCACAGCCTTATAATCATTCCTCCATTGACACACTAATTCTATGCCTGGGGATCTCTCTTAAGAAAATAATCAAGATGTTTTCTATGATTTCACTTAGAAGGAACTTAGAGACAATCGTGAAGATTTTGTTGCAACATTGGAAATAAGAGCCTGCCCCCCTTTAATTGGTTGGATTATGCTAATTTAACATAATTAGTATTTAACTAATTTAACATAATAACAGACTTCGTTAAATTATAGTTCAAATAAAGAACAGAATACTTTGTAGTCTGCACAACATTATAGAATAAAATTTTATGGCATAAAAGATGTTTGCTTAGTTAAAAACTAGGCAACAAAGTAATATGAGTTTTAAAACAAGTCATAAAAGGCTTAATATCCATGTCAGAATGATAATGAACAGAGCTTAAAATAGTTGCTCCCCCTCTGAAAGAAAGCTAGTTCTGAGGTGGCAGAGGCCAACTGTGTTGTGAATATGTCTGCTCTGGAACTGGTTAAGTGGGTTTATTAATTTTTTGTCTGCATAGCATATACATTGTTTTCTATGTATCAAATACTCAACAATAAAACTATGAAACCACAAGGGAAATATCTCTTCATTTCTGGGCCATTGCATGCGGTCGTCCCAGTTGTCCTCTGACGGGGGTACCAGGGTCCTGGCAAATGAATGTTGCAGGTCAAATGAACTGGTGCCCCTTTCCTTGTTTGCATAAAAGGACTCTCAACTTGCCAAAGCCTGTAGCTACAGGGCTATATCTGCTGAGAGGGGTCAACTCTTTGTCAATTTGGTCCCCAAGGTTAGACACATTATTCAATTTTGCACGCA
The DNA here is from genome assembly GCF_964271855.1 of Acomys minous. Taxonomy (NCBI): domain Eukaryota; kingdom Metazoa; phylum Chordata; class Mammalia; order Rodentia; family Muridae; genus Acomys; species Acomys minous. The sequence goes on along the minus strand of NC_140486.1, from coordinate 88,364,634 downwards.
GGTGCTATGTGGTCTGGCACAGACATACATGTGTGTGTAGGCTTAAGCACACCCACATGAAATTACGTGTGTGCGCATGCATACATACATAGCAGTACACAGTTTACTCTGAATGATGAGATTCTTTGCTTGCTCTCTTTTCAGCTTTTCTTCACTCACCACCTGCCAACCTTCACATAAAAATGGCCAAAAAACTCTTTTTTGGGCAAGGTGTTTCCTTTCTCGGAGGGATGGCTAACCCTAAAAATATGCATTCAGAGATGACAGTAATAGACTGGACAAGTTCACATCTGACCCGACCTCTTGGCTTGCTCACTGCTCTGCCCTCCCTCTTCCCTTCCCTAAGCCTTGCTTCTGACAGAGGTTCTTTGTTTTCATGGACTCTCTCAGAAACAGCCACCTTTCCCCAGTCAGAGCGCATCTTTTGAGACACACCTATGCACCACCTTCTACACTGTAGACTTCAACAAGCACTGTTCCTCTTAGATTTTCCTCAGCATGTTAAGACTGTGGCAATAAAAGTATCGGTGATACTAACATGATTTTTTTCCACATGGAAAAATGGAATCTAAGAGATTTGAAAAGGAACACCCAAAGTTAATAGAGTTTTTTAAAATTAATTGCATAGCTAATTTAATCTCTAATGTGTGGGCTTTCATGTGTGTGCATAGCTAAAAGGGCATACAGAATCTACACAGGATTTTTTTCATTCTCAGACAAGAATGGCTTTATTGTTTCTCTCCCAAATTTAAAAAGGGAATATATGTACAGTCACAGATTTTTTAATAAAATGTGGAAATAGCTTTAGAAGAATTTAAAAGCGACTTACAATAGATACTTGCCCCTCTAGTCAATGACTGTTCTTCATATGTTGATTGATTCTTCCGGAATTATTTTTAAGTATATAACTATTTTTTACTGAGAACTTTCAGTGAGTCAGAGAGTATGCTAATCTGTTCATGCTATATCTTTAAGACAATCTTACAAAGCAGCTCCACCAGCCTAGGATAGTGTTAAGAATTATCCCCTTAGGAAGAAATGAAGGTTCATTACATAGTCAAGAATGGAAAGAGGACCAAGGGGAAGCAGGTGTCTCCAAAGGTTGATAGAACATGACAAATCAAAGGCATGCATGTATATACGTTATAAGATGCCCCAAGATATGTCTACCTAGAAGAACGTGGACCTACTTGAAATTATATGGTATAAATACATTCAACAATCAGGATCTTCACAGGACAAAGAAAGCCTCAGAGACCGAGGAGCCTTCACTTCTCTTGATGATGGGCTATAATCCAAAGCTATAAAGGGAAATAAGCCCTTCCCTCCTCTAGTTGCTGTTGGTCATGGTCTTTATTAGAGCAACAGAAAGCAACTTGTGCTCTCCTTCCTGGGATGCCCATTACTCAACACCAAGATGGGATTCTCAGGGGATGTGGAAGTGGCTCAGTCTGCAAGATGCTAGCTTTGAAAAAAATAAGGACCTGAGTTTGATTTCTAGAATCCACAGACAAAGCCAGATGTGGCAGTGATCACTTCTAATGCCAGCCCTGGGGCATATCCCTGGCACTTGCTGGCCAGAAAGACAAGCTTACTTGGTGCTCTTCAGGCAAATGAGAGACTCTGTTTAGAAAAATAACGAGGATTTGAGGTTTTCCTTTGGCCTCTACATGCAAAAGCACTCATGTGTGTGAGTATAAATACACACACACACACACATACACACACACATATATATATTCTTAGACATTACATTATAAGAGGCATTTGGAGTATATTTCAGTGATGGAGCTCATACTTAGAATGGCCCTGGGCTCAAAGGCCAGATATGAAAGAAAAAAAAAAAGAATTGACAGGAAAGAACGATGCCACCATTACCAAGTTCACTAACTTGTAAATTATCTAGAGGGAAGAGTAACACAGCTTTTCTGCATCCGTTGATTTATCTGTGATCTCCCTCTGTGTAAGAATGGACATGCACTCCTCACAGGGACTTGAGACTATATTGTAAGTTGGCTCCTAGGAGATCCTCTCTGTAAAGATGCCAGCACTCTATAAATACAAATCCCCGCTATTATTAGGGCATATAATAGCCTTGTCATGAACGTGGCCAGTTAGTGCAAGCAACTGAGAGTTCATCCCACCCAGGAGGCCAAGGTCATGGTTCAACCCCAGTTAACTTGGCTCTGCTCCACAGTCACAGATTGCATCCTGGCCCTTGCCAGCTGCCATCTAGGCAGCCTGGTGGCTGCATAATTAAATCATCAAGTGCCATTGTCACAGCCATCCAGAAGGACTTGGAGACGATCTTCCCATTGAGAACATTTGCAGCAAATGAGGAAACCGGAAAGATAAGAAGCTTTGAGGGAGACCTGGACTCTTCGCCAAGAGAGAGAGAGAGTTGGGGAGATAAGGCATTGGGTAGTCAGAATTCTGAGAAGAAAGAATAGGATGGTAAGTGTGGGCCTGTTTTTCCTGCTATGAGCTCTGGAAGCTAGGGTCCATCCATCCTTTGACTGACAGTGGATTAACTTTGTCCAGATAGACGAAGATGATAGAGTGAAATGCAATGTGTTCACTAGCATGGCTGTAACCAACTGTTTGGAAGGTAAGAAGTTGTCCCCAAATCTTATGAGAGAATTCGCATCAGATTTTCTTAATAAAATGTGTAACCTTAAACGTCTGGGGTGAGGTGAGTAACAGAACAAAGAGTTTTGCCCTACAAACTCACCTAAGAAGGGACCCAGTCAAAGCTAGCCTTGAAAACAGAGAAAGAAAGTTCCATAGTTTTCCCAAGGAGCAAGAGGGCCTTCAGCTCTTTTTGTTAAGAAAAAAAATCTCTCAAGGGATTTATCTTTGAATATGATCATACAAATCACCTATTTCTGAAAATAAATGGTACAAAGGGGAAGGTCAAACAACGTGAATTTTTGCTCTTCATTTTTACTATGAACATGTACTAAAGAGGATATGATAGTGCTGCACCCCCACTTTTTGTTCTTTTGGGATGAATGTTGAAGAATTTTGACACTACATCAGTAAACAGCCTCAGAGTAGTAGACTTTCAGGAGCAAATGTTTTCAAATCTAAGTGCCAAAGATTAGGTTGCTTCCTTAAAGACACAGCATTATAGACACCATGAATCTTTTGTTTTTTCATTCTGCCTGCTTGGAAGCTCACAACTCAGTTTGCAGACTAATTTCAGTTGTTATTTGAGAGTCTGAGGCTGGCTGGGTAGTACTTTAGTTTTTGCCTTGTTTTCCTAATCTATCAATATGTTCTTGTCTGAATTACCCTTTGGTTTTCTTAAAGTTTTGGGTTTTTTTTTATTTCTCAAGCACTTTTTATTTTTTAACTTTAAAAATTTATTTCTCATAATTTTTGAGATTATAATGATGTCATTTCCTCACTTCCTATTCTCCCTCCAAATCCTCTCACATATCCCACTTTGCTTTTTTTTCAAATTCATGGCCTCTTTTCTCGTATATACATGTATTCATAAATACATAAATATACCTTGCTCTGTCTGTGTCATGTTACTCATATGGATGTTTTCAGGACTGACCATTTGGATAGCTATTTGGTGAGCTACCCAACTAACCCCTGGGTAGTTGGCTAGGTTTCCAATATCAGACATATTTTCTTCTGGCTGATCCAATTTTAGATTGGATTAGCGAGCTGTTGGTTACCACTAAGGTAAACATGCCACTACTGCACTTTTAAGATTATTGACTCAATCTTGCTGGTGTTTTAGTTCACAGGTATCACAGGTGGAGAGGACTGTTGGTTTCTTCTTTCCTTTGGAAGCTTGTATGGCACCTTCTGGTACCAGGAAACCTAGTCCTTAGGGAAGAGACTTGTAAATCAGCTCTACCTCAGGGACCCTTGGGTCCTTTGTCTGAAGTACATGGTTCCTTCAGCAATAAGAACTTGTTTCCACCTCTAGTAGGCAGCCAAGGGCACCAGCTATATTCTGCAATGCTTTGGGAGTCTCTTGGACGCCCTGACTAACAACTCAAAAGAGAGCTGCTCATGCCTGGTGTTGGTATTTTTTTTTGAATGATCTTAAGCTTTTGGAGGGAGTGTAATCAGCCCAGATGAGAAATTCCATTTAAGCTATATATGTATATTTCTCTATATTGTGAGTTCCAGGCCATCCAAGGTTACTTTGTGAGAGCCTATCTAAGGGAGAAAACTTAAAAGAAAACTAGATCCTAAAGTATTTGTATAATATCTTAAGCCCAGAGCAGCATAAAGCAGAATATGCACAAATATTAGCAAATCATTTTAGAGACAGATTCGAAAGTGATAGAAAGGTTGATTTGAAGTTAGCTTGTTTTTGAGTCTGTATCTGCCACATGCAAATGTATAGTAGTAATGACATCATAATATTTCTATAAGCTACCATATATTACTTACTTTGAAAGCAATGAAAATCTACATAAGGTAAGATATTCTTGGTATAGTGATATGTATTGCTGGGCAAGGTGCTCATGAGTTTGAATGAACAGACTAACATGTGGCATTCAGCTGTGGATTTGATGTTTCCTTGGCTTTGAGAGGTCATAGACCATGAAAAAGCAGCCATCAAAGTTGATATATTGTTGGGTATGGTATTCCATGCCTTTAATCTTAGCATTTGGGAGGTAGACGCAAGAGGATTTCTGTTGTGGAAGTGTGTTGTTTTTTTTTTTTAACTCAATTAAGTTATATAAGCATGGTCTTGTTTTAATCCCCAGTGTAGGGGGATTAAAGCCCTAGTGTATTGGGGGGGGGCTGCTCCAGTTTGCCTACAGCTTTCAACAGCCTTGTGAGAAGGTGCATGATCTTTGTCTACAAGAAAATGTCTTGTGCAGAGGTATAGGTTTTGCCAGGTAGAAAACATCTTGTGTGGACTCTGAGAGGGTATAAATACAAGAGCCCAGAGAGAAAAAGGAAGGAGGGATATGAGGAGAACATTTGGAGGAGATGTTAGAAGGAAGAAGACAAGGCTGCTGCTGCATTTGCTGTTGCTGGCTGAATATTCTGACGATAGAGATTGGTATTGGCCCAAAGAACCCAATGGCCCTAAGCAGCAGGAAGTAACCAAAAAGAACTAACCTTCTTTCTCTTTTGCCTGGTGTTGCAGTGTTGGAAGCGATTAGGGTGGAGAAGGGAGAAAAAGATATTAGAAACCAATAAGGCAGATTTTAAAATGATCAAAGCCTAAAGATTTCTGAATTGATGTCCAATCTTCAGGATCAGTTTGGCTCCTACTTCTGAGATCCCTAATACTTCTTTCAGCATGATGATCCATTCCTCCCTTAGCCACGCTAAGTGAAACTAGCAGACCCAAGCAACAAAGGATCAAATGTCAAAAGACAGAAATAGAAAGCGTTTTCCCCCCTAAGAACATGGGCCTGATGTGACTTCCACAGCTTAAAGCCTTTCCATGTCCACACAGCATCTCTGGGATAAAGTCCCTCATGTTATCTCTTCAAGAGCCTGTCCTTCTCTCTGCTTCTCCAACCTTATCTCACGTCTCTCTTTGAACTTCATCCATTCCTGTTCTCTGAACGCACACAGCTTTGGGCGCCTCTGGGCCTCGACACATGTTATCCCTCCTCCCCTGGTTGACCTTCCTTCTCATCTGCCCACCTTATATTTTTTCTTCTTTGGATCCTACCATGACTTGCTCAGGTCTGTGACATGCTCCATCCTCTCTATACTTCTTGTGTAAGTAAGCATCAATGGAGGAAGATTCCTTGTGAGACCGATCTTCAAAGAACAGTCTCAGTTGTGTTCATCGTCACGTACCCACCGTCTGGTCATTGGCTCAGTTCAGATCTGCTAAGTAAAGATATTCAAAACTCTGTCCTGGGTAAGTGGGTAAAATTGAGGGATTATCCCTTAGCCAAACAAGTAAAGATTCAACCAGGGTTGAAAAGTTTAATATCAGGTCTGGGGAAGCTATGTGGCTTCAAATGAGGAAGGAGGCTAGGCAGAGTGTAGAAGAGGAGGAAGAAAAACAGCTGCCTAGGTGTATGAAAGGACTTGGGTACTGAATGTTTGTGGGGAAATGTGCATGTTTCTCAGTTCCCATAGCGAGTCCAGGAGTGTGGCACTTTGAGTGAAAATGACCCCCATAGGCCCATAGGGAGTGACATTAATTAGGAGGCGTGGCCTTGTTGAAGTGGGTGTGGCTTTCTTAGAGGAAGTGTGTCACTGCGGGGGGGGGGGGGGGGGGGGCGCTTCAAGGTTTCAGATTCTCAAGCCAGACTTAGTGCCTCACAATTCTCCCTGCTGCCTGCCCATTTGATGTAAAACTGTCACCTGCCTCTCCAACACCATGTCTTGCCAGCACACTGCCATGTGTCCCTGACATGATGATAACGGACTGAACCTCTGAACTGTAAGCCAGCCCCAATTAAACGTGTTCCTTATAAGAGTTGCCGTGTCATGGTGTCTCTTCACAGCAATAGAAACCCTAACTAAGACAAGGGGTTTTTTAATAGGCTTGTAGACTTGCTGGGTCACAAGGCCATAAGTGACCATAAGATTCAGGTTGAGCTCTGAATCACTGGGCAGGATGGAGGAGAAGTTAAATCACGGCTGTAACTCGTCTTGCTAATCCAGCACTCCAGGTCCTGTGTCTAAGCCTTAGGGGTAACTTATCCAGCCCACACACAGCTGGGACGTGAGTCATGGCCAAACTGTCTCTGAGTAAAAGAACTCACCACCACTTATGACAGACCTCTTCACTGACTTCTTTGTCTACAGGGCAAGAAACTCATTCTAGGCGAGGTCGTTAGTGAAAGAGAACCTAGAAAGGCCGGGCGTGGTGGCGCACACCTTTAATCCCAGAACTCTGGAGGCAGAGGCAAGCGGATCTCTGTGAGTTCAAGGTCAGCCTGGTCTACAAAGTGAGTCCAGGACAGCCAGGGCTATTACACAGAGAAGCTCTGTTTCAAAAACAAAAACAAACAAACAAACAAAAACCTAGAAAGGAGACAGTTCTAGCCGAGGCTTGGGGCCTGGCCTTGTGGCTATGGTTTTTCTCTCATGATTACTTCCGGAAGGAGGCACAGGCATTCTGTATGAAAGACTGGATCCTCTTCCAGATCTCATCCGTCGCCTTCACTTTCAGGGCCGATTCTTGCACTAGTAAGCAGCCTGAGGAAGGAGCTTCCCAGGACTCCTCACTGGAAACAACATATGTACTTATGCTCATCTTGTCATTTGCACCTGAACCTTTAGAAATTATGGGCTGCATGGGATTGGGAGGCTAGAAGGAATTGATGAAGATAGGTTGCACACTCAATGCCATCTCAGCCATTTACTAGCTATTGAATGTGGGCATGCATACACCTTAACTTCCTTATGAGGAAGGAAAGAAGGAAGGGGGCGAAAAGGTAAGGAAGGAGACGGAGGAGAAGAAGGGAGGGAGAGAGGGAAAAAAGACATCTCTGTGAAGACATGAAAATGTGCCTGTCAAAGTCCCAACTGCAGAGAGTGTAATTGACCTTGGCCTTAGCTGTTACATCCTAAATTGGATCACCTTTCTCACTCGGAGGCCACATGTCACATTGGCTGCACATGTCACTCCGCTGATGACTGAGACCTGGAAGATGTGGATCACCAAGGTCTAATGTGAGACACAGAAGATAGGTGTCTTCTGTGATCATCCAACTTGGCATTGATTTTAACTTCCTGAGAGGCCTCCCACCATCCTTCCTTCATCAGATTTGTTCTCTCTGTCCTTCCTCACTCTCTTCTCTTGCTGTTCCTTTATCTCATAGACATTTCTCCTAATCACCTCTTTCACATTTAGTTCTATTTAGGTATCTTCTTGAAAGATATACACTAATTCTAGAGTTCATATTAACATGAAAAGTAAATAATCCCATGTGTATGAGGAAGCTTGCAGTTTCCAGGAAGAAGTAAATACTCTGGCTCCACTTACATGAAATTGGTCGTTGTCTTCTTCTGTGGCTAGCCATCCAGTTAGCATGCTCTGGCTCTTATTTCCTGTGGAAAGAGAAAACAGTGAGAGAGATTATCCATTCCTTCATTCTTGCTTTTGGAGCTAGAAATCAGTGTGCTGAGCTGTCGCTGCATACAAGGACACATTTGGAGTCTTCATTTGCCAGCTTCCATTGCAATTGATAATCAAATGGTTAAGTTTGGCAGGAAATCATAAATAGAAGTGATGTGCACAATTTTACCAATCAGTTCAGGTAAGGTTACAATAATAGATGTCAGAGCAACATGATAGAAGGAAAAGAGTCCCTAGCTAATCTTAAGGAGCAGAACTGTCTATACTGGGCATCTTACCTGACACTGGTTTTTAATGTTGTTTTTTTGTTTACTTTGGTGTGGATGGAATATGGAATATTTTGAGTCATATTCTTGGTATCTTTTGTTATAGCTGCTTAGCCAGTACCGTACCTAATATATCTTTTTTATCTATTCCAATATTCTCCCTCTGCTAGGTTGACTCATAACTGGTTGACAAGCTGGCTCCTTAATCCATTAATGCCTACTCCTCAATATGGCATTTAATTACATTTGATGACTTTGAGGGACAGCAAAACTAGTTCCCTTTGGGCACAGGATTATCTCAAGTCAGAGTTAATAGCCTTAATGGTCTAAAATGGCACTAAATGGTTCTCTACATTTGGGGAAGGCCATCTGGTCATTTGCAGATAAGCATAATAATAAGCACCCGGGCAGATTTCCACATATGGGCTGAAACTCAGACATGTTCCAAATTATATACACTATAAAATGTACCAGCCCTCACTAAAACCCGAATCACAAACTAGCCCTTACTTGATTTGCAATAATGAGTTGTCACTCCATCAGTGTGATTGAAATAAGTCTGTCACAAACAAAGACCCCCATTGAACTACAGACTCTAGTTAATCTAGTCAAGGTCAAAAGACAATCATAGTTTCAGGAAGAACTTCTGGACATCAGTAATGGCCCTTAGCTCTGCCCCAGCACACACACACACACACACACACACACACACACACACACACACACACACACACAATCATGTTCCAGAAGCATGTACATGCCCTAAGTGTGACTGGTAAATCATGAAAACAAATGGAAGGAATGATAAAATAATTTCTGTGCACTGATAGCATTTGTTTCTGTTGCCTGCCTGCCTTTTTTGTCAAGGGTTTTAGATAGACTGGATATAAACCTTATGAAATCTTAACACTGAGAGGCTCATGATCTTTTCTTCTTCATTGGAGTATTGAGAAGGGGTACCTACAAATTTCTGACGTTTACTATTAACATTATTTGAGGATATTTACATATCAATTATTTTTTAAACATTGGTCCCTTAAGCTACACACTTCACCTGACTCATGAGTTATCTGTGAAAGCCCCTCCCTTTGAGCCTGTGGTAGCATTAATGACAGTTCTCCAATTCCCCTTAATGTCTCCCAAAACCCTAAATCATTTAGAAAGAAGATGTCCTTGTAATGAACCAAGCAACCAGACAAAGAGACCAGTGATTGGCTTTCTTGAATGGCCTTGGTGACCATATCCCAGCTGTTCAATATGTAAAACAGAAATTGGCCATATGACTAGCTACCCACTTACCTGGAAGAGTATTAGAAGAAAAGAAAAATGAGGGAATAGCAGTGACACATCTTAAGATAGAAATGAATAAAGCCTCTGTATGCAAATTACTGTAGCTTATTTCTATCTTTCAAAAGCACTGGTCATGAACTTGAGCTAATAGTCAAGACTTAAACTCTGATAAATGATTTTGTTGTTCTTGGTGGTGGTGGTGGCGATGGTGGTGTTTTAGCCCTACTAACTAAAACTGAAGCAAAAAAGAGATTGAATTTCCTTTGTGAATAGCCTGCAAATAGGAAAGGTGGAGGGAGACCTGATTTTTCCTATGATTGGATGGGGTTTCTTTATCAGATGAGGCAGGCCAGGATTGAATGGCTTTGGGCTGCCCTCTTGTATTTTAAACTTGCACCTAATTTACCATCCGGCTTTGCACCTGGGTCTCCTTTGGCAACAGTGTGGTCCAGATTTTTTTCTTTTTTGGCCCAATGAATATCTGCTTTTTGAATTATTTTTTCCCAGATGTACTTTTCATGTAGCCAAATTTAGCCTTGTTTTATCATTTCCTGCCCCTCATGTCGAACCTCTTTGAGGACATTGTGATTGGCTGAGTGTTGACAATAGAGCCCTATTTAAAAGCATCTGCAATTTGCATCAATAAGCAAGCCTTTTTATATTTATTAATAAAGACAACATGAAATAATATTTCTATCAGAGCTTGTGCTCTGTGTGTGGAAACACTGGCATTTCTCCAGGGGTACTTCATTTATTAATCCTTAGCCTATTTTCAAACCACATTTCTCTTTATCAAAATTTGATTTTGATGCCAAACAAAGAAGCGAAGCACACGCTTTGTGGGAAATTGCTTGCTCATCACCTCACACATACAACTTTGCCTTTGTTGGCTGACAGTTCAGTGCTACTTAAGTAGCTTCATTTGAACCGGTCTGGTGGTGTAGAGTCGTTCCATGTGGCTCATGGCTCCATTTTCCTCTCATATTTCACACAACTTTTCCCTCTGTCTCCTGGAACTGCCTTCCACTTTCTTGTCTTACAGAGTCGCTGAACTCTCTTCTCCCGCTAGAAAAAGCCAATGCTTATTTAACACCTTTTGTTGCTCTTTTGAGTATGTGAAATGTTAGGCTCTTTGTGCAACCTACTTAGAGCAAGGTCTTCCTCCTCGCGGTAGTTCCTTAGAGTCACGGCTTGTCCCCACGCACTCATCCCATGGCCTCCATTCATGTCATTCTGTCCCCATTGCCACCACCTGGGTAAGACCGCCCTCTCCTGCTTGGTCTTCTTGCTTCCCTGTCACCCGTTCCCATGGGTCGGCTACAAGGTGAAGAGTCTAACAGCCTTAGAAATGACACTTTTACTCTCCCTATAGAAAAATCACTGGGTCTTAGACTACTGATTACTTTTTCATGTTTTCTTGTCCTATCTGGATGCATTAAATTTTTAATAGGAAACAGAAGGTACTATGTGATGCCAGGTCCCTTTCTGCTCCCTCATGATAGGTGCTCCAGACACAAGAGGGGCGGTGTGACCACATGTAAGACTCTTCCAAACATAAGGAGGAGAATGAAAGAAAACATAGCACCCACTATGTGCGGTGCACATACTTGACTTTCTCTTGGGTTGTGGTAGAAAGAGGAAAGAAAGCCTTACTGATCCTTGCTTTACTACTCCTTGACCAGGTAAAATTTTTCTGTTTCCTAGTCAAAACTTGCCTGACATTGAGTTGAGCCTACAAGACTTCTGGTCTACCTCAGTCATTTGCAAGTAGAAGTGCCCTTTGTCTCCGGGGTCTTTGCCCTCAGCCTACCTTCCCTTTCTGCAGCCACACTGCCTCAGACTATTAGGTAAATGCCCTCTTACTCTTCTAATCCTTTTTGCAGGCAAGCTTTTGGTCATCCATTACATCTGCCCAGGCTGCTTTAATCAAAGCAGCACATTCTTGGTTAGCTCTATTTCCAGGAGATTTCTATCTTGTTACTTTCTTTCTTTCTTTCCTTCTTTTTTCATCTGCTTTCCCTTTATCCATAAACTTTTATTAGACCTTTGTGAAGCCAATTGAGATAGCGGGGAGTAGACATTATAATTCATTGGAAAGAGAATCAGCTGCATTTTGATGAGCAGGATCCTTTCGCAGAGCATGCATGGGGGGCGAAACAAAGCTAGTGTGCCCCCTCTCTGTGTGCAGGGCTGGAAGGCGCAGGCTAGCACTTGTCTGTTCTCACCTCATGGCTTAGCAGTCCAGTCACATAGGCAGCCTGGCACCAAGTGCTAGCCATATCTCACCCTCGCTATGGCAGGAGGCAATCAATAGACGGATTAATCACACTTTGGGGAGCTCACACCCCAGGAAGGGGAGAAAATGAGGTTTGGAAGAGGACGCTGCAGTCAATGTGTTCTGCCTGGAGTCCGCAGCCTGGTGCACACAATACAGAACACAGAGAAATCCACCTCCAGAAGGGTGACCTTGACCAGTAGTGCAATGAGACCTTCTAGAAATTGCCATCAGCTTGATTTCAGCTGATGGCCAAGGCTTTAAACACACACACACACACATACATGCACATACACATGTACATACACACACACACACACACACACACACACACACACACACACAATGTTACAAATCCATACAAAGGGAACAATGAGACTTAACTGATCAAACAAAATTGTTTGGAAAAAATTCTCTGTGTGTGCATGTGAGTGTGTGTGTGTGTGTGTATGTGTGTGTGTGTGTGTGTGCATGTGTATGTGTATATCAGCATACACATGTGTTTTTCAATGAGCCTCTAAAATCACTGAAATTTAAGAGACATTGGGAGATTTTTTTGTGGTTGCTGTTTGCTTGTTTCACTTATTTATAAACCAAAGCTTTATAATGACAATTTAAAATCAGTGCGGGTGTCAGGAAGCAGGATAATGAAATCCTGGTTATTGACAAAGAGGTCAGGGTGGCTCTGGAGACCTAGATTTACAGTAAGAGGAGCTACTTGGTGTTCGAAGAACACTGCATTTTTTAAAAATCAAAATTGAGTATTCTCTCTTCTACCAAGGAGCCAGAGGAGAGCAGCTGAACTTCCTACCACAGCTTGGTCACTGCAGCAATGGATCAGACCTGTCCTGCAAAATTAATGCAAGAACAGACAGACGTCATGCAGACCAAGGCATTTCATTAGCAGACACTGGCTCTACAAATTTAATCACTGTTATTCAGGCACACTTCTAGAAGAAAGCAAGGGAGTTAAGTATCTTCAGATTTGGCTGCCTTCCCTTAACTCGTCGCTTAACCTGGTTACACCACATAAAAAGACATCGTAGAAAGTGATGTCGACTTGGACTTCAAAAATAAATATAAACAAGCCAACGGCTAAATTTTTGGAGCAGTGCTATTTGCTCTACCCATACTTTCAAAATGCGCTCTGGGACCGTTGGTCTCCTGACTTCCCTTCCTCTCACTCTGAGTAGAGCCAGCATCATTTACAAAATGCTTTGATTAGCGTTTGATTAAGGAGTTCTGACCTTTTTGGAATTAGTCTCATAATTACAGGGCTGTGGATGGTCCCCAGGTTCTCTGCAGCTCCCCTGGTTCAGGATGACTCTGCAGTTGCCCTGAGTGACAGGCACTGAAGAGCAATGCCCTGCTAATGCTATAATCACCAGGTACCACTTAAGCGCAGCTCCTGGACTCTTTGTTCCAGAGGGGAGTGCAAAGGAGAAACTGCCCTCTGTAGCTCTTGCTCCCTTTCCTGTGTCTGCTTTCAGCAGCTTTCTTAATTCAATCACCGCCTCTATCCACACAATAACCAGAAGAGGTTGGGGGAGGAGAGAAGGCAGTTTGCGGAGCTAAATCAAAGTCTCCATTCTCTTTTTCCGTGAAACAGCTCATGTGCTGGAAGCGAGCACCAGCTGGACGAGTTGGCTGAGGGGCCTGGGCTGCAGAACGGACAGCAGGTGTTCCCTGTAACATGACACGCTTGAGCCAGGCAGCCCTCCGCCCCCCCCAAAGTGAAGAAGGACAGAACCTTCCACTGCTTAGAAAGCACACCTCCCTTTGGCCTCCAGAGTTTTCAAAAGCGTAAAGGAAATGAGTCAGAATGTGAGAATTCGCCTGTTTGGTGGGAATCGTCATGTTTCGCTGCACTGTTTTGCCCCACTGGTGAGACATGGTGAAGGAGAGAACCGTAGAGGCGCCAGAGCTTTGCGTCTCTTCGTACAACTGCTGGAAACCCCGCGAGCTGATGGTGCTTGCCTCCCTTTTTCTGGAGTGACCCGAGAACTTCTGCCCAAGTTAGCATAAGCCTGGTCCAACAATATCCCAAGTTGTGCGAGATGTAAATAGAGCTCCTGTGGGAAACATGTTCTGGATTCAAATAAGTATGGAGAATTCTGGATCCGATTTATGTAAACAGGTTGCTTCACTGCAGGACTCCTTGGTGTTTTAAATTACGTGATTTACTTAATGATTCTCTAAAAGGAAGGCAAAAAAAAAAAAAATGCTCAGGCCATTGCAAACTTTACTGAATTATAAAACTCTTGGTATGAGATAACACTTGGGAGCGGCAGCCAAGCCCCTGTAGGCCTTCTGTCTTAGGGTTACAGGTGTTCCTTGCCTTCTTGTCTATATTTCGGAATTTGTTATTTTCCTGCACGTGAGTGAGTGTGTTTTTAAAAGTGTACTGAAAACATTGCATATAGTTGTGCACCCAGTATTTCAGTTCCAAGAACTCATTTGATTTGCCTTATGTAGAAGAACTCTCGGCACGGAATTGGTGCTGGCCTTTTCCTGTGTGTTAGACCTTTAGTCTGCACATCTTTTACCTCTTCTGCCTTTGTGGAGCTAAACTCTAACGGTGATCCCTGGGAAGACCGCGGGTCCCTCGGGGAGAAGAGTGTAGTATACACATGCTGAGTATAAATCTTGGCTCTGCCTCTCAGAAGCTAGAGGACAGTGGACAAGCCAGTTCGTACCTGAGCCACACTTGCTGCTTTTTTTTTTTTTAATGAAATGGGGCTAAGAATATCAAGGCTCGCTGAGTGGATGAAATGAGGCCTCTTCTTCGCTGTGCTAGAAAGCCTTAGGTTACCAGATGCCGTGGCTTATCCCCAGACAAGCAACGTGCTAGGTAGAATCCATGGCTGATATTTATCACAGTGAATTCAATACTCAGACTCCAGATTTCAAGCTGCATTTCATGCAATTCTACCCCCCTCCCCACACAGAAATCAGCAGATGGTGGGCATCCAAAGTAGGAGGCAGCATAGAGAAAATTAAATGAACTGTCCCCTAGGGTCATTCAAGATGTTACTCTTTGCAATTTTATAATTTTTTTTTTTAGGTTTCCAATGTGATTTTATTATTGGGAGCATGGGGAAAAAAAAGAAAAATGCAATAAAAAATGCTTTATGAAGAAAGATGTTCACCCACAATATTACTTATGTTAGTGATAAAGGAGAAACAAAACAATTTCTCAATAATCAAGAAATGCCTAAGTAAATTACGTTAGAGCTGTGTGATAGACTATCATGTAGCAAATGGCTATATTTTCTATTTTAATAAATAGTTTTATGAGGGGTTTTATAAAAAGTAAATGGTTATGATAGAATATTAGTGAAAACTGAGATACAAAATAACAAAGAGTGTGATGACAATTATGTAAAACGAGGGCTAGGAAAAGATCAGATGAAAACAGCCTTAGTTTGCTTGGTAGTAGATGTTCTTAACTATAAATTTTCCAAACGTCCACAAATAACTACAAATTGTTTATATTTTTAAAAGATAATTTTACTTAAAAACAAAAGTAAGAACCTGAAAACATTGCAATCTTCCACACTTATCATTTGTCCTGGATGCCAGGACAAGTGGGTCCATGGCTAGTTAAACTTTAGTGATATGATTTTTTTTTTTAAAAAATGCAAGGCTACCTTTGGCAGGTCATGCTAAGGTGTACGCCTGAGAAATTATGTCATGGAACAGATACAACAGATGTGGTATATAGGCGTACTGGGGGGGAGAAGGGAGGGAAGGAGGACAGAGGCAGACATGGAGAGAGAGAGAGAGAGAGAGAGAGAGAGAGAGAGAGAGAGAGAGAGAGAGAGAGATCATCTGCTAGGTCCCCGAAAGCAGGCCAGTAGAATCGCCTGTACACTAACACTTGGGTCACCAAACTCAGTCCCCAATGTTACCATCGGCTGGAGCTAAGGACTGAGGTAGAGCCGGAGGGCTTGAGGCCAGCCTCGCAGAGAAGTCTGAGGAAGACATAAGACATGCCCAGTAGATCTTCTATATACAGTGTGTGTAATGTGTATGTGTGCATGTATGCACATGTACACACGTATGTGCAGAGTCCAGAGGTTAATGTTGCATGTCTTCTGTACCCCTTCTAAACCTTATTTATGCAGCCTTACAGTAAAAGATAGGGGTTCATACTTTGCTTCTACCATTGACATGAACTTCACTAAATGCAAGGTCTCTGAGACTAAAGCTGGCCCGTGTGAAACAGAGACTGGAGCTGCCGCCTTGGGCACCTCATGAGGTTGTACGGTTCAAAGGAAACAACATCAGAAGAACATTTAAGTCATAGCTTTGCTCAAATCCCTCCAGTTGCGCTGGCCTGGATTCCATCTGGCCTTCTAGTGGGGAACATATACAGCAGCTCCTGGCGGAGGCTGACCGCCTGCACCTGCTCTCTGAACTGCGCGCTGGTTTCTCTTTTGCTCGACAGCTTTAAGGAGACTCTTCTTGTCCCAGTCTCTTTACCGTTCTTCCCTTGGTCTCCAGTCATCTTCTCCTTGGGTTAGATCTCTCTGTAAGTCTGAAAATTTCCATCTTTGAACCTAAGCCATCATCTGGCACATCTCCAGCCATTAGGCAAGGAGACAGATGGACCCCGTAAAGGGGTAAGCAAGAAACATTTTTACTAAATCCATTCTCTTTATCTAAGAGACAGTTCCCTCATTAGATAACTTTTTTTTTCAAGTTTTCCACTTATAATTAGTGAATGTTTTATTGGTGGAACTTTTCTCAACATCTTACTCACTTAAAAACTTCGTCTTCTGTTCTTTCCTTCGTTTGCTCAAGTAGATATTGCTTTAAAAGGGTGGGGGTTGCCTTAATATGTGCCTGACATTGTGTTCCAGCCATTGGGAATAAAAAAAGAAATGCTTGGTTGATATGAGAGCAGTCTGAGCTGGATGCTGAAAAATAAATAGCTTTGGCATCTCCTCTGCTCTATTCAATACGATTCTATTACATTTAAATGCTAAGCCACAGCCTGTGGAATTCTGATTCACCGGGGGACTAATGTTGCTGATAGCCACACAGATAGCCTAGTCGGATGTGACATTCTGAGCAATAGGAGAGCAGAACCCTCTCCACCTTCAATTCCTCCAAATGCCCATAAATACAGCTTTCTGAGCTGGGAAACATCCACAAAAGGAGAGATATTCTGTAAATGCATACGCACAGGGTGAGGGATTAAAGTAGCTAGTGTGTATTTTATGAAAACTGCTAATCTCAGTCTTAAATTTTGGCTAAATGTTTCTCACTTCTTTTGTTTTGTTTTTAAAGCTTGGGGTCCACAGATTTATTCCATTCTTACGTCCTGAGAGTATTGTAGTTGGCTAACGGCCTTTTGCGAGTTTTTATTGTATTATTTTACTGCCTCTCCCCCACCTGCATTTTCTTCTACTTTCTTCCCTTCACCCTACCAGCCCTTAAATGTTCCTGATGTATGTCCCACAGGTGTAATTTTTTTTTTGCAAAATCTCAGCATTGTCTTCTATGCATATGCATTCTCTTTTATAAAATGAAATTTAATTCTGTTCCAAGTCATTTCTTACTGAAGACTGTGTTTGAGTATCAATACATATTGATATAGGTATACATATGTGTACACACATGGATTGGGGAGGGTCCAGAGCATGCATCAGCATTTGATTTCTGTTTTCTACTACTAAGGGCCCCCTAAGTGGTCACCGGTGCCTCACAGTGCAGACAACGCATCTGCGAGCATTTCTGCACAGTTCCTTTGTGCATCCTTGTGACGTCTGACAGAGGAGACGAGATTCTCCTCTTCTTCCCTAGAACCTCATCAAGCAGAAGCTGGTGCTTTTGTAGCAAGAGGGATCAGAGGCCCTGGAGTTCGCAGAGACTCCAGCTTAGGATGCACACAGGTTTCCATGGAGGCTTGGAGGCCTGACCTGGATGTGGTCTCGAGGCCCCTGGGGCTCATAGAGACAAGACCAGAGTGACTTCCTGTCACCAAGATGGGGTGCCTAGTCAAGACATGAAGATCAATTTTCTCCCTTCTCATCGGGGAGCCTGAGATGATGAACTAGGGAGTAGGGAGGCAATGCCTTACGGATGCTGTGTTTAAGCCCGTGCTAATGTAGAAACAGGCTCGTGCTGCCCCGTAAGCCAGATAGACTTAGCAGTAATCTAACAGGGACACCACAGCCATCTCACAAGCCATCATCTCATCCATCTCTCATTGTTCCTGTGTGGAGAGGCAACTAGAGGACCAGATCCGAAAGCTCCACCACTTCCCTTCAAGGCTTCATGGCTCTGTGTTGGTGCACCTCATCCCCATGCCAAGAAACACCGGTGCTGTCTCAACACCAGTGCCCAAGAAGCTGCTGCCTCTGGTGATGCTTCTGCAAGGGACTGCGTTGCCATTCTGGACAACTTTTCCAAGGCTACCTCTGATGCCAACTCCAAGATCTACTACTATCTGGCCCCGCCATCTGCAAGGAGACAGTGTTCACCAAGTCACTTTTTCAAGAATCCACCAATGAGCTTGTAAAACCCACACCAGAGTCTGTATACAAAGGACCTGGGCTTTGGCTCTGGCTACACACAGGGTTTTATTAAAGAAAAATAGATTAAGACTAAATTTGTGTCACTAGACCATAGGATAGGCATAGTTGGAAGCACCAGACACCTTCAGACTGCTGTGTAGAGTACCTGGACCATCTCCTAGCCCCCAGCCACACATCTTTGTACTGTACCCTCACCAACACTTGCCAGTTTTCTCACGTTCAACCCTTATATTTCTGGCTGTCATGAAGCAATGCATCTTCACTACTTTAAAGTTCTCTAATTGTTAGTTATTTAATCATCTTTATGTTTATGAGAATTAGTATCTTCTGTCTGTTTTTAAGTTTTCTTGCTTGCTTCATGCCTGTATTCTGATAAAATTTACTTTCAAAGTTTCAATGGAATTGAGAATACTACTTATTTTAATGGAATTTTCTAGTTTGTTGTTATTGGTTATATATATGTGTATATATATATATATATATATATATATATATATATATATTACTTTTGCATGGTAATTTTGCCTGTCAGCTTTATTGAACTCTGAAAATTTTCAGTAATTTGATTCAGTTAGATTGGATTCAAAACTGATTTAATTTTCAATAGAGAAAATCATACTATCAATACAACATCAGAATTTTACCTCATTTTTAAAAACTTCCTTTTTGTCTTGTTTTATTTAGCCATTTTGGTTAACATGATATTTATTCAAAAATTTAGGCAAGTGGCTTTTTACAAAAATCAAATTAAGGATGTGTTCTTTTGGTTCTTATTCACTGGAGAGTGATATTGTGAATTAGATTCATACATTTTTACATATATACATTTTAGACACACAAATATGTGAGCAATCCAGACTTACTTCTCTGCTCTGAACTGATGCCGTGATCTGCTGTTATTCACTCTATTGAACTCTACACAGTTGGTTTTTCCAATGCTCCTCAGATAATGCTTTTTCTCTTTAGCCCATCAATGAGGTGACCTTTTTCTTTTTCTTTTTCTTTTTTTTTTTAAGGATAAGATCTTTCCACATAGCCCTGGGTGTCCTGAAACTCACTGTACCGACCAGGCTGGCCTCAAACACACAGAGATCACCTGCCTCTCCCTCCAGAGTGCTGGGATTAAAGGTGTGTGTCATCATGCCCGGCAGAGTGAGGTAAACTTCTGATGGTAAACTTTGCTTTGATTCCTGGAGTAAATGCTTCTTGATTATAATGTATTTCAGAGACTTGATTAACTATTTTGCTGTTTTGTATCTATTTTATATGTGGAATTGTCCTGGTTGTTTTATTTTGTTGTGCTGTTCTTATGCAATTTTCACATTTAGATAGTTACTCTAGATCTATAAAGTTATTTAGATGGTTTATTTGCTTCCTGAAACAACACGTATTTCCTGAAACTTCAGTAATTCTCACCTGTAAAAACATCTGAGGTACAGTCTTAAGGCAACTTAAATCATGAGTTAGCAATGGAGTCTCCTTACTATGTTTTATGCCATCACACATACACACACACACACACACACACACACACACACACACACACATACACACACACATACACACACACACACACACACACTTCAGACATATGTCCTCGCCAGCTTGTAGTTGTGTGAGTAAAACATGACTCACATTCCTATGTTCTTCTGGGAGGATTCCAGTGACTGGGTCCATGAAGACTACATATTAACCCTAAAAATCCAAGACACCTTGCTCTTTGCTCCCCATAAAGAGTTAGAGTTCTTGAAATTGTTTGTCTGCATTTGCTGCATAATCTATCTGAGACTCAAAAACAAAAGAAGACACACTGGATGGAGTCTGTTTTGCCTGAGAACAGCCAGTCTCAAACCGTAGCATATAGCATCACTCATATTCCTCATTAAAAGTGAGATTCTTGGCCCTAACCCCAGAAAAATCTAATATGGTATTTTTTCAGAGCTAAGGTCAGATCATACTGATAGAGATGACTTATGAACCATGTGTTGAGTTACATGGTCCTGGACTCCCTGACAATATTTGCCAACAAATATTCTAGAAGGAAAGAGAATAAATCCTGGAGTAGTTTGACCGTTTGAAAGGTTATAAGATTAGGGTCTCTACAAACAAGAATTGAGGTTTAAACAGTGTATTTTTTTACAGGTACAGTAATGGGCTCCAGCCCTTCACAGCTGCAAGGTCGTAGCACTTCATTTGACCCCTATGACACAACCCCTATGACGTCTCCTGTGACAGAGCCATTAATTATGTTATAGCAGACAGTGAAAATGACTTGAAGGATTATACGTTTTGCTTCAATTGTTTGCTACTTTCTGTTCTATAATTCTTCCAAGCCAACCTAAATTGTGATAGCACAAGTATACCAAAGAATTAGGCAAAGGCCAGGTTTGAAATCACACTTTAAAAACATTAATCAGCTTGAGTTTTCCCAGGCTACACCTTCACTTTTTCTCTAGCCCTTGTTCCTATTTTTAGAGAGAAGATGCAGCAAACAGTTCCCAGTGGTTGCTCACTCAGGCTTTAACGGCAAGAGCAGCTGAGTGAGATCCTGCACATCTGTAATTCCCAACACTCCGGAGGCTGCAGTGGGACCACCTGAGAGAGGCCAGCCTGATTTATGGACCAAGACCCTGCCTTAAAGAAAAAAAATGGGAGAAATGGCTTTCATATTTAACATTCAAGTCCCAATATGATCCTGCCCCCACTTGGGACAAGTAAGCTCTGTAGTCTTCTCTAGCCAAAAACAACAATAACAAAACAAACAAACAGAAGACAACACACACACACACACACACACACATACACACACACGCACACTTTTCATCATTTTGTTTTTGTGGCTGTGATAAAAAATACTCTGACAAAAACCGCTTAAGGGAGAAAGGCTTTGTTTGGTTTGCAGTCACAGGTTACAGCCCATCATGCGTGGTTGGGGAAGTCAAAATGGCGGAAACTCAAAAGGAGCTAGAGCAGGGAGTAAATCGTTCATACTAGTGAGCACTTCACTGTCCCCATTCTTTAACATTCTGGGATGCCATGGCCAGAAATTGATGCCAGGAGTAGTAGGTAGGTATCCCAGCTTCAGTTAAGGCAATCGAGAAGCATCCCTCACAAGCATCCCAATGGGTTGCCTGCTAGTTGATTTCAGGCCCAGCCAAACTTGGCACCCATGCTCTACCCTCCAAACACACTCACGCTTTCGATGTTCCATGTTCAGAACATCATATCCTGGCTTGAACTTTCTGCCTTGGACTGATATGTATAGTATGGCTTCCTTATAACATGTAATTCTCATGATTTGTATTTCAACACTGAACCACAAATTGCAATAGTTTAGGCTACTCCAGTTCAGGGTTCAAATTATCCACATAATCCTAAAAATATGCTAAGCATAAAACACACCCACTAGATTTCTGAGTTCAAGTCACTCTTACCCACTCAGCCAGTCTCTCGAGTAATCCCAGCCGAAATGTGTTCACCGTGAGCAAACCCAGCTTTAAAGTCTCACATACATTCCATGGTTCTGAAACCCATTTCAGCTCCAACTTAGCACCATCCCAGCTTCCATTTCCTCCTGACTCTATTTTGGGGTTTTATCCAATCCTTGTCTAATGACCAGATGAAAGCAGATTACAAACGGGTAACATTTTCCACATACTTCCCTTTTAATCTAGTGTTGAAGTTTCTGCTAACATTTCGGAGTTTTCAAAATGTCTCAGTCCAAATCCCGCTGGCTTCCGGGGACTAATTTCCCCCTTATTGACCGGGGACCATCTGTTTTGTATTTTGTGTTCATGACTTTTATCTGTAAGTGCAGCTCACCCACAAAACAATTACTGTGCCTACTCTCCCAGCGCATGCTCTTACTTCTGAACCTTTCCTTCCATGACGTTGCCCGAGAGTTTTTGACCTCCCAGAAACCCCTTTTTGCAGTCGTTACATCATCTGAGAAGAATGGCGTCTGGGCTAGAGAAGGGGGCTTAAGTTAACAGTCCTGGGTCGGCATCTCCTCCGGCCAGCTCCGGCCAGCTCCAGCCAGCTCCAGCCAGCTCCGGCCAGCCATGTCAGAACCTCAGCATGCTGAAGCAGAGAGAGGGGACTTGAGTCAGCTGACTCCAGCCCCTTCATGTCACGGCCACTTCTCAAAATTTGCGTGAAGTTTACTTATAGATTGCTAATTTGGAAATACCAAGCTCTGTGTGGGAATGGATTCAAATAAAGTTAAATTAATTAAGTTTTGTAAAGAACTCTATTCAGTTTATCTTTGATAGCAGATGAAAGAAGGTTAAAAAAAAAAAACCTAAATCCAGAGTGTTAATATCAATTACATTCTGGGATCGCAAACAATAATGACAAGAAGAGATGAATAGAGTAATAGCTCCCTTGTGCAGTTTAAATTTCTTGATCACACACTTGCAGCCCAAACAGAGCAAAAGCAACATTGCCATACTTCCTTAAAACCGTGGAGACATCAGAGGCTTCTGATTTACATGGTGTGAATTGTACCCCAAGCAGCTATCAGTATAGCCTCTTGTGGAAAGGAATGGCTTTAGTCCTAAGGCAAAACTCTCCCTCTTTTGTGTGAGGCATCTCAACAGGCATGTATGTGGAAAAAGACATACAAGTGGCCAAAGCTCACGTAAGCAGGTGTCCGGCATCATTGTCACTAAAGAAAGGCAACTCGAAAGCACATGTGGGTATCCTTTTAGATCTGCTAAGATGACTATTAAATTTTAAAAGGGTGGCAAGAATGTGTACTGGCTGGAACAGTGGTGGGGAGGTAAAGCCATGCACCTGTTAGAGGACACAGTCCTCAAATAGTTAAGCATGGAGTTACCAGATGGCCCGGCAATTTCCCTCCTACATATATACTCGGGGGAACTGGAAGCATGCACTCATACAAAATCTTGTCTGCAAATGTTCATAGCACGGTTATTCATAATAGCCAAAAAAAAAAAAAAAAAAGGAACAACTCAAATACCGTCAGCTGATGAATAGAAAATAAAATGTGGTAAAACCACACAATGAAATATCACTCATCCACAGGAAAGCAGTAAAGTCATGATACATTATACAACACAGATAAACCATTAACTCGTTATTGTCATTAATGTGAGTGTCTAGAACAGGAAGAGCCCGTGCACACAGGAAGTAGGCTCCCAGCTGGAAGGGGCTGCAGATACGAAAGCAAGGAATGATTGCCAGTGGGTAAGAGGTTTCGAAGGAAAACGATTTTTAAAAATGATCTGGCGTTAGTGGTGAGGGGTCCACAACTAGCATACGGTATCGTTTAAGATGTATGGCGTGTGGATTATAATACAAAGAAGGGTTAAGATGCTTCTAATCCACCGGATAAATCCAGTTCCTTCCCAAATGGAGAGGTAACCACAACTCTCTGTGTTATCTTTACAGAGTCACTGGGTCCTCTGGATTCCTTGAGTGGGTTTTCTTCCGCGGGTTGTACCTTCTCTCAAATAGCCCCAGGATAGATATCCATCACCCTGTAGTGTATATTCAAATAATTTCTGACTGGACTCCATTCCCACCCTGGAACTCACTCTATACACCAGGCTGGCCTCGAACTCAGAGATCTACCTGTCTCTGCCTCCTGGGTGATGGGATTACAGGAATGTGCCTCCACCACCTGGCAAAGTTAACAGTTCTTAAAGATTGCTTTGGAAAACAATCCTTCGGTTGTTTTTCCCTGCTCGAGGCCAGATAACCAGCATTTTTGGTTTTTGTTTGTTTGTCCTGCTGTTGCTGCTGTTGTTTGGCTTTCATCGTTGTAATTGTTGAAGCACTCAGCACTGAGCCAATCTGTAGCTCTTCCCAGGTCCAGGTCCGGGGGAGAGCGGAAATGGAAATGCTCACGCCGTGTATCTAAACATTGAGAAAGTTAGCCCAGCTAACGAATTACTCGGCAGCATATGTCTTAGCCTCCTCCTACCCTGACAAACACTTGGAGAAAACACGTCATCAGAACCAAGTGCAATGCTACCTAGAGCTGTGCATTCCCTGTGCCCGGATCTTGCTCAT
The DNA here is from genome assembly GCF_964271855.1 of Acomys minous. NCBI lineage: Eukaryota > Metazoa > Chordata > Mammalia > Rodentia > Muridae > Acomys > Acomys minous. The sequence goes on along the minus strand of NC_140486.1, from coordinate 88,340,187 downwards.
TTCTCCCTTGCTTGTGCGTAGCACTGAGGGGCTCCTGCAGGGGCAGCTGCTTCACCCTGAAGCTAGAAGAATCTCTTCAGCTTACATTGTGAATGTTCTGAATCATCTGTGTGTTTGTCGACAGATGCTGAAAGAAGAAGAAGAAGAAGAAGAAGAAGAAGAAGAAGAAGAAGAAGAAGAAGAAAGGAAAGAAAAGAAATAGAAACTTTCATTTTTGCTTAAATTGTTGGTGACAGTTTGGGCACAACCACATGAGCCAGCCTTCCACATGTGCTGCCAGTATCTCTCCAAGGCTTGGTTGAACTGGAGGCAGCCCATGTTCAGTATCTGCCACAGAAACGGGCCTAGCCCCTAACTACATCATTTCTTTTTAAGGAACCAGTAAAATGAAGGAGAATAATACTAGAAATACTCTACCAGGAAAGTTCCTGTGAACCAAACAGAACAACTCAAATCTCCGAGCCACCACATTAAAATGTAAGGGAGGGGGGAGGAAAGCGTGAAATTAATATTAATGATATATTTTATGAAACACAACATAGGAAAATATCCTTTCGCCATACGAACCAATATGAGATTTTTATATGAGATACGCTACATTGTTTTTTCAATATATATAATGCTTTCATATACTGTTTAATACATATATGTGGATTTTACACATACAGCATGCCTCGGTTTGGACTGTCTGTGTTTCACTTGCTCAGTGGCTACGTGTATCTGGTGCCTTCACAGTATCATCCAGCGGCAGGCAGTGCGCAGGAGGCATTAGCTAAGGCCTATAACCAAGTGTGATGTCTCAAAGTATGGTCAGCAGACTGCCTGTATCCAAACCAGCAGGGAGCCTGCTGATACAGATTCCCAGATCCCCCATCCAAAGGGTGGTCTGGCAGTCCAGAGAGGAAATCCCAGGGGCTGGTGGGTCAGTAGAAGACAGAAGGTCCCGCTGGTTCCAAAGTGGAGCTCCTTAAAGCCATGGTGTAGGTAGTTTTGTTCTGCTTTGAAATAATGTCTTTGTGACCTGGATAATTTGATCAACTCAGAATAAACCACGAGTTGATTGTTGCTATGGTATTAAAAACACAGCTGCTGCCAGACAGTAATTAGCAGAAAACTGCTTCACCTGTGCAGTAGGAAACAAATCGCAGTAACTCTTCCTCCTGGCACCACGTCTCCATCAGAAGAGAGCGGTGGCACTAATCTATGTCACTCTGCTCCCCCAGGGGACAAACTCTCCGTAAACAGGAGTTGAGAGCTTTGCCTTCCTCTCCTGGGTCCTGGACTGGCCGCTGTGGTTTCCAAAGCCGGACTGTCGTTTCATTTGGATGCAACATGGACAGGGTGGCATTTTTGTTGCTGTGTCTAGATTTGTGGATCTATTTCTCCAACTGGATATTTTTTGGCTTTGCACAACGTACCAGAAGGAAGGGAGTTGGAGTGGCTGTGAGCGCGTGTGTACCACAAACCGCCCAGGCTGACTTCCCAAATTTAGTTTGCCCTGAATTTGACACACACACACACACACACACACACACACACACACACACACACATCCCTGCCAGCGACGTGAGGCTGGATTTTCAAACACTTTGATACAGTTCTTTCTCCAAGGACAGAAGGTTCTGGAAGCTCCTTTAGTCTGTGGTATTTTGAACTTTGCTAACTCTAAGAGCTCTCACAGTTTTCTGGTATCAAGAGAAAATGTCTTTCTTGGGGCTTTAAAAGTCTTCACGTAGACAACTAATTTTCCTGGGGAGGTGTGGTGGGTGATTTTTAAACACTTGATGTTCTGAGGGAAAAGCATCTGTGGGGGTTGAGTTTCAAGAAAGGGGGAGAAGATGTGCGAGGCATTCAGCCAGCGATGTTGGCCTGATCCCTTCTCCTTTCTTCCTCTTTCCCCTCCTCCTTTTCCTTGCACTCCCCCTACTTCCTGTTGTTAAGTATCTTCACGTCAGTTTCCCCAGAGTTCCCCACCCCCTACCCCAATAAGGTCACAGGAATTCTAGTCTCCAAAAAAACAATTCTATGATACTAATTACATGTCTGGGAAATGACACCCTCGCCTGCAGGTGGTACCCTTTAACAGCTACCACTATTGCTGTTATTACTGTCATTGTTACATTAGCACATGGGATGGAGCCTTAGCCTTCAAGGACTGAATTATCTTCCTTTGGTTTTTTTAATGCCATGCGGCCTTTGTGTGTGTTTGTTTGCTTTTCCATCAGGCCTTTTCTTGTCCCTTTATGCATCTTTTTTTATTCCCCCTTTGTGTCCAGAGTTACATGGAATAAGAAAGAGTTCTTAGATATGTTAAGGAAAATGTTAAGAAAACAAAATAATGCCTTCTATCTAAGCAAAGTTAAATGGCAGGAATATTAATGAGAGGTATGACATTTTAATAACTTTCATGCCAGTATTTGAGATCCTATTATGTACAAGGCATTCCTCTGGGAATACACAGGATGGGAAAACATCTCTGTCCCAAACAGTAAATGAATATGAGCAAAAAGTATGTCTACAGTGATGAATGCAACAGGGCAGTGAAGCCAAGGACAGACAAAGGACCAGCAGGGGACTGGAAGGTCAATTAAGACAGCCAGGTAGATTTCACTGAGAGAGTGACCTTCAAGCAAAGCCCCAGAAAAGCAAGATAAACAAACTTAGGGACCATCCTTGCCAAAGACAGGAAAGCGGATGTCACTGCTCTGGGACAAGAGTTGCCTGTCTGGAACTCTGTGGACTCATCCCCAGTGGATTATCCCAGAAAGGAAGGAAATAGCACTGGGACTTGAGCTTCTGCTGAACTGACAGCTTGTGGGGGTGTTATTCACCCTACTGCTCAATCTTTGCTGAGGAAAGGAGACGATGAGTAGACTGGTCCTAATAATTCACTGATACTAGGATGAGGTCCCCAAATAGACGCCTCCGAGCAGAGCAGGAAAAGTGAGGATGCTAACAGAACTTGCCATTTATCCTGCAGTGGGTGGTTAAAAGGTTACCTGAAGGGCCCTGGGCTTCAGCAGCTTGCGAATACAAATCAGATCCCATTAACCTGAGAGCTCTGGGTTCTATGAGTCCTTGCCCTCACCAACTTACAGAGAATTACCAACTCACTTCCCATGTCTCCTCATCCGTGTCCTCTCAGTCCAGGCAGGGGCTCGGAAGGTGTCACTTGTGCACTCGGGCATCACCTGCCACAAGCTTCTCTGCAGCAGCCCTGGCTGGCTGCCTCTTTTCCTGAACCTTCTACTCTGAGTGGTCAGCTGTTGGTCAGTCTGCTGCTTTTACCCTCTGCTCCTAGAGACCTGAGAGGATGGTAGCTGTGTATTGTCCCCTATTCAGCTTTAAATTCACACGGTCTAGTCTAGCATAAGGGGAGACGGACCTCAGGGCTTTCCCTTCTGGGTAGTCCCCAGAAGGTTACCTGCTCCCAGAGGTCTGAGTGGGTGGTGCTGTTCCTCTTCAACACAAGTACCCTCTTCCACTGAGGACGCTTAGGGGTGACTGGAACACAAGGGATTCACGCAACAGCCACAAGCTGCTGTTCCGATATGGGCCATTAGGTCCACTACACCTTCTAAGGGCCCCTCGCATGTCACTCCATGCCCTGTTCTGTTCTTAGCTTACACTTGGGTTCGCTCAGCTTGCCAAGCCCACCTTTTCCTCCCAGTCTGTCAGACTTAGCTCTGTTATGAAACTTCTCCAGCTGTTTTGCTTTAGAGGCCTTTAACACCCAAGTAAAAAGGGGTGACATTCCACATCCACCGAAGGCCAATTTTTCTTTATCCTCATTTTTGTGTCTTTGGTATTGGGGTGGGTTTTTTATTTTTATTTTTATTTTTTTTACATTCCATCTATGTATGTAGAATGTAGAATTTCATGTGGAAGTGTTTTTTAGTTCTTTTTTTTCCCCCCCATTTTCAGGGATACACCACATTACCTTACAATTCATAGCCAGTGATTCCTGCGATGATGACATTTTTCCCTCCGAGACGGAGATCATGTTGAACGGTTCTCTGCATGTCAGTCTTGCTCACCCCCTCACTTGCTTTTGGGTCCATGAGGGTCATTCTTTATTTGGCTCAATCCTTTCAATGACTTCAAGGCGGTCATTCATCATTCCTATTTTATATGTGAGGAAAGTGATTCAAGCAAGTACAGTGACGGCCCAAGCTCACAGAGTGAGTGGTTAGCAGGCAGAGATAAGAAGTAACCCCTCCTTGATTTTGCATCTTCAAAAGCCCAGTACTTTCCCTTCTCCATCCTGAACTTTACACATGAAAATGATGGTGCGAGGAGCCAGAGACACACATCAAAGCTGGCAGAGAGCGGCCATCACTGACTTTGAATGTGCCTTCCAGTCAGGCTGCAGACTCCGAGATGTGTGCGATGCGCTCTCATCATCTGTCTCTTCTTGCTGGGGTCCCCTGTCCTTCAGGCGTCACGGCCAGAGACTCGTTGCCCAAAACAATGTCAACAAGCTTGCTCTTGTCATCCCTTTGGATTACCTCTAGCTTCAGTTCTTCTGTTCAGATCTTCAATTCGTTTTAGGTTGATTTTTCATATTTTCGGAGGTAAAGTCCAGGTCCCCTTCTTGCGCATGCGTTTGGCACCTTGTCTAAGAAGAACTAAACGTGTGGATTCCTCTCTGGGCTCTCCATTCTGTCCTGTTTCTCTGTACGTATGCTGGGTTTGTTCTGCTTTTAAAAACATTTTCATGCGTGTGTATAATATAGTTTAATCGTCTTTGTCCGCCCCTATTCGTGTATATAATGTACTTTAATCACGGCCGTCCTCTCCCTTTGTCTCCCCCACCTCCCTGCGTGCACGCCTCCTCTTTCCAAATATCCTTCTTCGACTTTCTCGTCTTTTCTTTTTGAGAGTCTAGATTGCACAGGAGAGGAAAACATGCATTGATCTTTGACCACAGCTTTGCGATGAATATGTTTTCTATAACGGGATTTTCTTTGGATCGCCAGTGTATGGAATAATGATACAGACAGTCATTATTTATTATAGCCCGGGCCTTGCCTGGCTATTTCCCAACTAGCTTGTAGAAAGTTAATTAACCCCGTTTATTCTAGTCCACGTGCGCCATGTGGCCCGTTACCTCTCACTGACTCGGTGTCAGCTGGTGAACTCTGTGCCTCTCAGTGCTTCCCACAGCTCCTGTCCTGGCCGCCTTTCCTCTCCTGCTTTGCTATAAGCTATCAGCTCTTTTTAAAACCAATCAGGAGGCGAGGGAAGTGAGTTTACAAAGCATTAAGACCGGTGAACAATACCAAAGTCCAGCCTGTACTCCACTCCCGGCCAGTACAGAAATCAGCAATGGAGCAACGGAAAGACAGCCTTTACTCGGTGCACAAAATGATTATCCCAGCAGTTCGCTAATCAGATTTCTCGATGTTTCTTTATTCTTTATTCTTTTTCTTCAAGATTGCTTTGATAATGTGGCATCTTTTGTGGTTCCATATGGATTTTGACTGGTTTGTTGTTGTTGTTGTTTTTGGTGGCGGTGGTGGTGTTTGGTTGTTTATGTGAAAGATGCCACTAGAACTGTAATTAGAACAGCATTGGATCTATAGATAACTTTGGATGCTGTGAATATTTTAACAATATTAATTGTACCATCCATGCACGTGACATAGTTTTCATTTATTCGTGTTTTCCTCACTTTCTCTCATAGCCAGTGTCTGATGGGTTCAATAAGCGAATGTTTTACCTCCTTGTTTAAATCTATCCCTAGAAGTTTTTGATGCCAATGTATCAAATGGGGGTTGTTTTGTCTTCTTCTGCTATATTTCATTGTTATCATTTAGAAGTACCACTGGATTTTTATGTTAATTTAAATTGGATCTAAATAAAAAGTTTCTGAATGACAAGGAAAACAACCAACAGCATGGAGAGCAAGCCTGTGCACTAGGAGACAATATTTGCAAACCACCAACATGACAAAGTGCTGAGAGCCGAAATGTCCCAAGAACACAGACAGGACAATAGCAAGGAAGCAGGTGACCTGTTTTACAATGTGTGAAAGACTTGAGTAGACCTTTCCCAGAAGAAGACCTACAGGTGGGCCCCAGGTGTATGAAGGCGCGCATGCTTGGCAAGTCATGGGGGAGAGACAGCTGCAAGCCACAGTTCAAAGGGCTCTTAGCAAAACAGGAGCCAGAGACAACGGCACCCTTGTGCACTGTTGGCGGGACTGATAGTACAACCATTACGGAAAGCAGTGTAGAAGCGTCTCAAAACAAACAAACAAACAAACAAACAAACAAAAACAAAAAACCTAAAACTACAACTGCTTATGACCCAAACATCCCACTTCCTGGTTGGGAAAATGGAAATGGAATCAATACATCAAAGAGACCTCTGCACTCCAAAGCTCACTGCAGAACTGTTCACAATAAGCAAGATAAAGAAGCAACCTAACCATACACTGACAGACGAAGGATAAAGAAAATCACACACACACACACATACACACACACACACACACACACACACACACACACACACACACATACACACACAAGGCAGAGGAAGAAGAAAGAAGTTCTGTCATTCTCAAACACACCACATGGGTGAAACTAGAAAGCACTGCGTTAAGTGAAATAGGCCAAGCACAGACAGACTAATATATGATTCTGATTACATGTGGAATATGAAAGAGCAGTCTCAGGCAAGCAAAGAGTAGAGTGGTAGTGTCAGGATCAGAGTGAGGGAAACAGAAAGATGGTGTCAAAGATCAAAGGCAAAAGTTAGACAGCAGAAATAAGTTTTTGGAAATGCATTATACAGTGGGGTTGCTGCCATTAATAGAAAGTAGATCTTAAACATTAGCCCCAGAGGGACAAAGACAGCAAAAGGAAGTGGGAAATGTTAACTAGGTTGAGTGTGGTGATGAACTTACATTGTATACGTCCACCTATAGCTAATGTGCATCTTACATATTTACAGCTTTTATTTGTCAGTCATTCCTCAGTGAGACTGGGAAACATACTAATAATACAATAAAAGTAAAATCACCAAGATATGCAAGATATTTCCTTTATTGTGACTTTAATCCCCAGAGGCGCTGAAATTCCTGGTTCTTCAAACCAGCCTTTAGGGACCATGCCTAATTTCCTTACCGGTTCCACATGTTTTAGTAATGTGGTCCCAGGGGTTTGGGAATCAACATTCCTCTGTCCCCCGGTGTCCCTGGCTTCCAAAAGTTCAGAGTCAACTGGAGAGGAATGCTAGCATCCTGATTTGCACAAGTTTCTCTGGGTCCTGGGAGACCACTTGCTCGCTGACTTTTCTCAATGGCTTCAGCTCGTTAAATCCCTTTGAATGATTTTGCAGGAGCCCAGTGCCCTGAGAGTCCTGGGAGGTACTTTATATTTATGAAAGCAATCTCTGTACAGGTGCCCCTCGATTACTCGCTTGCCAATGCCAGTCAGCACATGGGAAGGACTGAGAGGACCTCGTTGAGTAACTCTCTTCTTCCTTTTGCGTCAGCCCACATTGATGCTTCAGTCTCCGCATACAACTTACTGTTCTCAAGTGGTTAAGTATACAGTAGGTTCCAAGGGCTGTGGGCTCTCCTGGACCTGCCCAGCCCAGCCCAGAGCCGCTTTCTCTTTCCTATCTGACCTTCCCTCTACACCCACCTTAATGAAACAACGGAAAGGGGGACAAGGTAACAGATGTCATAGAGAAGAAGCCTTCGGGAGTTTGGGATTTGGAAACCTGGTTGCCACAGTCCTGCTATTCCGTTGCTTCGTCAGAAGTCCCTCCCCCATGCCCTGCCCCCACCCCTCCTGAAAGGGGACTCTGGTTTCATACTTTGCCACAGTCACAAGAGGAAGGCAAGGAAACACCGGCATAGAGCCGAAGACAGGAGACTACAGTTGCTCATATTCTTTCAGCGCCTACTAAGTACAACAGTAGGGAGATCCCTGTACAAGATGGCTTGGGACTAATAGTCACGGAGTCGCTTGATTTTTAAAATGGGAACCATGCCAACTTTCCTATCATGACATAGGTATTAGCCAGGACAGCTTCTCAAGTGTCCGTCACATGCACCCCACACATGAGACTGTCCCTGCTGCTGAACCTGCGGACAGGTGTGTCACTGTCCACGCTGGTAGTCAAGGTGAGTGTCAGGATGACGAACAGAAAGAGATATCTGCTTTTGAAGCCAGAGTCACCTGTGTAGGTTCCTTAGCTTTCATGCCCTCGCCTGTAAATTAACCAATTGCTTCCGAGGCCGAGGTCTTGAACTGATTATAGGAAATAGGATCTCTTAGCAAGGTGCTCTCTAGTCAAAGTAGGCACTCAATATTTTTTATATATATATATATATATATATATATATATATATATATATATATATATATATATATATATATATATATAATTTCTCTGTAAAGAAAAGCACGTGCGTATGTGCTCACGTGCGCGAAGACGCGTGCACACACACACACACACACACACACACACACACACACACACACACACACCGAACAGTCACTGAGCAAGACAAGGCTAAGGAAATGCTGAGTTGCCGGATGTGAGGGAATGAGAGAGAGAGCGCTGACAGTCCTATGAAGCGGACATCAAAATAGGAGGAACCTACAGGGAATGGCTGGCCAAAGCGAGAAGAGGCGGGCCTTCCTTTGGAAGATGGTTAGATGGAGCAACTGCTACAAGGAAACTAACTCCTTTTCCCTCTGGTTTTGAAACGCACACCACAAACGCTTTGCAGGATAGGCATGCTTTGCTAGGTTTGGACTTCCTGGTCCTTTAGAGGATGTGGGAGATGCCTGCGGAATAGCGTTAACAAAAGAGTTACTGCAACCAGCACCACAGCTATAAGGAAACAGTGCAGTGAGTGCCTGGCTGGTTTTTCGGGGAGCCCGGTTCACAGGTTCCTCTCCTCGGATCAGCTTCAAGAGGTGCAGTGGTATGATGAAATACAAAATTCTCAGCTGTGCTGATATCAGCGGAAATGATTAGAAGGGGGTGGGGCGAGGCAGAAATCATCTTTTAGTTCAAATTGTTGTAAATCAGACCAGAAAACTAGGCTATACATTATGCTTTTGTTACTCTGAGAGTTAAATTACAAGGAAATGAACTGTGCATAATAATTTCCTCACGTCACCGACTTCCTTGCTTCTCAGTAAATGCATTTGCTAGTTTAATGCCAAGAGCCATCTCTGGGCCAACAGCGCTCCCTACTGGCTGGTTTCTGCAAGGCGGCTGGAGGGGGCGGGCAGGTTTGTATGGACCCGACCTCCTGAACAAAGATTATATGCATTGGCCTTGCAGGTCAGCGGCTGCGGCTTAAGGCTTGTGGGTCTCCCGTCGAGTTTTCCGCATCAATAAAGGTCTGTAAGTTTCATTTCAGTATCAGTTCTCACAAACCTCCATGTTAGTGCCTACACAGCTGAAGCTGGGAGATGGCAGAAAACAACCAGAAGTTCTCTCACTTAAAGAGTAAATAAATGCACGGCTCATCATCACGTATCTGGTAAAAAGCTAATGTGGTGTTTCTCCCAATACGCCACCACTCCACTCACCCCTTGAGCTTTCCCATCGTTCTTGGCTTCATTTCCTAAGGGAGAACACCCCTCCTAGCCCCCTTATTTCCAAAGGCCTGCTAACTGAATTCCCGCAGAGCAGAGGGAAAGGCCCAGACTGTTCCGTGGACCAGCAAAGCCTTTGACTGGAATGTTTGTTTGTTTGTTTGTTTGTTTGTTTTCCCTCAGACTAAAACAGTTTTTCAACTGGAGTTCATCTAGAGAAGTCATAAAGTGGCTTCCAACTGGCCCATTGAAGGAGTTTCTCCCCAGGCTTCCCCAGGTGACTTAGGAGGCAAGGCAGAAGGAGCTCACCTTTTGTCACTTGCCCTTTGATTATAACCATGGACACCAAGAGCTGTTCATGTCTTGGACATACTCTGGCACGTTTGTGTTTCCTCCTCGGCTATTAAGTAGACAAGGTTGGGGGAGGGGGACATTACCACGTGACTTCAAATTATACCAAGCTAACCCTTCTCTCCCATTTCTGTCTCCAACTCAGTTGGGACCCAGTACAAGTGGCTGGAGCGTAGATGATCTCGTCACATCCTGTTTGAGACACACACATCGCAGGAGAGCCTGAGAAAGTTCGCTTGCCGGGCGCGTACGGATTCCAGGCTCTTGGGTCTTAATTGGTCTGGAGTCAGTCAGAATATGACTCCCGAGTGTGGCGAGGCATCTGTGGGGTGGAATCCAGACACCAGCAAGCAGATGAAGGTGCAGCATTTAAGTATTACGTCTGGGCTTAGCCACTGACAGGCTCTCAGCAGAATTTATGGAGAGCCTCATGCATTGTAACAGCAATGGGCTCCATTTTAATGAATCCCCTTGGTAGAACAGTCATCACTCAGACGGGAACAACTGCTATGCAGGTCTGCGCACCCTCTCGCTGACCTTTGCACCTTCCAGCTGAAACTGAATCCTCCCCATCTTTTTCCCCCCCAATTGCACACACACAAAAAAATTTCATTTTTAAAATGAAGTAATGTGTGTACGGATTAGCGTGCCATGGGGGGGGGGGGGGAGGAAAGAAAGTGAACCCAAAGTCTGGAGAGAAAGGTAAGTGGGTTTAGTTGGAGGCACGACTCCCTTCATAAAAACCATGAAATAGAGTTTCATGTAACAAATTAATGTGTGTGTGTGTGTGTGTGTGTGTGATTTTTTTTTTCAAAGCAAGTGCTTTGTTTCCAAGAGCCCACAAGGCACCACATGCTGCGGTTGCTATGGTAATTACTAGCCTCTGTTGAATAGGGACGCAAGGGGGTTACACAGAAGAGAACCGACTGGTGAAAGTGCACGTTTAGAATGAATCAACCCACTTATTCGTAAAAGGTTGCAAGAGGTACTCGAACTAACAAATAAAGGAGCTGGGGGTAGGGACACGCTATTCACAAGACCCAACCAAACTGCGGTTTTCATCGTAGTTAGAGAGCTAAGCATGTTTTTAAAAGCCCTTGAGACATTTCCCTGCGGGCTTCTCTCATCAGACGACTGATTCGTATCTAGAATCGGTGCCATCTGACACAATGGTATGAACAGTGACAATAGTGAGTATAGCAACAGTAACACTAACAAGAATTACCATTTATTGAGTAAGTAATGACAACTCTATTGCCTTCTTATCTTGTCTTCTTTCATCCACACTACGACCTCAAGATCTACACATTAGTTTATGTTTTCATTTCATTTGGGGTAGCATCACACTGTGTTGCCCATGATACCTTTGAAATCAGAGCCTCTTGCCTCATCTTCCCTAGTAGCTAGGCTCAAATGCATGGGGCCAACATTGCCTGACTTACTTATTATTTTTCCCTGTGTGTGCATGTGTGTGTGTATGTGTGTATGTATGTATGTGTGTGTGTACACATGTTCATGCATGTACCCATGCAGTATGGAGGCCTCAGGTACTGTTCCTCAGGTGTGGTCCGTCTCTTGCTTTGAGACAGGGTCTCTCATTGGCCTCACACTGACTGAGTGGAGTAGATTAGCTGGCCAGTAAGCCCCATGGCTCCGCCTGCCTTTGCCTCCTCAGTGCTAGGATTACAAGGATGGGTTCTGGGGGCTCAGACTCAGAACTTCATAATGGCAAGCCAAGCACTCTAGCAAATGAGCGTCCCTCAGCCCTCATTTTTACATTTTTAGACCAACTTCTTTTATGAGGCACCTTGAGAATTTAAAAAAAAAAAAAGTGATCGCTCCCTCTTAAAGCTGAGGGCAAATGAAGTGATGAAATATAAATATACTCATGCTATTCCCAGGGATTAAAGAAGGTCAAAGGGAGAAAAAACTAACTTTCTCATGGGCTTCTGAGGTTGAGGGAGAATAAAGGACAACTCTACAAAGGTGGCATTCAGGCAGGGCCCAAGAAGAGTGAGAGTTCATGCACAGGACCAGGAAGAAGAGATGTTCTAAGCCAAAAGAACTATGGGAAAGTTCTATCGGAGCTCGCTGTGGTGAGAAGACCACAGGGGGAGCTGAGTGAGTGAGTGAGCCAGGAGACGGGGACTGATGTCAGTTCCTGCCAATGCATGACCAAGGTGCCTTGTCTTGTCTTGACTTGAGAAAAACTAAGCAAAATGTAAGTGTGAAAACCAACCAAAATTTTAATTCCTAGTAACCTAAGGCAGTCGCTGGCCAGGCTTGTGCTCACTCAGGCTTAAACTCCTTACATAGCTCTTACAAGGCTCTTCAGCTACCTTTCAGGAAGAGCCTCTAGCGTGGACTGAGGGAATCTTTGGCCTCTGCTTTCCTAGAATGTATGCGTACCAAAGACATCTTATCACATGCTCAAAATCCTTTGTGAAGAACACAACTCCTCCTGGAAGGAAACATGACCATAAGGAGTATGCATAAGAATCTGCCACACCAACACACACACACACACACACACACACACACACACTCCAACCAATCAGCCCCATGTTTTCAAACAAACAACCAAACAACCAAACAGTCAGGGAGATCTTTTTGGATCCCACCCCCCTTGCAGACTGTGCAATTATGCCTTTCTCTTGAGCAAGAGCCTGAAATTAGTTTCTATGCTTAGCAACCAACATGCCTTTGCTCCACCTCATAAGCATTTGCTCCCTTATAATGGAAGGTAGGGATACCCCACACATACCTCTCTGAAGACTGGTACTGAAAGATAAACGTGTAGCTATGCAACTCAATGAAACTATCATGTCTGACCACACCCTGACAGTATCGGGATGTAGCTGACTTCTTTTAAAAACTATCTTAGAGCTTTGGTTATACACCCATGCTATGGCCAAAAGAAACAGGATATGAGACACCACATCTCTTTCCTGTGACTCTTTGCCCCATCCTATTGGCTAGAACAGTGTCTCATGTGGTACTATACTTAATCCAATTACTTAAGGGAGGAGGGACCTCTATGGTACGCTCAGAACAAGCACATCCATCTTGGGAGAGAGAAGCAGAAGGGATGGAAATGCTACTTGTTGGAGCACAATCCATGAACAAAGCTGCAGGAGGAGATTTCTGAGACCTTGTGACACAACATGGACTGCTCACAGAATGTTCTCTCCTGCCCCTCTCAGGCATAATAATAGGAGTGGGTCCCACTTTAGATTGCCCATCATCTGCTGGTTATTATTCAGAATGATGTTTCCAAGCACAAGGTGCCATCTTGACTGTATAGAGCTTGAACTAATGTGACCTTGCCCTCATGACTATATAAGCCTAAAGTCATATGGCCCTCCCCTGGTGACTGTGTACAACTTGAACTCAAGTGCGCTTTACTCATATGACTTTGCTTAATCCTCAGAATAATAAAAAAAAAAGATGTCTGATGCTCTGAATAAAGTTGGCTATTTCATGAAACTTTAGTCCATCACGTTTTTAGGCCCCACGCTCCCAGGTTCGTGCCACCAAAGTGGTACCAGTATTTTCTTGGTAATCATTGTCAGCCTTATTTGAATGCAACCAGGCCTCTGCATTTTATCTACCATAACAAGGAGATCAAAAGGAGATCCCAACCTGTCAAACACATTGCATCCTCCACCAAAGTAAAGCAATACAACCCAGTAGAGAATGCTACACTGGAGAGATTCTACCCTGGGTTGCTGTGTCAAATGCCTCACTCTGTGCTGTCCTTGGCCAGTTTTCAATGGGTGCAGGCTCCAGTGCATGCTTCTAACAAAGGAGACTAGTGTCATTTACCACCTCCTGGTCTCACAGTTGGTATGTAAGATGATTAAAAGGGGCCTCATAAGACCCAGGAATTTCTTTGATTAAATGATAAAGGACCAACTCTCATTTTGACGACACAGATGTCAAATTGCTGGGCACAAATTAGCTTCAGTTTGCCTCTCAAAGTGGCTTGGGATTTGTAAGGACTAGGTTCCCACATCTCTCCCCGAAAACCCTGATTTGAGTCCTTCTGACTCTCACTCTCCTTTGTCAGCTTTTCTGACAGCCCTGGGTTCTTATTTGTCCCCTCCAGCCCTACCTCTTTCTCCAAAGGCTGGAGGATCCAGGGGTTGAGCAGCAGATCAGTGTTAGCGGTGAGAGTGTGATAAGGGAAGAAGTCCTGTTGATCAACCCCTGCTCTCCCATCTGTCTTCCTCCTACCTCCCTTCCTGCATCTTCTCGACCATCCATCCTCTCTTGCCATTCACTCAGCCTTTCTCCCATTTCTCCTCTCTATCCTCTACCTCTTGAAATCCATTTTGTACCATATGGGCGGAGGGACCCTGCTAACACAAAGCTGTACTGTGTTTCTAATTGTGAGCTAAATACCCTTCAGTGAATTGCTATTGTCTCGGGACAAGGTTCAGCCTACTTTGTGGGGCTGTGAAGCCCACTGAACCGAGTCTCTTCTTCGCTTATGGATCCCCCAGCACCAGCCCCATATATTTTTCATGAGTGCTTACTATCTATGCCAGCTTCTCCTTCATCTGGGCCGAGGCGATGTCCTTTAGCCCCATCCCCGTGCTTTCCACTAACCGGGCAATGGATTATCACTGTCCCCAAGGCCAAGCTGGATTTCTGTAACAACTTTTCAAATTCTGGGCTGGCCTTCCTGAAACACCCTTTGTGGAATCATTTGTGCCTCTGAGCACTGACACCTGGGAGCAAATGCAGCTCATTACAAAACAGACCATATGCCCAAGTACAGCCATCTTGATCTTTAAAGAGCTGTTTGATACACCATTAGTGCCAAAGAAGACTCCAATATTGTGATTCAGTAGGAAGAGGGGGAGGGGACAGGAGAATTCCGGTAGAAGTACTTAAAGGCCAATCCAAATCTGAGCAATAAACTAGTTAGGGCATGTCGGAGGACTGGTAACTATCCAGTGGAAAAGGTCTAGACTCGTTGAAATGCAAGACACAAGTGTACCACAAGGGTACTTTCTCTTTGAGCGTGCCCGAATGAACCTTCCACAAATCAAGCCCTGTTTTAAACACACATGAAGTGAATCATATTCACTTAAATCCCGTTTTTAAGCTGGGGGGGTCCTCTTGATACAGTCCAGGGGTCTTAATCGGGTTCATTTTCCTCTTCCAGTTAGAGAATTAAAGGGTGGCAACTATTTGTAGCCCAACAGGCAGCAGCAGACAAATCTAAAGCTCCACAGACAGAATCTGCAGCTAAAGAAAGGCATTTATTGGAGGTGAAGAAATACAGATGTGCAGCAGGTACATAGAGAAAAAGACCTTCTGCAATTTACAAGAGGAGGGGACCTAGGAAGGTGAAAATCCCATCTCTTCTCAATACATTGGGGCTTTTAAAGCATCTGAAGAGTGTCCCGCCCCTTCCCCTAACTTAAGGTTGGTTAGTTTAAAAAAAGTTAGGATGTTGGTTGAGCCACAACTGTCGTGTGCCACATCCTGATCTGCCCTTGAACTTGTGTAACCAGCCCGTCAGCAGGGGGCCTGCTGGTGGGAAATGGAAGACAGCAAAGCCTTTGCTTTAAGCTGCCATGCTTCTGTCCCAAGTCAGGAGGGCGAGGAAAAAGCTGGCCATCTTGGGGATATGCCACCTTTATTATTTAGTCCTGGTCCTCTCCCTGTCTCTGGACAATGGAGTCCTAGGCTCTCACTTTGTGTATGGAAATCCTACTTTTAGGTTTTGAGTCCTATGGAGGATTTTTTTTTCCATGCTGGAGGAAGACAGAGGACGTCTATCTGCATGGCTTAGATATGACTCCGTTATGGTCCCCACTAAAGCTGATGCTTTGGATGCTGGATCATGTCTCTTCAGTGGCCTTATTAGAGGATTTAGCCAGAGTGCAGCATCTTGGCTTGTCCACAGTAATTTATGGTAAAAAGTGCACAACGAGCTCGTAAGATTTACATGAGAATGAACGCTTATGTGTGGGTGCATGAAGCAAGCTGCTGGAACGTATTATCCAGGAAGGAAGGGCCTTGGGGCCAGGGAATTTTCTGGGAGGATCCCACATCTTGAGCACAGATTGCTGCTGTCGTCATCACTGTGGTGTGAACTGACTGCAGCCCAGGGCAGGTCATCGCAGCATCCTAACCCTTTGTGCCCTGGAACACAAATGCCAATGCAGAACAATCTGCTTCTAGAAGATGCATAGTAGGGAGACTGTGTAAGTCTCAGAGAACAATAAATTTTCCCAAAGCAAAATGATTGCCTTCGTTTTCTGTGCATGGATGTATTGGTGTAGGAAACTTCAGCAAGTTTGTAAGAACTTTGCAGCTAGGCAAAAAGTGCCTAAAATTGGTTTCTAGACACAAAGAAGTCTTTAGAAAGAGGTTAACCTTTCAAGCAACTCCTAAAAAAGACAAAGATTTCTGTATATTCAATGAGGCCCTCGGAATAACAATTGTATGTGTTTTCGCTGCCCAAAAGTGTAAAGAAGCAAGCAAACCAATTTACATTTCCCTTAGCTATAGCTTGTTTGTTGTTATTTTCTTTAAGAGTATCAGGGTCGGTGCCTGCAAATGGAATTTAAATATGGAGAGTAAAGAGGCAGGCAGACTAAAAGTAAATGAGATTTTGAATAACTTCTGTAATATTTATAATCTTGAGCACTCTGAATTCCCATCATTTCTTACTCATCCAAACACATTCAAATGGATTTCTGGGCCATGAGCCTTCTACACACACACACACACACACACACACACACACACACACACACACAGCTGCAATATACAAATGATCTGACCTATGGCTTTTGGATAAGAAGATGAGTTTGAAAACTCTTTCATGGTGAGTCTTGGGTGGCTTTCTACCCAAGTGTTTCTAGCCTGCATCCACAAGTCACCCTGGAATCTCTAGCCAGAAGTCTGGGGGAGAGGAGAGGAAACTAGTGAGTTACCACCATTGAAGCAAAGCCGGGGAGGAACAGCTCGGAAAACAAGAGGGAATGTGCACAGACAAGAACAGGAATTCCCTGGCAACACCCCCTCCCCTGAAACTGGAGCTGGAAAACATCAAGGTTCTCAGAGCACACACACAATTAGCTCCTGGAATGAGATCAGCACACCTGCCTCCTCAGAGTGCACAGGCTCCTAGGCTGCTTCCCCTAGAATCGCATAGTTGAGTCCTAACTATCCTGATGTGGGAGCTTCATCATCGATGCCTCTTGCTTTCGCCTGGGCACAGTCACTGGCATCTGCATGGTCTCACGTGGCTCTCTCCATAGTCCTGGGAATGATACAAAGGGCAGAGTGTCACCTCCAACACATTAGTTGCAATCAAAATACAGAAAAGGAACTAGATGGCATTGTCCCAAACCAGACGGCTCCTGGGAGGTAGGGCTAGGAGCAAAAGCCTGGCTTTTTGATTGGATGAAATGCTTTCCCCTGGTGCACTGTCATGGCTATAGCGGTGACCTTAGGCTTTATTAAAGGCTTAAGCATGCTGTTTGCAGGATTCTCTCTACACCAGACAGATGCAGTGCTGTTCGGAGTACTCAGGAATTCCCTACCCGTCTTTGCTTTGATGAGTTAAAGGTACACAGACTAAATGATGAAGCAGGCTGTGTTTGATGGTCCTGGAATCCTCCCACTTCTCCGCTCATCTTTTTTTTTTTTTCACTTGAAGCGTTAACCTCTTCTGTCCTTGGAAGGAACATGGTTATCTCTTCCAAGAAACCCTGTTTTAACAATTAGCCAGGACCATGAGCTAAGCACTGATGTTAGCCGCAAATTTCCTTTGCCAAAGAAAATTCCCTGGAAAGGGAAAAAAAGAAGGTCAACGTGAACTGTGGCGATGCGAGGGTAGAGCCTGAAGTTCATGCAGAGAGCCTGGGGAAAGGCACAACGTGGCCACTCCTGCCTCCTGTGCCACCTTCAGATGCCCTCTTGGGGGAGAGTACAGAGGTTGCTCCAGATAGAAGTCTTTTCCCAAGGGTTATGTCTTTACGGAAGCCGGGAGTGATAACATCGTGCTTCTCTTCCAGGCCTGGCCCAGGATCACACAGACTCTTTCTCACACCATTCCTCAGCCTGGTGTGGTGTAGTTGGCTCTAGCAGTGCCTTTCTCAAAAAGCATCTTGAAGAAGGGACAGTCTGTCAGCTGTGATAGGATGTAAGGAAGAAGACAACCTCAGCAAGGGCCAAGCCTGATGACACACCTGCAGTCTGAGAGCACCAAGTGTGCCACCCAGGGGGCGGGGCATAGAGCTGCACACAAAATGGTGTCCTGGGACATCAGGCAAGCCACAGGTGGCCACACAGGGAAAGACCCTAAGATAGGGAACAGGGCAAGACGAAGGAAGTGAGTAAGGCCGTGTAGCGTTGGAGGGTGACAACCATGGAGAGCGTCTTCAACAAAGACGCAAGTGAGTAAGAGGAGCCCACTGAAAGGAGAGGCCTTGTGGGAGGGAGACCTGGTGGTCACAGTCTGTGTTCACTGAGAGATCTGCTATGACAGAAATGAGGAGAAAGGAGTGTGGAACTGACCAGAGAAGACCATCTTAAGCTTTCTCTTCCTGTCCTCTCCAGCACAGTCTCGGGGTCTCCTTATTGACAACATCTGACCAGAAATCAGGTTGCAAGGGAACCCTAGCATAGAACACAAGTCACGGTGATGGGCAAATCCAGAGCCAAGAGAAAACAGCAACAACAAAACAAGACAAACCCCAGCAGCCTTCATTGGAAATATTAACAAATGGGCAAGTGGAAGACAAAAACTTGGTTTGCTTTTATCTAAGTCAGTGGTTCTTGACTTTGTGGGTTGAATGACCCTTTCACAGGAGTCACATATCAGATATCCTTCCCAGCAGATATTTACATTACAATACTTAACAGTAGCAAAATTTGAGTTAAAAAGTAGCAAAGAAAATAATTTTATGTTTGGGAGGGTCACCACAACATGAGGAACTGTATTAAAGGTCACAGCATTAGGAAGGTTGAGAGCCACTGGTAAGCAGTGTTAATCATCTCATATGAACTGGTTGTCCAATCAGCACGCAGTACAATAACAAATGTTACCTGGTAACAAATGTTCAAAAACCTGTTTTGTTAAATTGCTAAATCCTTTCAGCATATGTGACTGACATCTATAGTTATTGCATCTATTGTACCTACTATGCAACTGTATTTAATATACTTGTAGCATATTGCATTTGATGATTCAGATGCAGTAAAGGTTTCTACAAATTATAAATTTTAATTATAAATAATTTTAAATATAATAAAATTAGAAAAATGTAAATATATTTTACAAATAATATATAATTATAGATACATGAACACACACACACACACACACACACACACACACACACACACACACTTTTTGAATGTGGTTGGAACGTGAAATGTGCCCCATAGGCTCACAGGCTCACATGACACCATTACAGAAATCTCTGGGATCTTTAGGAGTTGAGGCCTAGTTGGAAGAGGTGAATCCCTGGGCCTGACCTTAAGGTTAAAACTGTACTTTCTGTCTGTTTTTTGCTTTCTGATGGCAGATGAGATGTGACTGTTTACCTCATGTTTCTTCCTCCAACCTGCTCTGCAGTAATGGACTGTGTGTGGTCACACTGCCAGCCAGAGCGAGGCAGTTCTTCCTTAAGTGGTGTCTTGTGAGGTTATTCGGTCACAGTGGTGAGGAAGGGAACCGGTCCTGTCAGATCACCAAGGAGGTCAACATTTTTCCTCCTCAACTGGAGAACACTTGAATTAGTTACTTTTATTTTGCTGTGACAAAACACTATGGCCAAGGCAGCTTACCAAGAATGCTCTGAGTTGAGCTTGCAGTTCCAGGGGATCATAGTCCATGCAAAGGCATGGTAGCAGGACAGCTGCCTCAGCAAGCAGGAGATAGAGAGCAGGCTAGGAATGGCACAAAAGCCCTCCCCACAATGATGCATCCCCTCCAAGAAGCCTGTACCTCCTAATCCTTCCCAAATAGTTCCACCGAGTGGAACATATGTAGCCGTAGGCCATTCTCTTTCTGACCACCACAGCTCACAGGAATCTCTGTTAACAACCAGGGGTCTCCCAGAGATTTGCTTTCACTGTGTTGGGCTTAAGTTCCCTTTGTTGATTTACCTCTGTTTCCTGGAGCTGTTGGTAGCACATCCAAGGCCTTCATGGTCTCTTGGTGCTTGAAGCCCAGTTTCCAGGGTGGATGGACAATCTAAGCCTTGTGGAGATTGAAAGAGATGAGCCCTTTAGAGACGCTAAGTAAACATGTTTAACCATATTGAGTACAGTTGCATGGAGAAGCCCTTCAGCACATGTCTGTCCCCATCCCCTGCAGGTCCCCTCAGCCATAAGGCTATGAGGTGACTTCTAATGACTAGGAAAGGCAGTTTGGGAAAGAATGGACAACATAGAGTCAATAAAGGGTGACGATAAAGCATAGAGTTTCCCTGAAATATCACCAAGGAGCCACCTTTTAAACTTCTCAACCACTAGGCCCTACCCCATTAACATCTCAACCAAGACCACAAATCCTAGGCCTGACAGTAAAGGAGAGCACCCTTACAGGGGGGATGCTATTGCTAGCCCATTTTATTGCTTTAGAACTCCCCTAGATCTTGATACGTGAGTCCACGTGTATTCTTGGTTCCTTTTCTGTATTTCCCCACACTGCAGGTCTGTTGGCCACTTATTGGTTCATAGAGTAATGTGCATTCTATTTGCTTGCTTGCTTGCTTGATTGCTTGAGACAAGACCATAGTTTGTATCCCAGGTTAGGCTACAACTATATATACTCCCTATATAGCCAAGGCTGGTGTCAGACTCACACCAATCCTTCTTCTGAAGCCTCCTGGGTTCTAGGATTGCAGTTATGAACCGTCATAGCCATAGCTTAGATAGTAAAGTCTCCAGAGCTATGTAGACTAAAAGGCTCAGTGCCTCCGTGGTCTGATGGAGAGGTGGTGAAACTGTCAGGATGAAGAGATAGAGGGAGGGCTTTAACTTAATGGTGAGGTGCCCTCGAAGGGCATCATGGGGCCTCTTCCTCTTCCTCATTCTCTTTTGCTTCCTGGCAGTGATGAGAGTGGTTTGGCTCCACCCACCGCAGGTCCTGAAGTAAGAATACCACTCCACCTCAGACTGGAGCTGGAGGGGCAAGGACCCACATAATGTTTTCTCTTTACGGATTGTCTAAAGGTGTTTGTGACAGTAACAAAAAGCTAGAGAGCACACTTTCTGAGGACACACTCTGATTTTTCCTGTTAAGGAAAACATCTAGATCCAAGAGCAAGAAAATAACATTTATCCAATTAATTAGCAAGGCACCTGGCTTAACTTTCAAATCAATAGATCCCAATTATCACAACAAACAGGTTTAGCTGTTTGGTCTCACTCAGTGGAAGGAGTTTGACCAAAATAGCCCACAGCAACTTCCAATGGCTACTCTGGATATCTGAGGGTGAGCTCCCAGCTTTTTATTTAAACCCAGCAGTTCTCGTTAACTCCCTGAAGGAAATGAACTAAACTGCTCCCCTGACATGTAGTCTTGTTGTATTCCCGACTGGCTATGTGATTAGTAGGCTCAACGCAAGGATGAAAATGTGGGTGCCTTTCACAAAATGATTACAAATTTCAAAATGTCACCATTAAACCTATGGTGGAGACGTTCTGAACACTGGTCCTGTGTACAGGTCATGGGCTCACAGAATGAGCCCTGCTCAGAGTCATCAAGCAGCTTGCACCCCAACACGTGCAGAGTTCATCCTCTGAACCACACGTACTCTGCATGTAACTGGGCTGCACTTAGAACTCTGGCGGGCTAGGAACCCATAGCAGTGCTGGCCCAGTCACTAATTTGCTGACTTGGCATGCAGAGAGATTGTTCCAAGTTCTCAGGCCGCCTAAATCCCCAAATCACTCTACAGCCCAACATTGCTCACTGGACTAGCCTTTCTGCTCAGTGCTCATGTTGCCAGGAATAGCTGCGTGCTCTCAGCCATCTATCTGCTGCGCCTTGCCCATCACAGACCCCCTGATGCTTTGTGGGAAATAGGCCAGCCTGGTGACATGAGCGGGTGGCTCTCTAGTTCTTCCTGGCCTCCTTCTTGCCTCGGCTGTTCAGGTACAAAGGCACACCACACGCCTCACCTGCTAACCCTTTGGCTCTTTGGTTCTGCAGTGATCTTGGCTACACAAGCTAAGCTCATAAAAGACACACAGCCATGATTCTGGAAGGACTCTGAATTGGCCTTGACCTGCACATTAGGCAGCTGCTTGGCTCAGTCAGACAATGGGGTCCTCGGTCAGGCCAGGCATCAGTGTTGGGGAGTATAAAGATCATCTGAGGCCCCATGAAGTTTTGCACTTTAATTAATTGGATTAAACACTAGCAAAGGCAATGGGGAGATGATTTAGCCTTTGCGTTCATATTGTAAATGGAATGCTCAAGTTATTTTATCTATAACGCTATGTACTGTGAGCATTGTGTACCAGAATTGGTGGTTCTTTTTTCCCTCTGGAAATGAGAAGTAGGAGCGGAGTAAATTTCTTTTTAATGACAGCTCTTTTTTCAAGAGTCAAATAGCGCCATCAGACAGCTATTTTCAAAGCCTAATTTTGGCTGCTCCACTCTTCCCATTATAAACAAGATTCTCCTTTCTATAAGCTTGATTTTCAGCCCGTCAGAAGTGGTGATTCTGCTACAAAATTCTTCATCGACCTGAAGTTCCATTTTTCTCCCTTCCAGGACCGTCTCAAGCGAGTTGCTGATCCCTTATTAGTCTAAGGAGTCTCCTGAAGGAAGCCGTAGAAGCCTGACTTCTGGGGACTCCAGCGGAAATGGATTTAATGTCACAAAGTTCTCACATAATGCCTGCAAACTTTGGGGAATAAAGGAGGAGATCTCTAAGTCACCATTTGCTGCCCCATACTTCTGAAAAAATATATGTATGTATGTGTGTGTATGTGTGTGTATACATACATATATATATATATATATATATATATATATATATATATATATATATATATAATTTGAAAGTCTGTCAGTACTGATTATTTTCTTTTTAAAGGCCAGAAAACATTTAGTGGGACTCTTCTTTTCACAGAACTTTTCATCTAGCTTAAAACTTATTCTAGATCAATGACTTAAAAAGCAATTGATGGAAAGGGCACAAGCAGACTTCCAAGGGCTCTTGTGGGGGTCTCCTGTGCTCGGAGTTAGTCTGGTTATTTGTGGCATGCCTTTCCCCGCTGCAGCCTGGAAGGAGTGGGGACTCCTAGTCCCGAATCTTTTCCCTCTCTTTTGTTTCTGAGTTAAGTGAAAAAGAAAGCGCATTTAAGCTGGCCATCCTCTCAAGGCTTCTCACAGGCTTAAAGAAAGTATATCCACCAACCTTCCTGACGGGATGTTTTTCCATCGACTTGCACTTTTCTTCTTCAAACTTATCAGGAAGGGGAGCTGCGTCTGGAAATGGCCCCAATGCAATGCTCAGGGAATAGGAAAGGACTAAACCTGCAGTCCGAGGCTGTCCATCCATCTGTCCTGCTCCAGGACAGAGGGATCACTGAGTGCAAATGCAGTGTGTGAACTATTTCAAGATTAGGTGTCACAACATTTGCTCTGATGCTTCTCAATGGCCAATTACAGCTGTCCGTACAATTCATTTACCAAAAGCGCTGTGCTACATCTTGGTGCATAAACACTCATGACTAATTGGAAACAGCATTTCTAGAGTACCTTGCTGTGGATACACTGCTCTCTTATTATTATTGATTCCTGGCATCCTGCCCATCTAGCAGAGACCACTTTCTTTTGAACAGGGCTTAAATGTGATGGGCTCGCTCGCTCTGCTCCCTCCCGCTCCCACTAGCCTCCACAACGCAGCTGACCACTCAACCATTTTCTTTACCCTCTGCCGCCATCTGTTCTGGCTTTTTTGTTTGTATCCTGTGACTCAAAAATTCTGTCTGTGGGAAACTATACGATTACCCAGTCCTCTGAAAACATGCCTTCAAAGCTCACTTTGCATCCAGTTTGTAGAATTACTTATTTTAGTGAAGTTAGAAAGAGGGGGGAAGGGGGGAGTGGCATTGTAATTTCAAGCAGTTTCCTTGTTTGTTTATATTAAGGGGAAATTGTAATCAAATTAAGCCTAATGCTAAGTAGATGCAAGCATATACATCCGTGCACTCAAAACACGGAGAGAGGTACAGCACAGTTGATGGGCAAGTCTAGATATTGTAGTTGGAGGCCTTTCTTTCTGTGTCCCCTCATTTATATCTGAAACACTTATCACTTAAATAAACAGGAAAAAAAAGTATCCCTAAATACCATTAAGCAGTGTTTTTCTTACAGGATCTCTTTTCTAGATTAAA
Source organism: Acomys minous (assembly GCF_964271855.1). Classification (NCBI taxonomy): domain Eukaryota; kingdom Metazoa; phylum Chordata; class Mammalia; order Rodentia; family Muridae; genus Acomys; species Acomys minous. The sequence goes on along the minus strand of NC_140486.1, from coordinate 88,315,873 downwards.
AAAAGAGATTATCGTGGAAATCAGATGTCTGAACATTATTTTTTTTTCTCCTGTGTGGTGGGATAAGTGAGTTAGCTGGAAGTAAGAGTCATGAGAACAAATTCTCATCTATATTCCTAGCAGTCACCTGCCAATTGGCTTTAGACTTTCCAGGGCTATCTTTCCCTCCCTCATCAGACCACTGAGGTACAGTTGCCTCCCAATGCCTCCTTCTGTCTGCTGGCAAAGTTATGCTACCAAACAAATGAGGCAAAAATGACTCCAGGGCATAGAAATGTTTCCCCATGGTTCCAGCTGAACCCTCAAAAATATAACACTGTTGTGTTTAAGGACTCACGCTGTTTGCTTGTTTGTTTGTAAAGAAAATGATAACGGAATAAGAAGTAACCGCTTGAAAAATGAGGACATGAACACTCCATGGAAATTCTGAATAAGTCAAAAGTCCCTCCTGTTTGTAAGATTATATGGGCGGGGGGAAACCCAGCACGGAATATACCATACTAAAGTTGTAATGAAGTCTGCGTGCTTTCTCATTTGTGGAGAGAAAAACAAGCATGTGATAGATTTGAGTGCCAAAGGGACTAATTTCACAAACGGCAGAGTGTTCGCACTCTTTCAAACAAGACTCAGAAATCAGAATCCTTTGTTGACTGGGAACTGTAGGATGGAGAACTGTGGGGGCAAAAACACTGTCCAAGTTTAACTCCATCATAAAGAAAGCCATTACTATATCAACAGAAACCTCTTCCGGAGGGAATTAATTCTTGAAGCATTTATATTTTATAGGCAGTTAGGAAGATCTTGATAGCACCACATACCTAGAAACATAAGTACTATCCATTACTAGAAAAGAAGCTCAAATGAAGCCTTTGGCCCTAAAAGAATGGTTTTCTTTTAGGCCAAATTTCAACCACTAGGAAGAGCTGTCATTTCAAGCCCTCGTTATCTACATCCTTTCATTTCTGGGCATTTAAACACAACCCAAAGATCTCCCAATGTGACAAACATGTCTAGGAAGCAACCTAAAGACAGGAATGCTGACAGAAGGTGGGGAGACAGAGAGATGAGTGAAAAGTGGGTTGCCATGGTCTTCAAGGATGCTTTCTCCCACTCCATATCAGAACCCAGTGAAGCAGCATGCTCCCAACAATTAGTGAGCATTGAATATCTTTCACGAGTTTTGATGGGCACTACAGTAAATAGCAGAAAAAGCAAAGTACTGCTCCTTCCTTCAAAACATTAAGGATGTGGGAGAGAGACAAGAGTATGTGTCAAAGACGATGACGCCACCAGAAACAATCCTAAGCAAGCCCTGCAGTCAACCCCCTTGATGCGCAGTCTGAAGAGTTACTGCGATAAGTGCTGAACATTTCTGAAACGTCACTGGGCGCAGGAGACAGAGAAGTTTAACCATGCAGCTAATGCATGCCGGGGGAGCGTGCCCCCTGTCCCCACTGTCACTTTATGCCACTACCCCCACTCTACCAGATGAGGAAGCAGGGGCTCTGGGCTGTACTAGAGGCTTCAAGAAGGGAAACTAGTGAGATGTGGGGATGTAGCTCAGTCATCAGAGCGCTGGAGTAGCACACATGTAGCCCTGGGTTTGATATCTAGTACAACATAAATCAGGCGTAGCAGGCTAAGAAAGTAGAGGCAGGAGAATAAGGCAGGAGAATATTATATATAAAGCCAGCCTGGGATGCATGAGACCATGTCTACAAAAAGAAGGAGGAGGAGGAGAGAGAGAGAGAGAGAGAGAGAGAGAGAGAGAGAGAGAGAGAGAGAGAGAGAGAGAGGTGGGAGAAAAGGAGAGAAAATAGAAACCAAGAAATTATTTTTGTTCATACTTTTGTCTTTCCTCCCTGCTCTCTTTCTGTTAAACCCAAGGAGAGAGGTCTTTTTCTTCCCTGGACAACCCATATCTTCTATGCTACACAATGTGCCCTGTGAATCTAAAATAGATAAGTGAATCCACAGAAGACTAGAGAGCCTATGTGGACTGGTATAGAGGAAGAGTTCAAAGGTGTTTCCATGGAAAAAGCAGCCTAAAGATAGAAATGCTGAAGGAAGGTGGAGGCAGAGACAGAGGCAGAGAGGTAGGGAATGAGTTGTCATGGTCTCCAAGAATGCTTTCTCCCATCTACATCCTCAAGCGAGTCCATTGCAAAGATTTAACTGTGTCTCAGTGACTTTTAATGTTGGGCCAATGTTTCTGGATTTTGGCCTGTCGTTGAGCTGGGGTCATCAAGAGTGGAGATTGCCAAATTTCTCATCACTTGGCAGTTGGTGATAGAATGAGACCGTCAACGCTTTACAGGAAGAGAAAACTTGTGTGTAGGCTGCACAAAGGAAGACACTTGGCTCGTAGCTATGAAAGCGAGTGGCCGGAAGTACGCCGGAACCTTCTCTTTGGCGTGACACAATAGCCTGTGAAAGTAAAGCAAATGGAAGGAACAGGGTGTATTCTTTTCCAGCATGAAAGATGGGGATTGAACTCAGGAAAGGCAAATGCAGCCGTGGCCAAACATATTTCAATCACGTGCAGTGACAGAGCTGTCCGTACCATGTCAGGCTGTGAGAGGCGAAGTCACTCTCCCACCAGAATGGGCCTCACATGTTGGAGAACTCATTTAGCCGAATTAGGTTGGCAATCCATTTCGTTTTGAGTCGGTGAGACCATACAGATACAATTACAAATATCAGTTTTCATTATTGTATTTGCAGATGTAAGTGGCATATTTATATCCTGCCTGCACAAGAGCCTGATTAACAGCTCCTGAAAATTGGATTGGGGCGCTGAGAAACGGACGGTCGCGCCATGCGCAGCCGTGGTCGGGGTGGGTGTCATAACCCAGCTACTCTCATCAGCACCACTACCCCCCCATACCCTTGCTGCTTTCTTTCAGCTCTTTTTCTTGACAGCGAAGAATGCTGACAGCCCCACTGAATTCCCTAAACTCCGATTTTCTATCACACCAAAAGATGACAAATGAGGTTTTCACTCCTGTTGATGAGCACATCACGAAAATGACATAATGGTGTAATTTTTCGCCCCAAGACAAGGGGGAAAAATGTATTGGAAATCACTGTGTTCATGTTTTTGTTCCCTTTCCACCTTCATCTGACCATAGTTGTCACTCAGAGACTCTAAATAGAAGCAGAAATGGATGCTGCTGTTGAGTGGCTGACTTGGTGTACACCTATGACAAGGTCATACCCGTCACAGTGGCTGGGACATGCTTTTCTTATGAGAGGGGTTATCCCAGGAATGTTTTACAGACTGCTAACTGACATCTCTGAAATTGAATACGACATCCCAAATGACATTTCTTGGGAAGAGATCTTGACAGACACGTATCTAGAGAAATTACTCCTTCCATGTATGCAGGACTCAATGTACACGCAGTCTCTTCAGACTTTGCAATATTGCTTTTTAGCCATTTTTAGACAGTGGGCCCAAATTGACCTGGTAAGCTATCCAGGTGAAATGCTTAAATTGAAGAAGAGCATCAAGGTAAACAGTTTGTTTGGGGTTTTTCATTTCTTATTAAATCTTGTGGAAGACAGTGCAGTGCTGGCCACTGAAAGCACTATTTAAACTGGGCCACATTTCAGGAGCGTGAAGACACTGCTGAGCAGGAAGGTCTTAGCTTTCACCACCAAGGTGAGGAAGAAAAATGACAGATAATTAAAATGTCTTGTATTTCCTAACTCCAGTCAACAGGTCTGTTGTGGACATGAGGCCATGGCTCAGTGGAAGAATGCCTGCCTAAAATGGACAAGGCTCTGAGTGTGGTGCCCACTGCTATTAAGAAAGAAAAAAGAAAAGAAGGAAGGAAAGAAGGAAGAAAAGAGGAGAAAGAAGAATGAAAACATTTGCTGTCAGGGCTCTTTGGCACAATTTTATTCTAAGCCTCTACAGTCCCCTGAACAGCAAAGGTACTCAGAACCAAAGTTACCACCCGGATAAGCAAGTTACCCCACTGTCTCAGTCTACCACCTCTTTAGTTTAGTAAAAGATGAGTCAGTCCAATGGGCTTGGGCTCTGTGTGTTTCAGTTTTATACTATGAGGGGGCTTTAGGAATGTACAATCCACCTCCCACACTCTCACCTGGCACCCACACTCAGACAAGGTTCTACACTGTTGCACAACTGAAATGGTTTCCAGTCTCTAGGCTTTGCATGGCTGATTCATTCTGTAATATTAAATGCATGAAAGCCGTGGCCTCATATTATATGTGTGAAAACCCATGAAAGGCTTAGAAGAATAGTTTTAGGCCATCCTTTATACTCACACAATCCCTCTGCTTAGAGACCTGCTGGCATTTTTTTTAAATATTAATAAACCGAACTATAGTTGAATTCCTGGCTTGCTTAGCACTGACCAAACTAAATTCCATAGCTCAATCTGCAGGGCCACTTTTATAGAAATAAGACTTAGGATTTCTTCGTGGTAAGAATCCATGCGTGACTGGCCTCTCTGGAACCTACATCCTTGGGAAGTGTGCCTTCCCACGCTGACACTGGGCAAGGTCTTACAGCTTAATTTGTCCAGTGGAACAATAACAAACTTGACATGTACAGAGATCTGGCAAGGCTTCTGGGCTCTGTTGCTCCCCCAAGCCTCTGTCATCACTGTGATTGCATAACCAGGCTGGCTGGCCGGAGCAATGTGTGAGAGACATAGCGGTAAGCTGATTGGCCCAGCCAACATCCAGCACATCTGCGGTTCAGTTCAAATGGCTGCATCCTCAGCTGGTAGCCATCTCAGACCCGAGTACCATCCCTTAGTCCAGCCTCCCAGCACACTCACCTTCGACCCAGCCTCATTAACCAGCTTCAGCAACATGAGCGATGAATGTGAATTGGTGTATGCCACCAAGTTGTTTGGTTGTCACACATCATTTCTTTTGCAGTAAATGGTTCCTAATTCTGGACACACACTGGAGTTTTGGTACAAATTTCATACGGGGATGGGTGTTGTGGCTTATAAGTGTAATCATAGGCCTTGGGAGGCAGGGGCAGGAGGATCAAGGATTCAAAGACAGACTAGGCTACACAGTGAATTCAAGGCCAGCCTGGAGTGAGACTCGATCTCACTCCATTTAACAGCATACTGTTTTCAAGGAATTTGAATGTGGAGGGGATCACTCAGGAGTTGGAGACTAGGTGAAGGGCAGTCTGAGCTACATAGTGAGAACTTGTCTTAGAAAAAGAAATATCATGGACTGGCACACAGCTTTGCAATAGAGTGCTTGCCTAGCATGTACAAGATACTGGGTTTACACCTTAGCACTGCATAGATAGATAGATAGATAGATAGATAGATAGATAGATAGATAGACAGATAGATAGATAGATACATAGATAGATACATAGATACATAGATAAATGATAGATAGATAGATAGATAGATAGATAGATAGATAGATAGATAGACAGATAGATAGACAGACAGACAGATAGGGTGGATGGATGGGTGGGTAGTTAGAAAGATAAATAGACAGATGTTTATGGGAAAGATTCACATAGAACAGTATAAATTTATAGCAAGAAAATGCTTTGGAGACTTTGCTTAATAGTAGTTTTCAAACTTTACAACAGAAAGCCATTTATCAGGAAGTTGTATCTAGAGTCATGGTGTGTAAAATGAATCAAAGCTGGTTAAAGTGTGCACATGAAAAAGTCACTTGACATACACTCTACCCATCAGCCATCCAGACACACCTACTCAGTGCAGGTGAACACCGTGGTTATAGTTTGGAAAGTATTCCTAATGTTATCAAGGAAACCAAGACCTTAAAGGATTTAAGCAAGTTGTTCAGTCATGGAGTGAGTGAATCCTATAGCCGGGACCAGAAGCCAGCATTCCTTTCAGATGCTCAAGGAGAGAGAGAGAGAGAAGAAGAAGAAGAAGAAGAAGAAGAAGAAGAAGAAGAGGAGGAGGAGGAGGAGGAGGAGGAGGAGGAGGAAGAGGAGGAGGAGGAGGAAGAGGAGGAGGAGGAGAAGAGAAGAGAAGAGAAGAGAAGAGAAGAGAAGAGAAGAGAGAGAGAGAGAGAGAGAAGAGAGAGAGGTGGGAGACAGCACTCAATGTGACCATTTTCCAAATCCCTCTGCAGTAACTCACTCCCTCCCAGAAGACTACACAGCCAGAGCCCAGAGCCATCTCCTTTTCACCTTCTAGCCCCTCCTGGTCAGCTCCATGACACCTGTTCTGGACACTGTTAGGAGACAGGCTGTGAGCCAACATGAAAAAGCACCTTCCTATTGGGATATATAACCATACACAGCTGGCTACAACATGTGGGCTGCACTGATTCCAACATCACCACTCCGTTCTTTCTCACAGGTCTCTCTCTCTCTCTCTCTCTCTCTCTCTCTCTCTCTCTCTCTCTCTCTCTCTCTCTCTCTCTCTCTCTCTCTCTCCTCCAGTCAGCCTTTCTTTCCCTCCCACATCTGAAGTGCTCTGTTACTTCTCAAAACATAACCTCTGCTATTCACTTTTCCCTTTTACATCCTCCCCTTGATGCTCGTGAGAAGGTCTCCTGCTACTGCTGTCCAGCATCCTCACAGAGATCCCTTTCCTCATGCTGCCCTCACAGGCCAGTTGCTTCTACTCTTGACTACAGCTCTATTTCACTGGCGCCGCTCCCCCCCCCCCCATGTAGACAGTACATTAGTATACAAAGCCCTGTGTTGCGGTACCGAATCTCTTTTGATCATCCATTTTTTTTTCTTTAGGGATCTTTGAAGAATTCCAATCAGGTGTTAACCTACGAAACCTCTTTCTGAGCTTTCACCTCCCGAGAGAACCTCATCACAGCTCTAGGAGGAAAATTCCAACCCAGGCATGGCTGCCCTTGACACTGTTTCCACTCATTTTCAAAGACTCAAAACAATGAATTCTAACATCTTGACAGTAAGTTTTATGTATGCTGAAATTTTCTAGAATCATTTTTGGGGTGTCCTGTTTAAAACCAAGTAGAAAATCACAAAAGAAACAGTTTGCCACTGTAATATTAAGTCTTTGAGGCCAAAAAATGTAGCAATTCTACAGAAAAGATTCCCAAGTTGGGGAGGGGTGGCAAGATTTAAAGTGCTCTCCTCACCTGCTTCTCTCCTTATTTCAACTACACCAAGAATGAATAATTGGCACAAGCCTGTACTCACAGCGAATGGGGAAACTGAGCTGGGCTGACCACAAGTTCAAGTTTGTCTAGGCTGCGCAGTGAGTTCTAGGCTAGAACAGACATCTTAGTGAGAGCCTTAAGGAAGCTGATGGCGCAGCTCAGAGGTAGAGAACTTGCCTAGCGTGGGAGAGGTGTTATACTCCACAGCACACCCCCCCCTCCCTAACGCTGCAAAGAGAGAAGAGAGAGAAAGAGAAAGCTAGAGTTTGGGAGAAGACAGAAAGATCACATCTTATATCTATTCTGCAGGCAGGGTAGGGGAAGAAGACATTAATTAACATGGGATTAGAGACTGAATGAAAATTATAACTGTGAGGGAATCTGATGGGTAAGCCAAGGTGTTCATGCTTTATCATTTCCTCTTTGTCATTAAGAAAAAGGAAGATACCATTCGTTCTGCCTGTAGGTGTTTGCGTTCTCATTTCTCTTCATCCGAAAACAGTCATTTATGATCATTTGCTCAGTGTTCTAGTTTCAACGTGGATCGTTTTTTTTGATACTCAATGAATTTCCATTATGAACAGTTATTAATATAGCAATATATCCTATTAAAACAATAGGAGTAATTTTAGGAATCCAAAGCCAGTTTTGCACCATCTCTGAAATCCTAACTCTGAAATCAGCTTGTGCACTCCTAAATATGAGCACACATCTGAGAGTAGGTGTGAGGTGTAGGAAAAACTTAGGTCTGAAAGAAATCCACTACAAAAAACCCACCTCTTCATCTGAACACAGAAAGGAAGGCTACAACCCACCACTTCACTGCACTGCGACAGCCAAGCTGTCTGTCATTGTTACCTGCGGTGTGTCATCGCGGTGTGTCACTATTTGCTTACCCTTGCTTTTACGCCCAAAGAGCTATATGAAGAGGCAGGAACACCTCCACTTCTCCCTAAATATAGAAAAACAAACGATGTTTAATCATGTGCATAACCCCCACATAGCACTTTCTAGAATCTCTAAATGCTAGCTGTTCTCAGCAATGTACTAGCTGGAAGTGTCCCTGTATGTGTGTTGGGGGCGGGGTGCGAAGCAGGCAGTTGTAAGTCGCATCTTTAAAACTGTCAAAAATGGTTAAGAAATATGAAAAATTATAAATCTAAGTATATAAAAATGTAAATCTTGTACCCAGGCTAAAGGATCACGTGATCGGTTGTAGTAGCGTCAGAGTTATAGATTAGACAGGAAACTAGACTTGAGGAGCCAAATGCTACCTTGTCTGTCCACTTTACTAATGGAAGACACAGTCACAAAAACACACAAGTTGTTCTCATTTCGTGCCAGGGTGTTTACTCTCCTTGGTGCTACAGAATCGAAGCTGGAATCTGCAGAGACCGTAATTGTCAAGGCTTCTTCAGGCAACTCCCAATTGCTGTGAGAAAATAGGCTTCCAGCAAACTCAGTGTGGCTCCGCCCCGATTCCTGTTAGAAGACAGCAGCCTTGGGGGCATCAGAGAGGACACTTTGACCCTCTCTCTACCCCCTCCCAAATCAGGCTGATCTCTCAGGAGGAGAGCCATTTCTCATACCTTCTTGTTGGCTAAAATACGAATACGGCGTATACTTAATAATTCTCAGCGTTCCTGTATCAGTGCAAATATATTTTCACTCCAACCATAATTCAAAATGCTGGTTAGAGCAATATGGTGACTGGAGCCTTCTCTAAATATTTTTGAATAAATGAATAAGTAAACGTGTTCCTAGGAAATTTAATCAGGTCATGAATCAGAGAGTGCAAAATATTTATGGTTTTAAAGTGTACAAAGGTTACTAGAAGTTGAAGAAATGAAGTGGAAATAGGCACAAAGATTTCCTTTGAGCTCAGGGAGGGTGAGGAGAGTGAGCAAGGTGCTTACAGTTTAGTGTGGGACCAAGATTTGGCTTTGAGCTGGACAAGGACAAACAGAAGCATTTGAGAGGACATCTTTGGCCCGTTAGTGCACTCAAGCCATTCGACTTTCTATGATTTATAAGGAGTTAATCTCACTTTTAATATGAGCACTTTATTATAAAAGAGCTTTGCCCCTAGGGATTTGTTAATTGAGATGTCACCATATTCCCGGCGGTTGTGAATCTTCCTCCCTGGAGAACAGAGATGACCTTTGGAGAGCCAGCCAAGAGTCATTTAGCACCAAGCAAGGTGGGCAAAGCAGGAGATCCAGCCGAATAAGAGAGTCCAGGGGCAAAACGAGGGAGACCATAAAGCAGAAGTGATCCCTTCATAGGCTCCAAAACCCGTGCTGAAAGTGACTCCTGAGGACTCCCACATGCCTGGGGCAGCAGCTTCAAAATAAATACATCATCTCCCAGGGTGAGTCTTTCAAAGGAGACTCTTCATCTGCCCGCCAGCGTGTGAATGCAGTCATACTATGGCAAATCCACAATCTCAAGACAGATGCCTGGCTCCTTCCTTATGTATTTTGGTGGTGTCCACTCTGCTGAGTTCACCTAATACTAACATTCTTGCCCCACATCCAACCTCTAGGCCCAGCCAAGGTTGCAAACCAGTGTTCCAGCCCAGTCCAGTGAGCTCCCCAGATCCTTCCCCGCCTGTACCCTCCCCAACACCCACAGCTAGCCTAGGTCACACATGCTGTGTGCCACCCAGTCTGGTGTGTTCCAAGGACCTTAGGGAACATGCACCCTTTGCAACCTCCAGGCTTGGTCCTGTTTGCACATCCTGCGGTCTGGTGTAGTCTGGTGAGTTCCCAGATCCTATCCATCCACGCCTTCACCATGTCTAACCTTATAGGCCTAGTCAGGATCACGAGTTTGTGTACCAGCTGAGTCTGGTGAAAAATCCTCACAACCTTGCTTGCCCTGCATCATTCCTGACCTGGATCACATGGCCCTGTCTGCTGTATTAGCCTGGTGGAAACCAAGCCCACCCATGCCATCCCCACACTCACAGCAATAGCTCAGGTAGCACAGCTCACACAACAACCCAGATTCAGCCATTTTTTCCCTTCTCATGCTTCCTTGCTTACCACTGAATCGGAATCAGCCCTGTTCCTCCAAACGCAAATCAACGTCCAGCATCTAAAGCACTGAAGAGCTAGATCCTCATACCTGGTCTGAAATCAACCAAGCTTTGGCAATATATACGTGTATATATATATATATGTGTGTGTGTACATGTAGGTGTGTGTGTGGGTGCATATGCATGTGTGTGTGTGTGTATGTGATATATTATATTGTTAGAGAGCATAGGGACGTTTTAGTTACGTTTGAAAGATCTGTTTTATGCCACCTGTGACATGCTAAGCAGATTCTAAACTTTTAGACAGAAAACAGGTAAAAGGTAATTTATGATTTACGCATATAAAATAATTTTGATATTGACATTTTTCTTATGGGCAAAACTGAACACAGTGACTCAAATACGTGATCATACCACAAATAGTTTTCTTTTCGTTCATTAGGAATTCTCATCCCTTCCAGATAGTACCCAAAGCATCTAGGCTGTTATCTTATTGTGACAAGTATACACATTTTTGATAAATCAAATCCTCTAATATTATATCGTTGATATATTTGAAAAAAAAATAGAAGTATATAACACTCAGGGATCTGAGGCAAGAGGATTACAAATTTGAAGCTGGCCTGGGCTATATAGTAGTAAGACCCTGTCTTAAACAAAAGACAATAATATACGGGGCATATTTATGCTGGAAGATGACCCATCATTTATCTGAAAGGCAAGTTGAAGTAGCTGCCCTACATTGTATATGGAAAGGTCGCAAAAGAGCTCTAAAAGTGGGGCAGTCAGTGAACTCTTCTCTAGTGGGATCTCTGAGCTTCCTCCAGTGGGGATCTGTGGGGTCTCCAACATCCTCAGAATGTCACACACAGATGTGTCTAGGTGGCCCCAGGGAAGGAAGACAGAGGCTGTGCAGGTGTTGTTCCTGAGAGTTGGGGGGCTGGAGGAGCTGGGGAGGGGGGAGGTGAGAGGGACAGAGAAGCTCCTGAGGCCCTGGGTGTGGGATACTGTGTGTATAAAAGAACTGAAATGGAGAAGAAAGGGGATATTTTTTCCCATGCATGGCTGTAGATTATGAATTGGATTCCCTTTAATGTTCCTTGAGAGAGCAAGTCAAGATTAAAATTGCTTTTTAAATTACTTTCAGTTAACTGGATTGTGTGTCTTTCAGTGATACTGCACAAAGATTAAGTCATAAATCCTCGGGGATTTATTTGAGTTGCAAACAGTGTAATTTTTTCCTGTTTTTCCTTCTCTCCAGTTCCCTATGGTGGAATCTGCTGCTGAGTTGCCACCCGTGAGGCCATTGCCAGGAAGCTACCAGGCAGCTGCTGAGACCAGATGTGTGACCTCTCCACCTCCCCCAAGTCCAACTGAGCTTCTCCGGCTCAGTTCTGCTAGGGACCAGACAACATCCAGGGAGCACGGAGTGTTACCTAAACACTCTCCTCATGCATATGTGTGTGCCAAATGTGTGTGCTCAGGAGGTTGTGGATGGTAAGTTATTTGTGGCAAGGATTAGAATTGGTTGGCAATATGTTATTAGTGAGAAACAATCAAGATAAGAGTCAAGAGAGGAGGGAGGTATGTCTGAGAGTCCTGGGCTCTTTAAATAACAGAATCCAATGAGCCTGTTCCCTCCCAGGCCAGGGAACATAATCAATGGATTTCTTAGGGATCAATTCACCTGCTAGTGACAGTCTGGCTTTTTCGAAAAGATAGCCTATGATCGCTCCTGTATCAAAGTCTATTCTGGCTCTTGTTTCTCTCTGTGAATTGCGCCAAAGCAGCTACTAAATTAGCCAAGTGATTGACCCTGTGGCTTTTATTCTTAGTTTATTTCAGAGGTTTCTGTTCTGTCCTGTTTCACCTCTCCCCGTGGCAGTTGCACCGATTTCTTGGAAGTGGTGTTTGCCTTGTACCACAATGAATGCTTGCTTGTAAAAGCACCGCTCTGAGAGAGAGCTCTCATGCTCTTCTGAGAACACACCGGTGGTATTCTTTCTATGTCCTTTGCTCTCTCTTAGATTTCTTTTCCCATTGATCCTCCTCCCTTTTTTTTTCCTTCTAAGAAATGTGTGTTTGACATTTACTGAAATTCCATATACTAAACCAGAAATGCCAGATGCTCTTCTTGCCATCAATAAACTCTCACTCTTGCCTTAAAAGTTAACAGGAAACAATTATTGTGACAGAGTAATTTGCAACCACGATAGGACTTTGTGAATTGGCAAAGAATTTTCATCGACACCAGTAGGTGCTTAAGAAAGAGGCTATTTTTGTTTCTAAATTCACACCTTCTTTATAAACTCAATTTTCAGAGGGAGAAAGTGATTCTTCCACGAGCATGCCTAGTTCTTGAGTTGTGTCTCTTCCCTCTCTGCAGAGGCAGTGGCGCTCGCGGGGTGAAGGGAGCAAGCATCTCCCCACTCTGCAGTCCTGATGGCTATCCCTCCCCAACAGGTTTATGCACCATCTTTACAAAGGCTTACATTCTCTGAAAGGAGAGGCTGCCTGGCCAGTGAGAGTTCTGCAGTATCACGTGTGTCCCAGGAAGGGATTTTTAGCACTTAGCACTGTCCTTGGCCCCCATTCGCTGATGGTTCATATGCACCACAGAATGGAGTTTTCTGACCTGAAGACAATGGACAATGGAACTGGGGAGAAAACAAATGAATGTGACTAGTTGACCAAGCCTTAGAGCAGGGAAGGAGTCCACAGATTGCCTTTGGTCCCTACATTCACCATGGCCTACATAACCATCTGTGAATAAAGGAAAAGTTAAAGAAGGTTCATCAAATTCATAGATGGTTCAAAGATAAGAGGAATATGGAAAAATGACTATCAGAATTCTAAATGTTTTTGACAGGCAAGAGCAATAATGAGCTGACTAAAACGATCAGCTTTAACAGGGATAAATAAAATGATCTTGCAATTGGGCTAAAAAAAATCTAATTGTATATAGGCAAGGGAAGAGAAATCTAGCTTAGCAGCCTTTGACATTTAGTCCATAGAAGATTCAGTGTTTTCTAGATCTGTCTTCTTTTTAAAAAATGAAGCTAAGGATGAGACAGGGATGAAACCCACTGGGAAAGCGAGGGGGCAGGGGCGGGGGGGGAAGTTGGCAGCAGCAAAGGTAGCTGGGACATAGTTTAAACTACTATCAAGTAAAACCATTCAGCGCAAAATCCACAGATGGCAACTCGCCCCATGGCTGTCCCCTAACTGGGTTCTCCAGAAGGAAAAGCAAGGGACAAGAATAAAGGTACTGAAGATGCAGTCAGCACAGCGTGTGGCCTCACACCGGCCCTGTGCCTGGGCAACCAGGAAGGAATGTAGACCAAGTTGCCTAGCAAACAGGCTGCTCTGGAGAGGGTGGAGAATGGGGGGGAGGCTAGCAATTCACCTGGCTGCTTTCCTATTGGGCAAGATCCAAACAGAAGTGCCAACACTATCTGGGTGCTCTCTCTGGCCTCTCCCACTGGCCAGTCATGAGACCAGCACTGGTGTGACTTTACCCAATTTCAGAAGGAGCTATCTTCTTCGATTATAGCTGAGGAGAAGCATCCCGGCACAGCTGAGGTACCCACCGAGAATAGCAGTCAAGCTAGTCAAGAGACACTGAAAGCACAGAGAGCTTTTGTTCAACTCTTTTTACCTGTTTTCCAACATGTAGAATATGGGCAGGTGGCCCAACGAGAGCCACAGGGGGCTAGAAAAGAAAAATCAACAAGATACCTTTTTTTTTAAAAAAAGCTGCTGTCATTTTAAGCCATACGTAGCCATAATGGCTTTCCTGTCACAGGCAGAGAATATGAAAGACCCAGAGTTATTTAGTCATTAACATTGCAGCATTTATTGCCTGTGTTCTTTCCAAAAGCCAATAAAAATGTTTTAGGCCTTCAGAAGATTTACTATTTACGAAATATAAAGCTGATAAACTGAAATTAATAAATGCTTAATTAAACATCTACAAAGTGTAACAAGATGTCAACTGCGTTATTTGTTGCACTCAGCGTTCATAAAATTTCATTACATTTGAAAATAATTTGTACGTTAGATGTTTACATTTTGCAAGAATTCCTGACTACGCACGATGCTTGTACCAAGGAAATCATTGCCTATCATAAAGTAAACGAGTTACTCATAAATTTTTCTTCAAAAGTGAATGATTTTTAAAATCCTTCCAAAAGCCTTATGACAGAAAGCAACTCCTGTGAGCCAATAATGGCTTTACTGTGTTGTGCATAATGTAGTGGAATATCCAAAAGGGGGGTGACCACTAAGACCTGCTGCTGTCCTGCGGGGGCCAGCCCTCTCCAGTATGAGCAAAGCAGATCCCGGGGCTACCTTTATATCCCAGAGCTGCCTCTCAGGAAGGGAAGGCTCACACTGTGAGACTTTGAATCTTTACTTCCCGGGTATTAGCTAGTCAAAGCAAAGTAAGCGACTTCGTCTCTCCGTGCCACAGTTCTGCACAGCTAACATGGGGCTGATAATGTCTGTCGCACTGGTTATGGATAACGTAGAATACTAACGACAGGTTCTAGCCCAGGGTCTAACCCACATCAGAGCCTCGAAGCTTACCATTAGTAACAGCGAGTCATTGCAGAGTCTGGGGAAAAAGAAGCAAGCTGAGAAACCAACTCTATTTTACATCAAGTGAGAAGAACTGAGGGATTTTTAGGTTGGAAGGGAGACACTGACCCTTACGTCCTGAAGATGCTTTCCTTGCAGATGTATATGTATTCAACATTAAATGTAACGCGGCATAAAATGTGAATAGAATGCAATGGGTTAGTGAACAAATTCATCGGCCAAAGATGGCTAGATGCTAATGCGTAATAGGCTATAAGGTTTGAATTTGTACTCTTGGCTCCGGAGGACAGAGCCAGAGCCAGCAGTTCAGAGCTGTAACGGAAGCAGATGTCTCCTGTTTTAAGGGATAACTCCATTGAACTAGAAAGGCAAAAACTGGATCGGCCTTCCTCACCGAGAGGGTGCACTGTGAACAAACTGAGGTGAAGGCTGTGGGTGGAGCACACTCACAGCAGTACCCAAGACTCTTCCAACAGCTGCCACCTTTCTGTCACCATTTGGGTCACCAACAGCTGGAGTGTCAGCACATTCTTAGCCAACAGCATGTTCCCAATGGGAAAACACTGCTGCTACACGGTGGGCGTTTCCTTCAGCTAAATGTGCGGTGCCGGGCGCAATTGTCTTGCTGGGTGTGCAGAAAGCTCTTCCTGTTTGTCCTGTTGCTTTCTGTTCTGTCGTGACTATGTAGGAGAACTGGGAGGAGGAGAAAGAAGGTGGGAAAGGAGGAAACATCCAATAAAATATATTAGCTAAAAGTTAAAGAGGAAAAGAGAAGATTAAAAAGAAAAGAATACTTTGTCCTAACTGCATTACATCCACAAACTCTTTAAGTAGAGTTCACTATAAATGCTGCTTGAATGAAGTAGTAAGGTGTTAAAATATTTTGAACAGTGGTTACTTCGCACCAGATACTAAAAAGCCAACGTAGTTGGACATAGGGGCATACATCTTTAACGCTAGCACTTAGGAGGTAGAGGAAGGCAGGCCTCTGTGAGATCAAGACCAGCTGATCTACACAGCATGTTACAGACTAGCCAGGGCTACATAGACTGGCCCAGGTAATTCGGGTTTGTTTTTGTTGTTTTCTTTAATGCAGTGCATTTTTTAAATGCTATTTCTCTGCTGTTAGGAGATGCAGCGATTCTGAGAAGTGTGCTGGCTGTTCAACTTTTGGAAGGCTAAAGTTTCCACTTGGAGTCTTGCTTTGCTTCGTGTCGATTGCTGCTCAGTGCCTCCTTCTGGCTGCTTCATGTTGACAACTTCCTAGCTACTCCTGTGAAGGTCTATCATCACAAACAGGTTACTGACGCCCAGTGACCAAGGCCTGACACATAATTGCTGATTTAAAAGGCTGATCTGGGTGACGGCGTGTGATGTAGCTTCAAGGTTCTTTTCTCACCTGTGGCCACGCTTTCCTTTCCCTGATCAATGTGTCTCAGTTTCAACTAGTGAAAACGGAGATGTGGCCTTTGAGGGAAGGACTGTTGGAGACCTGTCATTTGTGTCTGTTTACGTGTTGCTAATGAAAAATGCACTAGGACAGCCACTATACCTCTTTTTCATAGGACCAGAGGCCGGTTTTGAAGCTGGGCATTGGCAGTATATAGACACATCTCAGAGCACTTTTATTTCCTCCAAGTCACTAAAAGCCAGACCTTTCTGCTTCTAGGAAACTGTGTTGTCTAATTCAGTGACTAATTCCGAAGCCCTAGGTCTTGAGACAGTGTGCTCTCTTCTTGCCTGACCTTGGAAAAAGAGAGAATTCTACCTCTTTATGTCTTCAGTCCTAATCTGGAACCCTAGAGTGAAAAATCCCTGCTGAGGTGAAGAACACAGGTCTGAGTGTGCTACAACAAAGCCCTCCCTATCTTTCAAGCCTACTCAAACTTTTCCACAGAACATCTGCCCCTGAACACCTGAACACCCTGAGCTGATTCCACCGAGAAATGCCCCTGGAGCTGTTTTTCCAGCAAGAAAGGGGGGGGGGGGGTTGTGCTGTGTCATCCCTCCTTCACCTGCTGTCCTCGGGGATGAGGCTGGCTGAGTTCAGGGTATGGTCCTAGTCTAGGAAGCAGCCTCTTTCCCCATTGTGCAAAGCTAATTGGCCCTTGTGGAAATTGGACCTATGCCCTTAGACTAATTAACACTACTGCCTATTAGCTCCAGCTGAACTAACTTCCGAAAACACACACTCATTTTATTTAGTAGATAGCAATTTGCATTTTTAAAAGATAGCCTGCCCATAGCTTCTGGCCACTAAATGTGCCTCAAATTCCACACACGCTCAAGGCAGCACGGACTTGGCACACATTCTGCCTCCTGGGGTATTAGGAGGGGCAGTTGGAGCAAGAAACTACCTGTTATGCCCTCTCTGTCACTAGCTTAAATGACCTTCCCGGAATAAGCGATTAGCCTCACAGGACCTGGTTTCTCTTCTGTAACGCTGGGGAGGTAGCCTAAAGGATCCCTAACCCCCATTCTCAGTGTGAAAAGCGGTGGTCTTTGCAACCGCATGCCCTGAGAACCTGGAGCTTCGCTGACAAATGGCAGCCCTCGCGCTGGCGCCGGTAGGGAAGACTCAGTTAATACGTGTGGCTCCCCTCCGTAAGCCGAGCATATAACTCTTAGTGAAAGTTAATGGGAATCAGAGACACCACCAGCAAAACAATCGATGCCCGCCCCTTTAACCCGTGACCTCAGGGTCTGTCATTCAGCCGCCTGCGTCCAGATGTCCTTCCATAACTCAGGAGACCTGAATAAACCCCCGAGCAAAACTAGCTGAGGAGAGGCCGATGCCAGGACTCAATGATCTTTTTCGGGGGGTGGGGAAGGGTGCGGGGGGGGGGGTACATTCCCATTGCAGGTTAAGTCCATGGTAGAGCAAAAGCAGCCAAGGCACACGCGGGGGAGGGGGGTGCGCGAGGGCGGAGGAGGTTGAGGAGGAAATAAATGCCTCATACCCCATCCTCAGCTGGCTCAAGCTTGGTGGCGCACTCTCCAACGAGCTGCACTGAAAGGGCTCTGCCAAGAGACTGCATAAGGTGCATCATCCCCATATGCCACCTCTACAACACAAGGGCAAGTTTGCCCTCTAGGTTGTTAGATCAAGTGGAACCGGTAATGAATTATGCATGAAGCCGTTATTTAACCAATGCGAATCAGTTTAGTTACATTTCTTGGTCTATTTGTAGACAGGGGACCGGCAACCGCCTAGCTGAGGGTGGTGCATCCCCCGAAGCTTTCTGGGCTGTTCTCTAGCAGTTAGTTCAGACGGCTGTGCGCACACCATGAGCACAGCCAAATCTGCTGCGGTTTTCCTTTCCTGCAGGGACCTGAAGCAGCGAACAGAAGAAGCAAGTGCTAAGGAGCCTTTCCTGCCTGGACACTATCTGGGCTTTTTCACTGCTCTCTGCATTCTCACCCTTGACCCCCTGGTGCTATCCAGTTCCCCCGTGTCAGGTCCCTCTGAAGGCTGTGATTTCCTCTCCTGACATGAAACAGGAAGGCGAGAAAGCTGCAGGCCAACCTTTGCTCTGAGAGCACCAGAGACTTATTAACAAAGGGGGCACATGACAGGGTGTGCTCCGGAAATATTGATAAAGTGAGAGAGAATGAGGAGAGAGAGAGAGAGAGAGAGAGAGAGAGAGAGAGAGAGAGAGAGAGAGAGAGAGAGAGGCCTTGTGAGGCCCACCTTCCCCTCATCACCCACGCAACACAACACCCCTTCCTCTCTCTCTGCCGTATGTCTGTTGAGATGTCAAGGAGGATCTTTTGGAATGGCTGGACCCAGTAGATAGCTGTACGCTTTGGCTTTTGTTCCGAGTTGGGAACCGAGATAAAGTCGCGATAAACTGATAAAATGGTGAAATAGTGAAACTTCCCTCGTGGAGCTCAATGACGAGTTGATCAATATAAAGGGCTTGGCACAAGGTAAATGTGCATGCAAGGCCTTGTTAATATGTTTGTGTTACTTATAAGAAGATCTAGGGGGAAAGCAAGCGCGATACCACAACAGGCCACTTCTCTTCTGAAGATTTCTAAAACTAACAGTCAAGAAGACACTCCCGAAGAACAGCAAGCTTGTGTTCTCCTGACCCCTTGCTCTTTGATTTTGCTCCATTCTTGCTAAAGTCATCTCTTGGCTACTAATCAGTTCTGTAGCTCAGGACAAGGGTAAGACTGTTCAAGTTTTGCTGCTTGCACTGATTTTTATTTTGAAATGTACCAAGGTCACAGCTACAGGGGAAGAAAAGCTGGGCCTAGGCCCCAGTCAGACGTTTACCAGCTTGTTAAGCGTGAACAGGTCCCTCAGTCTTTCTCAATGGTGGCTTCCTCGTGTGTAAAATATTTATCCTGACCACCTCCTGGCTTTGCCAAGAAAATCCACTGAGACGCTATAATATGAGAAGACACTGAGAAGAGAAAATTGCTATAGAAACAGAAGCATGGCCTGGATCTTTGAATTCATTTTATACACTGGTTAGTCCAACATACATGCCACGGCAAGTCCTCCTGATAGTAAAGATTTGTCAGGCGACATAGGGACCATTCCATTGGATCCAGTCATAACCGTCCCAGTATTTTTCTGTCTCAGAAACCCCAGGCTAGGCGTGAGAAGGAAGCTTAGCTGCGCGATACTCTTCGACAGCACCATTTGCTGACTCTGACGTCAGCCTTCTCCTTCCTCCCCGCTCAGTTTTATCACTCTATCGCGCTGCAAAGCTCTTTATGCTTCAGTGGGGGTTTTTATTCCGTGCCTTTAATGTAAAATGACAGGCAAATCTTCAGAAGGTTCAGTGTTAAGATCATGTCTTTTACATTCCTGCAGTCTCTGTTGTTTAGTTCAGCTTGTCAGGCTGTCAGATAAAGGCCCATGAAGCGTTCTACGGGAATTATTAATGAAGATTCGACTGTTTTTTTTCTTCTAGGAACGGATCACTTCACTTTTCATCTCGCTGGCATTTTACATTAACAAACTAAAAATAGCCACGAATACTTGAGAGGAGGAAATATCAATATTTGGCAGGGCGTTCTTTGCTTTCCAGTTGTTATATTTGGTTCTTTGCCTAGTTAGGACAAAGACAAATGAATCCGTTCTAATAGCATAATCCCCAAATCAGTATCACGGAGTCTTTGTTTAGTATAAGAACCAAATCTCACTTTCTGACACCTTCCTTGAAGCATGGGTCTGTCTCTGCCTGTCCTAGAGAACAGCCACCTTCTCATGAAATCTGGCAGGGGTGACTGCAGGAAAGTATTGCACCCTGAACTGCACCAGCCCAGTTGCTGCTTTTCTGCAGAGACAGCTGACTCTCTGCAGGCTGCCGGCTCATGATCCACGCTGCTTCTGTTTACGAGCAGGGACTGTCTGTGGCATGTTGCAGTTCCTTGCTCTGCAGAACCCATTGTGGTCCACCGTTATTAGAGCTTTCTTTCACAGACAGCGCCATGTGTGTCAGAATATCAGATGGATGAAGTTTGACATCTTTATTCATCTTCTATTTATGGGATGAACGTACAGTTAAAAGGTGGCTTGAGACCATCAAACCCACGTCTGGCTGTGACCTGAGAGGAATTTAACTTAGGTCTCCTGAGGTGAAGAGAGAAAAGAAGGAAAGAAATGAAGTGCCTGTTTCAATTTAATACTTTAGGGCTCTCTCTCTCTCTCTCTCTCCCTCTCCCTTTCTCTCTCAATCAAAAGGCTGAGACCTTCTTTGGCCCCCTGAAGTTTTAGGGTTTCAGATGCTTAGAGACACAATCTGTGCAATTTGGTGGCATCTGTTTTTTCCAGACAGTGTATTACCACTATAAAGTAGCCTAAACTGTGGGGTCCTCCCCGCTGGGGGACACTTCAAAAGCATTGTTTGAAGTCCCCTGATGCTGGCTGTGGGTGAGAGCGGTGACTGTTGCGTTTAGTTTATTAATTACTTTGAAGCACAAAAAGAAATGCTAATTTTCATCTAAATCCCTCAGCCCGGCTTCCTCCTTCAAGTTAACAGCCTTCAAACCTGGTTTGTTTTTGCTTCTGTCATCCGTGAGTAACTTTAGTTCCAAATATTGCTACGTTGTAGCTATTTAACACCTCTCAATTTGGGGTTGCTAACATGCCTTTCCAAAGAGAATGTTGCTGTTTTGTCCTAAAGGAAACAAAACTTCGAGATTCTAGCAAATCAGCTCTCCCAAATTTCTCCCATGAAACCTCTGTGGATGTAGCCAGAAATGCCCCTACTTACTAATTTCATCAAGAAGGGGAAGAACATCTTCCCAGAAGGCCAGCTGGCAGTTTCTGGAATCTCTTGAAATCTGAAGAAGAAAACTGTCCCCCTGCTACCGGGAGGAGCAAATGATCTACCACCTTTTAATCACAGTTGCTTGTCTCGCCCCAACCACAGGCTGCTTATTGCTACATATTTGCTCAAAAAACTCAAACCAGTCAACAGGCTTCTCTGTGGTGTAAAGCCAAACAAAATCACCCCGAAGTTCAGACGCAGTCACCAGACAAAAATTTGCTAAGAACAAGCAGAAATGAGCAGTTAATGGAACCCATATGTGGCCACTAAGGCAAGTTTACTAGAACTTCCAAGGGATTTCTGAAGAGGGTCCTGTAGCTTAGAGAAAGATCAAACAACCGTTTCTCTGTCACACCGGACGGCAAACACACAGTTCCCCCGTATTTGCCCTGAGAAACACTGGGAAAATTCTGACCGCAATGTTTGCTTTGTCAGGAGCTGACCACAACATGGAGTCCCCTAGGGAAAGTGTTTAAAGATGTAACCTCATTCCTCACAACATAGACCCCTCAGCCTTTGGAGTCTATTGCTTAGAATCAGATGTATCCCAGAGATGAGGGATGGCCGGCAAAAGGCGAGAGCTGAGCAACTTTCTTCACCCAGGAAAAATGGCGTGCATTCCAAAGTAAGTCTTGTCCTCTCTTCAAATAGGCATTCACGCCTTCTCTGGGAAGGGAGGGAGTTTCCTCACCCATATTTCAGAACCACACTGAACAGCTTAGCAACGCACATGCTCTCTGAATGATGGCTGCAGTCATGTGCGAGCTTTGTTGTTGTTTGTCCCCTTGGCGTCTGTTGGAGCAGAAGCAGGACAGCTGGGGGCTGGGGTGGGTTAAAATGCTCGCCTCTCTTTGTTACTGTTTTCTTTCCCCTGTGTGTGTGTGTGTTATGAACTCTGATCTATAGTGATGGGCTCTCTCCCTCTCTCTCTCTCTCTCCTTCCCCCCCCCCCTCGCCCCTTTGGAAATTACAAGAGTGTCCTTGCGGATTCTGAAGATGAGTACAAGGGCCTTGGAATCTGCCTGTGGAACCACTGGAAGGCTGCTCCAACAGCCTCTCTCCTCCTTCTAGGCAGGGAAATGGAAAATGCTAGATCAGTAACAGAGGAGCCAATGGGGCCAGTTTTTTAAAAAAGGCCTGGCTGAAACATGGATGCTTTTGGACAAACTCTCCCGATTTACCAAGAGCACACAAAACAGCACAGGTTGACAACAGAAACCAGAAGGGCTCGGTGATGTTCCCAGTTCCCGGAGCCCTTGGGTTGCTCCATGAGATGTGGCTACTACCCTGGGTATGTTCACTAGTCTCACAGCTGCCTGAGGCCAGTTGGAGGGAAGCTGAAATGTTCAACGTGTGAAGAGTCAGCGGGATCCGTGGAGATAATGGAACATTCAGTTTGACATCCGAACTGGTGTATCCAGGAAGAGCAGGATTCTTGCTGGGATAGGAGACAGTAATTGTTTTTTTTAGCATGACAGATAAGACACTTGGGCTTCTGTGGAGTCCCTACAACTGAGAAACAACTGTTCTCAATGTCAATGCTAAGTATTTAAATTTGAGCTTGTAAAGGCTTCCTTTTCTCCACACCTACCTCTTCTGCCAGAGCGCTTTCAAGTAAGACTGCCCCATCGCTCTTAATTTTACACTCAAGTAGTACAAACATAATCAATTTTAGGAGGATTTGAATAATCAAGTCAGCCCACTAAACTAGTAAGCATGGCGGGGTGGGTGTGCGCAGGTGCTTCTGTGCCTGGAGGCCCAAAGGTCAACCTGGGGTCTCATTCCTCAGCAATCTTCTGTCTTGTTTTGTGAGACTGCCTCTCATTGGCCTGGAGCTTGCCAAGTAGTCCAGGCTGGCTGGCCAGTCAGTATCAGGGGGTCTTCCTATCTCTGCCACCACAGCGTGGGGATTAAAGGCACTGCGTTCTGTTAGGGTGCCAGGACTATTTGTTGTTGTTGTTGTTTGTTTGTTGATTTTATTTTTTTCTGGGTTCTGAGGACACAACGCAGGTCCTCATGCTTATGTCAAGTATTTTCTAGACTGAACCATCTCCTCAGCCCTCAGCCCATCACTAAGGACCTTCTGTGGAATTATAAGGGACCATTGTGTGGCTGGACTGGGTTCCGTGGCTGGCAGAAGCTTATAAATAAAACTCTTAGCCTGCAATTTGAGAACTGAGAAGGAGAAAAGAAGCAGACGCTAGCGAACGATTCTATGTGGTGGAAATTATAAACAGTCTCTTCTTCCCTCTGAGTTTGTACACAGAGCAGCCCCTCCTTGGGTGTTCCAATTGACAGCTGCAGTCAAGTGGAGCCACAGATGTACTATTACTTAAACCCAAAACCATCTTCCCACAGCAATGCCAATCCCACCTGGTGATCGCCCTCCTTCCGGTTACCTCACTTAGCTGCCTTGACAAATATTTAACCTACACGGAGGAACGGACATTTATGGAGACACATCACTAGCTCTCCCCCTCCCCCACTGAGATTCTTGAAAACATCAGACAATACAATTCTCAGAATAACGTTGCTATCGGAAGGGGGGTTTCCCCTCAAATTCCCCTCCCACTACTGCAGAGTCCAGCTGTCTTTCTCCACCCCCCCCCCACCTCTCTACCTCCACCCCCTCCCCAGCAAACTCTGGAAAAAACAGTAGTAACTAACATTTGTGCCTTTGGCAATAAAACCGCAGGCCTCGCAAACCCCAAATGGCAAAAAGACATTTCCATTCCAATCCCAGTTTTAAATTAAACTGTAATGAAAAATCAGCAGTGGCAGCTGGGACCAGAGACACTGATTGTCTCTAGGAACAAAAAGGAGGGGTGCAGAGCAGGGGCGGGAGGTGGGTGGGGGGAGGAAAAAAGAAAAGAGGCCGCAAGTAAGCCTCGCTCTGGCAATAAAGCAGCTGGTAAACCTTCAAGTATAAAGAAATTAGAAAAACAAATCTACTACTGAGACAAGCCAAGATGGCTGTTTCCCTCCGCAATCACAGCGAGGCGGATCACAAATCACCCTCCACTTTATCAATGGACAAGGAGGGGGGCGGGGAGGCCGCAAAGATGCGCAGGCCTGTACTGACACCTGGAGGAAGATGAAGGTAATTCTCGAGGGGCGCGGCCCCTCCCCCACACCCTAGGCTTTCTCAGGATTCCCTGGCAGCAAGGAGACCCCTCCGGGCTTCAAGGGAAAATAAGAGAGGCATTTCTGCCTTCTTACGCTTTATAAACGGGGGGGAAAAATTGCTTTGAGGAAAAGCAACCTTTCTTTTAACTGGAGTTTTGAACCGAGTAGTTTGACTAAATTGAACCCAACCTGCAGTTTTATAACTTTGATTTTTTTTTTTAAACTCATGGCGTAGGTACCTGAATTATAGCGAGAAAGAGCTCCAGTCAAAAATATTTTTATTTTATAGCTTTCCCAAACTTGCTAACTTTGAAGATCCTCCAGCGTATACTTTCGATTTTCTGAGTATCAGTGATCGGGGTGAGGGGCTCTGCCCTAACCTGTAAGGACCAGAGATGCCACTGAGGGAAGGCTCAGAACGGGAGAGCGAGTGGGTTTGTGATAAATAAGACTGTGAAACCCATGTTCTTTCACCTTATTTTGTTCTTAGAGTTTGTGAGATCTTTTGAAATTAGAGACACTTTTCTAATAGCCACAAAATATATGAAGGTGGTCACATGATTATAGGTAGTCACAGAATTACCTCGAGTATTTAGTTTGGACCGAGGATGACCATCATCCATCTATGAAATCCGTTTGGGAATCCACCTGGTGTGTGGCGGGATAGCAGATAGAACTTAGAACGTGATTGCCTGTTTAGATGTCAGGGGGAATCTCTTTATAGAAAAAAAAAAAACAGTGACTGTGACCAGAAATCTGTAAGACTATGAAGATTAAAAAGTATATCCTGGCCTGGCATGGTGAAGCATCCCCTTTATTCAGGTTCGGGGGGGGGGGGGGATGGGAGAGCAGAGGCATATGGATCTCCGAGTTCAAGAACAGCCAGGGCTACATAGTGAGCCCAGTCTCGGTAAATAAATAAATAAATAAATAAACAAACAAACAAACAAACAGATAAATAAAGTTCTTCTGGCTGTGGTTCTGGAAACAACAGACATACCAGGGACTGGAGAGGTTAGAGGCAACATTAAGCAGCAATGGCAAATGAATTTAGTATTTAAGCGGATCGCCCTGCAGAAAGCTCAAATTATTTATTTTACCTAATTGATGTTGGTTTTTATGCACCTGGTATGTAGCACCAGGCGTGGGCATGTCAAATTCCCGGTAACAACTCGGTGGAAATTCCATTTGCTCATTCACTGTGCCCTGGGAGCCTGAACTAATGAGTCACCCAGTGGATCCAGCTACCATGTATTGACTTTCCCAAAGAGACTACTGCCTTATTACTTTTTTTGTTAGCTCTTTTTTTTTTCAGATGATGATGATGATGATTAGGTGTATGTGTCTGGAGGACAGAGGTCTCAGGTTCTCTGGAAAGCTACAAGCAACAGTGAGCTACCTGCTGCCTGGTATGGGTGCTGGGAACTGAACCCAGGTCCCCTGCAAGAGCAGTATGTGCTCTTAGCAGCTGAGCCATGAGCTTTTCAAATGGTGGTCTTTGCTGAGTTCTCTGTTTCATCCAAACAAAGCAAATGCCTCTGAAGACTGAGCGCCAGCAGCTTCCACTCCAGTCTTCAGGTCTAGTATCTCTTCCTCCCAGGCTTTCCTGCTGCCTCCTTTTTCCCGCCTTACTTTTGATCTCTGGTAGCTGTACCAAGGGTGATAAGAGACAATCAGGGAAAAAAAAAATCAACTCCTTTTAGAAGGTTGAAACCTCAACCTATGTCAATCTTCTTAAGAAAGAGAACAATATAGGGAGTATTTTATTTCATGGTGATGGCATGAAATAATAAATACATATAGAATTTTCCCTCAATAAACTTTTTCCCCATCTGTTTTAGCTGTGAGCCCCCCACCCTCTGACACACACACACACACACACACACACACACACACACACACACACACTACTGAATGGTGTTTGGGAATGCATAATAAGGCTCCCTTTAGTAAATGACTGTGAAAAATAAAAAAGTTTATTCATAATTTTTTTTAGTAATGTTTCCTGAGATAGAACTATAAACAATCTAATGTGTATTTCAAGGTTTTGGTCTTGCCCAGGCTCTGTTTTTTTCCATTTGTTTTGCTTTTGTTGTTGTTGTTGGGTTTTGGGGGGGGGCTGTTTTGTTTTGTTTTGCTTTGCTTTTTTTTTTTGAGAGGAGGGTGTTGGCAGTTGAACAAATAAACAAAACCTCACATTCATTAGAGGTTTCTCCTCCCCACTACACTACATAAACATTCAATAAATCCTCACTAGCTAAACTCCCACTATGTTAGAAAATATTTACATACAGCATGAAGAACGGGTGGTGGTGGAGATGGAGAAGGTGTGTAAAAGGCGCAAGGGGTGGGCGGGAAGATGGCTCAGTCAGCAGGTGCTTGCTTGCAAGGATGAGGATTTGAATCCAATCCCCAGATTCCATGTAGAAAAGCCCAGAGTAGCAGACAGGGTCTGGATGGAAGAGAAAGGCACGGCTGCCATCCATTCTCCTATCCTTGCACCGTCCTTGAAAATTTGCCAGGAGCCCTATCATCTTTGAATTTTAGGGGGCTGGATTGTTGTTGTTGTTTCTTATCAAATGAAGAGTATTTCATTAAAAAAAAACATTATTTGATCAATTTCAAATATTAAAATAACACTCAATTTCATTTAAGGAACTACTTTTCATCTTCCATACATTGCTTAAATAACAAATTCCTGTGTCTTTGCTGTTTAGAGCAGCTATGTTCCCCAGAGCAGGACCTTGTCTAAATACCTCACCATGGGGCACCAGGATTTAGCCAGAGAAGGGAGTGCGCATGTATTGAGTGAAAATTGAGCTTCATGTGGCATTTAAAGGACAGAGTAAATTTTAATTTAACTTATAAGTTAATCTTATTATAGTTGCCATCCACGGAACACTTTCCTAGGGACTTCACAGATATAGCCATGAGTCATTTAAGAAGAGGGCTATGTTCTAAGAAATTCGTTGCTAGGCAATTTTGTCCTTGTGTGAACAGCATTGAGTGTATTTACACAAACCTAGGAGGTGTGAGTCAGCCATTCAACTTGACATATTGATTTGAAGGAGAGCTGGAGTGAGTTAACCCTCACCCCTAGTCCTTTTGTGGACTAAAGGGAATGCTGAGGCTCTGCTGGCAGGAACATAAACTAGTCTAGTCGCGATGGAAATCAGAATGGGGGGTCCTCAAAAAAAAAAAACTAAAGCTAAATCAAGCTTATGACTCAGGTGTACCACTCCTGGGTGTTTACCCCAAACCTCTGAGTCACCATGTCACAGAGATGCTTACACACCCGTGCTTACTGAAGCCCTGTGTGAATTAGGTCAGTCAAGGAACCAACCTCTGCGTCCAATAGCTGAGAAGTGGGAAAGAAAGTGTGGTCCACAGACACAGCGGCACGTTTTCTCTCTCAGCCGTGAGTAAGAATGAAGTTATCTCATTTGCAGCCAAAGAGAACAAAAATAAGCAAATTAAGTCCCAGAAAGACAAATACCATGCTTTCTCTCACTTGTGGTTTGTAGATTTTAATGTAGATACACTAAATCATGTACACATATCTGCACTGGAAGCAAAAATGAAACTGTGTCAGGGAACCAAGGCGACTGACAGGAGAAGGGTGGGGGACCACGGGGGAATCGGCATACCATGCAATATATGTGTCCTTATGTAACATAGTACCATACGCAACTAATACGCACAATGATTTTTTTTTTATTTTGAGGTGCAGTAACCACGAGGCATGAGTGTGAAGCTACTCTCAGCATAACACAACATACCATTTTTCAGGAGCCCTAAAAGCACGGGTCTAAAGTAATAACAAACAGCTCAGCATCGGAAATTCAGAAGCAGAGCTGTTGGTGCCGCCATCATGTGCGATACATCACCCTGCCTGGGCTGCCTTTTGTATGACCAGCAGCGTTGCCTCCACCAGCATCTCCACCACAGTCACGTGATCTGGCATCAGTAGGAGATGGGACTCTCTTCAGCTTCACTGTCATCATTGTCTCGGGCTGTCTTCACATATGCTGTCCATCATTGGCCAACATGTCATTTTTCAACACGGGTCTACGTGTTCCCCAGAATTCTACCACTTATCACTTCATCATCATGGTAACGCGGTTTCCAGACTGTTCCTTCTTCCCTCACTGGCCATTACTGTTTACTCTCATGTGGCTCCCAGGTCTCCACACATAGCACTGACTCTTGTTACTGGGTAAAGGTTGGAGAAAGCCAAGCAGGGCCCTAACTGCCCATCAGGTTTGCTCAAAGGTGTGAAGGAAGACCTTGGTTGTATCCCATTGAAAGCTCAGGGAAGGACTAGAAAAGATACTTCTTGGAGCAAGGAGTGTCTATTATTATTGTGTTGTTGTTGTTGTTGTTGTTGTTATTATTATTATTATTATTATTTTCATCAGTGTTTTGCCTACCTGTATCTGTGTGTGAGGGTGTTGGATCTCTTGGAACTGTAGTTACAGATTGTTGTGAGCTGCCATGTGGGTGCTGGAAATTGCTCTGTGACTGCTTAAGCCACCTCGTCAGCCCCAGGAGTGTTCTTCTAAAGATCTGCGTCAATCTAGTGATCTCTGGCTCTCGTGTTGTCAGGGCCCTTCCCATTGCCAGGCGCTCTGAGTCAATTCTGAGAACTTAGTGGGTCCCCTGCTCTATGATTTTCAAGGCAGGTGACCCCACATGACTTTCAAAATGTGAAAAGTTTCTACACATGTATATGGACTGAGAAATAAAATGTTTCAGTGTTCTTATCTATTTTTGCTTGAAACATTTTTTGGTAGTAAAAAAGCCCTCTTAAGTAAAACCATTGTCAGAGGCCACAAATGGCTTCTCACAATAGTTCCTAAACCTAAAACACCAAGTCAAGATATCTTCATATTACTTCTGAATTATAGCAAAGAGACCTTCCTCCTATTGTGAAAAGTTTAAATAATGAAAATGTTATGTTTATTAGTGCCCTGAGTGCAAAACTGTTAGAGACCACAGGGCTATAGAGAATTCACACACTCAAGTCAATATGTAGGTAGAAAGTGTCTTATTGTATCTTAAAAATGTAAAGCCGTGTATGCACACGCCATCTGAGCTGCCTTCAGTTCCACACGACCCTCCGGGTGCAGGATTTATTAGCAGTGCTTCTCAAAGTTTGCTGTGGGCCTGACCTGCATTTAGAATCACCTGCGTGACAGTCACTGAGCACTTGTTAAACATGCAAGGTTCCTGAGCCCCAGAAAAAAAAAACAATTAAATTGGAGCCTCCAGGGGTAGGACCTTGGAATTCTCTGTTTAACAAATATCCCCCAATGACTTCTAACTCATGCCAAAGTCTAAAAACCATTAACATAGACCATAGTGTAGTTTGTAGAGCAGAGCCTTGGAGTTAGACTCTGAGCTAAACCTCGGTTGTCCAGGCTATCAAGCAATGAGAATCATACCCCCTCCCTTAATCTCTGAGAGAGAGAGAGAGAGAAAGAAAGAGAGAGAGAGAGAGAGAGAGAGAGAGAGAGAGAGAGAGAGAGAGAATGAGTGAATATTAAGGTGCAGAGCCTCTTCTCTCTACCTCTGGACAGGATGCATTATGCTTCTACTCAGCTCCTGGGCTCCACCCAGGGGACTGCTGAGCACAGGAAGTTGTGTGAAGATGGAAAGATAAAGTGGGGGGGGGGGGCAGGGAGGTGAAAGAAAGTGGACCAGTAGATACTGGGAGTTAGGGAGAAGAGGTGGTGTGGGTTCACGGTGATGGCAACAGCCTGAGACAAAATGTAGGACTTTAAGGAGAGGGATAAATGGAGACTTTTAGGAACTCATTCTGTGTGTTGTGCTAAAACTCCCTTTCTGCAGCTCTCTCAGAGAACTTTTCTAATTAAAAGACATTCCTCAAATCACTTAGGCGTCACAGCTGAATTTCTTTGAGAAGCAATTACCATTGAGAATTCACCTCCACTTCTAGAAAGTCCCTATTAGAGGTTAGAAATAGTTTGGCAGATGATAAATGGCATACAGATGATATATAGGTGACAGACAATCAATAAATGATAGGTAGATAGAGAGATGACAGATAGATGATATTTATTATTTATTGTATATGAGCATTTTTTTTAACTCTGCAGAAGAGGGCATCAGATCACCCTACAGATGGTTGTGAGCCACCATGTGGTTGCTGGGAATTGAACTCAGGACCTCCGGAGGAGCAGGTGGTGCTCTAAACCACTGAGCCATCTCTCCAGCCCCGACAGATAGATGATAAATAGAGATAGTTAGGTAGACAATAGAGATAGATGATTAATAGGCGATCTAGATAGATGTTAGATAGATAACAGAGGCAGACAGATGAAGATAGTTGATAAATATAGATTGATTGAGAGATAAGTGATATGGATATGAGAGTAGGTTAAACTTGACTCAAGACTTAACAGCTACGTGCCGGCTTACCAAGCAACTCACTTATCACTCAGCGATCCAGTTAACCTCTCCACTCCCTCACCCCACCAATTCCTACTCCTGCTCTTTAAAACCTGTTCGTCTCTCAGCTTACCTTCAGCTCTACTGCTGTGTGTGTGTGTTCTACTATATCTCCCCTTGCTTGTTTCTCCTTCCCCCTTTTTCCCATGGCTCTTCCTGGTATTACTGTTTCATTTGCCCTTCCATGCTTCTGCCCTCAGTACGACCACCTCTGGAGCAGCCTCTGATGAGCTCCCAGAATCCACACAGAAAACAGAAACCCCCACAGCCTGGCTTTCTGACTCTAGTGACTCCAGCCCTGGTGTTGAGATCATGTCTAAGTCTGATGTTTCTGTTTTTCTCCTTGGAAACCATGACCCTTGTCTCTGAAGACTCACAGGCATGAGCTGGGGCTCCTGGATTCTGGGGTAAAATCTAATTGCAGCTTTGATCTCCAAAGGCCTTTTCTTTTTTTTTCTTTTTTTAATTTGGCTTCAATGAGACCTCTGTAGGTTATTTTTATTCTTCCTGAAATTGTTGATTTCTTTTTCTCCGCCAGGTACCTCTTTTTGTACTGGACAAGTAACAGTTCTTTTCCCATCCCATGGGACTAAAGTGGAGCTGTCAATCATATCTTTAATAAAACAAATTGAGGCCTAGCCTATCCTGGAGTCTTTGCCCACACTGATTGGTTGAAGGGTAGTCATGTGGCTAGAATAATATAAGTGTCTAATGTATTTTAATATTTGTACATTGTCATTTGGGATAGAGTATTGAGAGAATAAAGAAATTAGATCCACTTGAAGCTCTGTTTTCAAAGTCTATGGAGACAGATGTGCCTGATGAAGTAGTTAATACCCCTGGAGCAACCCTGAAACAGTAAACAACTGATTGCTTACCCCTTAGCCTGTTCGATGAGCCCTCTCAATGGCCCCCTTTAGATTGAGCCCTGACTCTACATGACGATAATTTGTTCATGAGCGCATCCTTTATTTGCTTCCATATTTCCTCATCTCACTGTCTTAATTCCTCGCATTGCTTCTTGCAATTGTTTCTTCAATAAAAATCACCTACATTTCTGTGTACTATAAAAAGAATGAGTTCTCCTTGAGGGCTGCAGGGAGAGACATATCCAAATTGGAACGTGGCAAACCGTGAGTCAAGATTGTTAATCAGATGACCTCGAACGTAAGGACAATTTCCAAATCACTGGGCAGAACCAAATCTTAGCATACTGCCCCAGTCTGCCTAGCAATGTATGATGTCATTACCTACCTGCCACTAGGAGTGGTGTGCCCCTCCCCAGGAGTATATAAAAGGACAAACCCATCCAGTCTTTCTCTCTTCTTCCTCTCTTCCTCTATTGCTCCTCTTCCACCCTCCTTTCCTGTTCCTCTCTTCCAGTCTCTATGTCCCTCTCTTTCTCTCTAGGGTGCCCCTCCCACTTGCCTGATCTCCCGTGCTCCTTATCATATCTGTGGTGTGGCACACATTTCATACTTCATTGGTGGCCCGTATGGGGCCTTGTGAAGTCACAAGGATCCCCGAAAGTGGAAGATGAGCTGGAAGAGACAGCCTGACAGATGGTACTGTGCAAAGAAAGGTCTTGCTCACATCCTGCTACCTCTGAAGGTGAAGTATGAGGCTCACGGATCTTGGAGTGTGATAATCTTCTAGAAGCAGAAGAACAAACAACAGCAAAAACCAAGGAGATGATTTCCTCCTAAAGCCTTGCGAAAACAATTCATCCCAGAGAAGCTCTGGTGTTAGCCCAGTGAGAGCATACAACACTTCTGATCTATACAACTGGTAGATAATAAACTTCTGTTGTTTCAAGTCCCTCAGTTGGTAATAGTACGCCATAGTAGCAATAGGCACTAAAACACCTTAATTTTGTATACACTTTCAGAAAAATCCTAAGCAAGAGAATTGATTTTCTTTTGTTACTGTTCTTGGGATTGCTTGGTCATATTTTCCCGAATATGCGATAGGCAAATGCTTTCTGGGTATGGTTTGCCAAAACAATGTAGGAAACTGCGCTAATTTGCAATGATGTCTGACTAATTAAATCAAACCTCTGTCTCTTTGGCAGAAGAGGCCTTACCTTGGAGTGCCAGAGAAGTCTCACCAGGGCACCCGTTTTAATTAGCCGAGCTCTGTCTCATGTGCCTGGTTCTGCATCTGTGGATTTTGTTTGTTTGTTTAAAATGTGAAATAATCTAAAGATTCTACGATTGAGAAATCATTATTGTTTGAGACACTGGTAAACTCAGCTATTATCTAAATGCAAATGGTCTCATAATTTACTGTAGAGGGAATTCTTCTTAGCTTTAGAAATAGCATAAGATCTCTTTAAATCTCTTAGTGCTATAGTCCCTTAAAGTGGAAGTTCTGCAAATAAATGACCATGTGCTTCTTATTTATTTATTTTGAAAACCCTCAAAGTATTGGCCCATCTCATTTTCTTAGTCAGAGCTTGCCTCCCAGTTTTGCCCTGCTAATGACCTCGGTTCTCTCTTGATGCTTTAGGACCAAGCTCTCTCTTTGATTAATCATTCTCTGTGTTAATATCAAACGGCCCCTGCGTTCTTCAAACAGATCGCTGCTTCTGTTAAATAATGCCCTAAATATACAAAGCAGATAAATGACGACGCCCATCGAGGCAACGGGAACAGAGCTCGGCTCTAAGATGCCAGTGCAATTATAATGAGAAGACACGTAACTGATGAGCCCCAGATCTGAATGTAAAATGATCTGTGAAGCATAAGATCAGAGAAGTACAGTGTGAGGGCTCAAGTCAGAGTCACTGTCCTGGGCATAAACCGGAGTAGGAGGCATTGTCGTGTGTGTGTGTGTGTGTGTGTGTGTGTGTGTGTGTGTGTGTGCGCGCGCGCCTGCGCGCGTGTGTGTGTGCATGCATGTGTGTATGTGTGCATTTTTCTTTGAAATGGTTAAATGCCTCAAGGAACAGATCCTCCTTCAGGGCAGAGGCACAGAATGATATGCATCAGGGTTTTATTTCATTTCAGTCTCTTGCTTATTTTAATTTATGAGGTGTAGAGAATATTAGTTTTTAGGATGATTTAATATTTTATGTTGTAAGTGATCTTCTGCAGTCAGCTTGTTAATTAGATACTGCAGACAGGCTGCTTAATATTATGTGTTGACTCTGCAGGAAGAAAGGAAGAGAGGATATCTCTGGTAGACAGAAAGAATTTCAGGCCCATGATCAAAGTTCTCGGAGGGACCATGTGTTGGGGGTGCGCTCCTGTAGAACAAATTGTATTTGGCCCTTCTAAAGGCTCCGCGAGTGGGCTGGGGATAATTGGAGCGCTCGCTAACTTTGCTCTGTTAGAAGCTTTCTAGAATTAGAAGGACTGGAGATGGGGGAGCAGCCAGGAACCTGGGCTTTTCATTTAAATAAAAAAGCCATGACTGGGAAAATTAGAATACTTTTGGAAGACTAGAATCTATTAAAATGGCTCTTCCTACTCTGATTTCCTTGGAGGACCCAGTTTGAAATGGCAGAGTTTTTTTTTGTTATTTCCTGCTCGCCCTGTCCTCCATACCAACATCTCCCAAGTAAAGAAACGAAACATGACTTCTCTAAGTACTATTCATGTATTTAGCTTTTAGTTGGAGAATCTGGGAGGAGGCAGAAAATGAAAAATGGAGAGTACATGTTTTCTTCTATCTGTGCCACAAAAGAAGGCTGTGCGGTGAGTGGCTTCTTTGGTTCCTGTGTGTTTATGTGGGTTGGTTTTGCTCAGCAAAACTTCACAAGAGCTAAGGGAACTCACCAATGATTTATTCTGTCACACAACTCCATTATAGGTGCCTTATGTTGTGTTTGTGAATATTCAGATTGCATCCTAAGGTAAAAAAGAGATTAAATCGAATGGTTTGTTTTAGAGCATGAAATTACAATAAAGTAAATTGAGCTTCCTGGCCCATAGCGGTTGCTTTCTAAAGCAACTCTGCAAGAACAAATGATTCTGTGACATGATGTAAGGCTTTGAGAAGGCTTTCAAGCCACACTTTGTAAGAACAAAAATGGTGGCATGCAAACCAAATTAAATAGTTAAAACGATCTGTCCAGTTTAGCAAAAAATTGTCTTCAGCCTTACAGCTATTGATGTTTATTCATTCCTTAGCATCTTGTACGGTTTATTCCAATCATAATATAAGAATGTTTAATTTATTGCCTTGCCTGAAGTAAATGTTACCCATTTTAGCATATACTGATAGGAAACAATTTCTCCATCAAAATAGTATTTTTAAAAGAGAAGCAAACCAATATTTGCTATTCTTTTCACTCGAACGTTATAGCCCTTGATTAAGAAAAAAGGGGAGCAAGATGCCAGACTTGGGGGGAGGGTGTCCCCAGCTTCAGTCCTTCTCATAGAAATGCCAACTGGCAACTATTAACAAACAAAAATGCCTTTATGAATATCCCAGAACCTGAGGTGAGGCGGACGCACCCACATTTTTAGAAAGCAGAACAGAGTCAGGGGAGCACAATCGACGTGCTCGCTTTTCGTTGTGATAAACACCATGACCAAAAGCAACTTGAGAAGAAAGGGTTTATGTTTATGGTGTGGGTCACAGTCCATCATACAGAGAAGCCAAGGCAGGGATACCAGGGAGGAGCTTGAAGCAGTACCAGCGAAGAATGCTTCTTATTGGCTTGCTTTCAGGCTCACCTCCAGCCACTTGTCTCATACAGCCTGGACCTACTTGCCTGACATGATACTGTCCGCCATGTTCTGAGCCCCCGCTTCCATCAATTAACAAGCAAGAAAGTGCCACACAGGCAATTCTTCCATTGTTCCCTCTTCTCACCTCTGACAAGTTGACAACCAAGATTAACATCAAAAAATCTCAAACAGATAGTCTCCCTCTGACCATGGTTCTCCTTCCTAAGAAACACACAATATCATGGGGTAGAATTCCCTTTGACCAGTAGTTTCTCCAGTGTGGGAATAGAGTCCAAGGCAGACATCAAAACTTTTCTGACATTCCAAGGCACTTCCATTTTTCCATTGGGAGAATTGCTCCCTGGGATCATCTAGGAACAGCAACTAGACTCACAGTGACCAGCACCTGGGTCTCCGTGGTGGCACTACCTTCAGGCTGGCAACCTTGTTTGACAAGTCAGTCAAGTCAGCAGCACGTGCTGACCTCTTATAAGGAGTATGGTTTGCAGTTCTGCCCATAGCTAGTAGTCTGACTTGGCCACAGGCTCCCAAGGCAAAAATCCTGCTGATGTGTAACAATTTCATCTTGGAGGGAGGCCCATGAAGATACAGGCTGTTAAAAGGGAGATGTAACAGTGGGCTGTCTAAGGGAAGATGAAACATTGTGTCCTATAAGGGAAGCTTGTTAAGTAGGAGTAAACAACTCAATAGTTTCAAGAAGCCACTGAAACTGGCCAGATTCTTAGGACTCTAGGACTTTTAGAGGGCTTGAGCTACCTAGAAGAGGCTGAGATCACAGTGTTACCTGCAAAAAGCAGAAACCAAAAGAGCTACCTAGAAGACTCTTAGACAAGCTGCTTGGAAGAAGGAGGGAGCAACTGAGAAGCCTACAAGAGGCTCTGAGTGTCTGGACTATCTGGAAAAGACATGTCTCCAACCTGTTGAGTTGCCTGTAAGTTGTAAAATGCACTTTAGGTTTTGAGCTTTAACAAGCTGTCACCTGTGTTAGGATGAGCTTCTGGTGATTCGCCCATATTCCTGTAAGCAACCCCAGTAAAATTAACAGGTTCACTAGCTAGACTTTTGTCTGTTGTCAGTTTGCTATCTGGAGTAGGTAGACATTTGTTCATGTTTCCTGGGATTAGAGTCACACCACACCTGCCTAGTGGGTTCTGAAGTCCTAACAGAGCAAGAGGTCAATGTAGCAGCACTCCTTAACCATGGGGCATGCATGCCCAGTGACACTAACCAATTGGAAGAAGACCAGCTATATTGGGTCCAGGGAAAATACCCTGGGCCTTCATATGAGCCATCCTATTTAAAACAACATGGCAGCCAGATGACAGGCTCACCTGTACAGACTCACTCAACTTCATAGCATGGACAGGAGTCCTGCCTAACCTGTCACAAACACTCCAGTTGGCCAAATTAGAACCCCTGCCCCCTTGTGGAACTAATTCTTCAGCAAAGCATTTGTAAAATCAGAATAATAGGTCTGCCCACATTAATGTCAGAATAGAAGATGACAGCAGATCACAGAAGTATGACACCACCAAACAATATCCACAAAGCTCACTGATTCTAAAGAAATGGAGATATGCGAGCTGGCAGACAAAGACTTCTTCTTAAAATAATTCATATCTGAAAGAAAATAAAAATAGACAACTAGAAAGCACAAAAATTCTAACATTAAAGATATGACTGAAAATCATACAGCTGACTTCAACAGCTGACTTCATCAGTGGAAATAGTAGGATTTAAGAAAGGTCATTTGCAATTATCCAGCCAGAAAAGCGAAAGAAAAGAAATACAAAGTTCGAAGAAAGCCTACAGAACTCATGGGACATCATCATTTAGACATTCCCAGAAGGGGAAAAGAAAGGGGGAAAAAATGACAGATATTCTGTTTAAAGCAATAATGGCTGAAAACTTCAAATGACCATCCATATTCATTAGGTCCAAAAGTTCTCAAGCAGAGTGAACCACAAAGGTCTGTACCAAGACACAGTATAATTAAATTATCAATAGTCAAAGACAAATGATTTTGAAAGGAACAAGAGAAAAGTAAGTTTCAAAGACATGGGAGCTCTGGTAAAACTATTAGTGGATTTCCTAGCAGACACACTGCTGCAGCTCAAGAGAGAGGCAGAGTGAAACTTCAAATGCTGAAAGGAAAAGACTCCCAACCAAGAACAGAATATTCAGCAAAGCTATCCCTAGAAATTAAGAAAGACTTCTACAAACAATGAAAAGTCGAAGTACCTCTTTGATAACAGACCTACCACATAAGAAATGCAAAGGGAATTCTTCAAGCTAAAATGGAAGCACGCCATTAACATACAACATATGGATGATTTAAGTTAACTTATTTTAGATTTACTTTTTTTATATGTATGTATGCATGTATGTATGTCTGTATGTGCACAACATGTATTCAGACCCTCAAAGATCAAAAGAGAGCATTATATCTCCTGGAACCAAAGTTATGGATGGTTGTGAGCCACCGTGTGGGTTGCTGGGAATCAAACATGGCTCATCTTACAAGAGCAACAAGTGCTCTTAACCACTGAGCCATCTTCCCGCCCCAAAATTCACTTCAGAAATTAAATACATAAGCCAGGCAGTGCTGGTGCATGCCTTTTATCCCAGCACTCAGGAGGCAGAGGCAGGCAGGTCACTGTGAGTTCAAGGCCAGCCTGGTCTACAAAAGTGAATTCAGGACAGCCAGGATTGTTGCACAAAGAAACCTTGTCTCAAAAAACCAAAAATACATACATACATACATACATACATACATACATACATACATAGTCAAACTGAGAATTCTCCCATAGGATGCTATCCAAGCCATTTTCAACCTTTCATACAAGTTTTTAAAAAACAAACAAAAAATGAGCTTTAAGCAACTATAACTGCAGTAACATGTTAATAGTCACAAAATGTCAAATATAAGAAATACTCTCAACGACCTGCTTGTAAGACTTAGTTCGTTTGTGTGCATTGTTTTGTGGGTTTATTTATTTACTTGGTCTTATTTTTTGAGGTAGGGTTTCATATCTCCCAGGTGGCCACAAATTCTCTTCATACTCAACAGTTGACGCTGAGTTTCTGGTCCCCATGCAGAGCCCTGGGGTTACAAGTGTACACGGTCATACTTGCTATGCAACGCTGAGGACTGAACCCAGTGCTTTATGCATGTGAGACAAGCATTCTGCCAACTCATCCAGATCCCCAGCCCTTGTTTTCATACCAAGTAAGAATAAATAATTTTAATAATGCATAAGTGATAAAGGATGCCATTATATAACGATAAGAGGGTCAATTAATCAAGACACTTATAAATATTCATAAACCCAACATTGTATACCTAAAAACGTACAGCAAATATTAACAGAACTAACAGGAAAAATACAAATGAAACAGCAATAGTAGAAGATTTACGTGCCCATTCATTTTTATTTCACCTTTGGTTTTTTGTTTTGTTTTGTTTTGTTTTGGGGGGTTTTGTTTTGTTTGTTTGTTTGTTTGTTTGTGTGTTTTGTTTTTTGAGACAGGGTATCTCTCTGTGTAACTCTGCCTGTCCTGAAACTCACTTTGTAGACTGGCCTGATCTTTTTTTTTTTAATTTTATTAATTTATTCATATTATATCTCAATGGTTATCCCCTCCCTTGTGTCCTCCCAAGACTGGCCTGATCTTGAACTCAGAGATCTGCCTGCCTCTGCCTCCCAAGTGCTGTGTGTGCCACCACTGCCAGACTTTCAACGTCTACTCTTAACAAGCTCATTTAGGTAGAAAATAAGGAAATAACAAAGTTTAACTTTACGGGCCAGATGGGTCTGTCAGACACACAGAGAATATTCTACCCTACAGAGAAGAATACCTCTTCTCTCCTGGAACTTTCTCCAGAATCTTTCAGGTGTTAGCCCACAAAACAAGTCTGAACAAATTCAAGGAGCGTGAACTCAAGGCAAGTCCCACTTTTAACCACACTGCAGTGAAACTAGAAATCACAAGTGCAAAGAAAACTGAAAACATTGACAAATTCAGAGAAGCCAAGTAACGTGTTTCTCAATACCCATGGGTCAAAGAAGTCATAAATAAATTTTTAAAAAAATGTTGTTTTTCAGGAGCTGGAAGTAGGGGAACTAGAAAAAGGCTGGTCTGAGGTGTTAAGTTTCAGTTATAAACAAAATTAAGTTCCTAACCCCTACCATGCTGACTATACTTTAATAATACATTTTAATTTTGATATTGTTTTTCTTTTGGTACTAGGGATGGAACCCAGGGCCTCGTACAGAACCCAAGCCCTCTAACACCAAGATGCATCCCACTTCGTAGCCCTTACAATGAATAATACATTTTATACTTAAAGTTTAGAGAATAGACATGAAATGTTCCCCCCTAAACACCATAAAGTGGTAATTGCACGAGTTAATTGATGTGCTAACTAACTTAATTGTGGCAATCACTTTACCATATGAATGCATATCAGATCTTTGCAATGCACACCTTAAAATATATGTAATTGGACAATTATACACCAACGTAGCTGGAATCATGGCAGCACTACGGAACTGGTATGTTTCCAGTCGTATCTCATTTCATTCGGCCTCACTTTATTGCGACTCACAGATACTGCAAACTTTTTACACGCTGAAGGCTTGTGACAACCACGTGTCCTGTACGCTATCAGCACCATTTTCACAACATCGCGTGCACTTTCATGCCCTTGGGTTTCATTCTGATACTTCTGGTAGTTTTTGCAAATCTTGCCATTATTACCATATCTTTATGGCAACATGAGATCATTATTCCTATATTTTATCAGTGCATTGTTTGGTGGCATCACAAATAACAACCATAAAGGAGAGAGGATGTGTCTGAAAAACATTGTCTATGTCCTCTGTTTCTTTCCCTCACTTCAGGCCCCTCTGAGATACAGCAATATTGGAAGTAGGCCACTTAATTACCCTTTAATGGCCTCTAAGTGTTCAAGTGAAAGAAGAATCCAAACATCTCTTTATATTAAAAACCTAGAAATGATTCGGCCTAGGGGGGAAAAAAAAAAAAAAGCAAGTCAAAAGCCATAGTAAACCGAAATAATCCTCTTGTTACAAACAGTTGTCTAAGTTGTTAAAAAGGAGTAAGTTCTGGAAGAAAATTAAAAATGCTAATCCAGTGAGCACACAAATGGCAAGGGAGTTAAGCAAATCTGTGGTTGATGCAGGAAAAGGCTTAGTGGCTCGAATAGGTCATATCAGCTACATCCTCTTAAACCAAGGCCCTGAGTCTCAGTTTCCAAAAGGCACAGAGAGGAAGCCGCAGAAGACGAGCTGGAAAAGGTTGGTTAATGGAATTTAAAGAAAGGCACTATGAAGGGCAAGGTGAAATAGCTAGTGCTGGTGGGAAACTGCAGCAAGTTCCCAAGATCTAGCTAAGACCTGAGGAAGGTGGCTGGTGAGCCAGCCTGCCTCCATCTTAGGCTTGAAAGCCATCTTACAGTAATGACAAACTAGGTTTGTTTCTGTTTATGACTAAATCTGTTTCTCAAGGATTGGACCATGCCCCCCACTTGCAACCGTAGCTACAAATGGTTCTGCACTATCTACTCCAGGAAATAGCAACTGTGCCTTTGGTACAAGAAGTTGTTATAACTGTCTTGCAACTGTGCCTCTGTTCAAAAGGCTGTTATGACTGCTTTGCAGTATTGTCTTTGTTTCAGGAGGTTGCTATGACTAATGTGTTATGCTTATGTTCTGCTCCTGTAACCCAGCCTATTTTGCCCACCTAATCCCCCATTTTGGAAGCCCCCCTTAGCTCCTTGTCTTCCTCACATCCAGTGCTGACCTCTTGAACCCCACCTTAGGATGAGGCAGCCCATGTACATGAATAAAACTTATGCTTTAATAAATTAATTTAATTAATGGTGTTTTGGGTCGATGGTCTTTCTCCTCACATCCTTGGGCCATACCCTAAGCAACAGATTCTCAAGGGACTTGAAAGAGCCTTCTGTTGGAAGAATACACCACACAGGACTTTCACAGCTAGAGAGAAGTCAACTCCTGATTTCAAAGGCCAGGCTAATGCAGCTGTTGGCTTTAAATTCCTTTAAGAATCATTCAGGTAGCAAACTGTCTCTGCATCTTCTCATTTGGAAAGCTACTAACCTGCACTCCTGGCATACTCAGGTAATCAAGTTTATTCCTTCTTAAGTCTCTGATGGAGTTGAAGACCAGGTAGCTTAGTTTTACAATAAGCTTACCTGTTTAGGGATTAAGATGCTTTTAAGTCTAGATAGATGTTTTAAGTTGATAATAACAAGATGTGATGGAGATTGATTTACAATCAGAATTTTAGATGCACCAAGATAGAAAGATGTTTTCTTCAAGGCTGTCAAATACAAAGAGCCAAAACACTAAGAATGTAACATTTATATAATTCCTGACTATGTCATGGTTCCTCTTGCTATAGGTAGTTTATTGTATGTATGTGTAATAATATAAATGTATAAGTAAAAGATAAAAAACGTTTAATCAATTAAAAAAAAGAAAAGAAAAGAAAAAGAATCATAGTAAATTTGCTAGGCCCATGTAAGTTGAACAAGCCAGGATAAGTCTCTTTGCAATGTGGTTTACTGAATTTCCATATATATATATATATATATATATATATATATATATATATATATTTACAAAGGAGCATGTTTTCCATCATTTTTATCCATGTTCGTCCAGTCCTGGTTGACCTACGCCGCTGCTCTTCCCCATCTCCATGCTCCCATACTTGCTTACAGTCTTCACTTTCAGTAGCCTCTTTGCTGTTCTCATATCACATGTACTCTAGTGCCCGCCCCACCCTGAAGGCCCCAATCACCCCTTCTCATGGGCCCCTTTCTAGGTTCTTCGCATACTCGCTCCCACATAAATACGCACACACGAAAATTAGAAGCCACGATTATGTCAACTACTGAGCCTTACTCCTCTGAAAAGTTCATTTCATAAATCCATAACTTCTGTAGTGATTTCTCTG
This sequence comes from Acomys minous, assembly GCF_964271855.1. NCBI lineage: Eukaryota > Metazoa > Chordata > Mammalia > Rodentia > Muridae > Acomys > Acomys minous. Next base: position 88,273,508 of record NC_140486.1, on the reverse strand, counting down.
GTGGATATGGTTGGAATAAATTGAAATTTTCTTCCAAAAGAATTCATTATTCTAGCTACTAGTAAGAAGAGTCACGGCTCGCAAAAGGAGGGCAAAATATCGACTCCAACAAGAGCTTGGGGGAAGTTGATTCCAGCCCTCACAGATGGCTGACTGTGACTGCATTTGAGAGCGCTGGGCAGAGGGAACTTCCACTGGGGTTGAAATAGGAAAAGAACAAAAATTAAATGTGGAGCTTGAAGACGGGACTAAGCAGTGCAATCTCGTGATAAAGCTAAAAGAAGAGGATTTGTTTTGTTTTGGTTTTTTTTTTTTTTTTTTTTTTTTGGTTATGGTTTTAAGTTGTGTCTTCTAGAGACAATCCACTCCTGGCCATGAGGCTGTAAACACTGTTGACCTAACAAAAGATTTAGACTATTGTACGAGCCTAGCAGCAGGACTTGAAAGGATTGACTCCAGGTATGAAAGAAGGTCTGCTGAGGGTAAAACGCTGTCAATCAATATGCATGCTACAGAGAGATCTTCCCTGAAAGAAACAATCAATGCAATAAACTTCGTTGTTGTCTGATTTTAAGGAATTTCCATGGCCACCCTAACTTGCAGCAGCTGCCACCTGAACAGTCGACAGTCATATTGACATCAACAAAGACTCTCCACTCACCAAAGGATTAGAACTGGCTAAGGGCTTCAGTGATCATTAGCATTTTTATGAAGTTGTGTACATTTTTTTTTTTGCATAATAGTAGGGCACACTTAACAGGCAATGGCATAGTAGAAACGTTATATGCTCCTGAAAGTCCCAAATTTCACATACTTCACTTTGTTACAATATTCATTTTGTTTCTGTTATCTGAAACCAAGCTTGCCATATCTCTGAGGTTTCCTGGTATTCTTTGTGTGTGTTTCTATGCATAGATATGTAGGTATAGATATGCCTATGAGTGTGTCAGTTTTTAAGTCCTCTTCTGCAAAGCAAAACTCCCTTATTGGCAATAAAGGGAGAAATATAAAGAGCTAATTTGCAGAGCTCAGTGCTTGCACATGTAGCAACAAGAGTTTTTCAGCAAATACTGGGGTGCAATGGTGCTACCAACCCCCACAGTGTTGTTCACCTATACAACATCAACTATACATTTAATAGAGAGTAATAACATGTGAATAAAAGGTTGTCTTGAATCTTTGGAGAAAGCATTTTCTTAATGAAATGAGTCATTTTTGGGGTTGTTTTTGGTTTTCTTTTTGTTTTGGTTGGTTGGTTGGTTTTGGTTTTTCAAGACAGGTTTTCTCTGTGTAGCCTTGGCTGTCCTAGACTTACTTTGTAGACCAGGCTGGCTTCAAACTCACAACAATCTTTCTTTTTTTTTTAACCTGAAGACTTTGTTCCAATTACTTACAATATACAGACCTAGTGCGACTCCACAGGCACATATCATGGATTTAAAATATGCTTAAGGTGGCGATGCCACCGGCCAGCATTGCTCAAAAGAAGGCATCGTGTTTTTTTCCCTTCCTTTTTCTGTCTGCTGTTTAATTTCATTACGATTTCTAAAAATTCTCTGGTAGTGTACAGCTGTTCCACTGTTAATAGCCCTGAAATAGAAATGTGTTACTTTGCTTAGCGAGAGACATCTGCACACTGTAGAGAAACAAAACCATGTGATGTGATTAATACAGGAAGATGGTTATTGGTATTTTTAATGCACATTGTTTAAACTCAAATGTTTGCCTTCCAGCCATTTGTGGATATGTTGTTCTGATCTGTGCTTTAAATCGGTGACGCTTTAAGAATCTACATAAAAAAAAAACAAAAAACAAAAAACAAAAATGAATGTTTGCCAGTGGCTCCAACACCTCCTGCTGCTAGTTGGCTAGAGTGTTTTTTTTTTTAATGTCACAAGCAGAGCCTTTGATATGCTACCCCAGGGGGCTCTTTATCCAGGATGATGTAAATAACTACTCCCAAGATTTGGTCCTTTCACCATCTTTGATCCTGTCATCTTGAAATTTGCCCTGTTACAATGAGCATGAGCCTACCTTTCATACTCCATTAAAAAAATGGCAGAGCATTAAGCCCTTGGGGGGTGGGGATGGGGACAATGGGACAGGTTCAAAAGTTTGCAGATAGATGGGCTTGGAAATCACAGTGAGACAGAACATGCACACTGTCTCTCTTGAAAACCTCTCGCTACGCCATAAATCTTTTGTATCTGTGCCCTGTTCTCTAATAATTTCACAAATGGTCAGTCTCGGGACTCAGATTTACACCCAGGGCTCCGGCGCTGACCTCACTGGAGGACAGGATTTATGTAGTGGAGACTGACCAGGTATGGAATGCAATCTGGTCCTTGTGACAAGAGTCTAAAGCACTCTCATCAGAGTGCTCCCACTTACCATTCATGGGATATCGGTGTTTCATGTGTCCTTGGAGGAAACCTCCTTCACGTCTCTCCTTTTGCTGATAGGATGAGAACCTGGCAAGCCAGTTTACCTGAGGGCTATGCATCAAAGAAAATCTCCTTTTTCTGCTTGTCTTAATCCCGGTTGTGCTTTATAACACGATGCCTCAGACTGGGCAATGAATAAGAAGCAGACATTTATTTTTGCTTGTGGTTCTGGGTGGGTGGGAAGTCTAAGGCAGAAGAAGCTGCATCTGTCAAGGACTCCCCTGCTCGGGTCATCCCACTGGAGGAGGTGAAGGGAGGCAGGCTAGATACACGTTTTGTAAGGAACTCACTCCCGTGTACGTGGCACTAATCCATGGGTGAGCACAGTCTTATAGGTCCCACCTCTTAACGGTGCTGCAGCAAGGATTAAGCTTCCAAGACATGAAATTTGGGATGGGGGCACATGTTTTAGCCATCACCGTACTCATCTGCAACCTTTGCCTATATGAAGGTACAGCCTCTTCTCCCCACCTCAATCTGGAGCCCAAGGAGCACTGACTCCAGAGACCTTATTCCCTGCCGCTCTCACACGGAAGGACCACTGCCTTTCTTGCTCTCGCCTATTGGAGACATAGAGGGACTGTTTCTTTGAGATCTTTGGCCAAGCTAGAAGACTCAGGAGATCTACTCTGGCCCACAATCAGCCCCAGGAAGTTTTTAAAACAACCAAAATAAAATGCTCATCAGACTCTATTCAGGAGTACGAATCCCTGAAAGCCACACATGCTAAAATGAGCCCTTCAAGGCAGAGGACGAGAGCAGAGCTATTTGACAAATGGCGCTGGGACAAAAGGGTGGACATCTGCGGGGGGTAGGGGGGGATAAATTGGCTCTATACCTACCTCCCATCCCGTGCAACGATCGATTCTAAATGGACAGAAAATCCAGATAATAGAAATATAAACATTAAAGTGTGAAAAGATCCTAACACAGTTTTTAATCTTTGAAACATTTTTTAACCCTTGATCAGAATTTAGGGGCCATCAAAGGAAATGTTAAGAAACATGAGTTCACAATAATCAAAGCTTTTATACGGCAGACTCATACACACATAATATGCACGTGCACACAAACAGGTGTGTACACACAGACACATGTGCGTGCACGCAGCCCTACAAGCAAAATCAAAAGCAGGAAAGGGCACAAATTAAAAACCACTGCAACTTAAGTAAATAATAAATAAGTGAGGTTTATCTCGCTGGTAAAAAGCGTCCATACATAGAGAAATAGGAGCTCAAAAAGCTAACAGGATTTTTTTTTTCAAGTGGACAAAGGATTTAAACACGCAATCCATACAAAATGAAACACAAAAGGCTCTTAAGCATTTGGAGAGATGCTCAGCTTCACTCATAATAAAAGAAATGCAAATTAGAACTATATTGAGATACCATTTTTCTCCTATCAGGTTGGCAACAATCCAAAACTCTGATAATACATTCCAGTGGAAAGGCTGTCGGAAAGGAGCCCTCTTATACATTGCTTGTGGGAGTGTATGTTAGCATAACCCCATATGGAGTGCAACTTAGCAGAATCTATCAAAATTATAAATGCATGTATCTTTTGCTCTGGCAGTTTTACTTTTGGAAATTTATGTTACAAATGTACTAGCAAATAAATGAAAGGGCATATGACACTGAAGGTATTCATAATTGTGTTGTTGTAGGATATATATATATATATATATATATATATAATTTTGAATTCAGTAAGGTGCTGAAACACACAGATTAAAATAATTTGATAACTTCAAACAACACAATACTATAACAGTTGAAAAATATATAAACTGTAACCAGACTAGAGTAATACAGAAGAGTGTCCAAGAGATCTTGATAAATGAAGACAAAAAGAAAAAGAAAAAGAAAAAATGCAGAACAGCATGAAAGTAAGCTGCCTGCTTCATAAGGGGACAAATAACATCACACAGGAGCTCAGAGCGGCTGGAGGTCCTTCATGGCTGGGAGGGGGCTGATGAGACCCCACCCCTCTTTGAGGAACTATTGGGAGTTAATGTTTGCTGGGGAAGGGTGTCATTTTCTTCAGTGGTGTTGCCACACTGGCCATGAAAGCATTGCAATCCTAATTAAACTCAGCGAGTCCCAGTGGAGAAAAAGAAAGTAGGAGGGAGACTAGTTGGGAAGGATTCAACAGGAGAAAGAGAGTGGTGATGGCGGCAGGCTAAGAAAAGGTACTGGAAGAAGTAAAAATGACCATAGGTCGTGACATGCAGGGATGGGAAAAACCGGGAGGGAGAAATGAGATACAGTCTTCTATTCTCCTAATATCCACAAGAACTGAAGGAATTTACAAGGAACTAAATAACGACTAGCGAGAGCTGAGTAAGAGTGGAGATTGTTCAGTGGGTGAGAGTTCTTGCTTTATAATCGGAAAGACCTGACTTCCAATCCCCAACACCCAAATAAAAAGCCAGGCATAGCTGCGCGCGTCTGTAACTCCAGCACAGAGGTTGTAAAATGGGGTTTCCTGAGAGCTGGATAGCGAGGCAATCCGGCTGAGGAGGTGCTTCCGGGTCAGTGAGAGTGAGAGACCCTCGTCAAGGCAATAAGCTGGGGCGTGATAAAGGAACACACCCAGCATCCTGCTCTGGCTTCCACCTGCACCTACGTATCGGCGTGCATGCACCACACCCACACACGCATCACACCCACAAAGGAGCAGAGCAAGGGAACTCAGGACCAATTAACAAAGGTTTTCACTGTTTATACTGATGTTACAAGCGCGCGTATGCACGCGCGCACACACATACACACTCAATGAAATATATATGTGAATATATAGAGACGTATACAAATATGTGAACTTTAAAATTACATTTTTAAATAAAATTACATTTTTAAAGTTCCGCTTAACTTCAAGGAGGTCAACAGGCCTATCTGAGCATAAAGATTAAGAGGCGGAGGCAGGCGGATCGCTGTGAGTTCGAGGCCAGCCTGATCTACAAAGTGAGTCCAGGATGGCCAAGGCTACACAGAGAAACCCTGTCTCGAAAAACCAAAAAAAAAAAAAAAAAAAAAAAAAAAGAGTCTAGGTTAGCATGTTATCGCCCACAGTCTTGATGCATTCATTTGTTTTTCTTTCATTCCTTCACTCAATAAACATTCGTTTAAAAATTTCTGTATAGTATGTGCTATACTAAGGTCTTGAGGTACACGGAGAGAAAGGCCAACTAGAACTGTGCTTCCCAGCATCTGCATTCGAGCCCCAGGACTTTTCTGTACAAAGTGTGGGGTTTCCCACCAGGATGCAAGGTCTTTAGGTTCCATATTAACTATTCTTACTTTATTGCATTAGCATTTTAAGCGTGTGTGTGTGTGTGTGTGTGTGTGTGTGTGTGTGTGTGTGTGTCTTAAATCTGCTTTGGCAAAGAGTTCAAGAATTCAATATCCTTGGTTTTTGTGTGCAAAGGTGTCTACAGACCGGATGCATTTTTCCCCTTTCTAATGATATCTTTGTAGACATCCACACATCTATTGCTGTGCATAATCTGATGTAATGTGAAAAGCTCTTCCAATTATGGCCCTTGCTTATGCTTATTCAGGGGTGCAATAATTTCTTGTGGTTTATTCGGATGACTTTCATTAATGCTGTAGGTTTATGCAGCACACTGCTTCCTTTTCCTTTCTGTTTTCTCCTAGTTTTATTAGTTTATTTTCCATGGTTGTGAATTCTTCAAATCAAATATGGATTCCATGGTCATCCCAGCATCTTTTAAAAAAATATTTATTTATTTATTATGTACACAGTGTTTTGACTGCATGTACACCTGCACACCAGAAGAGGGCACCAGATATCATTATAGATGGTTAGGAGCCATCTTGTGGTTGCTGGGAATTGAACTCAGGACCTTTGGAAGAGCAGCCAGTGCTCTTAACCGCTGAGCCATCGCTCCAGCCCCATCCCAGCATCTTGAATAGCATTCCCTTTCTCCTTTCTTCTTCCTGGTACCAGGCATATGGGTCTCTATGGAGAAACCCTATCAGCTCACTGTGCATTTGTGATGGACACGTGTCTGTCTGTAACCAAGGTTGCATCCATCTTTTTCCCTTCCTTCCTTTCTTTCTTTCTCAAGGCAGGGTTTCTCCGTATAGCCCTGCCTGTCCTGCAACTCACTCTGTAGTCCAAGCTGTCCTTAGACTCAGAGATCTGCCTACCTCTGCCTCCAAAATATCAAGATCAAAGGCACATGCCACCACCACCCAGCAAAGGCAGCACATTTCAAGGCTTGACCCATATTTTTTTTAAAAAGCAATACTTTCAGGGTTATCCTATAGAACCTTCCACAATGATTGAAATGTCTGCAGCTGTGTTGTCCAATAAGGCACCTGTTAACACTTGTAGCTACTGAGCACATCAATGCAGCCTGTGGAACTGCAGAATTGTATTTTCACACTATTTAAATGAATCTAAAATTTAAAAGCTAACAGAAAGAGGGGACTGTGTTGAAGTAAAGTATATAACATTGAAGAGAGTAACTTGCTCCTGACAGGGCAGGCTCCAAGAGGAGGAAGAGCAGTTTTTACAGTCTCAGAGCCTTGTGTACCACAGATAATGAAACACTCCATACTTGGGGATGTGGAGTCCGCAGAGACTGGACAGTTTTCAGCTAGCTTCTGAACCCGGTCAGAGCACAATGCATCCCTCCCGCCCACTATCCTGGAAGTGTCAGTAAGCATGGAGAACCTTTTCTCTAAGCAGGCACTTGGGGGGTCAAGGCTAAGTCCTTTCCCATCCTTGAGCACACATCAAGAACGTAAGAGAAAGCGCCATCTCATGGACTGAGAGCAAGGCCTGGACGTCATGGATGCAAGGCTTAGGAAGGCAATCCTAATTCTAGACCTCACTCAAGGGTGGAAGTGAAACCCTCAGCACAGACCTCCCAGGCCCTCCAGGTTGCCTCATGACCTGCTTACAGTAGCATGCAGGAGCGCAGTCTTCACTACCAGTAAATAGAAAGGCTCAGATAGAAAGGAGCTGGTAAGCTCCATGTCGGACTATTTCACCATCCTTAATTTATCCTCATTTCTTAAATTACCAGGTGCACAAACCCCCCACGATGATGCCATTCAGGGTTTCCCACAACCTGAAGCCCACTGCTGTGCTCAGCCTTTGCAACTGCCACAGTCACCTAACGCCCCCCGCCCCCACACCAAACTTAGTTGAGTACCCTTCCTTAAACATGTCCCAGCTACTTCCACATCCAGAACCTTCCTCAGGCTATCACCAGAAATGCCCCGACTCTAGCATCCTTCTCAGTCAAAACCCTTGCCCTTGTGGCTTTGGGATGCATGCTCTCTGAAGCCATCTCTCCTGAAACCCACAGCTACATGTATGTTCCCTCTTCCTCAGTGCCCTATGAGACTTGGTTCCGGTGTCTGTTTTGTTACTTACGTCATCTGTGTCCTTTATGTTGTAGCATCAGTGTATACTTCTCTGATCTTGCCTCCTAGTTTGTGACAAGCTCAAGGATGGGACCTATGCCACTCAGTTCTGCACCCCTGACTATGTGGGCACACTGTAGGCCTCTGAGAATTTTCACTCTTGGAATGAATGAAAACCAGCTGTATCCACAGAAGAATTTCGCTAATGATTCAGGAGAAGGGGCTGCTCTCAGCAATGACATGCGATATGCATACATGTTTTGTTCGACACACGGTATCAGTCTTCAGCAGACACTAATATTTAAGTTTAATGCAGATCATATCACGATTTCTGTCTCCAGATTTTTCTTGAAAAGAAAAAAACATCAGATACAACTTACTGGCCGGTTATTCCTCTCAGGAGATTTGCCAGCTCTCCACAGTTCCTGCTTTGTTCTCTGTAAGGGCTGACTTTAGTTTCCCATACTCAGATCAGGTGTGCATAAAGCCTGTGTACCTTGAACAACGGTAATGATTTATCCATGCCATTTATGAAGCTTGTGGTGCCTGCCTTCAAATCATACTGATTCTGATTACTTTAGTGGTTACGGTTTTGGCCTGATTTTTTTTTTCTGTACCATTCATCAAAATCCTAAAAGTACAGCCCATGTCCAGATATAAATAAGATTTAAATCCTGTTAAAAGAGTGTGATAGCAGATCCAGGCTCATCTCACTATCTTCAAGTGTGATTTTTTTATTTTTATTTTTTTTAGATATTAGGTTAGTCAAGGGGCTCCAGGTGGCAGGTCAAAAGGGTTACTTGTCAAAGGCAGAAGAGGCAGACATTTGACAAATAAGAGGGAGTGAGGCCTGCATGATATTGGACGTTAACAGTTCATTTCACATCCGTTGCACCTTCTGTGTGAAGATTGTCAAATAGATGTCAAGCGGTGATTGAGTTTCACAGGATTTGATGAGAATGGAGACGGTTTTCCTCATTGTCTGAAGGAGGAAACTGAGGCATTATCTGCTCGTGCTGGTAAGGACCCCTCTGTGAGAGACTTGGTAGTTAAATTTAATTATCCTCCTTTCGACCTTTCCTTCCCTCCCTCCCTCTTCCTCTTTGGTTTCAAGGGTAATTTATGTTAGATCAATTTAAACTCACTCCCAGCACTGAATCAATAGCACCTGTTAACTCCCAAGTCTCCTTAGCAAAAAATCTTAAGCTTCAGAAAAATACAAGCACTAAAGAACGCGGACAGGCAAAATGTAAAATCAGATAAGCCACTCTGACTTGTAGACAAACACCTGAATTTATTTATTTGCTTTTAATTTTTTGGTTGTTTGTTTTGTTTTGTTTTGTTTCGTGTTTTTAAATAAGGTTTTGCTGTGTAGCCCTCCCTGTCCTGGAGCTCGCTATGTCGACCATGCTGGCCTTGAACTCAGAGATCCGCCTGTCTCTGCCTCTGAAATACTGTGATTAAAGGTATGCACCACCATGCCCAACCTGCAACTGAATTTCAAAATGCTCACATTCCATTGTCAGCAGTCTCTCCTCGTCCTCTCTCCTCGCCTCTGCACACCTCCCCCCACCATTTAATAGTAGCATTAAGGGAGCTTCTGTGTTCAGGGTTCTTAATTTCTTTGGCCCATGGAGAGTTCAACCTTCTAAAAAGCAGATCTTTTAGCTAAGTCAAGGCTTCAAGTGCCCAACAGGTGCTTTTAGTTTAGAAAAGGCCAATACTTTGTCTTCTACTGTTAAACCCATTAACCTAATCTCACTACAAATGAAGCGTTCCAGGGCACCCATTAAGCATGCTGTCCTCAGGAACAGGGGATTTTTTGAGTGTTCGCCTTCTTGGTATTTTGAGTAGGATCTGGCTGCCACGTCGTCTTTGAAATAATCAATCTCACCTCCCAGGACATCTCCCTGACCAGGTAATTGAAAACAAGCAGAACAGGCAAGAGGTCACTCACAAGTGACCTCAGTGACCTTTCACCCCTGGAAGGGTGAGATTAAAGGCCACCAGGCAAAGAGAATTTATAGATCTCTAGGCTATGCAATTGGGGAACCAAGAAAAGAAAAAAAGAAAGTGATTATGCAGCCCTGCCTAGACATCATGTTTGTAGGGGAAACACACACACACACACACACACACACACACACACAGAGAGAGAGAGAGAGAGAGAGAGAGAGAGAGAGAGAGAGAGAGAGAGAAACCTTTAGCTCCTGTTTCCTGACTCTTGTAGGGCCTTCATATCCTCAAAGGACAACATTTATCTAGTTCCACTAGCAGCCTTAGCTGCCGTTTCCTCCTGGGGCATGTATCCTGTATACCCCCCAGCCAAAGCTCTCTCTGCCTTGCCCCAGGGTACCCACAGGCTCTCTGCTGTCAGCTCCTCCCCCAGCATCCGCCATCATTGGATCATGCCCCTGGATCATCAGCTAGTTCCGCCTGTCATCTCTTCTTGTACAGGTGACCTCCCCTGGATCATTTCATGGTCTGTATTTTTCTAAATTACATTGTTCTCTGGAGTCTGTTGCCCAACTGAAAGAGTTGCATTTCCTTTCTCTGCTGGTTACCCGAGGTATCAATCATGTTGTAAGCACCTGTACTAGCGTTAACCTCCTTCCTGTCTTCCAAATCAGAACCCATTTCTCACTTCCATATGTCAACACGAGCCACATGCATTGATTAAATGTCTTGCATTGGAAAGCACACAGTCCTGCCATCCCTGCCTGGGTCTGAATGCCTCCCATATGCTCCGCATGCAAGCCTAATTCTCATGTTCCTTTCCTCTGGAAAGTCATTCTTCATTGTAATAAGTCGCCCAAAGTAAATGTATTCATCATCTTTTTCTCTGACAACCATGTTTCTCCACTACGGGAAATTAAACACTGCAACATATGGCCCGAGCAGCAAACTTTAGTGCTCGCTCGCTCAATTGTTTTAACACATTGCCGCCTTCCCATAATATTCTGTTTGCCACTCGCATGTCAGGCTTCTACTTGACATATGCATTGGACATGTTAATGGCAAGAGACAAACCAACTGAAGCTGACAATATGACGAAAGAAGGGCAAGTGCCTATTAATTACAAAAATTCACTTTCCCCACTATTTAGCAGAGGGAAGAAAAATGAATGCCTTCAGAACATGCCATCACATTAGCTTGCTGGTGGTGCCATCTGACAAAAAAAAAATTTTTTTTAACTCTAATCACAATGGAAGCCCTTTGTAGATTTTGGGAAGATGGTGTAAATGACACCAGGGCTCTCCCTACCGTCATGGAGCCTATTGGCTCTGCTCTGTCTGCTTCCTGGTGTGCTGGTTACAAAATCAGTATGCTACCATGGCTGGCTTCCTTATGTGGCTGTACACACACACACACACACACACACACACACACACACACACACATACACACACACACATACACACACACACACACACACACACACACACACACACACATGCATATTATCCCTGAACTCTCTTTCCTGTTGGTAAGCAAAGCTGCTGTGGAAACCCACTCCAAGTGCTACACAGCCCAGAAAACAACAGAACACTGTTTCCTTCTCTGTCACTGTTACTGGGATTAAATTATTTAATTGATTATGAATCTTTGGGTTTCTAGTGTGAATCCACTCACCCTGAACTCGTCTTTCAGTTTAGTCATCCTGATCTCAGCATTTGTTTAAAGTCTTTAATCATTTACTTGCAAAGCATTTTTTAGGTTTTTTTTTTAATCTTTTTTTTTTTTCAAAAAAATTTTTTTTCTTCTTTGGGAATTTCACATCATGTATCTCCATCGCACTTATTTCCCAGTCTTTCTACGTCAGCACTCTACCCTCATCCTTGTGACACTTCCCCAGCAAAGTGGTAACAATAATAGGAATAATAGTAGTAGTAGTAGTAGTAGTAGTAATAACACATCCAATTTGTGTTACAACAACAACAATAATAATAATAGTAATAATAGTAATAATAATAACAACGCATCCGATTTATGTTATTCATACATTCACTGAAGCATGGTCAAACTCCCACTGGCCCACCCAGTAAGGAAAACCGAGTCCTTCCCCACCTGCCCCCACGTCAGGAGCCATCACTTGTGCAGAGCTACACTTTGGCATCTTTATCACAGTTATAAGACTTCTTCTTGACGGTTTCCTTTTTAGGGTATCGCTTTTGAGGGGATGGTTGGGGATAGGGTTTTTCAAGGAAGTCTTTTATGTCTCTTCTTTCTCAGTTGAGTGTTTGCAGCCATCGATATCAAGGCCCAAGTAGGGTCTTTGCTCTTTACAGTCAGCAGGAGCTCAGATCAGAAGCTTCCTCATGGTCCCTGGCTGCCGTAGGACCGTGGGCATCCAAATGGCCTTTGATGGTAACACAGGGCACAGGCATCAACACACATCCCAGATGCAGTAGACCTTGATCCAGATACAGCCCTCAGTGGCAGCACAGGCCCATACATTTCCATGGCCTCAGGGGCCGCAGGCCACTCTGATGGCTATGCCCCCGTCCCCCACCAGGGACATCAAGGTCCACGGTCATCAACCTGATGCCTGGCCATATTATTACCACTGACCCACACATGGCAGTCCTTCACGAAGGTCCAATCCAGGAAGTGAACTATTCCTCATCTCAGGCCTCCGCCATCGCCCGGAGCCAGGGCGATCCTGCAGCACGTTGCTGGGCTAGGGGTTTGAGATCCAGACCACCCATCGACTCCGCTGGGCAATGACCTGTTTCTCATACCTGTCACCGCCATCGTGTCTCCAGCTCCGTCCCTCTCCACAGCACACGCACCACTCTGCTCTTCTGTCTTTCTTTCCCCCTTCTCTATCACACTTTCATCCATCGGCTTCCACTGGCCCATGACAAATTTTTTTTTAAGTTTTTTATTAATTTATTCTTGTTACATCTCAATGGTTATCCCATCCCTTGCATCCTCCCATTCTTCCCTCCCTCCCATTTCCCCCTTATTCCCCTCCCCTATGACTGTTCCTGAGGGGGATTTCCTCCCCCTGTATATGCTTGTAGGGTATCAAGTCTCTTCTTGGTAGCCTGCTATCCTTCCTCTCTACCAGTGCTTTAATTATAATTTTCAGTACACATGCATATCTTCAAACAATAGATAGTTGTAAAGATTCTCTGTGGGCATGCTATTAAAGTTTCCTCTGTGTGTCGAATTTTCTTTATGCAGCTAGAATTATATGGTCTAAGTCATGTGTTATATTTGACAGCAGAGAATATCCAACTGCCAGTACGTTTCCTTGACTCTCCCAGTCTGAGACTTCTGCATTCTTTACATTTCCAGAGATCTGGAAGTTGATGGCCCCTGAGGGTAGTCTTCATGTCAATGATAGTCTTGAACTCAGTGTCACGTGACAGCTATCCAATGCTTAGCTGAAAGGGATAATTTACGGGAGGTATCCTAATATCTGCCATGCCTCTGACTCTCTAAAAATCTTTTTTTTTTTTTTAGATTAAGATAGATGGTTGAGTTATGTCTCTATGACCTCATCACATTGCTCCTGTTGAATCGCTTTTACATTGAGCTCAGTGTCATCAGCAGACACTGAGGGACACTCTCAGAAGCAGCCCTGCAAAGCCCACTTCGCCTTTTCTAGAGATGGTCTTCAAGGTTTACCCACTACATTACAAAGTGACTCGGCTATGAGGACCTATATGACAAATTTCCCCTAGGCTGATATAACAGAAGGGCTGGGCCACTTCTGAGCTTCAGTTTTACCCTATGAATATTAGGAACCTTGAATTCTGCCTTAAGCGTTACCTATTAGAGAACTTGGAGCACATACGTAAGCCCCCAGGACCTCAATTTTTGTACCCCAACCTCTATACCGCTTTTATCCCCATCCCACTCCAAACAGGCTCTACTTTCTTACTGCTCTTACTTTCTCAACTCTTCATTTCTAACTGCATTATGTATCATAACACAAATGAACTTGTACAATGGCCTACTAATCTTTCTAGAAATGAATTAGCTATTAGGAAGTGAATATGTGCACCGGAACTAGTTGTTAGAATGTGCTCACTTATTCATTTTTGCAGATTTATCTGTTCCATTTCAGAAAAAAAAAATAATCATATACTGGATGCCTGTGCTTGCTGTGTTTGAAGCCATGCAGTAGTAATGTGAAATTTTTTTATCCATTTTATAAAGAAATACGGCTAGCCTCTTCAGAAGAGTGCTATAAAAGAGACATAGGAATGCACCAATACTATGATTTACAGAGCCACACAAACAACTGCATGTAAAAGTACATAAACATTAAGAGGCTACTGAGAACCGAGCTACCGAGAACAAGGAAAGCAATTTCAGATGATCTACCAGCCTGAATGTGACAGTAATAGTTTTGTTAATAATCCCCAAATAAATAGACTTGCCATGTTGAGAAGTTTGATATCATCAAAATCTGTACTCATTCATTGGTTTTATAAGCATGAACTAAACAATGTGTTAGGAAAGATGTCTTGGGAGCAACGGGGCCCAGATCGCTGTGATAGGAGACGGGAGCTTTATAGTCTGTATGCCAGAAGAAGCACCCTGCAGGGTTTGATGTGTCTGTGGACGATCTAGGCATCTGTGGAAGATACAGAGGCCTCCCAGAATAGTCTAAACATCACAGCTCAACCTAACCATTGAAGGGTTCTAAATAAATGTCAAGAGGGCCAGGCGAGCACTTCTTGCTGGATGAGAGACATGTTCCTGGGGTGAAGGCTGGACACTGGAAATTGTTCCTTTTCCAGGCAGCCCTGAGCAAGCGAGTGACTGAAATAACCCACTCAATGGCATCCCCATGACCACAGATACTCATGGTCCCCACACAGCAGCTGATAATCCCGAAACCATCACTGCCGTTATCTTCTTCTCTTTTTACCCACTAAGATCTAGGATCCTTTTTTTTTTTTTAAAGAAGATTGACAAGAATCCATTTGGTTTCTCTTTTAAGTATGTCTAAAGTTCAGTCAAGTTATTTTTTTTTCTGATGTTTTCATTGTGTGAGTTTAGCAACACAGAGAAACTTCACACATGGCCTTGCAGAAAGTCAGAAAACATCAACTTCTTTTCAGAATTTGTTACTCCAAGCCTTATCTTTAGATGAAAGGGTTGAGGGTTAACACTTATAGCCAAGGGGGCTTTTGTTTATTTCAATATTTAACTACACACGGAGGGAGAAAGCAACCTATGAAATGGCTTGAGTGAGCTGGAAGATCAAAGTTGTTGAGCTGAATCGTGTCCAGAAGAAGATGAGAGTAAGTTCAGTCTCGGAGCACAGACGTAACAACCTCTGTATGTGGCACACTGATTAGATGACTGCTCAGCCGCACCTGGTGTTACCAAGTGAGGGATCAAGGGCAACTCTGACTGCAAACACCTCAGGGATTCCTTTCCAAGGCCACTAAGGTCTTAAACCACTTTTGAGTAGACAGACAAGAGTCCATTCGGGTTTTGTTGTTGTTTGCTTGCTTTTGGTATACGATGCACCTTATTTGGAAAGCTTTGAGCACTAAGCCTATGCATACACAGTGGGTCTCTAGCTCTGGGGACTTCTAATATCTTGCCTCACGAAGGCTGACTTGAAGGCTGTCTCAGGAGGGCTGAGCATTTACAGCCTGGGTGCCTTAACAGCCCTTGCCACAAGACTATTAAAACTAATCAGGAAGTGTACAGGATGACTACTGTCAAATCTGATGTCTCCAGAAGATTCTTGGTTCTGTCCAGCGTATCTGGTTCCACAAGTACAGTTTCAGAACTACATCTCAAATATTGACCAGAAGTGGGGACGTCACCACATTCATAAACTAAACATGTTCCGAGCTCCTTTCTCCTTGTCTCATTTTGACTGAAACCTTCTGCTCAAGAGGATTTATTATTCCTTTCTCTTTTCTATGAGTCATGTGACTTGTTTTGGCCAGTGGATATGAACAAAAGTATCTAAGGATTGCAGTTCAACTGTCTGCCTTCTCCCTGTGACCACGTTGACATAGCATGATCTAAAGAGCTGTGTAATTTGCAATGCTGAACTCATATGAAGCAAGACAATTTTGGTGTTTCCCAGTCCCACAGCAGTCATTGTATGAATAGGAAGTATTAAGTGCTACAGTTGCTTGCTATCCCAGCATGAGCTACAGTGCTCTGATTAATGCACCCTAAACTTTTGTTAATTGTGCTCCATACTAAATCCAACCCATGATCTTATATTTTCCTAAATACAAGGAAAACATAGAAACCAGATTTGAATTTCAGGTTTTTGCCTTGCTCTTCCCGTACATACAGGACACAAGCCCTATTACCACTGTGTTAATTATAAATCTCAAATGTTCTAAAGGCTGCTGGGCAAAGCTATCTTTCTGAATAATGTGTTTAATCATTCAAATGGTCAGATAGTCAACAAGGATTTAATAAGAAACCACTTTAGGACAGGAACCGTTCTACACACTGATAGTACCTGAATAAGAAAGAAAAAAAAAGATTATTCTTATATCAATATTTTGACCTATCAGGAAAAAATTATATATCAAACAAACAAATAAATAAACTCCGTAACATAGAAAAAAAAACAAATTGGAAAATCTGACAGTGAATGAGGGGATGGGGTACACTGTTTTACCTAAGGAGGAATGACACTCAGGTTGATACCTGAAGGCTCAGGAGGCAGCAGCAGGAAGAGGCTTCCCACAAAAGGGGCAACAAGATGCCAAAGCTCTGAGATAGGAATCATTTTGGCATGTCAGAGATCCCACGTAGGAGCCTGGAACGGCTGCAGTGCAGCACGGATGTAAGAGACTTGAAGAGAAACAATGAAAAGGAGCAAGGAAATTATGGCTACAGAATCATGAAGGCCTGATAAAGGAGCTGGGCTTTACTCGACACAACAACACGCCACTGAAGCGTTCTACACCGGAGGGCTGCTTGCTATGACCGGCATTTGGAAAAGATCACTTTATCAACTATGTAGAAAACGGATGATGGAGGGAAAGAGTGAAAGAAAAAAAAAAAAGCCAGCAATCATTTAAGAGGTACTGCAATCATCCCAGCAGGGGTGATGGAGAGCCATGGCATGCGTGACTCAAGACATATGTCAACGGTTCTCAAACGCGCCTGCAGCTACAAGCACCTGGGACGAGGCATCTTAAAATTCAGACCAATTAGATCATAATCACTGAGGATAGGATATAGCATCAGTTTTTTTTTTTTTTAAATTTTTTTCCCTGATTTCAATGTGAACTAAGCCTGGGGAACACTGATGTGAAATGTTTTGAAGGCATCTCACAGGCTTACCAACAGACTGCATGGAGAGGTGGGGAGGTGGTACAGAAAAAGAAGTAATGATGCTGCCCAAACTTATGACATGAGCAATTGTATAGGCATTCATGCTAGTTACTGAAACTGGGAGGATCTGGACGGGGTGGGGAGGTTGAGGTGGAAGGTGTTAGAACTGATGGTTCAGTTTTGCATGTGGAAATTTTGACCTGTTTGCCGGACATTTTGTATGATGTACTTTATGGAAATTGACATCATACAGGCAAAAGAATAATCAAGCATTTAGTGGTCTAAAGTTCTGGAGGCAAAAAGAAGGCAGCAGGCAAGTGAGGGTATCCTGAGCAAAAAAGAATGTCCAGGGGCTGGAGAGGTGGCTCAGGGGTTAGGAGCACTGGCTGCTCTTCCAGAGGTCCTGAGTTCAATTCCCAGCAACCATATGATGGCTTACAACCATCTGTAATGAGATATGGTGCCCTCTTCTGGCCTGAAGACATACATGCAGGCAAAACACTGCATACGTAATAAATAAATAAATAAATAAATAAATAATAAATAAATAGTCTCAATCATTTTTTTTAAATGTCCAAAGGACTTAGCATTTGGAAGCACCTGTCATCTGGGTCTGAAGATAATCTTACTTATCTTGCCTTGACCCCTTGGCAAGAAATCAACAAAGGATAATTTTCTTTCTGAAACATTAATGTGGGCTCAACTCTGCTGTATACTCTGGCCACTGGTTCCAAATCCCAAGATATTCCCTTTCAAATTATATGCAAAGCCCTCTAGTCAGAGTCTTGAGAGTTCTCATATTCTGGCTCAGTTTCTTCCTAAGCATAGATCTCAAAAACGTCTGTTCCCCAGAGTCATGCACATAGAAAGGGTCTGCTGAGGCTACACCGATGCCAGACACCAAAACTGGCCAATAGAATGCACCTGGCTTTGGCTCCTAGTGCCTCACCTTTTTTTTTTTTTTTTTTTTTTTTTTTTTTTTTTTTTGCTGTTTATGGCCCTCTGTAGAATTTATTTCTTGATAGAATGTATTTCCTTCTTATGTTCAAGTTAGTACTGTTCTTCTGCCATTTTTACTCAACCATTCTTTCATACAAAGAAAACCCTAAAATCAGCTAATCAACAGTGCTGTGGCAGTTCCTCACTTTGTGACTTTGGATTAGTGTTCTGGATCTTCCCCCAGCCTCAGCTTCCCTGCCAGAACAAAGGGCTACTGGCTAACTGGATCTACCTGAGAGTTATTAAACAGGCTGGGGCAAAACACTCGAGGAAAATGCCTTATGTAGAACTAAACCCTCCAGTATACCCCCACCAGTCCATGGTCTCTGTCCTCTCTGGGTCCTGGAGCCCTGATTCAAATCAGTTCTTAAAGTGTTGATAGCATCTGCTAATGGCCCCAGGCCCATTTCTAAGACATTGATGCTTTCTGGTTTTCCCACAGAAGCTGCTGCAAGTCACCCTGCCCCTAGGCTCAGTTACAAATGAGGGTCTTGCCTCGGAAAAGGACAGCTGCCCAAGTGACTAGCGTTGCCGTTTTCTACTTCTTGGCTTCATCCCAGCAGCTGCATGCAATTCCTATGTCGAAGCTAATGAATCCATCACCTATGGTTTCCCCCAGGGTGACTTGCCAAGGTTACCTTATTATAATATGGTATCTTTAATCATATTTAATCATACATTAAGATAGAATACAAACAGCTCCCAGCTGACCACGAAGGGGGTCTCTTTCCATATTATGTGTAGCTGTTTATGGTCTAATCAAAAGCCAACACACAAAGAGTCTCTAGCAAATTGACTAGTAAAGGAGTTACAGGACGTGAGTGTCTAGGACCCTGAGAGTTATTGACTTTCCTGAACTAGTTAAATTATCTAATAATCTACGTCCTTGAAACCATGTTGAGAATACCCTCCCTTTTTTTTTTTTTCTACAAAAGGCCGTGCTTATTTTCTTGCACTTTTCTGGAGAGATGGAGAAGGGGGTGAGAAAAAAAAATGTTTTAACAACCTAACCAGAGGGGAAGGTTAATGAATGTGTTTTATGGTTTCCTTTTGGAAACCGAACCGCTCAGAATTGAGTTAGTCCAAGAGGCTTTTTGAGGACATCTAGAGTCTTCTAGCCAAAAGTCTCTTATGATCTTCATCATTTATAGAGTAAATCTTGGTGTGGGCCAAATAATCTAAAACTGATTTGTGCAGTTCCACGTCCACCATGGGTGTGGAAAGCTTAGAAGTCCTGCCGGCACACAGGTTTCCCAAGCCCAGCCGTGGAGCAGAGCCTGGGAGCTTGGCTGCACATGTTCTCCATCAACACAATCACGCTGGTGAGATGCCTGCATGTCATCATAGGCAAGCTGGTTAATAAAAACTGGTGTGATAAAAATAAACAGTAAAGTGATAGTTTGCTTTCCGATCCAACCTTTCAATCTGTGTTTGGGAGAGAGCATTCCCAGGGCCCCGTCTCTCCATAACGTGCATGCATAACTTTCATTAACCGCAGTGAGAGTAACATGTGTACGTGGAGGGGAACGCCAGGCCCTGAGGTAAGGCATAAGTAGACCAAACCTTTGGTAACTTGGAAATGAGAGCATGGAGGAACTCTTGTTACTCTGCTTACAGGAAATGACAGGAAGATTGTTTTGTAGGGACACACACACACACACACACACACATATTTATGTATATGCATAGGTGTGTGCATAGCTTATATGCTTACATGATAAATGCCAAAGGAGACCTGAATGAACGCAGAGAATACAATATGATTGTAAAGTGAGGAAAAGAAGACTGAGCACATGTGTGTGTGTGTGGGGGTGCGTGTGTGTGTGCGTGTGTGTGTGTGTGTGTGTATGTGTGTGTGTATGAGTGTATGTGGGTGGGTGCATGAGTGTGTGGAGGTGTGAGCATGTGTGTATGTGTGTGAGAGAAAGTGGGGGTGAGTGTGTGTGTGTGGTATGTGTGTGTGAGGGGGGTGAGTGTGTGTGTGTGTTGGGTGCATGAGTGTGTGTGGGTGTGGGTGTGTGTGTTGGGTGCATGAGCGTGTGTGGGTGTGTGAGTGTGTGTTGGGGGAGTGCATGAGTGTGTGGGGGGTGTGAGCATATGTGTATGCATGTGAGAGAGAGTGGAGGGTGAGTGCGTGTGTGTGAATATGTATGTTGAATGTAAAGACAGAAATTAGTGTATTCTAACCTCAAATATCGTGGACTGACCAAACAAAGACAATACTTGGAAATCCCTCTTATCTATTGCATAAAGAATATATTGGGATCCAGGATGCTCTTAAGATTCCATTGAAGCTGTGCCATGGGTCCTCTGGGCATAATTTGACCCAGTGGGTACCAGCCTGCTGTAACTTCTGTAACACCCCTCCCTTCTTGCATTTGACCGTGGCAAGCACTACGAAGTAACATTCTCATCTGTGTCTTCGCTACATGATTCTATCAGATGAGGCTACTGACACCTAGGAGATCTTGCTATTAGTTTCAAATTAGAAAACAGTTCACGAGCAGTCTTGACAGCCAAGCTCTGTCAAGAAAAGGGGAAATACAGCTCCTGCTTTGCCGAGGGCAGCCTGCTATTACCAGAGGCTCTGGCATGCA
This sequence comes from Acomys minous, assembly GCF_964271855.1. Lineage (NCBI taxonomy): Eukaryota > Metazoa > Chordata > Mammalia > Rodentia > Muridae > Acomys > Acomys minous. The sequence goes on along the minus strand of NC_140486.1, from coordinate 88,252,784 downwards.
ACAGCGAGAGGCTACTTAACTAATGACAGAATTTTTACTGTCTGCAGCTCCGAGTTCTAGAATTAGTGCACCCGAGAACAGAAGCACTCGGAAGCACTGAGGGACGTCGGTAACCTTCAGACATGTTTCTGAACCTGAGATCAATGATCATTTTTGACACAACTTAAGAAATTTTTTTTTAAAAAAATCAACGACAAAAAAAAATGTGCCCATCAATGACTTATTTCCATGTAGGGTGTTGATGTGCTTCTGATATGTACACTCCACGCCTGCCTCTTAATGGTGGAGTTCTCTAATTTGATGGTATGAGGTATTATTTGAAGCAAAGCATCTTATCCGCTTTCCTCTGTGGTAGTTTGAGGAGGAGGAAAGAGAAATATTACACCTGATAACAGTGTCTTTGATTTGCACTCTGCTATTATCAAAGCTGTTATCTCATCAAGCTTTAGAACAAACCTCAGCGGTAGTGGTGCCCTTTGTTAATTTAAGAGGGCGGTGTTCAACTTGCCCAAAACCACACCGATAGGGAGTGGCAGATTGAGATGAGCCATAAAACTCAGGGCCTCTCCACTGGTCTCCGCTTCTCGCTTCTCTGATACAGAAAGGCGTCTTTCTTCTTGCTCAACAAGGAAGGACTCACTGAGGGATGTGAAATGCCCGAACCAAGGAGAAATTCTTTCACCAGGCCAGCATTAGTCAGCTTGCCAGGTGCTGTCCACCCGGGTAAAGCCCCTCGGGTCTCTTTCCATTTTTAAGCATACCAGCTCACAAATTGCCCGCACCTGCATCTCTCTGTCAGAGGGCAGTCCTGAGGCTACAAGAGCCTGTTCTGTGCACACGGACAGCTCAGAGTGCTTGGGAATTTATGGGCCCCTGGAGACAGTAACGGACAGCTCTGGACGCATAAATAAGGGCTAGTTTTTCCCTTGTATAGGGCTCACTTGGTATGACCCGGCTTAGACTCTAGAGCCCCACCTGCTGGGCAGAGTCAAGATTACCCCGTGGGATACTTCGATAGTGTACCCTTATTGATTGTTATTGGCCTCCATTTAATAGTTACGGTGTCCTCTGAATATAAAAGTGAATTATTAGGCATAATCTTACGGGTTAAGAAGAAGGACAGACAGTTCACATCATTGAAAATCCTTGCTATGCTCAGAAACACTGTTTTCTCCTTCTGATCTCTGTAGTGACCCAAGTAAAACAGACAGGCCACTCAGGGTAAGAACCACAACGAACCATAATAAAGACTAGGAAATGTTATTATCATTTATAAAGTTCTAAACCTATCAACAGTTTCTAAAACTGAAACTGCCTCTTGAATTCTTAGGGATGTTCAAAAGGAAATAGACAGCTACCCTCGTTGCTACCATTGAAATAATGAGGTTTGTTTGCTCACACAACTCATAACGAGTTCAGGTTTTGCCCGGTAGTGCCTCTACCTCGGTTTCCTACTCTGTAAAACCAGAGTCAAGTGAAACCAACACGACATGCAATACACCTAGTTTCTCTAACACAGAGCAAGGACTCCATCAATGGTGGCCTTAATGTTGACTTGCATAGTGTGGACCCTTGAGGTCCTTTTCAGGTCTGTAATTGTATGTCCCTTCCTACCTCAACCGAAGGACTGATACTGGAAGCAGCATCCCCTGTGCCTTGCTACCAAGCATACAAACACCAGGAAGAAGCGGTCAGGAAATACTACCATCAAACCCGAGGAGGAGGAAATGTTTGTGAATGTGTGTGTAGCTAAAAGCAATCGCTGTGTACTGGTTCCAGAGAATATTAGTCTCTCAACGATATGTCACATAATCATGTCACTTAATTGAGTTTCTTTTATGTGCCAAACACTATCCTAAGTATCCTATAAGCGCCCCCCCCCTAACATATTTAATCCTTACAGCAATCATTTGAAGTAGCCATTATCCTAATTTATAGAGGACACTGAAGTCTCAGAGAAGGCAACCGTTTCCAGATCAAATAACCGAGACACGATCTGGACCCAAGTCTTCGCGGCTCCAGTTACTCCCACCACGGCCCCTGCTGCTGCTGCTGTTGCTGCCACCGCCTCCACTGCCACCTGTGCTGCCACCGCTGTACTCCGTTCTATGCAGAGAATATGCCTTTCAGGAAGGTTGACTCCTCTACCTACAGTAGGAGTTTGTTCTGGGGAGAGCAAGTGCATGCACGGGTCTTGTACTCAGCCTAAGTAGCCTCAGTTATTCGCAGGAGAAGTGAGAAGTCCAAGGTGGTTATTAAAATAAAGACATCGTTTCTTCCCAAGAGTAAGCATCTAAAATCACGACAACACCTTAGCTTAGTATCTTGCTCCTTTGGAAGGTAAGTAAACTTAGCCTGATAAGGAAACGCTGTCCAGTATTTCCAAACAACCGTTAAAAACCTGTAAATTGTCTGAAGTGTCCACTAGCAACGAGCCGATGGGTGGCCTCCAAGTCCTTTAATTTCTGCAGACTGCTGGGGCGGGCAGGCGGGGGGGGGGGCGGGCGCCGAGGGGGGAAGATGCCACGAAATACAGTTGTAGGAGAGGATCAGGATCAGGAGGCCTTTCCTATTTTCCTAGCAAGCCCCCAAGCTACGGAGCCCTAAAGGCAATCCTGAAAGACCCACAAGAAGATCTCTACTTTCCACCTCCCACCCTCAAAAGCCAGTGCGCATGCCAGGGCTTGTTAGCAGCGTGAGGGGAAGGCCGGATGCCTCTGGCAGGGAGACTGGTACTTCCATTGATCCAGCTCTTGCCTCCTGCTGAAATCCTGGAGAAAGAATATAAAGGCGGCTGCTCGCTCTGATTCAGTTCAGAGGCCAGGTGTTCCTTCGTGACTTCTTTACACCAGCGGTTCCCATAGGGCCCGCGTGAACCTAATGCAATTGTCGATAAAGAAGAAATGATTCGTGTGAAAGAAGCTATGTTCTATTCAAACAGTCAAGCATTTGGGTAATAATGGTGGGGTTCGGGATGAAGCCTGAGTTTGTACTAAAATGAGTAAGGGAGGGGAGAGATTTGCTCCTCTCCCCCCCCCCCTTACAAGTATTTCAGTTAAGACAAAGAATCAGTATTAAGATAAGTGCAGTCCAACTCCCTGCCCTGCGCTCTCCTGTCAGGAATCCATTCTTTTTTTATGATGCCATCTGCATAGCTGGAGGTGATATTGGAATGCATAAATCTCTTGTGAGCCACAAAACGTTAAGCTGCCGTTGTCCTCATAATTTCATTATCTCAGTTTCTGCCCTAAAACGTTTAACACTAATTGAACACCCGAGGTTTTCCTGTGAGTTTATTTTCTGAACATTATTGAAGTGCTGTTGATAAAAGTCAGAATTTATGGAGTCAGCACTCCTTAAACTGCCATGATAGATTTGAGCAGGAATATATATATATATAAAAGCAGGAATATTTTTTATGACTTTGCTTGGAATTTCAAAGTCTTTCAATCATTCTACATTATAAAGCTGTCGATTTCAAAGTGCACCACCGAGCTCAACCTTTGCATGCACGGGTCCAAGCTGGACACATGGGGCTATCAGATTCAGCTACATTGCAGACTGACTCTCTGTGTTTATTTGTTCTTGATTAAAAATACGTGACTTCTCCCTCCCACTCTCTCTTCCAGGCTACCCAGAATAATGTCCATATTAGCAAGGGTTTCACCAATGAAAACCCATTCTTCTTCTCTGAAAGAAATTCATTTGCCATCAAATGCCCTTTAGTCCTTTAAGGAAAGAATGGTTTCCTGTAAGTTTTTTGGTAGATTTTTTTGTGTTTGTTTGGGGTTTTTTTTTTTTTGGGGGGGGGGAGCTTGTTTGTTGTTTGTTTTTGTTTTTTGTTTTTTTATCGTGGTAAAGAGTAGCCATGTGCTAAATCTATCTCTTGGATATTGTTTGCAATTCCATTAATTTCACATGTCTCTGTCAGAAAGCAATTTAGTTAAAAAAGGAGCTATGATCGGTGTCTCTTATGGATTTGTATTAATATTTATGCATTCATACACATGCAAAAATTACCCACACTCACAAACAGACACACGGTTTATGGTGTGCAATTCATAGGCAGAGTCTTCACAAAGCATAGGACTGCATCCTGGCTTCCAAAAAACGAAGCAAAAAACTTAAGAGTTAAGTGCCCATCTTCCAGTTAAAAGAAGTTGCTCCTGGTTACTATGGTAACTGCCAACGGACTGGCATTTTTCTGTTATTATTGTAATTGGGAAAGCAAAGAATCTATTTTTAAATTATGAAGCACGGAGGGAACTGTGAATCCCAAGTGGGTCCCTTACCTGGCTGAGAAGCAACACAGCAGATATTTGTCCCACCTGCAGTTCTGACTTCATTCTCCTAGACCAAAAGATGGCCTCTGAAGGGCTAAGCTAGGGTAAATTGTCCCCGTCCTGAAACTACAGATGCAGGAAAGAAAAAAGCAGTACAGAGATTCCAACCAGGCCTGAATATAAGTTTTTAAAATAAAATCCAAAGCTGGTTTCACGACTAAAATCTGTGGGCATTGCTTTGTTTTTGTCCTGTGGAAGTGGAGGTTGTGTCTCAAGCCGCCTCTGGTCTGCGCCCTTCGCTACCATTTACCATCGTCGACAAGGAATCCTTAACTTGGGAGAGAGCCTTCCTCCCACCACTCACCTCCCTCTACTCTCACTAGTTTCCCCTTTACATTTTTTTTTCTTTCTGTGCAAGAGGAAAGCTGAAAAGAAAACGTCCAAATTGCTGACAACAGGCAACACCAAGTGAACTTAACTTTTAGGCTCCAATGTAAAATATTAATTTTCTGCCATAAATGCACACTCCTTTCACAATATGAAAAGCAGACATTATTTTTTTAAAATATAATTTAACTCACTGTGGATTTAAATGACTTTCTCCCAGAGATAAAAATCTCTACATAGCCCAGATAGAATCAGAATTTACATGATACAACCGGCATGGTTTTTTAAAAGGGATAATTCTCACCTTAATCACTATATCAGAATATAAAAAGTAGAAAGGAATAACCTAGGGATTTTTTTTTCTTAAAGGATGAGTCATGGATGAAAGACATTGAAAGGATATTACCTCTTTAAAAGATGTCTCTCCTGGTATTTCCTGTACACAGCAAGTAGAACACCAGCTGCAAAAGTTTTCTCTGTGGTGGAGTTGCCATACGTGCCTTACTACAGCTCCAGGGGGAGTGGCTTGACCACTCATCACAATACACCATTCAAGAAACGGGCAATAGTGGGAAAGCCGAGAAGGGAGGTGGGACCAATAGGTGTGGGAAGGATGAACAGATAAAGGGATCCAGTGGCCCTAAGTCCATCTTTACAGTACTGACAGCTTGGTGTTTAAGGAAAGGTAGGAATGGAGTGGGGGCTGGGTTGGGGAGCAAGAGGCAGCCCTAACTAAACAGCCCTGGCCAAGGTGTGGTCTGGTCCATCATCGCCTCGCCTAGGTTCTGCACCTCGGTCTGAGGCAGTCCCTTCTGCTTGAGGGGACCACGTGCTTTTCCGGAGCTAATTATTCCCGATCCTGTGTGCCCTCTTCTGTCCTACTGCCCTATTGGTTCTGCAGGTTTAAGACAACTGCTAGAGACCTTTCAACACGTTTTGGGAGTGTGGAACAGCATATTGTAAGAAGATGCGTCTGTTACTCTTTTGTTCGCATCTTCAGTTCTTACGGGAAATGAGGGAGGTCAGGTACCACTGCTTTCTAGATGGGTGGTCTTAGAAGAGTGACTAAGGCGCCTATGTGCACAGATAAGCAGGGGCCTAGAGTAAAGGAGACAGGTGTACAATGAAAGCAGAAAAGCTAGATTTTAGCATGCCTTGTAATCCTTAGTGAGGAGTCAATACTTTTTTTTTTTTTTTTTTTTTTTTGGCTAAAGCAGTTTCTATGTGATTTTTATGCAAGACACAATTTCTATGTTTTTCATATGCTTGGGGTCTTTCCATAGCCTGAGTTCTTATACGTTACCTAATATTTTACAAGGGCAGATGGACAGATAGACTCAAATTCTCTTCACCCACGTGGTTCATCCACATTGGGGTATCAACGCGTACAATAAGATGCAAGGGCTAGGGAAGGCCTTCCCACCGTATGAGATCTCCCTGTCTTCAGGCAGATAGGTCACATGACACCTGAGTATGCTCCCTAGAGTCTGATGGCTTATCGCTAATGTATATGAATCTTGAAAAGTCATTAAATTTTCCCTTCAGTTTTCACATTCATCACTGTGAGTCTTTCCACGACTATTGAGACACTCACGTGCTAGTTATCAGTTACCAACAGGTGACCACAGCATGTTGGCTTAAAACCAGGTGCCTTTCCTATTCCTCAGCTTCTGTGGGTCAGGATTCTGGGTGAGGTTTACTGTGTCCTCTGCCTCAAGTCTCTCTCCTGGGCTCCTACCTAGACATTACAAGGCTGGACTTTCCTCTACCGATTCAAGAGCAGGACCCCCGTACAGAGTCATGCAGTGGCTGCTGGCTTTCAGTGTCTAGCAGCTGCCCTTTCTTCTCCAAGAGCTGAGTGAGTAAAGGAGCCCCTATCCTTTACCCAATGGGACTCTTTTTATGTGTAAGTTTTAGTTAAAGCCAGTAGAGTCCACTAGCAGAAATCAAAGCTCAATATCACAAGGCCAATTATAGAAATGATTACTCTGTCATGTTTGCTGCATTTTGTTTCCTAGAAGCCAGTCATTACTTTGACATGAACTCTGGTGCTCCATGTTTGACCACCTCCCCTTGGTGGGGAGGCCTGGTGGCACTCAGAGAAAGAGTAAGCGAGATACCAAGATGAGACTTGATAGCCTATGAGAGGGGACCTAAGGGAGGGGAATAGGGTGAAAGCGGAAGGAAGGGAGGAATGGGAGGATACAAGTGATGGGATGGCAATTGAGTTGTAATCTGAATAAATTAATAAAATTTTTTTAAAAAGAAGAAAAATAATAATGCATTAATCATTAAAAAAAAAAAAAAAAAGAAGCCAGTCATTAAGTCAGCCCAAACTCAAGGGACTGAATTATCCAATGGTGTATGTTCCAGGAAGTAAGGATTTTTGCTGCATCCTTGAAGAAGTGTTTTCCCTTCCCCCTGTAAGAACAGTCGTAGGATGAATGTGGTCCCCTAGGATACACAGAAGTCTTTCGTGCCTACAAAAAGTCTCCTGGAGTGCACACCGTTTGTCCTGAATGGTGGACAGGAGCAAAGCCCCCTGAAGAAGGAGGTGTAGTTCAGCAGCAGTCATGGTTGCAATGTCCCTTAAAGCCAGAGAGAGGTTTCTTTGCAGGATGAGGGAGTATTCAAAGCAGCTGGGCTGCCATGATGACAGAGCAGCTGTTTGCCAAAGCAGGGGCTACTCGGCTGACAGCTGCCACTCCAAAAAAAAAAAAAAAAAGTCTGTCAGCTGTCATTCAAAGGGCCCAACACCCACGCTAGACAGCTAGACAGTTTAACTCATTCACAGAAGAAAAAAAAAAATCAAAGGGTACAATAAAGACCTAGGAAATTAACATTCTTAACAAAGGTTTAACAGTGTTTAGCCCCTAGGCAAATACAGCTTAGTGAGCACTGGGTCCCTCTGATCTGTCACTTAAGAATTACTAAAGACCACTCTACGTTCTTTATTCATATATGTGTTAAGTTTTCCCCATGTGACCTCTGACATGTGCCCTAAGGATGTGGAACAAGAGGAGATTTTCCCACATTCCTTGCATTTACAGCATTTCTCTCTATTGTGTCTACTTCCAGAACTCTTTAAGTACCAGGAACAATAGCAAGCCTGCCACATTCCTTACACTCCAGAAGTGTGTGTTTAGGTTAGGATCTGCCAGGAGTCTTAAGGAATGAATGACCCATAAAGGCTTTTCCTCATGCTGCAGCAATGGAATTTTACAGCGGGGGGGGGGGGGGGGTGGGGGTGGGGGGTGGGGGGGCAGGAAGGTAGGGAGGGGGGGGCTGAGGAGTGGGGGGTGGGGGGGCAGGTTCTTAGCACAGTGAAGTCTGGGAACTCGCTGGTTACAGTCATTACTTTTATAGAGCTGCTCCAAATCAAGACTTCCTAAATGTCTCTCTTTGTTTCGTGCCAAACTTTAATGATATGTTATCCCCAATTTTCTCCTAAAAGGGAGAACGACCAAGAGTCATTCCTTAATGCTCTATTTTCTGTTCACTGAAAAAAAATTTTTTTCCTATGAATGTTCTGCTGAGCAACTGACTCTGTGGGTTTTTAAAACCGAACTCCATCATCTAGGTAACCAGGCCCTTGCAGCATTTCCCCCATCATTGCGTTGCTCCGTGAGCGCCCCTTTGAGAAGAAGCCGGCGAATCCTGTTCCTTCTAAGTCGATTGCAAAATCACATCCTCAAAGTCCATCAAGTCCACTTCCTAGCTCAGCTATTTGTTAGCTTCTTTGGGTGTCATCCCTAAAGTCCAAAAGGAGAGAGAGAAGATGGCAGAGTCAGGGCCACCTGGGGCAATTTGAAGTTGATGTTGAAAAGAGTGTGTGGCACTCAGGCTGGCAGAGAAGCTGTGGCTTTCACTTTGCAATGATGTTCTTGTATTCACTTTTTAAATCTTCTATTACAACTCAGGTTTTTTTTAACTTACATATGTGTTTATGACCCCCATCTATTTTGTTCTATCAATATATTTCTTAATTCTTGTCCTCACTCTTGGAAACCCATTATAGTTGAAGAACTCAGGCAAGGTATCCTGTCCTCCTCAGGAAGAATCCTCACCCCTCTGATCTGTTTGGAGACACTGGATATGTAAACAGTCTCCTGAATGCACATGTCAGAACTCTCACCTATAACATCTGCAGACATAGTCCAGGAAGCAGAACTCCAATCTCCACCAGCAAGTCACCCCATACAAGCAGAACTGGCCAGTAGTTGCCAGATTCTCTATTTTTTTCCTCCTTTCCCTCAACTCAGGACCGACATAGACAGCCAAAAGTTCTGCCTAAATCAAGTGAAATAATACACATTTTAAATTAAACTTCCCCGTGCTAGTGGCATTCACCTAGACCAGACTGTAGGAACAAAGGAGTGTCTTTTCTTCCCATTGGCTAAGTATCTGGTTGAGGCACCCAATAAAGATAAAAATGAACAAGAGAAAATTGTACCATCTGCATGGCATGGGAACCTTCGTAAAGAGATGAAGACTCAACGTCAAAGGCATAGGAAAATGTATATTCGTATTCTTGGGTACCCTGAAGAGGTGGAGGTCTAAAGAAGTAATATTGGACCAAGTAGATATGACCTAATGGTAGGAAATGGGACAGAGAGGCCACGGCAAGCGGTGTCTATTCAGATTGGTTTCGGTATCCATGTGTCTTCAGACAAAAGATGGTTCTTTCCTCCAGGCACAGGAAGTCCAGCTTTAGAATGAATGAACTGTTACCCGCTTCTGGGGAGAAAGGCAAAGGGAAGCGGCTTCTTCCCTTCTACCAGTTTCCCAAACATTTAGATACCATATATGGAGGTAGCTTATCCCGAAGTTCATAGATACCTAAAGTTTTGCCTGAGGTCCTGGTCCCCAGCCACCTTTTGGGATTCTGCCAACATGCAAGAGATAATGGCTAACTCCCTCATTCTGAGCTTCAAATTGGTGTTAGAAATAAGTGTTCCTCTCCTTCTCACTCCTTTCTTCTCTTATTCTACAGTTTACCTATTTAATTACTCATTTTATGTCTAATTTATTCCATGTATATATGTGTGTGTGTGTGTGTGTGTGTGTGTGTGTGTGTGTGTGTGTGTGTGTACATATGTGCATGCCATAACAGATATGAAAAGGTCAGAAGACAACTCACAGGAATCATTCTCTCCTTCGGTTAATGTCAGGCATGGAGGAAAATGTCTTTATCAACTGAACCATTTCACTCTCTTATTTATCTGTTTACGTGCTTGTTTGTTTATCTCTACAAATAAAAATGCTGGTGATTTAAAATACTTTAATCTTGGGTAGCTCTCACAGCTGAAGGAAATAATAAACTCCAGATTTAGAAAACTTGCATCTGTTTTACAAAGTAACAAAACTGCAGTGTTTTACTTTGTTCATATTAGACAATGAAGGAAACTCAACAGAAACAAGTAAAGCTCTTTATTACTTGTTTTTTTTCTTTCTATAATATTTGATACTTTATAGAGAAATAGTGATACAGAGATATAGAGGTATATGTTGTTGTTGTTTCAAATTTCAGGACAGGCAGGGTTTTATCCATCTCTGACTGACGTAATTACAAAAACAAGCATTTCTGGAGTGCTTAGTATATGTAGGCAGCCTGTTGCTGCTCCCACAGAACCACAGCAACTCTACGCAAGTGCTGTATTCTCACCTCCCTTTCCGGTGGAGAGACAGAACAACAAAACAGAATCTTGTATCTGACACTCTAGGAACCAAGGCCTGGAGCTCCAGCCATCTTGCATTAGAGCTTTTCCCTGCCCACTGCACTTCTCAGCCACTTGAATTCTACCACATTTTGTTTTTATTAGTCAACTGTACTTTACTATGGCACTGAGGACACTTCTGGTAAAGAGCAGGTTCCCTAGGTTTTTACCTCCTCACTTATAGATGCATTGATGAACCAGCCTACCTCCATCTTAGGCTGAAGAACCATCTGATAGTAAAGACAAACTAGATTCATTCCTGTTTATGACTAAACCTGTTTATCAAGAATTGGGTTATTTCCTACCTGTAACCTTAACCACAAATGGTTCTGTACTGGCCTATTCCAAGAAACAGCAACCATGTCTTTGTTTCAAAAAGTTGTTGTAACCATTTTGTAACCATGCCTCTGTTTCAAAAGGTCATTATGACTACCTTGTTATGATTGCCTTATGCTCACCTTGCAGTATTGTCTTTGTTTCAGGAGGTTGTTATGACTAACGTGTTATGCTTATGTTCTGCTCCTGTAACCCAGCCTAGTTTGCCCACCAAATCCCCCATTTTGAAACCTCCTATCCCTGAGGTATAAAAACATTGTCTTCACGTCAAGTGCTGAGCTCTTGAATACTGCCTTTGTGGAATACAGCCTGTACTCAGGATTTTAAAGAAAAAAACTTGATTTAATTAATTGCCTGCTTTAATTAATTTGGCCATGGTGTTTTGGGTCTGTGGTCTTTCTCTTTGCATCCTTGGGATTAACAGTAACCCCTCATCCCTCCTCAATCATTTGAGCTCTGTAGAGTATCTGATATTTTCACAGGTGATGTACATTTCTCCTATCAGTTGCTACATGAGTGAGCTATATTTGCCTCTCCTCATTTTGAGACAGAATTCTGCACCCATTTAATTATCAATGCCTCTCTTTTCCCGCCCTCCTCCCTCCCTCTTCCTCTTGCCCTCTTACTCGGGAGGTAAGTCTCCTACTTTTCTTTTATCCTATGTTCTTCACATGCTCACCATTCGTCTGAATACTTCCAAATAGTGCTTTAACTGCAGCTGGTGAATATCTTCTCGTGACGAAGTGGGGTGTAGGTTAGTTAGGATAGAAGAAAATAGCCACCATCAGACACTATGTGGGAAGTCATCATCTACTTCCCAAACTACAGCCCGACTTCCACAACAGAAGTTTGGATGAATAGAATTTAAATGTTTCCAGCAAATTAAGAGTTTGCTTTGTAAGGAGCTTAGAAGGGAGTACCCCAGAAGTAGTGGCAGAGCATCCATCCATGAAGGAATCCTGCTGGCTGCTGATTGGCCTCTGTGCTGTGCTTGTCAGGATGTCTTAGCATACTACTCTTACAGGAGTTTCAGGCTGGTTATTAGCAACTGAATAGCACTTAGGTCCCAAAGATTCCCTCTTGGGATTTAGCCAAGTTTAGCTGCTAAACTAGTGGCTGAGATTGGCCCTGTGCACTGTGAGATTTGTTCAAATAAGAGGCCAAGAACTCCCAGATTCCCTGCGTGCTCTGGACAAATCATGGAGAAGCAGCCATGCTCACCAGGCACAAGAGGCAGTGAGTAACTGGAAATGTCACCTTCCTGGTCCCCTCAGTCACTCTGCAGGAGAGGAAGCCTTGTCATCAACCCCTCCTGTGAGCCAGAGGCACTAATCTTGCTGACAGAGCTTTGGTGCTAGGCAAGGCTGTGCAGGCAGTTAATTATACCCAGAGTTAATTGAGTGGTCAGATTAACAGTCTGGTCTCAGGAGGTCTCAAAGAGGATTCTAGAAATTTAGGTATAGAACACGCTCACAACAATGTCAAACGAGACATCATGTTCTTTTTGACCCTCCCTTTCAATTTGGGATGATGATTTCATTAATCAGGAGTCCTTTCTCTACTGTCATTCTAATTGACAGGTGCTAATTAAAATAGCAAATGGGATCCTTGAAGGCAGTTCCTTCTGTGTTTCTTAGATGACCATTGAGTTTTTGACTGATTTAGCATGGCTCTTTCCCCTCCATTAACAGACAAGTTAAACTTTATATTCCCTTAAATTTTATTACTCATAATTAGAAAGTGGAAAAAATCAGTTTGCATTTTACAGCTTTAAAATATAAAAGTAAATTGGATACTCAGATAATGTGGGACAGATTGCTATTACGAGGTAAGTCAGAGTGGGGTGGTACACCCCTAGACCCTGGATCCCCAGAGCCTTCATCTCAGCAACCCCGCCCAAGCCTATCTACAATGGAGGGTCCTCGTAAGAGATTTGATTCTTTTTCACTTTAAATTCAAACATAATATAATTCTTGAAATTCCCTAATAGTAAAATATAAGAATATAAATGTAAAAAAAACATACAATAAGTTAGTTTTCTGGGCTTTGGATATAGCTCAGGGATACAGTACTTGCTATACAAACATGAAGGCCCGAGTCCCTAGTTCCTACACACACACCAGAAGCTGGGTGTGCTGACACACACCTGTAACATTTTCACAGGAAGATCGAGCAGAAGCTCTCAACCTATGGGTCTCGACCCCTTTGAGGGTTTCCATATCAGATATCCTGTATATCAGATTACAATTCCTAACAGGAGCAAAATTAGAGTTATGAAGAAGCAACAAAATAATTTTATAGTTGGGGAGCCAGGTCACCATAACATGAGGAACTATATTAAGGGGTTGCAGCATTTGGAAGGTTGAAAACCATGAGAACCACTTTCCTAGTAGATAAAGGCTTATGAGTCAGCCAGCCTAGTGAACTGGCGGGCTCTACGCTCAGCGAAAGACCCTATTTCAAACACTAGAGTGGAGAGAAATTTAAAAAGACATCTGACAACAACCGCTGACGTCCACATGGGCGCACACACACACACACACACACACACACACACACACACACACACACACCTCCTCCCCTCACAAAACAAGTTGCTTCTGTTCTATAGCCAGGGTGGTGCTTTATTTCTATACAGTCTCATATATAGTACAGTTGGATTCAATATATGAATGTGGAGGGACACATATTGGTCTACACTCCGTAATCCCGAACAGTATGCCAAACCGTGCGAATACTCAGTACCTTATTAAAGTGAATGGCTCTATTGTATCCCCCTCTGCGTCACACATTTCTCATGCATTTACATCTGTTTTTAAGATCCAGATACACCCATAATGAGAAACTGGAGCACAGAGAACCGGGCAGTAGACACTTGAATGGCCTCCCCTGAAAGTGGCGCCTTGGTCTAGTCCCACAGCAAAAAGAATATTAAATACTGATTATACCTTATGTCCAAAACAAGAAAAAGGAAATTAGCCATGAATGAAATAATTCACATTAAATCAAAATATGCTCAGTAATTACCTTTAATGATATTAATTTTCTTTGACACAATTTTTTTTATTAAAATGCAATTTTAAGTTCTTGGCCAATTCATAGTTCTTTCTCTGTACAGATTATATTGGATTTCAGTAGTTTGCATTTTGACTCTGAGATGAAATCATACTCTTTGTCTCAGAAGTCTCTCTCTCTCTATCCCTCTCCCTCTCTCATTCTCTCTCTCTCTCTCTCTCTCTCTCTCTCTCTCTCTCTCTCTCTCTCTCTCCCCCTCTCCCTCTCACTCCTCCCCTCTCTCTGACACACACACACACACACACACACACACACACACACACACACACACGTGCACACATGCAACTTAATGAACAACATTATTTTGAAAGGAAAGGAACACAGAATGGTAGAGAGAAAAGGTGAATTTCTGGTTCTTCATTCTTCCCTGGTAAATGTCTTGCCATTAAGCCTCAATAGAAGCTTCCATGGTACATCAGGAAGAGACAGACCGCTGATACAGTCCCCCGCAGTGCTAGTGCAGCCAAGGATGTTCACAACTGCCTCGGAACCGCAAGTGAGGTCATGAGCTGCAGTCACACAAGCGTATCTGGGAGAACCAGATGGCCGCCTACATGTCTCCAGAGATGAGAGGACAGATTTTCTTGAAAAGTAGCCCAACTTCAAACTAGTAGAAGAGCCCATCCCTTCCTTAATTCACAACCAGTCTCAGGGGAGCCCAACCCTTACAGCCTCTCTGGGACTGGAGAAAGTTCCAGTGAGCATTTACAGAAAGACTTGGAAGTGACGTTTCAAAATCTGTAGCTGCAAGTCTCCTCCCACGTTATAGGGTCCAACAATATAATGAGGGATATGAGTGTCACAGGCCAACACCAGCCTCGCTCTGTCTGCCTGAGACCAAGGTGGTCCTAGAATTGGGAATTTCAAAACTGACAGCGTCCAGTGAATCGAGACGATTGCTCACTCTACGTTTGACAAGAGTTGTTTATTTCTACTTGTAAGTGTTTGGGGGCTTCCCGGAGTTATCCATTCTTCTATAGAAAATAAGGGTAGTCCAGGATCTTTGATTTGGTGTTTGTGGTGGTAAAGAATTAGTCGAAATAATACTCTGCTATGAGAAGGAAATTGGCCAGATGAAATGTTTAGGAGGATACAAAGATGCTACTTAAATATATAAATAATCATATTTAAATACGCTCATCTCAAACTGTCCCGGGAGCCTGTCCACCCTCTTGCCTCTCCTTATCCCTACCCCCCCAAAAAGGGAGCAGTTTCCTTACCCTTTCTTTTGGCATCAGGGTATACTTTTCCTCCATAAACCGGACTTCATAACCCATTTAAATTTCCACATATAGATGGTGGTAGTGGTTCCCTACAGTGGCCCTGGAGCTTTGTCCTACAAGGGCTCCTGGCATACAGTCATCTGATATTGGCCAGGCAACAGATAGGCAGAGGGATGGGGTCAGAGCTCTTGGGTTAAGACTTTCCTTCCATTCTGTATCCTTTGCCAGACAATGACTCTGCCCAACGTCATCTTACAGTTCCACATGTAGCAAATAGCACAGTAAAGATGTCTTTGTGACACAGTGTTAGTGGGAGTCAGGGCTCATCTAAAAGCTCTTCAAGGCTCTGGGTAGATGCTATGTGCTACTTACTGGAACAAATGACTCTGAAAACTAATATAACTTGAAACCCTAGAGACTGAATTTGTCCTTATGAATGTCCCCATATCCAATAATGTAGAGGGGGTTTGAAACTACCATTGAAAAGGAATTTCCCATGTAAGCTTTGATCTCTCTGCCTCTATTGGAAAGTGTTTGGCAACATCTGTAGCTTCTATGAGGGCATATTTAAAAAATCTCAGTGGCATATTAGTATCTTCTTAATGCTGTTGCCCAGACTTAAAGAATATACAACCACTGAAACAAGCACATTCAAAGCACGCATTTGAATTTATAGATACAGCACTCGTGTGACAAGATGTGGTTTGCAGTGCAGGGGTCAGTGTGTGGCAGCTTTAAAGCTGGACATTTGTGTTCATTTCTGGAGGTGTAACCCTTCGGCAGCTTGCTCAACTCTGTATTGTCATCTACAAGACAATGATGATTGCAGTAACTACCGGCTCCCTTGAGAGATTTAGGAAGAGAATTTGCATGGAGTAGACTACATTGAACAAAGCCCAGAGTGTTTTGTATTTCATTAGTTCCCTTTCACAGAGCTGGAGGGCTGTTAACGAAGGTGAGGGCACAGACCGACGTTCAGGACCTAGGCCAGCATCCCTAAAACCTAGGACGCGTTTAAAAATGTGCTAAGAACTGCATTGCGCTCCAAACCAGTTAAGTGGGAAATTTCTGGAGAGAGGGACCTAAACCTTGATCTATGCTTTTAAAGCTCTGCAGGTGACTGTCAAAGGCAATCAAGACGGGGAGCAACTGATTTGCGAACCTTGATGCTCGTGGCTTAAGAACTAATGACAAGCAGCTGCTGTCTGACTGCCAACCATTGGGCGGGTTCACAGGCGACTCCGCTTAGGCTGCAGTTGGTTCTACAGTTGGTGGTTAGAGTCCGGTACAATTGTATGACCTCGATCCTCACTTTGGGCTGGTAAGTTCTCAGTGACATATCACGAGGAAGCAAGGTAGCAAAGGCTCCTAAGAGTTGAGAGACCAGGATGGTCGCAAATTGAAGGGAACCCTGGGCTCCTAACGTGCGTCCTAAAGGGCTCCTTATGTCGTCTAAATGAGAGATGGGAGATCACGGAGCTAAGAGTTTGGAGTCCGAGTGACAACACCGGGGTGAATCATAGATGAGCAATAGCGAAACTGAACCGGAAGGTGAAGTCATCATATCCAGCTGTGAAAAGCAATGGTATGCGTTTCTCATCCATGGTCTAAGTTCTGGGTCTCCTGTAACTTTTTGCCATCAGATGGCTTTTGAGGACTGCTTTAGCTTTTGCAGGCTGACGGTGGATATTTGAACTTGCATTTAGTTATCACTCTCATGTTAGAACAATAGAACCCACTGGGCATTGCCAAAGTTTCCATTTCCCTGATGTTACTACAGGAGTCGTATTATTTGCCTTTGGGATTCCACGATGATAAAGAGAAACAGTGGCCCACAGAAAGCCTAGTTTGAGCTCCTAGAAGGAAAAGGGCCTAACTTAAGTCATCATAATACAATTGCCAGGGAGGAAGATGCTGGAAGAAGGTAATATTCTTTTTCTTATAAAGGTCCCATCGTTCTGGAAAAATCACAATGTTTTCCTAGGAGAGATTTCAACCCAAGAATTATCCAGTAAATCATGGCATTCCATTCATCCCAATGAGCCACATGTTGAAACTTTCTGCCAAGGCCCATGAAGCACCCAAGAGTAACACGGTGATTAAAGAAAAAGTTTATGCTAATCCCCAAATGACACCCCCTCTAGACCCTGCCATGCTCCATAATGTTCTGTTTCCTCCAGCACCACCACTGCCCCACTGAGGTGGGCTGTGGGTGCATAGCCTCCATGACTGCCCCACTGAGGTGGGCAGTGGGTACATGGCTGCCATGAATGCCCCGCTGAGGTAGGCAATGGGTGCATAGCCTCCATGAATGCCCCACTGAGGTGGGCAGTGGGTACATGGCTGCCATGACTGCCCCACTGAGGTGGGCAGTGGGTATATAGCCTCCATGACTGCCCCACTGAGATGGCAGTGGGTACATGGCTGCCATGAATGCCCCACTGAGGTAGGCAATGGGTGCATAGCCTCCATGACTGCCCCACTGAGGTGGGCAGTGGGTACATGGCTGCCATGACTGCCCCACTGAGGTGGGCAGTGAGTGCAAGGCCTCCATGACTGCCCCACTGAGGTGGGCAGTGGGCACATGGCCACCATGACTGCCCCATGGAGGTGGGCAGTGGCCACCATGACACCATGACTGCCCCCACTGAAGTGGGAAGCGAATTTCTATTTCTGCATGATTCATATTTATTCTTGGATTTTATTTTCCAAGCCAATGCCACTTTTCTATGAGGTTAGTTTAACTGCCCTATGAGGGTTTTGATTGCAGGTAATAATGTTGACTCCAGCTTCTACTGAATCTTAAATGCTTCTCTTTCCACAGTGGACGAACCCAACTAACCCAGCATTATTAAACAGTAACTTTTTTTTTTAGCACCCTTCAAAATTTGTGCCCTTCCCCTCCCCCCCCCCACTTAAGCTCATGATATCTTTTTAACTAACTATTCATCTCATAAGCTCTTATTAGCATTTCAAACCTGATAATATATTACAGCTTTCAGGCATATCGGATCTTTTGTGCAGCCTGTCTCCAAAAGTGTTCTCAAGAATTAAACTATGAGCACAAACAATGCACTCTAATTTGTTGACAATTCTACTTTGTAAAGCTTAGGTGTGCAGGATGACGCTAGCGAGGGAGGAAGAGACGTTTGCGTGGGAGAAAGTACAAGATGGGACTTTTTCCTTTAAGAAATGAGAAGTCAAGAAAGTGGCAGAGAGCAGGCGAAAAATTACATATGTGGGCGCTATACCGGGCTTAGTGACTAAAGAGTGCTATGATTTTTTTTTTTTAGAATGATAAGACACTCAGAAATTATCATGACCCTTGCTGTATGTCCACTCTGAGAAATATCCTGTCAGAAATTGGCAATCTACTGACCAATCTGAATGCTGTTCAGCCCCAGGAACTCCAATTCTCCTCTTCAGTTTCCTAGGGGAAGGGCAGTGGACTAATGTCTTCTCCAAGGGGAGGAGCATGCTTGTAGCCGATGTCCACTCACCACCCAAAGGTGCACCAATTTCTTTTTAAAGAACTGCTTGTTCCTGTACGACCCATGTTGGTTGGGTGGCACGGGAAGGAAGCCAACCAAAGACTTGCATACGCCACGTGACGCAACGGCGACCAGCATGGTTTGATCGCGAACTGTATCACGTAGGCTCAAATGATAGAGCATTTAGTCCCCAGCTGGTGGCAGGGCTTTGTCACAAGGTGAGTGGGGAGGTGGGATACAAGGGGGTAGCACTGAGGTTTGTCGCCCAGCACTACTTCCTGGCCCCTGCTTCCTGTGTCACCAGGATGCGAGGTGAGACATCTCAGCTGCAGGATCCTGCCACCATAGATCTCGCCACCTTCCATCCTCCATGATGAACCGTACCCTGAACTATAAGCGGAAATAAACCCTTCCTCCTTTAAGTTATTTGTTGTCCAGTATTCGGCCATAACAACAAGAAAAGTAGCTAATACAATAGCCGATGAGACGGCATGAAATGCTGTACTTTTGCCCATGGGGCTGTGCTGCATCTTTGGTAAGCAGCTTACATATCATTATCCCCCTATCCGTGTTTTCCTTCCTTTTTCTCTCTCTCTTTTCCCGCAGTGCTGGCCACAGAAGTTGAGACATGGTGCTTCTCAGCCAAGCACTCCACCCCAAGATAGATCCCTAAAGTAGCTACTATTTGCATGGCTGGTACAGAGTAATTGAAAACTGAATCTTAAGGAAGGATGGGCTTATTTTGGTTCACCGTCCATCATGTGAGGGAAATCATTGTGGCAGATGTCTGGAGCAACTGGTCACTTCTCACGTGCAGTCTGGTAACAGAGAAACTGGTGCTCAACTCAGCCAGCTTTCTCCTATTTGTTCAGTGCAGGACCGACCCCAAGCCTACGGAGTGATAGGCTGGCTCTTCCCATCGTAAGCAGCCAAACCTAAAGAAGCCCTCAGACCTGTGTCCAGAGGGTTGTTTTCTAGATGAGTCTAGACGTTGAGGTGGCAACTAATATTAACCACCATAATCACCAGCCCCACTCCTTTTTAAAAGAATCAACAGAGTTAAAGGTGTGGAAGAGAGAGGCTGGGGCCCGGTGACATCATCTGAACTCTAGTAAAGCAACACTCTAAACTTCAAGTTATGTGGACTACTAAATGTCACTTTCTGCTTAAGCCTGTTTGCAGTGGACTGTAGACTATTTGTGACTGAGCCTATCTAGTGTGGACAAAGTCCATGTTGTACTAGCTTACCTTTGTCCTTTGGCATTTCTATACATGCACATAATGACCTTAGCCATCCTCCTTGCTCTTCCTCATCCTCTTCTGTCCCACTTCATACTTTATTTCCATAGAGCCTAATTTAGTAACCAGTATGTAATAGGCACTGAGTAAACACACATGAAATTGGATTGATGTTTAAACATCCCTGTCCACAACAATAGTGTTTTTTTTTCTCATCTCCACTTTATTTGTAGAATTTCCAACTTTCTTGGCCACTCAAGGACTCTATGTCAAGACACTGAGGAAAATGAAAAATGTATGTCCTCACATAAAATTGAGGATGCTCATGACTCTTGTTTCTGTGTGTATAAACATTGCCCTGAACAACAGAAAAATGGCTATGTAAGGTCTTCGATTTCCTTTTAATGGGATCACATGGCTTTCGTCACCAGTGGACACAATCCTCTGCCTGGCACACTTCCTGCCAGCATATCCCCAAATAAATTTCCGGTCATTCCTGAAGGCATTGCTCTGCCATCTTCACATTTGGATTTTAAAACTTGGAGTCCTCTAACATCAAATTGCCAGATCCATCCAGAAATAACTTTTCAGAATTTTTATTTTTTTTTAAATTTTTTTAAAATTTTTGTTGGCAGAATATGGTAACTGGGAATCAGAAATTAACAGATTCAGGAAGCTTGATCTTTCTTCTCAGCTTCCAGAGACTTCCAGGCAACCGTGGAAAAGCATTCAGGTCACTGGTTTTGATTTTTTTTTCCCCCTGCTTCTTTTTAAAGACCTACAAATAGCTCAGCATAGAGTGGTCACAGCGATTCAGCAATGAGAAGGGAGGCTTAAATATTAGGATTCTTGCTCTAGATAGATGAAGGTAGATACATTGAACACCAATTTAATCACTAAATCCCAGGGAACTAGGAGGCACACAGAATTTTCAAGGGGCACACTGAGGAATAAAAAGATTATTGCACTTCATATAGTAAGAATAGAGTCTTTTTTAAACACCACATGAATAAGAGATCCATAAATAGATTAAGAGAAACCATTGGTGATTTATAGTATATTACACACACACACACCAAGAGAGAGAATGCTGGACTTTATTAATCTGTGTCTGACCCATAAAAATCTTGTATTTATGTTCTTTCTCCGACTGTAAAATAAATCCAAAAATTCTCATAAGGCTTTTGTGGCTGAGGGTCTGAAAATGCTCAGCAGCAGGAAGAAATAAATAGAAATGCTTTTATTTCGGTGCACACATGTTCATAAATACAGGCTCCTGGAAGTTGTGCCCTCATCTCTCACCCATTTCCTTGTCCAATTTGGTTCAGAGTGGTACTAAAGTACAGAGCCAGGTGCCCTGAAAATTAATCCCCAGGCTTCTAATAAATAATACGGAATTTGTGTGTCTTTGTTTGTGGGTGCTGTATGCATGTGGATGCACATGTGCTTGCTGGTATACCCACTCACGCTGACACGTGTGGAAGCCAGACGTCAATATTGGTTTTTGACGCAGGGTATCCCACTGAACCTGGAGTTTGCTATCTGAACTAGACGGGGCTAGTCAGTGAACACAGCCCTGGGGCTCCCAATTCTCACTTCTGCATCTGTCTTTTATATGGGTAGTGGGGAATTGAACTAAGGTGCGAGGGCATGTGTAGCCCGCATACTCATTGGTCATCTCCCTAGCCTGCCCCCTCCCAGTTCAGCAATCTTGAACACATCATTTTTACCAACTTGCCTTCAGAATCCTCATCTGTTAAAAAAAAAAGTTTAAATTTAACTATAAGGACTCTATTAGCTCTATAATCCTTTAAACCTAGCAAGCAAGCCCCACAGGACAGGCAGTAGAATTTCCTCCATGTCAAGGAGTTGGCAAATGCGAGGGTTCTCAGCCATCTTTAACCCTGAGGTGATTTGTGTGTGGTAACACACTATGGACAAAGGATCATCATGTGGGAAAAATGGAGCAAGGAACCAACTCAGTGGAAAGTAAGCCAGCACCCACACTACCTCTCAGCTCTCAGAGAAGCTGTGGGCTGCAAAGATTGGGAAAATAAGAATTAACATGGCTCCTGTGTGATTGACAGTGCTGCAGGCTATAACAAGCAATCTTTCATTGCTCAAGCAGATAACAATGGAAATAAGACATCTTCTACTTTTTATCAAATACAATATTTGCCATCTCCTGTTAGGGAACACGATACAGTTAAACCACCAATCTCATGCTCTGTCTGCCTCGCCCCTTACTCACAACATATTCAAACAGTGTTGGTTGATCCTTTGGAAATCTCTTAGGCGATGGTGAACATTGAAAATGTTTGCCTCATTCTCTCCTCTGTCCAATTTCCAAATTAAAAAAAAAAAATATGAAGGAGAAAGAGGGTTTTCCTTGATTGCAAATTCATCAGGGAGGTTTTAGGGTTTTTTTTTCCCCAGACAAATTGCTTGAGGTATATAGACTTTGTAATTTGTGTGTGGCTAATTGGATTGCCTGATTAAAGGACATAGCCGGCATTTCAAGGTAACAGTTGCCGGACTGGCTGCTTTGGTGGCTGAAAAGGCCTCTGGTGTGTGAAAGCCTACACCTCTGACTTGATGAGATTAGTGGTGGGCGAGCCAGAGGAGACTCCTGAGACCCCTCAAAGCCACTACAGGAGACTCCTGAGACCCCTCAAAGCAGGGTACTGGTAAGGAATCCACAGGCTTCCACAGCCTTCGGGTTCCTCTAAAACCTGCCCGAGGCTCTATCCTGTGTCTTAGCCTTGATTCAGGATCTGCATCCTAGGAGCAAGGCCACATACTATACCAACATGAGTACCATGTTCGCTTTGAACTCTGACTACGCTCTACATTCAGTCCCTCAATCAGGTCCCAGTAATGGGCATGTGCCTATCTTTATTAAACCGTGTGCACTGATTGAATAATGATTATCAGCAGCACAGAATGTAGAGTGATCTAGGCAACAAGCTTCTGGGCGTACTGTTTGTGAGAGGTTATCTAAATTAAGTTAATTAAGATGGAAAGACCCACCCTGAATGTGGGCGGGACTGTCCCACGGGCTTGGGGTCCCCGAATGGGGCAAACAGGAGAAATTGTGCTGAGCGCCAGCTTCCATCTCTTTCTGCTCCTTGAGTGTAGATAGAGTGTGAGCAGCCAGCACGGTGCTTCTGTTGTCACGCCTTCTTCACCTGCAGCTGTAGCATCCCAGCCATGATGGAATGATCTTCTAGAACTATAAGAAAGCATAGACTCGCCTCCCCTGACACGGCTTCTCGTCAGGTTTTGGGTCACAACGATGAAAAAAGCAACTGTTACACCATCCTTTCTGAACCTTAGCAATGTTGATATGCTAAACCAACAGAGCTAGATCAGTTTTTGCTTGAACTCTTACCTTTGATGATGTAAAATGTCACGTAATCCTTGATCCGCTCCAAGTCGGCCGTCTGACACCCGTATGATAGGGTAGCGCACACCCACGTAAGAACTCGGTGTGTCCAATTTTGAACTTATTTCTTTCTCTTTTATCCTAATTTCTAGGGTCTCCAAATAAGTGTCAAGGGAATACAAAATATTACCTAAAGCAAAGCTAAAATTGCCCGTTTTAAATTTTTATGTCAGGAAATGCAAAATTAATACTCTCCCTGAGATATTGCTCATTAATACTGTACTTACAGTAAGCTATAGTTTTAATGGCCTAATTCAAAAGAGTGGAAATTTTATTTTACTTCATTTAAATCATTTAGATGTATGAGCTATTTTATTTCCACTGGCACTTTTTTTTTTTTAAACAGTAAGTATAACAGGGAAGAAAGTGATCTGAAACTCTCTCATAGAACATAAACTCTTGCTGGATTGAAATAGAGTTGAGCCTCTATAAATACTTATGACATAATGAATCAATGGATTGGGAGAGGAGGCCATCTGAACAGTCTCAGGAGGGGGGCAGTCAAGTCCACATGGTCAGATCAGAGAGAAAGCAGCAAGTGGTGTGGAGCTTTTTGCGTCTCTGTATGAATTACTCATTGGGAACAGAGCGAAAATGGTCAGCAGCTTGTGAGAGCTACACAATTTCAGGAGAGTGAAGGTGGTGATGACACTCAGAAGGGCCATTAAAGAGGCAGATGGGACAGGGATTGACAGAGGAATCATTAAAAGAAGACACTTTTTCAAAGCCCAGCTTTTAATCAAAAGGCAGTCCCCACATGCCCTTAGCATTTCGGGGCTGTGGGTTTAGGGAGTATGGATGGATTGCTGGCCAGTCCTGTCAATGCTTGGCCTCAGTTTCCTCATCTGTGACAAGAATATGTTCTTGGATGAAAGGACGCTGTGGTTCCCGCCAGCTTTGTTTTCTATTCCAAGGTAACATAGCTCCAGGGAAATAGGGTGTCAATCATGGTTAGATGAAAACATAAGAAACAGTCACCCACGTGTTCGCTATCTTCTGGATGGATAGCTCCGTGCTAGTAACCTCTTGTGGGGTTAATCTGTACTTCAGGATATGTATAAATAAAAGCAAACACTATGCAATTCACTGTTTTCAGAATCTCTTATGAATGCTGTTGTCCACCTTTCCACTCATTTCTGCTCCAGATAAAACAACCATAAAAGAATAAAAGCACACAGGGTTTAAGATAATACAGAAGGCAGGTGCCCATGCCAGTCAGTGACTTTCTTAGAGCATCCATTGTTTCCTCATCTTAGCCAGAGCAAATGTACCAATTGGATCCAGAGGCCAAGAGTAAGAGTTGACACTCCCTCACTTTCCTACAGCGGTTTTCCTTCCCAACACTTAGCCACCATTAGACCATCATGCTCCTCTTTAGAAGATAAGCTGATCTCAGTGGCAATATGCAGTGAGAAGGGGGAAACTAAGACCAGCGTAGCTATGGTGAAGAAGTTAGCTGTAGAACTGACTTAGAAGAAATGCACCCACCAACACAGAAACACCGTGTGAAGGAAAGTGTTGGGATTCTGAGTCAAGATGTGGTTTGGAGTTAAGAGTAAGACCATGGGATCTAGACACGAACCTCAGCCTCCCGCTTCCAGCTGCGTGACTTTGGGTAAATTACTAAGGACTTCTACGTCTCAATTCCAGGCTTAGATATTCAATTGCCTGCTCAACCATTCTACTTACATGTCAGAATTAACATGCCCCAACTCGAGTGCCTTATATCCACATGCCCACCCACGTTTGATCTCCTCAGTTGCCCACTTCCCCATGCAAGGAAATTGCTTTGGCACCATCCTTGATTAGTCTATTTTTCTCATAACCCACAGTCAAAACATTACCAAAATTATACTGGATCTTCTAAGTAACGTAGAACGCACTTAGGCTCCCAGGACTCCAGAATTTAAACTCAGAAGATCAAGGCCAGGCTTGACTACAGAGTGAAAACCCTGTCTCAAAAGACAAAACAAACAAACAAACAAAACTAATAACAACAATACAATTTCAATTTTCCAATCTAACTACTTTCCCCTATCTCAATATCCACCGTCTTAGTTTATCATCTACTCTATTTACTCACTCATGTCGCCCCATCAATCTTTTCCCTAGAATATCTTGAATATCCTCATCCAAAATCATGATATGTCAAATTTCTATTCAGACAGTTCCAGTAACTTCCTAACACAGAGAAAAGATCAAATCCTTGGTGTGACCCACAGACCTAATCGGATTAACCTTAATTCTACCATCTTCCTATTGGTCACTCTACTCCAGCCAAACTCGCCTCCCTGGTATTCCTAGATGTCTTAGTTACTTTTTCTACTGCTGTGAAGAGACACTATGACCAAAGCCACTTACAAAAGGAAGAGTTTGTTGGGGGCTTGCTTACAGCTTCAAAGAGTTAGTCCATGCCTCTCGTGGCAGGGAGCAGAGTGCTGCATCAGTAGCTGAGAGCTTACAGGTAAGAGGTCCAATAGGAATGGTGTAGGCTCTTGAAACATCAGAGCCCATTCCTAGTGACACATCTCTTCCAACAAGGCCACACCTGTTAATCCTTTCAAACAGCTCCACCCAATGGGAACTAAGCATTCAAACATATAAGCCTTGGGGGGGGGGGCGCATTCTCATTCAAACCACCACGCCAGGATGAGCCAAGGCAGCCTATTCCATCTGTCTTACCTGAGAGAGGCATACACCTGACTGTGTCTTCCTCAAGGTTTGGTCCAAATGCCACATGCTAAGAGCAGCTTTCCCAGTGCTCCTCTGTGAAACATCACCTCCTTCCCTGTGTCATCTATGCTTATTTATTTATTAACTGTCTATATCCTCTCACCGGATGGTAATCTGGTTGTTTACAGAAACTTTATCTGGATAGTTCTCTGATGTTCCCCATTGCCTGAAAAGTGCATGTTCACTAATGTAATATAATTGATACATTAATATGAAATATTGGAATAATAGTTGTAAAAACATTAAATAATTGGCATAATACTCGAGTTACCATAGGATGATATAGATTTTACATGAAGAAGCATTTGTAAACATTTTTTTTTTTAGGTTTAAATAAGCTTTAAGGCACCATAACTGGGCAGATGTCAACCCTCTAAGCTATTTTGCTATTTCCCAGCTACACACCCCAAGTTACTTACCATAACTCATCCTGCCTGGGCTGCTTCTGTTCCATCAGGCCAGCCCTCGCAGCCATGTGCTCAGGGTCCATACTGCCCCATGGCAACTCCCTTCTCTCTGGCTTCCTCTCCTGCTTTTCTCTCTCTCACCAGTGAGAAAATTCTTAAGCTCTAAATTCAGTGAACACTAACTAGTAATGTTAACATCAGTCAAACTTGTTTTGCTAAGAAGTTGACTTAGCAATAAAGCAAATCTTAGGAGGGTGGAACAATCAAAGGCAGTGAGATTGCAGTACATTAACTTAGTGTGGATGCATCAATATAAAAGGAGAAGGAAGGATAAATAACACCAAGAGACAAAAACCAATGTTGTTTGATAAACCTCCAGGAATCTTATTTTGTATCTGGCTTATATATATATATATATATATATATATATATATATATATATATATATATATATATGATATATATATTATATGCTCTCCACAAGAATCATAAATTAACAAAAACCCTGGTACCATGATGAGAAATCTCCTTTAGAATGGTTGGTCAGGGTAGTTCAAAAGACTCCCCAAACAATATAGACAGTTGCTGTTGCCCTTGGTTGCTTCTCGGAAGTTGAAGGTGGGTAACGCTCGGTCCTGAAGACGCCACACACTTAGGACAGGGGGCCTCTGACAGGAAAGCCTCCTTCTTCTTGTGCTCTAGCTTCCTCGGTACCATAAGATACGATGGAAACTTCCAAGGAAGGGAAGCAATTCATCGCCTTCCCAGCCAAGACACCTGTGAACCACAGCAATGCCCAGCATGGCAAGACAGCCAGAAAAGTGTTATAAGTGGAACGCCAATCTTGGTGGCAACCAACAGCTGTCTAATTGGGCTTAAGGTTCACTCAACATAAAGGAAACCAGGTCTGGTACTAGAGACCTAGCCAGATTCCTAAGGTGCAAGAGGTCATGGATTTTAGAAAAGAATCTACTACCATCGTTTTGGTAGAGCAGCATAACTGCTTACTACATCCTAAATCTTATACTTCTTGTTGCCACAAATAGGAGTAACTATCACTCCTCATCAAAGAGGCTTTCTGTACAGAGAATGGAGACCATCACAGAAAACCACCACTGGGCACAATGCTGAGATCAGTAAGATTGTGGGAAACCCAGCCCTGGTGGGATACATTACAACTCATGCATCTATGGCTCAGAAAAACATCACGGAAGAGGGGGTGGAAAGGCTGTAAGAGGTAGAACACCAGAAAGTCTTCTGTGAAACAGTCTTTCATATCAATGGCTGTGTCAAAAGATCTCAACAATGGCAATATCAACAGGCATGCTTACATGGATGGGGGAAAACTCTCACAGGGTCACACCCCTAAACAAGGAACTACAGGCAACTGATGACTACTGAGAGATGTAGTCCTCTACTTTGTTATTCCATACAAAGTAGTCCGCTCTGAAACTATATACAAACAACAACAAAAAAAATGACTCAGCATGTTATATTTATGTGTGTGTGTCTGTATATACTTATATATTCAACAGTAATAACCAGGAGAGAAGAGGCTATTAATCTCTGAGTGGTGGGAGACCAGGGAAGAACTGAGAAGGTTTAAATGGAGTGAAGGGAAGGGAGAAAGTGATGTAATTATATTTTAATATAAAATATATAAAAAATTAAAAATAAATATAAGAAAGGAAATGATAATACTACATTTTCAATGAATAAAAGCACAGTAAGTGATTTAAGTATTAAAACTGAATCCAAGTCAAGAGAAATGAGATCTATTAAGGTAGTTAGTTGGTAGTCAGAGCCCAGGCAAAGCTAATCAGAGGTTAGATAGAGTCCCGGGACCACCAACTGAAAGAGGATGATGACAGAACAGTAACTGTTGTCCGCTCTACTGAGCGCTTAGCATTTTCTCTCTGGTGTCATCCTCTCTGGTAGCCTCTGGGACAGAAAGACAAGAGCCACATGAAGAGATCCATTTCAGGGTGCCAGCTTTTTAGTGCCCTGTGAGCAGGTAGCATGGCAACCAGAAAGAGCCTTGCAGAGAAGAGTCAGAGGCTCATGGACTTGAAGGAACCTCTAAACTACAGCATGTGTGCCAAGGCAACGGTGGGCAAGCAGAGCTGGATAGCACAACTCCTTTATAGTAAATCTGCAAGGATCTCCATCCACATGTGTAGCCCCTGCCTACACCCTGCCTCAGATAACATTAACAGAACCCCATGTAACCTTCCATGAAGCAATGGCTAAAGACAGAGTTACTTGTGCTATTAATGTTTTCATAAAGGGTAGTGTTTTTTAAAACATAGGACCAGTATTTGAGTGGAGAAGAGAAGAAGAGATGAAATATGGCTGTTGTGTTTCTACATAGCTTATCTGGCATATTTGGAGTAACTCAAGAATAAGAAGGCAGACCTTGGCCTCAGCGAGGACCCTGGAGTGTGATATTCGGGATCACTGGCCTTTGACTTGCCAAGCCTAGTTTGACCACTTTACAAATACTTTGGTTTTGTGAAAGTAGCGTAAACTATTTTTTTTTAAATCAGCATGGTGGTACCCATCTCATGTGGTCCCTCGGCATGATCCAACAGAAGGGAGCAAGTAGAGTGGCTTCTGCTGTTCTTAGAGCATCGTGAGTGCTCAGGCAGATGATAGGGAGGCTTCCCAAGGGATGAATATCTAATATAGCACTTTCTCCAGAGCTAAGTGATCCCCAGGGCATCTGCAAGAAGAGGCATCCCAAGGAAACAGGCCACCCAGAGAGACAGGCGTGCAGAAGCCAGTCAGGCCTCCACTGTACCTGTCTTCCTTCCATAGATTCATTTCCGGAGGCCTTCCTCTCCTTAGCGTTCAGCTTCCTATTAAACCAAAGACGATTTTCATAGTCTCGCCCACTGACCACGAGTTCTCCTCACCCTTGAAAACTTCCTTCTACCCCTCTTCATCCATGACAGTGGAAAGCAGCTCTACTTGGCATGGGGCTAAAGTGTATCCCTTAATTCTGAATTAGAAACAAACAGAAACATATCATATTTTATAACAATAGAAGCAGTTAGTGGTTGGGTTTTCCCCTCCCCCTTTGAAAGTATACAAAACCTTTTCCTTTTCCCTTTGAATTTTTAAATTTTGTTTGGTTTTTTTTTTCCATGTTAGGCAGGGAGTCCCCTGAGTTCCTGTTCTCCTGGTGTGTGTGTAAAATTTAGAAAGTGATTAGGGTTTTGTTTTTTTTTTTTTTAACTATGAAGAGCAATCAGAACTAATACTCATAAGGACTAATTACTGTGAAGATAGATGATGTGTTTTGGTATCTAATCATATTTTATTTGCTAAGGGTGATGCATTCTAAGTGGCTCTATCCTGCCTTCATTTAAATAGAAGATGAAAGAAATCATCACTGGGCAGAAACACCCTGTGAAGATCATCCTAGGAATCTTGTGAATGGTCAAACCCGGGTTTCCAGGGAGATTGGCTCTGCTTGGGTTCTTGGTTAAACTTTAAGGCCCTGGGAACCTGTGGTGTGCCAAAAGATGCACCCGCGTGTCACGTTCACGTGCCCCCTTTACTCACCAGTGTGAAGTTCCTGTGCAGAAACTGTTTGTGGAAGTTTAGAACAAGCAACAACCTAAGCCACGTTGAACTGCAACCCTTCACAATGCAGTTACAAGACACGCACTTGCACCTGCTTTTCCTCCTCTCGCTTTGCCCCCACCTCCACCCCCACCTCCACCCTCACTCCCACCCCCACTCCCAACCCCATCCCCATCTGCTCCACGAGGCTTCTCTCCCTGAGATTGCAGGTAACTGTCCCCAAACTCACGTTTTAGTCTTTCTGTTGAGGACCACCCCAGGAGCACGTCACCCTAACTATCCTCTCCTTTTCAAAGCTTTCCCGTGGCCTCAGTGGCTTTTCCCTCCTCATTGTCGGTCAGCCTTTGCTCTTCTTTTCCTCTTGAATTTTGTAAAAGTTGTGTGATGAAGAGTTTTAACAGATAGTTGCCAAACGCTCATGACGAAAAGTACACCCTCTGATTCTACATCCTGTTTCCTGTCCTCACTCTTAAAGGTGTTAGCTGCACCGCTAACATCCATGTTTCTAGCTAGTTTGCTGATTGTGCGTTTTTCCAGTTCAGACTTAGCTAGTGATTTCCAGCACAGTAGAAGTAAGGAAAGCTCTGTATTTTCTCCTCCTGCAAAATGCATTACCTCTTCTCTTTCTTCTCTCTCTCTCTCTCTCTCTCTCTCTCTCTCTCTCTCTCTCTCTCTCTCTCTCCTCTCTCTCCTCTCTCTCTCTCTCTAACATAAATATTATTCAGGAGCTGAGAGTGGAGGTTCATGCCTGTAAATCATAGACCTTAGGCCACTAAGGCAGGAGAATTATGGTGAGTTTGAGGCCATCCTGGGCTACAGAGTAAGTTCCAGTCTAGCCTGGATACCTAATAAGATCCTCTTTCAAAGTAAATAAATACAAAAAGCACCTTCATGACTAAATTGTATAACATACCACATCACAATTCCTTTCTTACCAAACTATTTTTGGTAATAGTGGCTGCTATAACAAAGACACTTTCAAATCTAAATGGCTTAACACAGTACCAGTTCATTTCTTACAGAGAGATTTGAATGCAGATGCCCCTAGGCCTTGTAAGGATCTCCATAGAATGGTTCAGAGGCCAAGCCCCTCCCATATTAATTCCTACCTTCTGGTACCTTAGGATCCCCTGTTGAATCATTCATATCTTCAAAGAAGCCACGGTGATGCCTCTCTGAGATAGATTGGGAGTGGAATATTCAATCTTCAAAGCAGTCTCACTGGTCAGACTCAAAGAATGAAGCACAGCCAAACAGCCAGAAAGGTTAGCAACAGAATATCTTTTCACAGGAATAAAACACACACGCTCTCCACTCTCCCTGCCACCAATGCACAGCCCGGCCTTCCACGAGAGCAGTAACCCCTAGGCCTGCTGCTTCTCCATCAAAGATAAAGACCCTTAGGCGATTCCAGAACTCCATCTGTGACTCTTCAATCTCAACAGCCTATGAGCCAAACTCACAAATAATCTTCTGGTCCCTCTCTCCAGTACATCTACACAGACTGAATAGTCACTGGGGGAAAGCAGGGGATGTGAAGATGAAAATAGAAAACACTCAGGAGTTGTTAGCACACTGCAATTATGGAATCCCTGCCCACAGGCAGGGTTCTGGTCCCCAGGCACTCGCAAATTCCTTGCCTGG
Source organism: Acomys minous (assembly GCF_964271855.1). NCBI lineage: Eukaryota > Metazoa > Chordata > Mammalia > Rodentia > Muridae > Acomys > Acomys minous. Next base: position 88,221,216 of record NC_140486.1, on the reverse strand, counting down.
GCCCTGATTCTTTTTTCTGGGACAGCATCCTCATCCACTGTCTTTCATGACTCCTGAATCTACATTATGGGCAACTCTTCCTTATTCATTATTTTCCTTCGACACATAAAAACTAGGGGTTGGTGTGCCTGCCTTTTTGAGAACTATGTGGGTTTAAAATAACATTTTTCAACTTGGGAATTGCTCAAATATTTACCAAAAATTTTTCAGAATGTTTTCTAATTTTATGGTGCATTTGATACAAGTCCCTCGTTCATTAGACTTCTGCTTCACGGGCTGCCAATCACGTCACATCTACTCAACGTTCATTCCCAGATATCGTTCTCAACCCTGACGTCATTTTTTTAAAACCTCCATTTCCATCTCGTAACTCTCTGGAAGTCTCTGGAAGCCAAGTGAAACTGCTCCTCAAGTAGGAAGGTCGTGTCTTTAATGGAGTCTTCGCTGTAGCTGCAGGAAGGTCAAGTCTTCAGTAAGGTCCTTGCTATAGCAGAATTGTTCTGGGTAAGCGGGAATTCTTCAAGTCACTTCATCTTCAGATTCTCCATCCGAAATGTAAACAGTCTTCACATTTAAGCACATCGTTCTCCTTTATGTGTTTTTCTTAAAGAAATCGTTCCTGGCTCCACAGTCTCCTGGCTCCTTGTTGCACTCTAGGACTCTTGCACTTAAAAGCCCCTATGTCCTGTATCTCATTGTCACGGATTCGATTTTACTCAACACACAAAGTAATACGTTTGTCTAATTTCGTGCTGTGGATGTTAGAAGACAGAGAGAGACCGCTAGGTCACAGTGGGCTTTAATAATCACAGCACAGCAAGCATCCTATCTGTTCCCCTTGGACTCCCAAGTCCCAAGAGAGTGACACGGAGAGGCTCAGGTAGACGCTGCGCATGCTATGAGCTACAGTAAGAGAATGCTGAACTTGCATTTCATGGCTGCGATTTTATTAGGGAGCGGTGAGGAAGCATGCTCTTTGTCCCAGAGGGAGATGTTCCTTCATCCATGAAGCCTGTCTGCTGTAGCCAGAGCCTTTCGAAATGGACCTTGTAAAGATGGATCAGGGCCCGGCATTCTCTGCATACTTAGTTGTGCAGGGATGCTCACAGTCCCTGAAGGCCGTCTTTCTCAAGACCTATTCAAGCTGCACCCAGCTCCTGAACTCCTCAGACTCACCCCATTGTGTTTTTCTGTCAGAGTTCTAAGAAAAAAAAAAAAAAAACAAGGACCAGATCTGCTACCTACCAGATGCTAAAGGCTGTGAACGGCACATGGTCATCAGTCAGTCCATAAGCAAAATAAATGATGACTTAAGTGATTTATCCAATGAATGGTATGCGCTAGGAGCATAGGTAAAATTTCATATGTCTATTCTTTGGAAACACTTTTTAAAATTCACCTATTTCCTATATATTGAATATATTTTTTAAAATATTATCTTCCCTTTTCACCTACCTCATATTCCACAGCCCTTAGAACCTCTAATTTGACAAGCCCTGTGACTTAGATAAAATGATCTTAGCTTAGAATTCACATTTGTTTAACCTTCAGTTCTGTGCACTACTATGTGTTCATTGTTTTTTTGTTTTTGTTTTTGTTTTTGTTTTTGAGGTATTTTATAACTGTCTAATTGCTGAACATCCAGACTCCTTCAGTGATTGCTTAGGTGTGGTGGTTCTTGACTCAGGGTATTTTTGTGATGTCTAGAGGCATTTTTTGGTCTTTCAAGCTAGTGTGGGAGGTGATTTGTGGGCAGTAGTCATGGACTTTGCATATGTCACGTGTGGGCTAAGAAGGGTCTGCTCCAAAGTGGCCAGAGTGTAGAGGCTAAGGGACTTAGCTTTGGTATGAAGGGGTGACACTTCTTCACATGTGTCATTCTGCTAATTGCTCTTGTGTCAAATAAACAAGAACTCTGTCTCCAATTCTTATGCCTGTAGCATTTCAGATGCCCAAATTTCCCTTTCCTTTAGTTCTATAGTCTTTGATTATTCTACTGAATTCCTCTCTTTTACCCTTTCTTAGAGCACCTTTGTCTTTGTGAAGTAAATAGGCTCCAAAAAAGAGTCTCAGTTAAACAACGTGAACATAGGGGTCACTTCTCCCTGCCTCCCAGCCATAAATACTGCTGTGTGGTCTAATTTATGGCATGCTACTGTTTGGTTAACAAGGGCACAGTAGACATTTCATATCTTTATATCTTGCCCTCAGCAGTAAACCCGAGTTTAAGATTATTTCAAAAGAGATCTATCTACATAACCAATCTGACCCTTTCTTCAAATATTGGCCTCACTTAAACCCCAAAGCCCTGCAAGTTTAGAAGAGCTAATCCCAACAACTTAGCTAAGTATTTCTGCACTTGTATTTAGGCTGGGTCAGGAAACAATGTAAACACTAATAATCCCCCACTAGGTAAGTCATGTTTGCATGGCCACCTAACCCGACCTAAATCAGGATAAACAGGTAAATCAACACATGGAAGTTTGGCATGTGGGCTTAGTTTCCAGACCTAAGAGATTAGATGTGAGTTTGGAAAGTCACATAAGCACAGATCTACAAATGTATACAAATCATTCTCAGCCCATCCCACACATAGCCCATCCCTTTGCCTTATCTGGACATTTGCCTGCCTGACAACTTAGTTTGCCTTATCCCCTGGCAGGTGTTAAAACCTTGGCGTTTTCCCACTCATCAATAATACTGGGAATTAAATGGTTGCATAGAAGACTGAAGCCTTACCCAGAATGCTCTGAGTTTCTCCTGCTCTCTTGAAGTTCTTCATGTACCACCATTGTTTCTCATTTGTCTCTACTGCAGTTCTGCTTTCCTTAAACACTGCCCTGGCACTCACTCCTAGCGAGTCTCTCCCTTCTTGCTGCCAGCTTCTCTCTCCTGCTACTACCCAGGCTTCTGGCTCCAAAGAAATGTACTCAGCAATGAGCCAGACTCACAATTCAAGGGTGTAACTTCACAAACAAGAAGAAGGAGCCATTTTTCCATGAAAAAAAAAAGAAGTCACTATTAAAGTCTGTGTCTTCTATTACATGGAATCCTATTAAGCAGTCATTTAACTTACAAATTTTCCAATGTTTTTAAGGTAGAAAGGAAAAGGAAGATGTAAGAAGAGAAAACGGATCTATGTATATTGGTCTTGAAACATACCAGAAATGGAAGTTTATATGCCAGCAGAAGGTTCCAAATACCATTTTTAATGTTTTTCCGCGAATGTAAAGTGTAATCCCAGCACATGGTTTATTACTGGAACTGGCATTCGTCTGATAGGATAGCCAAAGGGCTGCAACCGTTCCCTATAACTCAAGTGACTGAAGTCTAGATGGATGGAATTGGGAAATGGTGACTGACTGGAGGAATGGGTTTTGCAAGGCAGCAGAACATTTCCAAAAAAACTCTGAGACAGACAGGAAGTGGAGACAGATGAAAGATTGAAGCAGAACATAAAACATGCACGTCCTCTGAGGAAAGGAGAGGTAGTTTTAATGCATTCGCCTTCCAAGGAAGGAGGTGGGGAATAGCAAAAATTGAACATTCGAGTTAAGAGCTCCCTAGCAGCTTGTTCTCATTTGCTTTAATTTAATCCAACAGATAAAGTTCTGTGTCCAATTCTCATCCAAAATGGTCATGAGATTTGACAACGCTGAATCCGCACTCCCTTCTTCCTTTCTTTCAAACCATGCACAGCCCTTTCAGCCTTTCTTGAATAGCATCCTCCCAACACCAGGGGCTGGACTGCTACAAAGTCTAAAAGAAAAAGCCCAAGCCGTTCTCGTGGAAGATGGTGGAATAATTACATGTAAAATTATCCCTAGGGTCCCACAATTTTAAGAGCTGTCTCTTCCCCACCTCCTCCACTCCCGTCTCCATCCTCAAGGCATTAACAATTAAGTAAGCACTAAAGTCTATTTGATGACAACATTTGACAAATGAACTCCCGGAGCTTAGGGGAAGGGACCAGGATTTGACTAAGCTGAGGGGGTAATAGAATGGATACGTGTTGGCCTAGGGAGATTCCCACAATGTTTGGCACATCTCTTGTTGTACAGAGTAATACGCAATGGGGCAGCCATAACTCTTTCCTTTAGAACATTTCCCGTGGGCCTTGACAACCCAAGATGGGGTAGTCTTCCTTGCACTTTGATTAGTGAGAGGGAAAAACATAAGGAAAGGAGAGAAGGAAATCACTTTTCATCTGAAGATATAATATCAGAAAAGCACTCTTAAAAGGTTGAAAGCAGTTGAACAAGCAATTGCTATCGTGTGCATGTGAGCCCCCCTAAAACATCTCGGAGGGAAAGAGCATACAGAGGGTATATGTTTGAATTGCAAAGAATAAGCTCTGTTTTGTTCATGAAAGAAGGAATAGAAGAACCAGCCCCCCCCCGACATCTAGAAACAGACCCGGGGAGTTACTGCAAGGTACCCTTGGCTGCTCATTCGCCTCAGCTGCCCTCACACTCTCTTGGCTTAAACCTCCTTTAGCGCTGTTCACATATGAATGTAATTAACTATTAATATATCTCTTCGTCCACAGCCCTCAGCTTTTTTTGTCTTTTTCAACCCAGTGGCTCTTGACACAGTCGGGATTTTTAAATGTTGAATGAGTGAAGGTATAAATGAATGAATGAACGTTCTGCGTGATGGTTCCCTCTTTTGAAAAATTCCCCCCACTGAAGAGCCATTGTGCACATAAAAATGAATGGATGTGAGTAAAAGTGTCATTAAAAGGCAATGCATCATCAGTAATCACTTAAGGAACAATGACACCAAGATAAATATGGAACCCGAGCAGACAAAGGTAAGAGAGACTTAAAAGAACATTCGGCTGACGGCTCCCAGGCCACAGTCAACCTACACGGGTCTAATAACATCTGAGGAAGGCCCAGTCTGGAGCTACCTGAGGAAAGTCCATCCGTGGTTATTATTCATTGCATCGTGTCTCCCAGTTGTCCAATTTATGAAACCAAGCTTATGTTGTTTTTGGAAGAGTCTCTCCACCCTGATGGGTTCAGTAAAGGCACAGGAGCCAGTACCTCTCTTCCTGACTTCATTTGAGTGATCTAATCCAGATGGAAAATTTCTCATGGACGTTGTAAAGTACTCCATCTGTGAAGCAAACAAAAGAAAGAGACAGATAATGAACTATCTGAAAGCTGAATTACCCATTAGAAGGTTACGCCAAGGTCTGATAATGAATTAACTCGCTGCCGTGTGAATGCTGCCGATAATGCCGAGGAAAACACTTTCTTCCTCCTCTTGCCCTTTCGAGGGTCACTGAAATTATGAATGTCTCTCCCAGTTGGTGGAAAATGTAACTTCCTAATTACTTATTTAACTCGAGTTAAATACAATTTTCAGCTGCCCTTTAATCCCTTTTCTCTTTGTGATTTAGGCACACCTTTTGGTAGCAGTGTGACCTTGGGCAATTAAAAAAAAAAACATCCTGAGCTTGTTTCATTATTTCTATCAGAAGACACTGCACTTATTTCACAAGATTGTTGCTGGGAATAAAGAACAAAGCCTCCAACGAACAATTATAGATTAGACTGTGCGTAATATACTCTGGGTGACTATGGCGAATGTTGTTAACAGCCTGCTTTGCTCTGTTTACAGCCATCATTTTAGTACTGAGAAGCAAGAAAGAGAGGACATGGTCCAAAAACCAGGAGCCACTGCTCCTCTGAGTTGATAGAAGATAGCTAGAAACTGTGAGCACCAGTGGCTCTGAAAGGTATGTGTTAAAATATGCTGATGTCTAAGCCCAGAAGGACATCTAAAATGACAAATAATAGCAAATATTGGCGAGGTGGTAGCAGACCTATTCTCTGCTAGTGAGCCTGCAAAATGATAAGACCACTTTGAAAAATGATATGACAGTTTCTTGTAAGATGAAATGCACACCTTTCCTGAGACCCAACAAGGACACTTAGGTATTCATCCAAAAGAAATGAAAAGATATTTGTGCAAAATGCAGGATGAAGACATCCTTAGCAATTTTACCAAAGCCGAGCAATGAGTAAACAGCCCAGGTATCCATCCATAGGAAAATGGATTGACTGTGGTATGAAATAATCACTGCATAACAATAATAATTATCTTTTTTTTTAGAAAAAAGGTGTTGGTGGTGGGTGTATCTCAAAAACATGTTGGGTGGAAGAAGTTTTACTCAGAAGAGGACGGTAGCATATGAGTCTTTTCATGTGACACTTTACAAAAGGGCTAGAACATGGCGACAGAGCCTGAGGCAATTTTGGGAGTGACGATGTTTAACGTCTTTCAATTTTTAAAATTGTATTTGTCTGGATGCTTTGCCTGCATGTATGTCTGTGTACCATGTGCACACAGGTCAGAAAGTGTATTGTACTCCCCTGGGACTGAAGCTGTAGACTGTTGTAAGCTGCAAGGTCCTGGGAATCTAACCCAGGTCCTCTGGAAGAGCAGCCAGTGCTCTTAACTGCTGAGCCCTCTCTCCAGCCCCAGATGATAATAAGCTTCTATGTTTTGGTAAAAGAGGAGGCTAGACAGACATAAGCATCTGAAATATTTTATGTATAATTAATACCTCTGTGTTTCACTGGATGTGAACTTCGTCTTGAACATAAAACTGTAAGTCGATGTCACACTCGACTTAATTAGCCACAAGAAAAATATTTAAGGGGAAATATACTGATATCAGCGATTTATTTTGAAAGGTATTAAAAATATGATGGGTTAGCAATGGAGAGAACCTTAAATAGATGTGTGATAAAGTAAATGCTAGCAGCAAAATGACAGTGGATGTAGAGCTGTTTGTTGTAAAGTTCTTTCAACACTATGATATGTTGGATACTTTTTATAATAAAATGTCAGAGGAAATACAATGCTCCCTGGTCTACAGGAATAGTTCAGAAGCATCCCTTGGTCATGGGAGTCTTGCTTTATTAAAGAAAGTTATTCAATACAATTTGATCAAAGGGACACATCAAGAGTGTGGGAGGGAGAAGAGGTGATCAAAGACCTCCCCCAAAGACAGGAGTGATTAAAATCACACACCCTTGCTATCTTTACTCTCTCTCACATTTCCTTCTGGGTTTTCTCCTGGCTGCTTGTGCCCTCTGACCAGGTCCCATGGGAAAGCAGAGCCTTGCCGATTTGCAGTCTAAGTTGGAGGCAAGACCTCTATTTAAAAATCACACTATTTAAGAGAGAGGTTGAGATGCGACAAAAGATGGATAGAGCCAGCGTTCTTCTGCAAAGACCAAGCTATGTATGAAATGAGCTTGGTGACGGATGTGTGCCTTTGCTGTAAAGACCAAAACACCTGTGTTGCCAGCATATTAATATAATAAATATGGAGAAAGTTTGTTTCTCACTGAGCCAGGAGCAAGAATAGTACTCTGTATGAAAAATGGAATTTTCCTTCTGTTAACAGGGTCTGGTTTTCTATTTTTCCACATTAGAACTAGCTGGTGTAGTTATTTATAGGGCCTGGCCCGTACATACTAGCTATGTCTTGATTTTGATGTGTTTTCTTGATTAAAATTTAAAGTAAAATAGAAAAGAAATACATTGTATTAGAGAATAAAATGAATTTTCAATAAAGGCCACATCAAGGCAATATGGTCTGTTCTTTTTAGAATATCAAAGGATTTTACATTGAATAAGTGAGCATGAGATCTGCTTATTTTGGCACAAAGGAAAGGAAAATTCAGGAAGAATCAAAGGAAGTGGCCCTATCAAATACAGGGCTCTGTAACAATGGGCCACAAACACTTGTTTTGAAAGTAACAAGAATGGACATAATTAAGCATAATTATAATTATTAATGTTGCCTTCTAAACTTTGGAATGACCACTTTCAGGAGATGGAGCTCCTACCAATAACTTCAAGGGAGCAGCCAGTGAGTGTTCTAAAGTGTCAGTTGCCTTCCTCCACTGTGACAGGAAACAACATTCTAAAAAACAAGCCCAAGATGGCTGTCAGCCATGAACACCACAGGAGCCTACATCACCTAAAAAGGGACTCAGAAACTAAGCCCACTTGATGCAAAATTTATCTTTTTCAGTTTTACTCTAGCTCCTTGTTGAATTTTCTTTCATCTTTAAAATTTGTCTATTTTTAATTTATTCACTTTACATCCCATTTGTAGTCCCCCTCCCTTGTTTCCTCCTGGTCTCAACCTCCCTCCCTCTTCCTCCCTCCTCCCTCCCCTAGTCCTCAGAAAGAGGGGGCTCTCCTCAGACAGGGGGATCCCTCCTCCCCTACCATCTGACCCCCGCCTAGCAAGTCTCAACTAGGCTGCGTGCATTCTCTTCCCCTGTAGCCTGACAAGGGGACGTGACCAATGAGTGGGCACCAGAGTCCATGTCAGAGACAGCCCTTACTCCCCATGTTATGGGACCCACAAGGAGACTGTGCTGCCTAGCAACTACAGCTGATCAGGGGGTCTAGGTCCTCACCATGTGTGGTCCTTAGTTGGTGCATCAGTCTCTGCAGGTCCCCCTAGACCCATATTTGTTGGCTATTTTGTTGTTCTTGAATTAATTTTCTTTTAAAAGACTATATTAGTAAATCTCAAAGTAAGTGGATCAAAGGCAAAACTCAGATCTTCTTTCTTTTTTTTTTTTTGTGGACATTGAAAAAAGTAGAAAACATTAAAATGGTCAACCCTGAAAACATACATACAAGTAACATTATACAGACTAAGCAAATTATATTTAGGGATGTATGTACACCCCCCCACCCCACCCCACCCCACACACTAACAACTAGTGGGGAAAAAAAGGCCATGAATTTAAAAGAGAGTAGAGAGGGGTATATTGAAGTGTTTGGAGGTAGGAAAGAGAAAGGAGACATTTGTAGTTAAATTATATCTCAAAAATTTAAAAACTCAAATAATGTAAGATGCTTTCCTGGATTTTCTGGAAATGGAAACCCAAAAGCATCATCAGGTGCCACTGTTTGTCTCTCCTGGTTTTAAAGAAAGGCATTTAGACATAATGGTCACCAAAAGCGCACAAGGCCAATAAAAATGCACAATGCCATTCTCATTAGTCATTTAAGAAATATAATATCATTTTTCTTACCCATCAAACTAAGCAAGGGTTAGAAATGGCGATATAATGAAAGGATAATTCTTATAAACAACCTCAGGTACATGGATATAAACTCACTGTAGTTTTTGCTATAGCATTGCTGGTGAGAGGTTTTGGTGATATGCATTGAGAACTTTAAAATATCTTTATTTAAAATTTTTCTGTTGATGTAGTAGAAGTCTACACTAAGATGTATAATCTAAAAGACTTAGTGCAGAATTCTTTTTACAGAAGGCAAAAACTGGAAATAACCTAATTGCCTATCCATGGGGGAGATGGGGAGAGTAAAGAGTAAGACATTTCTCTTGGAGACTAAAATATGGAGACTAAAATTATAATTTTAAGGAATATTGAGGATTACATTTATAATATGCCACTAAAGAAGAGAAAACACTAGATGAAATAGTATTTGTAGCATTGTTCTACTTACAGCAATGGTCCATATTGGTCAAGCCTGCAAGATATATGTCAATATTTGTGTGTGGCAGGACCTTGGGTGGATTTTGTTTTCTTATATTCTCTGTAGTATCTGTATTTTGTGCAATGAGCATATTCTGCCAGGCAACAATGAATCAATACTTTGAATTAGACTAAACAGATTTTATGTTTTGTTTGGATCTCGTGGGCCATTGTCAATCAATTCAGTTGAATGATGGAACAATCCAGTGACATTAAAAAAAAAAAAGTCAACCTGGTTGGTTGGCAGTTTGCAGACAAAAGGATTGGCTAATTTCCCATTCTTGTAATTTTTCAACTAGCTGGTTTGGCGTCACATAAATAGAGCCAGAGTTGGAACATTTGAAACTGAAAAAGGGTTTGTGCCAAAAATCTCTTAGACTCAAATTGAAAAAAGATGAATACTGAATTTTTTTTACTGCAGTTTTTCTCATACATAAAAATGAACTAATAAAGCAAGACTCCCATCGCTACCAGCTATATCTTGAGCATTTTAAACTGTAAATGTAGTCATTAAGCCCAGCTGGCTGCAGAAGAGCTATTTTTTAGGATGCAAAGAGTGCAAGGGCTTCTTGGGATGGGAGAGGCCTCTGCTTGCAGCATTCTTAGGCTTCCCAGTGTTTTTTGTTGTTGTTGTTGTTTTGTTTTGTCACATCCTACTATCCTGCTATTTTTCTATTGATCACTTTGGATAGAGTCAAATTAATCATTATAATTGTTACCTCATCAAAATTGGCTGAAAGGTTGCCCAAGACTTAAATCTGTTTTTGGTTTGGTTTGGTTTGGTTCCTCCCCCCCACCCCCCACCCCCGCTGCAATGTGTCCAACACAACTAGAATAACCCCTGACACACAGTAGGTCCTCACGTAGCCATAGGTGGGAGAAATCTCCAATCCCAACAAATCCCTAGGGCCCTGTAACCATTCAGTCATGTTTTCATGGCACAGTTTAGGTCATGAGTCTAGCCGCTAACGGCTGAGCCATCTCTCCAGCCCCGCAACACAGTTTTGAAAGAACCATTTGAGCAACAATTCCATTATAGGTTAAAAGTTTAGATTATTGGAAATTTATGCTTCAACATGTGGATCCTTGAGAATGAGCCTTAAGAATAATCCTGGGAAAGGTTGATAGTCTAAAAGTGGGGTGGGGGGAGGACTGGTGCTGCATTTCTGTAACTCCATCAGTGGCACTCAAGGTGCTGAGACAAGAGGTTGGAAATTTGGGATCAGCCTGAGCTACTTCACAAAACTCTGTCTGAAGGAAGGAAGGAAGGGAAAAGAAAGGAAAAAGGAAAAAAGGAAGAGGAGGAAAGAGTGCTTTCCAATTGCAAACGATTATAGCTTTAAATAAGTGTCATGTCTTCAAAGAGATTCCTAATAGTTTTCTTTTTAAGGAAGGGAACTTGGACAGCAGAAACTTTCAGTATTGTGTTAGATGTTTCTTCCTCGGCTCCTACAATCATCTCCAAAGCTAGATGTTGCTTATGTTCATTTTCTGGATAGGCAACTGAGTGCCAGATGGTTAAGTAATTTGTCAAAGGACTGACAGGCACAAGGTGGAAGAGATGTTATTTATTCTAAAGTTCTTAACCATACAGAGGTACATAGTTCATATACTGGAGTGCTCAAACAGAATCTGGTCATTGTATCAGTTTTGTTAAATCTGGTGTCACTGAGGGTGATCTATTAATAGAGCTGAGCCACTTGGGTGGGTCAATAGTGAGAGTGCAAACCCAGAGGGTCACTTCTGTAACCAAGCAGATAACGCTTCTGCCTAGTTCTCCTCACAAATGCTACAGTGTTGGCTGTAGCAGGCTCCTGGGCAGTGGGAGCATACACACACACACACACACACACACACACACACACACACACACACATACACACATACACACATATACACACCGCCCTCACCTACCCCAGGCACTTCTAATATCCTTGAATAAACACTGAGAGGTTCCAACTGAATGTCCAGAAAGCAAAGGTTGAACTGAAAGCTAAACAACATTAAATTATTTAAATTCCCGAATACCAAGTAAAAGCACCAGGCGCTAGGTAAATTAGTGGGATGTTTACACTCGAACTGGATAATTTCTAATCTAATTTGCAGTGGCATTTGGAACATTGCTGGCCATTTGAAATAAATAGCATGTTGTCTTAGATTGGGATGATTAAGACACTGCAAGGATCTGTTTCGTGGTACAAAACAGGCTAGCAAAGGAATATTGCTTTCAGGATGACTACTGCCAAGCTGGGGTTGTTTTCAGGATATACATGGCTGACGATAATTGTGTGCAACATCAATCTTATCACCATACAGAAAACTCAAACAAGCCTTCATGGATAATAGCCGAAGCTGAAATAGACATGATTTAGAGTGCTTTTATGCCAGGAGGTAATTGTGCACTCTGGCCAGCAGTTGAGAACTATAAACAATATCCGGGAAGTCAGAAACAAATGTTTTAATTTCGGTGAGTTAAAAAGTTCATGAAAGAACATCTGAGGAGAACAAGGCCACTCTTGGGGGGGAAAAAAAGCAAGAGTGAAAACGGACTACTCCCTCAACAGGGCGGCTTTCCAGGAGACAGTTTTTGAGAAGTGGAAAGTTGGAAGCCCTTCAGCCCCGCTTCCTAATTTCTGTAGCTCTGGCTTCCTCTTTTGCCAAGAGAAAAGAGGCATGTGTGAAAATAGAAAACGGACCCGTTCCATGAGGCCTGCTGGCTTCACAGACCTCACGTCTCAAGGCAAAGGGTGTAAGAGGTGATGACATTGCATCCAGACAGAACCGTTTCAGACCAGTATTCCACGGTGTCACTGAGCAGAGTAAGATGAGTCTTCCAGCACACATTATTTGGCCTCACGATTTTTGAATATTGATTTCAGAAATTAATAATATGAACCAAGAGTTCATAAGTATCCATGCTTGATGTCAGACTGAGGAGTGTAGGTATGTAGGTGAATCATGTTCTGGTCAATAAGTATTGATTAAGAGCTATTGTACGATTGCATGTAATACTTGCAATGAAAGAGGCCGTATTATCCAACAACCTTCTGATAAAAGGAAAAGGGAAGATGCTGGAAACTTATCAAAGGTCAAGTCAATGTCAAGAATGTTCTAAGCATTTTACCTTTAATGGGGCAATGCCTTGAGGGAGACATTAGGGTTTTATGAGTGAAATGGGAATGGTACAATTGTGAAATTACATGACAGTATATAATGAAGTCTCATGGTTAACATAGTTTATGAGTCCTAGGGAGTAGCCCAGACCATTGAGAAAGGATCAAATCATTTACATGAGTGACTACTCCAAATGTTTTCACGAAGGTGGTCCTTGAAGTGAATTTTCAACACACATATAAGATTGTAAGACATGAAACAACGTCTTGATGAGAAATTGAGCATTGTAACAAAAAACCAATAAGCAAAAGTAAAAAAATTCATTAATAAAATATGCACAAGGCCATGGTCACTGAATAAGATCAGATAAGGGAATGCAGTGAGGAGAGAATGTGCACTTGGGAAAGTGTAGGATGAGGAAATTCAATTAGAAGAACAGGCTTGGGTGTGGAGATTCTGGTTGAGAGGAGGGAAGACAACTTGATTTTCAAATGAGGTCTATGGAGAAATTCTTAGCCATAGAGGCACACAGTCCAGTCTTGGAGTCATTCTGGGCACAACAGCAGAGAATGTTCTATGAAAGCAGTTGCTTTAGGATGACACCACTTTGTTTGATATGGTGGCGATGAAAACAGGAATAAAACCCAACACAGAGAGATGACCACATTCCCTTTCACATGACCATGACAGTCTAAACCAGAATCACAAAAGTACACAGAGAATCAGACAAGTGTTGGGCTAAGGCAAAAGGAGAGTCTGTGGGGCTTTGTGAAAGAGATATGGCATTAGAATGACGTGCACGTAGGTGACCCCGAGATCTTCTGCTGTCCGGTGGAAGAAGCGCTGACAATGTAACCATAAGGTTTAAAAGAGAGCATAAAGTTCAGTTCCGGTAGGTTCTGGAAACATCCATGCTTTAACCAGCTAGCTTGTCCTCACCCAACGCATGCTAACAATTGAAAGTGAAAAGGACTAAAGAGTGGAAAGATTGGTTTGTAATGTGTACCTTTTAGTCCAAATATTAGCTTTCCACATGAGCCTTTGAAAATGAGGGCAAGGGACTTCAGAGTAACGCCACATGTCCACAGTACAGAGTGACAAAAAACTAATGTGATCATGTTAGTCCCATTGGCCTACAGGAACTCTCACATCAACCAATATTGGGTTGATAGTCACAACCCGATTTCAATGATTTGAGCAACACCTACCATGCTGCCTGGCGTATATGAAACATTCTGCTATGAGAACAACAGGACCTGAAAACAGCTCGTTGATGGTATTTTATAACATCTAGATGACGTCTAGGTATCGAGACTGATATCTAACAATCCTGAACAAAAACTGGGGTTGTGACCTCAATGGGAAGAGAAGAGGTAGATGGGAGAGATCCCAGATCTCAACTCACTACCTCTGAGCTGGTACAAACTAGCTCATGCTAGCTTTAAGACTGCCTGCAGCCTGCCCAGAGTATCTGGTTTGATGATATTTTGACTCTAGTCTTAAGATGTAACTTTGGATTTTATTTTCAGCACCGGATGCCCATCATTCGAAGGGTCTTCTGTGGCAACTGCAGTGGATGTGGCCATCACGCCTTCCCAGGGTCCTTAAATATATATAACAGTATTCCATCACATCTATGACTTGCCCACGAATTTTAGCATAGTGGGCATAGCATTTGGTGATTATTTGTATGGCCAATGGTCATACCAATGGGTATTTGGTGATTATTTGTATGACCGCCTTCACAAGAAACACCTGCTGAAATGAGGGTCAGCCCTGCTGCTCTAATATGAAGCACTTTTATACGTGCCCCTGAAGAGAGAGATAAGCAAGCCAACCACCAACAATCCTTAAGTCAGTAGCTCCCTCTTCACTCAGTCTCTTACCAGGCAGCTCCCATTTCCCCCAGAGAATCCACTTCACATCTTTCTCCCTGAGAGAAAGAACAAAGAAAACACCACTAGCCTGTGCTCTTCTACCAAATCTACCACATCTAGTTTTTCTGTCCATATTCAGACTTTATTGTCTCTTTCTTTTAATTTCCAATTAGAAGCAGCAATACATTCATGTAGATTTTTCTTGTCTAGAAAATATCCACTGATGAAAGGTGGGTCAGGATGTACTCTATGACTTTACTGCTCTATCTTATTCATACTCAGCACTAGGGAATTCCATCCTGGTGATCCTAACTCCTTAAGGTTAGTTGCTTTTGCATTTTAATCTAATATTAGATTAGCTCATAATCCCAGGAGATCCCCATACCAGCCTCCCCCACTCCATGCTTTCCTCATCCCTCCTATGCAGTCACCGTTACCTTAGATTCCTTCATTCTATACATCTTCTCTTTACAGGGCGTACATGGTCTCATGTCTTGCAGTTATGCAGCATCAAACTCCTTACAAAGTATGCTTCTTGGACAATAGCCTTTCCCTAGACCCCTCCCCCGCCGCCAGCGCCTTCTGCCCTCTGGAACTGCAAGAGTAAACCGTTGTTCTACGCTACCACAGGTATTTTGTTGTAGCCACCCTATGTAATTCAGTTTATCGGGGAAGATTAAAAACAAGTAGATAAGGCAAAGATGCTGAGCAGCTTCCCCTGGAACAGGGAGATAAAGGAGGAGCTGACATGAGGGCTCCATCAGTGTGGGAAGCCATTCCAAAGCCTCGTCCCTCTAAAGCACACGGATGTCACTGTACCGGGGTACATTGCCATGACAACTATGTTTATTATTAAGATAAAGGGTCGGAGGGAGGGACAGATGAGGATAGAGACAAAAGGAGGAAGAGGATTGTGAAGAGAAGAACGGCTTTAAAAAAAAAAAAAGAGCAGCTTTCCTATGACTTTATACCTGTGATCTGCATCAAAGTCGAAGGAAAATAGGATACTCAAGTCCGCCTCCGCTAGGCAAAACTGTTAATTGTGGAGTTTGCTTACCATTTATGGCTAGCTAATTCTTGGCACATAATAACAATTAGGTATAGCTGTCAATGTTAGATATAAGTTATTTTAAGTTTTATTCAATCAAAGCACTAAACGCTATATAAGTAGCCTATAAACAGACTTCCTCAATGCAGCCATTAGCTCACAGTCTAAAACAGACACACTAGCAAAGGCTGTAAGCGACATTGCTCCTGACCATCAAAGCAAGCATAGAAAATGGCATGATGTGTACGTTATTCATGAACTTTACAGTCCAGACAGGGTTTTAAAATGGGGGTTAGGAGAAATTAAACACATTCCGCACAGAAGAAGGCAGCAAGTCCACAGTGATGTAACTCTTATGTAATAGTCATGGCCCCAAGTAAAAGTGTCATGTGTTCAATAGAGTGGTGTTAGCTTTCTTTGGCATACCCCTGACATGCCTGTGGCCTAGCTTTTAAAAAGTCTATCTGTAGGTAATGCATTATCTCTGGTTTATATACAACTCCTACCTGCAAAATAAGCTCTCTTCTCACGCTCAAGTGAAGACATAAGAAAAATGCCGCATAAGTGTGAATGCACAGTCCTATGTAACTGTCGGGACTCAGCTGAATGTGGCCACTCCCAGCTTTCTTTTCTTCAAATCACCAGATTTTTGTTGTTGTTGCTGCTTAACGATCAGTCTGGGTTTAAACAAAATGCAATTTGTTTTTAGAGATATTTGAAACTAAAATGGGAAGTCTCTCGTTATTGGTTTATTGGTCTACACCCAGGGTCTTTCCAGTGGAGAATTGTTTTCAGCATTCAGCAGGGAAACCACAAGTCCAGGATGGGGTGCTGGTGCCCTCTGGAGGAAGAAAGGGCAAAGTGGAGGAAGGAGAAAGTTGAAGGAAGCAGACAGAAGCCAGGAGCACACTCAGGTTAGTTCTCTGTGTCACACAGACCCCAACTATCTCTGAGGACAATTCTTTCTGCATTTTTTTTCCAGCCAAACACACATAAACACACACTGCAATATTTATAAGTACAGCCTGCCTTGCTCCTGCTTTTTATTTATGATGCGGTTCCTAAGGTAATGTCATCTCAGGGCAGCAGTGTCTCCCTGTGCTCGCATAGCTCTCAACTAAGAGAAATATTAGAAGATTAAATCCACCTTGTCACTCTGGCATTGTTTGTGCCACCCAGTCACCACTGGCTGTGCCTGAGCATCAAAAATCTCAAAGATCTGCCTCCAGCTCACTCTGGTCCTCCACTCCTTACTACCAAACCTTCTAGCTAAGCACATTTGGTAATTTCACTTTTTTCTTGTTACTCACTTCTGCCAAATATCTAATCACTTGTCTTACTCCTCTCTGAACTCAGTCCAGTTTTCAGCCTAATTCTGATTCCAGGAATGTGAGCTTAGAGACCCTTTTCTTTTTCATGCAGAAGAAATAAAAATTCCCCTAAAGCATCCTTACAGATGACTCTGAGTCAGCGAGGTCATGGTTGTGATGCTCAGGCCGGTGCCTGTGAAATGACTACACTCAGTAGACATCCGTGACTGCTGTTAGCGATCATCTCCTCTCTGGATCTTGCAAGTGCCTCGGCAGGTGAAACAGAGGGCTAAGCTTTTATCTGCACAGGGCGGTCCACTGCGCAGTAAGCGCTCTGCAAACCCTACAGAAGCAAGGAATCTGTCCAGGCAAGGTCAGACATGAGTGCTACGTATTTCCCCCAGACCCCACCGTTCAAGTTGACCATCCTGGCAGGACCTGTCTGAGTGTGGGCCCAAGGGTTCTGCTGCTGAGAACACTCTGCCAAGTGTCTAGCCTCATCCTCGAGGGGCCAGGAGACGCTTCCATGAGTGCTATTGTCCTCTCCTCTGTTCCTGTTAACAAACACACGGAGAATCGCATGCTAGCCATTGTGTGCTGTTGACTGTTTTGTTGGTGCAATTCTGCATTCTTAAAGGAGAGAGAACAGAGCAGTCTGCTCCACACACAGAAGCCTTAAATCTTTTGGAGGTTGTGACTCATTGGGTTTGAATGCAGCACAAAACAAGCTTTTCTCACATTGCTGTTTATGAGCAGCTCTTTGTCCCTAGAGGTTACTGTTTGAATGATTAGAGAAGATCCTATTTTGTTGTTGACAAATGACATCCACACTTTTAGGCGTGACTTCTCCCTTCCCTGTGTATTTGAGTCTACTGCCTATTTGACTCAACCTGGGGGGTTACAGAAAAACATAATCAGATCAGGAGGCTGTAAAAATGACACTCAGGGCTGCGTTCACTATGTATCAGAGGTATTTGGGGCAGCTAGCCAAGAAGAGCTGGACAACCACCTTTCAGAATATTCCCAGTGTCCAACTGCCCCATCTGTTTCTCATAAAAACCCACAAAAGCAAGAAGGTTCTTCTTTTGCCTCAGGTGGCAAATTAGATTACACAGGCATCCTTGGGGTTGAGACTACAGCCAAGTGTAAATGAAATTTTAACTTATGCAGGACGTGCACGGATAAGAATGTGGCAAGGGGTCAGGGCCTGTTTTCTCTTTTTAAAGGATCTACTGTTATTGTTTAATCATCTATCTCCCTGGTTCTAGCACATACATTCAGAGGATACAAGATCTTACTTTCACTCTGTAGGGTTTTCCCTCTCACTTTGGAATTTCCGCAATATAGCTTCTCCATCGCTAAAAGCCATGATAACACATGCTCAGTCCATGGAAGTGTTTTCTGAGATAAGCCTTGCCTTGTCTGCCTTAATTCTGGGTAGCCACAAAATACAGTGGGCAGAGCAGAATCACTTAGATGCCATCAGTCACAAAGGTGAGACAAGGCCATGCAGTCTTGTTCTAATATTGTTTTAAGCTGAGTTCCAAACAGACTGTTCAGTCCACAGCCACTGACTCCAAAATATGAACCAGAAATGAAAACATTTTAACTTTCATGTTTTAATGATAAGAATGTTGTTGGCATTAATATTTGAACATTTCAGTGTTCCTAGTTTTGAAAGCTATGTCATGGCAGGCTCAGAATCCACTGGCAGACTATAAATAAAATCTTTCTATAAATACACTTTATGCCAAACTACTAGCAGAATACATTTTTCATCTTTTAAACAGATGGTATAAGAGGAAAATCATGCATGTATATGATTAATCAAATGTGCTTTTGCTGTTCGAATTTTCATTACCACTACCAGCATGAGTTTTGAGAAATTTCTGCATTTTATATTTTCTTTTGAGAAGTGGTTTATTTAAGGAAACTATTAATATAAATAAAGACAGAACAACAGAAAGTACTTAGGTCTGTATCTTCTTGTTCCTCCAGCCCCACTCTAAGCTTTGTCTTTGTCAAACTCCCTTGATGCGACTTTACCACTCGTGATAATGATGACCCCTGTGTAAGACACTGAAATCAAGAATAAGAACATCCTGAGGGGGAAAGCACAAAGAAGAATGCTAGGGTACCAACAAAATAACAGCGGGATGCAGAGTTCCAGCAGCTATTTGGAATCACGTGATGATGGATTAGGATGGACAGAAGTGATGCACTAGGATGCTGTGTAGAATTTAGAGCTGAAGTTCCCCAAGCCACCAAGGAGCTACCACTTCCTTTCTGTCTCCTGCCAAGGTTCACTCATGTAAGAAAGATATAAGCATCGTAATATTTTCCATATTGGTTACAAACTTTTGGCAAGACAGTCTCCTTACCTCAGTTTCCACTTCAACAAAATGAAGATAAACTTAAGTGTATCTAGTTCTATCTGTCAATCACAGAGAATCAAAGGCACATGAGCTTTTTTGTAGGCTGATGTCATAGGACAGAATAAAGCTAGTGCAAGATGTGCAGGTATTTCCTTTCTTACCAAGCCAATCTCCTTCACTGCCTGCAATGTGCTCAGTGGAGCAATACAAATGCTGGCCAGAAAGTAGGGGGGGAGGGGGGGAGAGAAGCCCTCATATATATCTGATGGGAATGGCAACATTTATAGCCACTATTGAAATTAGCACCAATTTCCTCTAAACATTAAAAATAGAACTGCTATATGACCCAGCCATACTACTACTATATATTTATATCCAATGGATTCTAAGTCAACATATCACAAACATATGTGCACAGCCATCTTTATTTCAGGACAAGTCACAATAACCAAGTAACGGTGTCAGTATAGGTATCTGTTAACAGCCAAGTGAATCAAAAACTGTGAGCTATAGATATACATTATATATATATATATATATATATACACACAATAGAGTTTTATTAATTCAGTCACTTGCAGGAAAAAAATAAATGGACTTAGAAATCATCATTTTAAGTCAAATAAGCCAGATTCATAGTGGCAAATATTCATGTCTTCTGTCATATGTGGAGTGTGCATGTGAGTGTGTGCATGCATGCATGCATATGCACATGTGTGTGTTTGTGGAGTGACTATGTGGTGAGGACAAGGGAACTAAAAAGAGGTAAAGGGAAGAACAAGAAAGGGTAATAGCAGAAGGAAAATATCTCATGTTTTGTTCTGTATTTATTACCTACCTAGCTATTCATCCATCCATGCATCTATAGATAGGTAGGTAGATGATAGATAGATAGATAGATAGATAGATAGATAGATAGATAGATAGAAAATAGATAGATAGATATATTATATATGCATATGTGCATATATACACAGACTATTGCATATGACACTGACATGAAGGCAGAAGGGAGAACGCTCTGGGGGAAGAAAGAGACAGGAAGAGGGTAGACAAAGGAGAGCAATGTGATGGTGAATGAGAAAAGCACAATAATATGCATAAATGAAAATGTGTTCCTAAAACTACTATAGTATATGCTAACTCAAAAGTGCTAGTAAATAAATGACTTAAAATGTCAAGTCCAAGTGGATTAAAGACCTCAACATAAAACCAGAGACACTAAATCAGTTAGAAGAAAAAGTGGAGAAGAGCCTGGAACACATTGGCACAGGAGACAACTTCCTAAACAGAACACCAACAGCCCAGGCCTTAAGGTCAACAATTAATAAATGGACTTTATGAGGCTGAGAGGCTTCTGTAAGGCAGGAGACACTGTCAACAGAACAAAGCAACAGCCTACAGACTGGGAAAAGATCTTCAGTAACCCTACATCTGACAAAGGTCTAATATCCAAAATATATAAAGAGCTCAAGAAATTAAACACCACCAAACCAAATAACCCAATTAAGAAATGGGACTCAGAACTAACCAGAGACTTCTCAACAGAGGAATATCAAATGGGCTGAGAAACACTTAAAGAAATGCTCAACATCTTTAGTCATCAGAGAAATGCAATTCAAAACAACTCTGATATTCTATCTTACACCCATCAGAATGGCTAAAATAAAAAATTCAAATGACACCACATGCTAGCAAGGATGTGGAGAAAGGGGAACACTCCTTCATTGCTGGTGGAAGTGCAAACTTGTACAACCACTTTGAAAATCTATCTGGCACTTTCTCAGAAAACTGGGAATAGGGCTTCCTCAAGACCCAGCTATTCCACTCCTTGGAATATACCCAGAAAATGTTCTACCACACAACAGGGACATATACTCAACCATGTTCATAGCAGCCTTATTCATAATAGACAGAACCTGGAAAGAGCCTAAATGTCCCTCAGTTGAAGACTGGATAAAGAAATTGTGGTACATTGACACTAGGGAATACTACTCAGCTATAAAAAAAATCCAAGGAAATCCAGGAATTTATGGACAAATGGATGGAACTAGAAACAATCTTACTGAGTGAGTTAACCCAGAAGCAGAAGGACTCACATGGTATATACTCACTTTGGACACTAGCCCAAAAGGCATATTCCATGAAAGTCTTCATTTACCGGGAGATTGGGATAGATGTGAGGACGTCCTACTGGGACTCTTGGTAAGAGAAATATAGGAGATGGGGAAAGAGAAGGATCCAGAGGATCTTAGAAACTTACAAAAACATCATAACGGGTGGATCAGGGCCCAGGGTTGTCTGCTCAAACTGTTGCACTAACAAAGCGCAACATAAGTAGTAAACATTGAACTCCTACTCTGATCTAGCCAATGGACAGGACATTCTCCGTGGTTATGTGGAGAGCAGGGACTAACTCTGACATGAACTCTGGTGCCCCATATTTGATGATCTCCCCTTGTTGAGGAGCCCAGGGGGGCACTCAAAGAAAGAATACACAGGCTACCAAGATGAGACTTGATAGCCTGTGACCATAACGTAGGGGAGGAGATCCCCCTTGGTCATGGACCTAAGGGATGGGAATAGGGTGGGTATTGGAAGGAGGGAGGAAAGAGAGGATACAAGTGATGGGATAACAATTGAGTTGTAATCTGAATTAATTAATTAATTAAAAATTGACTTAAAATGAAGATAATATTGTCTTAGAGGGTTATAGGTACTAGATAAGATGTTACATGCAAAAGAAAATAAATAGAGTAGAAACCTGTGATGGTTACTTTTGGTTGTTGACTTGGTAGAATCTAGAGTCATCTGGGAAGGGAAGGCCAATAAGGGGTTGTCAGGACCAGAGTGGTCAGTGGGCACGCCTGAGAGGACTTCCCTTGATTGGATTGAAGGGGAGACTCTGCTTGAATGTGGGCAGCAAAATTTCATGAGTTGGCCCTGGGCTGAAGGAACGGAAAGAGCCAGCTGAGCACTATGTGTGCATGAATTCTTGCTCTCTGTTCTTGATTATGGATATGAGATTAGTGGCTTCAAGTTTCTATTGCCTTGATTTCCCCACAAAGCTGTTCTATAATGTGGAATCATTAGCAAAATAAACTCTTTCTCCTTTAAGTTACTTTTGTTAGGATATTTTATCGCAGCAACAATAAGAGAAACTAAGGCAGAACCTAAACATAGTAATCACACTGGGCGGTGGTGGCACATGCCATCAATCGCAGCACTTGGGAGGCAGAGGCAGGTGAATTGTTGTGAGTTCCAGGCCAGCCTGGTCTACAGAGTGAGTCCAGAACAGCCAGGACTAAACAGAGAAACCCTGACTCAAAACTACCTGCTCGCAAC